>NC_133618.1:546117616-546812616 GCF_048593235.1 Sminthopsis crassicaudata
GAAATCTCATTAACTTACTTTCCTTAGGACAGCTTTCTCTGAAGTAAAATAAGAGCAAATTGAGTCTCAAACATTTATATCTAATTAGTTGGAGTCTCTTAATACCTTAAGCAAGTTTGTCCTTATGAGGCTCCTTTGGGTCCCCTAGTGTCCTGAATGAGTTAATGCAGTTGCAAGACATAACCTTGCTTGCAGAGATCATGTAAACTCTTGGAGAATCTAGCACAAAACAAAACCACTGAAAAAGAGAGTGGTCTGTTTGGTGGGGTTCTTGGCACAGTCCAGGGATTGGCTAACATCCGATCTCTGAAATCCATGGAAAAAAAAAAAAAATATATATATATATATATATTAAAAAAACTCTGGGAATTTCAGCAGCCAACTCTCTTGGATGAAGGCCAAAATTTACCCTCTTTGTGCTTTATTCCACTAAACAGAAAATAGTGCTAATTTGAAGGGTCCAGTGAATTATCATGTGAAATTCTTCATTCTCCCAGTTTTTTCTTCCATTAACTACCTTAAAAGATAAGGTGAAAATGAACAGGAATATAAGATGTGAACTTTTGTTTAAAATTTTTTAAAAAACACAAATATACATATATGTATGTTTAAATGCATGTGTATGTACACATATTTCATTTCTTAACTAGTACTTCACTAAAAGATATATATGTATGTAAATATATATGTACTTAACCTCTACATTGTTATTCAAGAATTGCAAATTCTAGGATTACTTTTAGTCTATAGCTAACTAATTATTGATACAGACATATACATTATAAATTATATGTATACAGTTTCCCATTCAGAGACAGTACATTGTTTAGGCACATATGTGTAGACTGTTGAAATGAATAATGAACACATTTTCATGGACTCTTGTATAAATTAATATGCATATATTTATATGAATCCTGATTTCATTGGTGAAAGATACTAATAGCAATCCATTTCATGACTTAACTTTCTTTTTTTTTATTCTTGTTATTAGTTTTGCTATAAATGCTCTATTCCTCCTCCATTCATTGAAAGCCTTTCTCTAGTTCATTTACTGTATTGGGGTACCGATGAAATACTTGGGCTATCTTTTGCATCTCATTCTCCCTATCTCATTGATATACTTCTTTTTCTGATCATAATGATGTTGAAGAGGTTTTATGTCATTTTACAAATAAAACATTTATGGTAGGTGCAACCTATTTTAACCTAATATGCATTTTCCAATAATCTGTGAATTACATGTAATTTTGAGTCTTTTCAAATCATTTACCAGAAAAATATTTGTTGCCAAAAAATTTTGGCAGAACAAAAGTCAACATAACTCAACAAACATATCCACTATGATTAAAAAGATAGAAATGAAAACTCTAAATTGTCCTCTGGGGGGTGTTGCGGGTGGGAAAGAGTTAATTGTTTTCCCAAACCAACCCTCCTTTCCCTTTTCTTCTTTGACTGCTGAGATTTGCATATCTCTGAATACCCCTGTTCCAGTGAGACCAGGAGCTGGAAACACCTTCTATCTCAGAACAAGGATTGACCTACTGAGTTGAGTTTCACAGGCCCTGGAGATTCAGACAAACATCTGAACTATTCACACAGTCTGTGTTTATCTAAATGGAACTAAATCACCCATAGTTTTCCAGGGTTTGGTGTCTGCTTCTGAGCTTTGGAAAAGAGGAGACCCTTTCAAGCTGACAGTGAAATCAATTCAGATTATTCTTTTCCTCATTCAAAGGGAGCTAATGGCCTGAAGAAACCCTTTACCTTGTCTGAATGCTACATTGGTTCTAACTACTGCCACCTGGGAGAGTCATCATCCATTACTCCTGAGAGCAGACAGTCTGATGCTTTGTACCATGAATAGTGGTATTCCATTATTTTATTCCACTATTCCAAACTTTAGCATTGGCACCTTGATCCATTTGCCCTAGACATTACCATAATAATTCTAAGTCTTCCACAAGGGAAGCTTTTTCAAATCATAGGACCATTGGGTGGGTAACAGTGGTAGGATAAGTCCACTCCAATTAATTTCTGGGAGACGAATTCCACATATGCTTTATCAGATAACTCATCTGAACGTGCCATTTTCACAGATTGTGTCTGACCTAACCCACCTGTTAGCATGAATTGTGCAACTGCACCATTCCTTTATAGCTTATAATGATTGTTTAACCAAATTGGATTTTTTTTTTAATGAAAGAAAAGGAGCCAAAGATGTAATTTTTGTTTTCAAAAGAGATAAATTTACTCAAAATTTTTTTTCCTTGGGGAAAAAACAAAAAAAAACAACAACAAAAAACCAGTTCCATACTTTTTTTTTTTGCCAAATTTTAGTGAGTCACATTACTGTCAATTACACACCCTTATGTATTACAGCCACTAGGCAACTAGCCAGGAAAACACAAGTCTGAAAATGCTTCTGTTTTAAGAAAATTAAATTCATGATTACTCCTCCTATGGGCAAGCAGAGCAGGCAGGAAGTTTCTACCTTAATTTTTGGCAAGACAAAGGAATAAGACCTTGTTTATTTTTCATGGATTAAATTGTGCGTCTTGATATCTTGATATCTTAATACCAAAGCCCAGATCCAAGAACTTGGTTTCTAAATGATTTTTTTTTGCACTACCTGCATGTTACAAAACACGGAGTTGTGTTATAAAACACAGCAACTACATTGGTGAGTCATGCCAGTGCCAGTATGGTGTCACTGGAGAGGCCTGGTAGAAACAAAATAGAGAAAAATATTTAGTCTTTTCTCCTGGCAATGAGTCGATAAGGGCAGTGATAACTGTTTGTGGAAAGCCAGACCTGTGCAGACAGACAGGAAAAGCCTGACAGAGACCTCTATCCATACACTGCTACTTTGGAGCTAAAGAATTCTGCTTATCCATCAGCGAGAGAAGAATAGAAGGATCTGTCACATAAATTCTCCATAAGGATTCTGCAATATAAAGCCCCTGAGGACTTCAGAGGAAGTGATCAATAATGGGTAATTTGGTCATTAGAGTATTAAAATCATCTGGATTTTTTTCCATTTCTTTTGGGAACAACTATAACTTAATTATATTTACAAGTAATTCATATAGAAGTCTCTTAATACTTATCTAATTAATTGATTAATAAAAAGGTAATTTCCACGTTCTCTTCATTTCAACTGCTGGTAAGTATCAAGATTTTTTTTTAAAAAAGATCAAAGGTTTTGAGGTAAATTGAAACTGTAATGGGCATGACATCACTAACTGAAATATCAGCAAAATCAGGGCCCAAATCTTGCCATAGCTATTTGGGCAAATCATTTAATTTCTTCATGCCTCAGTTTCCTCACTGTAAAATGAAGGGATTGAATAATTGCTTCTGAAGTTTCTTCTAGCTAAATCTACAATCCAAGGAATCATATGAAATAAACTTAGTTTCATTGTGGAAGAATACCAAATGATTCATAGTACAATAACAACGATAGTTAAAATTTCAGTGCTTTAAGTTTACAAAAAGCTTTTATATACATATGTGTGTATGTATGTGTGTGTGTGTATACATCTAACAATTACTGCAAGAATAAAATGAGATTTTATATATATAGATATATACATAAGATCTCATTATATATATATATACACATATATATTATACATCCATAAAATTATATATATATATATAAAAATTTCATTTTATCCTTGCAGTAATTGTTAGATAGATGCCATTATTATCCCAGTTTTATAGATAAGAACACTGAAATTGAAAAAAGTTAACTCACTTGCCCAGAGTTACAAAGAGAGTGAATGTGTAAGGAAAATATTCAAGTCAGGTCTTAACTCTAGTCTAAGATTCTATCTGCTTCTCCACACATGACCTACAGGAGCCTAGATTTATGGGTATAGGGATCTTATTCATTTTGTCCAACTCCCTGTTTTACAGATGAGCAACTGAGTCCTGGGGAGTTGCAGTCATTTTCCTGTATTCACAATTATAGTAAGAAGTAATGTGCCAGAGTTCAAATGTCCTATCTTTCAACTGTTCCATGTTGCTTAAATTTGATATGAGTCTCTATTTGGTCATCACATTTAATGAAGAGAAAGTGACAATGTTATGGATGCCCAATAGAATGAATTGATGTTTCTATATATCATACCACAAGAAAGCAAAAGGACAACATCATTTATTTGGATGCTACATTTAGGAAATGGAGCTTTTTACCTTGAGCTTTTCTGTTCTTTGTTTCAAATGGGGCAAGAAGGGGAAAGGAAAATAAACTAGAATCATCAATAACTCCTTTTCATAGATCTTTTGGACATTATTATGATGATAGAATTTTAGAATTGAAGGAAGATGCGTATGTTACAGATAAGGGTGAGGTGACTCAATAAAGATCATAGGGTCATATAGTAGTAAAACTAGAATAAGAACTCGGGTGTCTTGACTTTTGGTCCAATGCCCTTCTCCTTCAATCATGCCATCTTAATATTTCCCTTTAAAATATCATTAACTTGTATTTTCTTGGTGAGAATCAAAGCAGTTTTCCAAATCCAGACCAGTGACTGGATGGCAATGTTCATTCTAAGTGATGTGTCCTCAGATCATGCTTCCTTTTATTAGAAATATTTTTTTTAGTGTTTGATAAATTCCAGATGGGCTAAAGAAGAGGTTTTTAATTTTATTGTGCTGATGCTTCTACATCAAGTTTGTATTAGGTTTTTCTTCTGACTTTCATGAATAGTCAAGCCTCTTACGTAACTGCACATTCCCTAGGCAGGACATAAAGAATAAGTGATTTTACAATAAAAATTTGCCTGCCTCTATGAATTTTGAAAAGTGCTTTTATAATTTAAATTATTTTAATAAATGTGACAATTAACATTGGGAGGCCTTTCACACAGAAGAGTAATTCATGCTTACCATTTTATGTAGAAAGTTTTAAGATTAAACTTTACTTTCTTTACATTCAAGTTAATTGGATCATAGATATAGAACTAGAAGTAGTCTTAAATAATATCCAATTGACGTCCCCTTTAATTTTCTTTTTTGTTATGAACTTAAACAACAAACATGAACATTTTACCATTCAAAGAATTAAAGAATCATAAGCCTCTTTTATGTTTTTTTTTTATTTTATAGTTTTTATTTACTAGATATGTGCATGGGTAATTTCACAACATTGACAATTGCCAAACCTTTTTGTTCTAATTTTTCCCCTCCTTCCACACCCCCCCCCCCAGATAGCAGGTTGACCAATACATGTTAAATATGTTAAAGTATAAATTAAATACAATATATGTATACATGTCCAAATAGCTGTTTTGCTGTATAAAAAGACTTTTATGTTTTTTAGAATACACAGATACATACATGCACACATATATAGATAGATAAATAACACATTTACAGTTAACATAATAGAAAAAAAAATCTGTCTAGGTTCTCTTTTTAATTTCTTTTTAATCTTATTTATTTTAAACACTTGATTAACTTAAAAAAAAATCTCAATAACCACCTACTAATTTCCCATTCCACTACAAATTAGAGGCCCTTCCATATATATATATATAATCACATTATATATTACCTACTGTAAACATATATATATATAGAGAGAGAGAGAGAGAGAGAGAGAGAGAGACAGAGACAGAGACAGAGACAGAGACAGAGAGACAGAGAGAGAGAAAGAGAGAGAGATAGAGAGAGACAGAGAGAGACAGAGAGAGAGAGAGAAGAGAGAGGGAGGGAGAGAGAGAAGAGAGAGGGAGGGAGAGAGAGACAGAGAGAGAGATTTGCGTATCTATGTGTGCACAAACACAAGACTAGCAGAAAGGTCATCTCAGAGGGAAGATGCTAACAGTAGAAGGGACTGGAGTTCAGGGCACCCACAAAAGTTTGAATTTGAACTCACCTAATGCTCTTTCTACCTTATAGTTAATAAAATGAAGATATAGCAAAGCAGATAGAAAAATGACTATGACCATGAACAAATTATCCAACTTTCCATTAACTAGGCAACTCTTGAAGGTTGTAAATCACAGAACAGTTGTTGATCTTAGTGATGAGTGGTTTTTCTGCATATCAATGAATCATAGGGTCCCCCCTCCCTCTCTAATAATAAATAACAGTTCATTTGGGATGAACTTCAGAAGTAGTTCTCAAAATTGTTGGTCTCAGAACTGTTTTATATTCTTAAAAAATTATTGTAGATCCCCAAAAGTTATAATTTATGTGGGTTATATTTATCAATATTTACCATGTTAGAAAATGAAATATTTTCATATCATATATAAAATATACATATATATATATAAAATATATATATATATATATATATATATATATATATTACATGTAAAATAGTTTAGACTTCATGGGCTACCTGAAAGGGTTGCTGATACTCCAAAGGGTCCACTGATTACTTTAAGAACAGTATTGGGATCATTAATATTTATGTCATATCTTTTATTTATATGTATTATTTATTATATTATATATTTCATTTATTTTATTTATATTTATGTTATACTTTTTGCTCCACTTATCTCAGTACAGTTTTCAGTTAACATTATTCCTCAAAAACAGTATGATGGAATAAATAAAAACACAGAGAAAATTCAGCCCATATTTCTGAAGTTAATGAAAGGGGCAAGAATAGGAATTGATCTTTTCACCTTTATGCTCAGTCCTCAGAGTCGTAAATTGTTCTGTTTCCCTTATTTCCATAAGATCTAAAAGAAATGGAAAATGAAGGAATGTAAAACCTTGTTTACCAGTTATAGGGACACTTCATATTTCTGTGACTTAAAAAAAAAAACTCTTATTCTTTTCTCTTGCTTCTCTCTGTCTCTCTCTGTCTCTGTCTGTCTCTGTCTCTCTCCTCTCTCTCTCTGTCTCCATCTCTGTCTCTGTCTGTCTCTGTCTCTCTGTGTCTCTTTCTCTTTCAGTGCATCAATACTTCTAAAAGAGAGCCACTTGTCTTCTATTAAGTCTAAGATATAAGGTGTCTAGGAAACGCTACACTAGCAAGCTTTACCAAATAACTGTTAATTGGTAAATGAGAATAAAAGTTGTAACTGACTTTTATTTCTTGCATTTTTACCACAGGTTATTTGGATTTGATCTTCACAAATAAGGTCATGATATAGGTGCCACAAGAATTAGTATTCCCATCTTATGGATAAGGCAATCAGAGACTAGTTAGCAGCGTGTTAAAATTCCAATCTCACAAATGAAATTTTGCAGAGATCTATCTCAGCATAACATAGCCTTCCTTAAATTGGATTTCTATCTGTCCTAAGATGTTCTTTATCTCGATGGCCTCCTAAAAAAATTACAAGGATTGAGTTCTTCCTGCCCTATCAGAAAAGGACAATTCGCCCTCCTTATTAAGTTCTTTTTCAAAATAAGACTTCCTTCACCAGGAATAAAGTTACTTGTGAATTCTTGATTGGCACCTATGATAGAAGATGCCTTTCCCCTTTACCTTGAGATTTTTACAGGATAAGTGCCAACTGATGTTACTACCCATTGAGATGTGTGTATCCACAAATGGGGATGTGGGCAAAGCATAGTGTGGGAATTCAACCAATGCTCTAATGAATAGGCCTTCTGCTTGTGATTTCTTAGGTAAGAATGTGTGTGTGTGTGTGTGTGTGTGTGTGTGTGTGTGTGTGTGTGTGTGTGTGAGATTTTTTGTCCATGCATGTATGCATTTTGTACAGGAAACAAACAGGAGACTTGAGGTTTTTACTATTCACACTTTACTATGCTAAAGTAGACAGCCCATTTTACAGTCAGACATTAATGCCAACACATAGCCCCCATTTCTGTCCAATATTTAATCAATTCTTTTTCAATACTTATCAGGGAGAATATCTCTAGTGGGGCACCAATCTCTCACTTTGCAGATCAGTCCATAATTAGTAGTTTCTCCCACTTTAAAATGGAGTCATTTGGGGCAGCTAGATGGTGCAGTGAATAGAGTACCAACCCTGAAGTCAGGAGGACGTGAGTTCAAATCCAATCTCAGATGCTTAACACTTCCTAGATGTAACCCTGGGCAAGTCCCTTAACCCCAATTGCCTCAGGGGGAAAAAAAAGTCATTTATATAACACCTTACAGAGTGTGTGTGTGTGTGTGTGTGTGTGTGTGTGTTTTAAGGTTTTCAAAGGGCTTTTCTTATTCACAAGTTCACTAAACTTTATCTCCTCTTCCTATCCCTATGTGTTGGGAGAATCTCTCATGATTCTTTTGCTGATGGTCAAAATGGCAGGATTCATGTATATCTGGCTTTGGGTTGTTTGGGGTTAGGGAGATTTTTTTATTTGATGAAATTATGTTGAGTCCTAGCATATAATCACTCCTTTCAAAGGAATCTTCCCATGAGCATCAACTGATTCATTAACTTTTGCAAGATATCAGCATCAAAGACCAGGGAGAATGTGTCACACACACATAGCCACCTTGGCTCCATTGACAGCACCATTGTCTTCAGCAGACAGGCTGGATCTTGAATGTAGAAACTAGACCCCTGTTTCTATCACCATCAGTGATTGCCTTTATGACTCAGCTACTTCCTCTCTGAAATGAAAGCAACAGTGCTGTGTATCATGCAGTTTTCTACCAAATGATGAAGAATATTGCTTTACTTCTCTGTAAAAGTGCTTAAAGCATCTTAGATAAGAAAGTCTCTTCAAATACCCAATTATCATTCAGTGGTAAATGGCTTTTTTAAAAAGTATCTAGCCCCTAAAGCAGCCAGACAGTCTAAATAAAAAAGCTAGTTACAGGAAGAAAAAAAAAGTGAGTATATTGAAGGACATGAGAAGTGATAAAGAGAATTATAGAGCCACTCAAGGATGAGCCTTTCATCTGGCTCCTCTAAAGAAAAACGGGGGCTGGGGCAAATCACAAAGTATATGGGAAAGGGGCAGGACTTCCCCATCTAATCTAACAAGAATGTCTTAAGCATGTCCTCTGTGCAGGTATTAGAGATACAAAGACAAAGCCAAATTACTACCAGGAGTCAAGAAGGTTATATTGACTGTAATGATGTGTATGTAAAAAGAGAAGAATCATGTAGAAAAGTACATAATGACTTGAAGATCGAGAGATCACTAATAACTGAGGGTTTATGGAAAAGCTTTGCCATAAAATTTGGCACTTGAGTTTAGCCTTGAAGCTAGTTAGAGATTCAAAGAGGAATGAGGATCAAATGCATTCCAGACAACAATACCTTGTACTTAGAAGTTTGCTATGGCAGAGTCTTTCCTTCTTTAACATTTTCATACAGGTGAAATATATTTTTAAAAAGCATTAAGGATAGCAATTGAGTGAAGATAGGAGATTAAGACTGGGGAATATGGGAGAGAGCCAGGACTATCTGTTTTCTTGATGAAGCAGAAAGAGGAGAGAAATGGAGTTTACACCAAAGCTAAATGCCTTTGTTCACTGTAATCTGTTGCATTGAGGCAGCCTGTCTCTTCATGTCTTGTGATGGATTAAGCTGCTTGATCCCCATAGCCATGTAGCTCCCAAAGAGATGATTTACCATCCCTCTGATTATACTTACCCCTCAAAATGACCATCAGACCCAAGGAGCAAAATAAAATGCTTTTAGACTCATACAGAAATTGTGCTAGTTTGCCATTCAGAAATGGCATGTTTTGCCTTGTTTAAAAGTGAAAAAGAATTTCCTACCCCCAAAAAAATATTGCTAGGGGGTGTAACACATACAAATCTCATAATGTTAGTGTTGTCTTTCAGTTTCAGTTCGATTGGACAACTGAGAAAATTTAGATAATTTTCTGTTTTATCAGTGTTTTATCATGCGAAAATGAATTATCCAAATAAAATGCAAAACATTTGCCCAAGGGCAAACTCCTGCACATATTGGCCATGTGTGTATGTGTGTGTCCCTGTCAGTGTCTGTACCTGTGTGTCTGTGTGTCTGTGTGCGTTCTATGGATCTTGAAACAGTCTTTAAAAGCAGTAACTGCACTACAGAGTATTTGGCATGTAAATTTAGACTGTCACATCAAATGTATTTATTCAGATATGAATAGGTTTAAAGTTTCACTTAAAACAAAGAACAAAGTATTAGCAGGTGGTAGGGAGTTCAAGTTCTTTCATTCTTTCAAAAACTAGTCACTGAACATTTACTAAGTACAATCAAACCTATCTACTAAGCCCAGGGCCAGAGACATAATAGGCTTTTAAGAAATGCTGGTTGATTGATAAAGCATCAATTCAAATAATAGAGGCCTAGATCTTAAATGTTCTAAGAGTTGGTTTGGATAGAAAGGAAGCTGAGATTCACTTATTCAGGAAAGAGTAGACCACAAATATCCTCTGTACTTACTAAAAAAAATTAATTCTTTCTAGCAGCTTTTAAAAATCCAGAGAATGTATACAATTTGTTTCTCTTCATTCTGGTTAGAAGTGTCCTGAGGGTATGAAAAATCTGGACCCTCCTACTGGACTTGTATTTAGAGACTCACTCTTTCTGCGAAGATCAGCTAGAATAATGACTCAGGGAGGAAGTGGGTGGACTCTAAGGTGCTTAGAAAAGACCTAAGGCTCTAGTACAGACAATCAATTCCTCATAAAAATATCAAGGCAAACTAGGACTGGGCAATGGTGGGGAGAGCTGTCTGGCAATAACAGACCTGGTCTCTTCCACAAAACCCCCTCAATTTGCATCTCCTGACATCTCTATCCCATCACTTCCCCAGCAAGGTTACCTTTGATTGCAATTTTAAGGAGGTTTCGCTGGCAAATATATAAATATCAGTCTTTTAACTTATATATATCTATGTATCCAGATATATTTAAGGTATGGGAGAAGAGTACACAGAGACCTTCCCACCACTAGAGATAGCCCTGTGCTCACAGTGCCATATATGGAATATAGTTTCCCAGATGATCTTAAATACTATTGCAAGAGTTTGGGCTTTGCCTAACCAGTTGGGGATTATAACTCTAGGTTCACAGATCAACTCCCATACCAGGCTGAAAAATTACTTTCAAAGTAGTGTGTAACCAGTGGAATAGAAAGCCTACTGCGTAATATCTCAGGTAGCAAATCCGGTGTCACTTGGATATGCTTGCTGAATGAACTCTGATTATTATGAAGCGAACTCTGTTGTGGGAAATCCGTATGGCATCAAAGTCTGTCATCACTTTACTAGCAGGTGTTATGGGCATCAGATCGAAAGAGAGAAAGGTATAGGAAGATACTTCAGATCTATTCAAATAGAGAAACAATAAGGGAAAGAAATATAGCAAAAGGTACTTCAGAGCATTTTGGTTTTCCTAAAAATGTGACAATTTTTTTTTTAAAAGACATATTAAGACAGATAAAGTTTGCATTAAGTGGCTTAAAATGTTCCGTCTCTATTTTGTGAACTCAAAGAAAATGTGACTGTTTTCCAATACTTCTCAGGGTAGTAGAAGGACACATAAATGAGATGAGTTTTCCAGGATTTACTTTTAGGTAGCACTTTAAAGTATATTATTATCCTATTTAATCCATCTTCAAAACAACCTTGAAAGGTAATTTTAGAAATGTGTTGATGTATTTTGACTTTATCATCTACATTTTCCAATGTACCCCACCTCTTCTTCCTGAGAACTATCCCTGGGACAGAGTATAATGATACAATGGGTAGAAGACTTTAAAACCTCAGATACTTATTAGTGGGGAAGATATTTAACCTCTGTTTGCCTTAGTTTCCTCACATGTAAAATGGGGATGATGATGATAGCAATTAACTTCCAGGGTTGTTATAAGGATCAAATGAGATAATGTTTATAAAATACTTTACAGACCTTTAAATACTTTATAAATGCTAACCAAAAATGCAGGTACTCTATTATAAAATCTCATATTTTCACATATGATCCTCTTTTTTCTGTTCTACTTTGTAAACAAACTTTTTTTGCAGATGTTCATTAAATTCAGATTTAAAAAACAAACATGACAAACTTCAGCTATTTTGTAATTCTATGAAGGGGCTGGTCACTGGCATCTCTCCTGATGCCTTTGGCATTTACTGTGTGTAGTAAGTTGCTAATACCTGTTGCAGGGTGTTGGTTAGAAATGATTGCAATATATAATTTTTGTTAATTAATTTACATAACTCACATGTGTTTATCCATTTAAATGACTTGCACCATAATTTTTTTTAGCTGTAAACACATATACACTCTTTAGTCCATAAGAACTTGTCTGAAAAAAAAAATGCTCTTTGGTAAATATTCAAGATACTGTGATAGGAGCTATAAGAGAATTGAGATATAAGATACAGTCAGATACATAATTAGCATGGTGAATGGGCCTTTTTCCCCAGAAATATCATGCAGTAGGAAGATTTCATTTTTCCCTATGGAAGATATGTTCTACTACTCTCCCCATCAGCACTACCACTGGTCCTTCCATGGTGACCATTATCTCTAAGTTTATGCTCTTCTCCCTTCACTAACCTGTACCACTTCTAACAGATTCCTGGGTTCCATTTCCATTGTTCCCAAGCTTATATTTGCCCCAAACTATCTGCTAGACTGGGCCTTCTCTCCTGAATTACCAGCATCATTACAGAACTATTCTTTCAGCTGCTCATGATCTTCCTTCATCCTCCCAATGATCCTCCCATCCACTCAAGTGTTTTTGCACCAGATGAAGAAATTTCTGAGCCTATCCTGAATTTCTTCATAAAGTGTTACTCTAAAGGAGCCAGCTGGTTGCTTTCATGAACCCTTAGTCCCCAGCTGTTAATTTAAGAAAGAGTAGCTTGGCCGATTACTAGGATTGTCTCTGGGAAGTTGGAGCCATAGTTAATGACACATGTCACCTGATGACAAATTTAATGACCCACAGAATTCTAGCTCTGAGAATTCCAACTTGATTTTTATGGTTCTCCATATAACCTATGAGGATAATGCAAATGTATCTTTTTCAGACCAGGTGAATAAAATGATTGTTTAAAATTCCGGAAAAAATATATATATTTATAAGATATGTCCAGTGACTTTTTTTTCTTTAAGCTGCCATCACTAATTGAATTCATGCAAATCTGGAAGTCCAGGCTGAAGCCACCTGGAATGGAGATGAAAGAATGAATGAGTTAACTAATCATTTAACAGAATTATTAAGTTCCTACTCTGTGCTAAGCACTGTGGTAAGTACTAGGTATAGAACTGCAAAAGCAAAGATAGTCCCTGACCTCAAGGAACTTCCATTCTAATAAGAAGGGATAACACAGTGGTGGCTAGGGAAGGACGCTTGGGTCCTAAAAGTTACTGGATGGTGAGAAGGAGTTAAAAGTTGCTCTTACTTACTTGTAGTCATTGTTGTATGAGGAGAGGGAAAAGGATGTATTCATTTTTCACTTCTGAGCATTTGATTTTTAAAAAATCTATGTCAAAACTATTATATCACAAAGAAAAAAGTCCAAAGACCGCATTTGCAAATAGACTATGAGGGATATTGTTCCTTGTGGACAGAATTTGGTAGGATATGAAATAAAGCATCATTTTGCCCTTAAGCACAAATTGGGAGGCATCTAAATTATGAAGACTTCCTGTAGCCATGTCACAGAAAACACCAAAGTATAAACAAATTAGAAAATATGCTTTATGAGATCCTCTCATGAGACCTGCATAGCATCAGGTATTTATATAAGATTAGCCCTTGTGATCCTTCATCCTCAGTAAAGACACTACTGAGGGAAGCAGGTTTCTGCAAGGTCCTCTCTTGCTCCCCTGTATACAGTTTTGTAACTGAGTGTAGGGTGTGACTTTAAGATTTAAAATTGTACTAGCAAGCCCCAGCTTGTATGGAAAAGTGGCAACTTCTTCGTGTTTCTTTGGATAAAAGTGAGAAGCAATAACAATAACATGCTCCTTATTCCCACTCCCCTGCCCCCCAAAAAAGTCTCTGAGTTTCCTTCCAAAAATTCCAATATGCCGTTTCTCTTCTTGTTGATTATGGGATTAGTTATAAATCTCTGTGTATATGGAGATTGGCAACTTTGAGACTGTCCTTTCTTTTTCCCTGAAAAAACAAAAACAAAAACCCAACAACAAAATTGGATTGAAAGGAGAATAGTCTTTCATAGGCACCCAGAAGATTTCCTCATCAGGAACTAGCAGAAAACCTAATACTCTTTCTGTTCAGGTAAGTCCCTCAACAGTGCACCCTAGGACAGCCCTCTTGTTTCACCCCACAAAAAGCTTAAGTTCCCACAGGCCTTTTTGTGTTGATTCCATGAGAAAGGTTTCTCACATTCCTGCTTGTGAAATGTGTCACTTCAATTCCTGAGATAGCCTTTGTTCAAATGACCATTTGTTTATCAACTGATTCAGTGGCCAAGCTTGGCCCCAGTGCAAAGATGAGAAAATTTCCTTCCATCTCTTCTTTGCAGGGGTGGAGGATTATGGGCATAGGACACTGAATATAATGTCAAGTTCAGGCAATGTGGTTCATTCAACTGGGGTGATGGTTTTGGGAAAGAAACAAGGGAGGAAGCATATATTTTGTTAATGAACGTGATATAAAAAAAAAATCTTTTTTTTTTTTTTTTAAAGATTAAACTAATTTAAGTCTTCAAATGTCCTTTTCAGTGGGTGGGGTTTTAGACAACCTTTTCTGTTGACAGATTTAGTGAATAACCTTATGTTGGAAAGTTCTCCCAAGATAGATTCACACATACATAAAGGCCAATAGCATCAAAAGAAACCAGTGCTGAGAGAAAAGGCCATATCTTTAACATTTAAGGTGGGAGTGAAAGAGCTTTTACATCTGATATTTTATAGAGTTCCTTGATCAATTTTGTCTTTTTGTTTATTTGTGGTAGGCCAGCTGTCGTGGCCTCTTAGAAAGAGCCCGAACTTTCTGAGGCTGGTTTCTCTGTCGAGGATGAATTTTTTTCCCTCACCGGTGTCACTGGCTTTCTAGAGTTGATGACATAAAAATGAAATGCTATTTACTCGTAGATCATGATATATGTTTACCTCCCAAGTTTATAATTCAGTGCACTTACCTCAGATATGTGAACAGAATGTGTCTAGATTTGTTTTTAAGTGGATGTTGTGATGCTGCAGAAAAGGTATCACTATAAGTGGTTAAATAAAAAAATGTCAAAATTGAATTGGTAACTTTACTCAGAAGTACTCACAGTGCTAAAAAAACACAAAGGATTTGGGTGAGGCTAGCTTTCTGTGCTTTCCCTCTGTCCCTGGAGTTCACAGTAATTATCATTATTGTTATTATTTTGCTATTTATGGAGCTTCGACATTCTCTCAGCTCAGTGGGCTCACAATCCAAATTAGACAGATGTTCAAATATCATCATGTGACTAGGGGAGGGAAACACAGGGGATAAGTATGACAGCAGCATGTCTGTCGCATTCAGGTACTTGGTAGAGGCTAGCAATCGAATAGGTTCTTAGTTTCGGCCTCTTTTCTGGAAGACATGTATCAACATCCCAGAACTGGCACACAATGTCAATGTGATTGACAGATTCTAAACAAGAAGGTTCCAGGGCTGGAAGAGTAAAAGTTGCATGTCAGGACTGAGGTGTCCTGGTAGAAATATAAGATGCTTCCATAGTGCTTTTTCTATAAGCTTTTCTCCAAAAAGGCAAAAAATCCCTTGGATTTCCAACCCCCCCAGAATTTGGAGAAAAAAAGGCCCATTAAGAAGATGTTTTCAGAGGGACAACATGCCAGAGGTCAGATTTCCTTTTACTTCCCACTTGTAAATTTACCTTGTTTCAAATAAATATATCTTGAGGTCAATAGATTATCCTACCTCCATTTTGGAAGTGACTGGTGGTCTATTCAGGAACACATTAGTCTTGCCATTTGCTGCTTTATTTTGTTGAGTGTATTATTATTATTATTTTTTTTTTAATGCATAACACTTCCTAGCTATGTGACCCTGGGCAAGTCATTTAATCCCAATTGTCTCAGCCAAAAAAAAAAAAAAAGTGCAGAAAGTATGGTGTGTTAGTAAGAATAAAGGCATGTGGTTTACAAAAGGGAATCATGATATGACTTTCAGAATTACAGGCAAGTTTAACTTGGCATCCATATCTCTTTCTGAGATTACTAGCATTATGCCATGCCTTTCCTGACTGCCAAATGCACCGGTGTAGAGGAGAAGAGTGGGATCAGGATTGAGAAACCTCCCTCATGTAGCTAATAATTCATTTTGACTACAGAAGAGACCCAGCTTGTTAAATGACAGTTTACATATTTGAATCACCTGGCACTATTTGCTTATTCTTCACATTTTTTATATTAAAAAATGGCATAAAGTGTGAATGCCCCTCCCCTTCAAATGGTTAACAGATCTTTCATGTTTCCATCGTGTTGATTATTACAATAAAGAGAATGAAGATAAAGGTTAACTCTTTTAAGCATCCCTGATTTGGAATGACAATGGTTTATCTTTTCAAACAAGGTTATTTTTTCATTGTTGAACCTCAAGTTTCATGACAAATACAATCATATTGTATGAAGGCAGCCTATTTTTTGTATGATTGTTAGTCTGTGTATTTGCCTATTCTTAAAATAACTTTAAAATGAAAAGAATAAATATTATTGATAAAATATCCCCATGTACAATATAACCCTAATTAGAGTAAAAATATAAGTAATATTCATATACTTGGAAGATACATGTATCTTACATACCAAATCACCCATTAATTGTCCACTATTGGGGAGGTGTCATCATTTTTATTAGTGAGCCAGATGTGATCCTCACCATGCTTTCCAAATTTGTCTCTTTTTCCCCTATTGCTCTTTCATTGGTATCACATGCTGATATATATATATATATACACATACATATATATTGACCAATCAAAGGAAGCAAGACATTTTCCCCTTTGACCTATGTTCTTTGTCACCAGTCTAGGTAGTTGTACCAGGTGCACTCAGTCCCTCATGTGAGTGTTGGGTAAACCTGGACTGATGGCCTCACACCTTTCCACCGTACCACGCCCAACTTTGCTATGTTTAATACTGCTCTTTTTTTTCTCCTTCTCACCTGATCATTGTTCCTGGCAGGAAAAAAAAAAAAAAATTGTTTTGATATTGAGTCCACTGATTTTGAAGTCTAGCTGAAATAGTATGAATTCAATACCATGTGATTTCTTAATCATCCCTATTGTGGTTGAGAAGATAGCTCGTTGTGTCTAAATAATAAGTCTTCCCTGCATGAGGATGTCTTTCAACATTCAACAAATATTTTGTGGAACATCTGCTATGTACAGGGCAACACACTCTTCGACCCTTCTTCCCACTTATGATCCCTGGAAATAATCTTCTCCCTGAGGCTCTTTCTATGAAGGGAAAGGGTTGCCAAGTCAGTCACTTAACCCAATGGTTATACCTTTGAGACTTTTGTTTTGTTTTCCCTACAATATCACCCTTTATTGCCAGTTGGTTTGCTCAATTCATTTGACTAAAACACTTGCCAGCAGACTTTTTGACTCGGCAGATAATTAATCAAACTCTGACTGTAACTTCTGAGGTTCTCCATGAAATATGAAGGGATGGTTTCCAAGGACCAAGAAGCCTGGTAGGGCTCCTCTTTGTCTCTTAGAGGCAAAGTCTCCTATGAAGGAAAATCACCAAGTCCCTTCCATTTCTAGCTCAAGGGACCAAGATTTACCAGATTTCTTCTGAAGCTATGCATTAGTCCCTCCAACATATTTCTTGTAATGGGATTAGAACATTTTGAAAGTGAGGTTGGAGAGTGTGGAACTAAGCTAAAAACTTAATGGGAAAATGACCACAGATTATTTTCTTTTCAAGTATCCCAAGGAAGCATTTGATTGACAGTTTATGACTAGAATTTCATAAGACAATAGATTTAGAGCTAGAAAACTCCCTAACACATAACTAATTTAACTCCTCATTTTAAAGATGAGGCATTCAGAGAAATTAAATGACTTGCCCAGTAAGTGACATCAGTTACTTTACTACCTATGATAGCAGCAGAATTTAAACTCAACTATCTTGAGTCCTAACTTACCACTCTTTATTTTTAAAATTTAATCTCATTTCTTAAAAATTTACCAAAAATCTACCAGTGCTCTTCCCACTGTATCACAATGCTTCCTTTTTCTTCTGGTCATAAATTTTCCTATAACTCATTTTGGAGAAATAAATCTGTAATGCCTTTACCTCATTTGATCCAAAGAGTTTGAGAGACTAAACTATGGATCATAGAATCTAATAAATGAAGAAAATCACCTGCATTCATGCAGTGCTTCTGAATTTTCATCCTACTTCCCAATCTTTAATTAGGTCTCTTAGCCATCCTGCAAGGCTGGTCATTATTATCAGGTGAGGAAACTGAGTCCCACAGAAGCTATGCAACTTACCTAAGCATATGCAGCCAGACTGGCTGAGCAGGGATTCATTCACCTTTCGAGTTCCTGACGCCTACACTCTGTGTGCAATCTGCCAGGTCACCTTGTTTCTTGGCTTGTGGAATAGACAAATAAACAAATGATCATTGAAAGATTTCACTACTGAGGAGCAACGAGTTCTTTGTAAAAATGGGGGGGAAGAGGGAGAGGAAGGCACAAACACTTAAGACTGAGTACAAAGGGAACATATGTGATGTTTGCTTCTCTTCCTTATAACTACTCCAAAGATTTACTGAATTATTCTTCTAAATAAATTAAAAAGCACTTATTATAATGCAGATTCAGCAAGTAGGTTGATAAGGTGGTAGAGACAAAGTCATATTTTCCCTGTAAAGCTCTCTTGCAACTCCTTTGTAGGAGTCCTGAATGTAGCTATAAATGTTTCTCATTTTCCCAATTAGAATAAATACTTCTCAAGGGGTGGGACTATTTCTGATTTGTTTTTGCATTCACGGGATCTTATAAGTATTAAGTATTTAATAAAAATGGTGACTAATTGATCAATTGGACATAACTATGTATAGTACAAGAATGAAAGAATTCTGATATCAATAGCTTGGCTATTGTCCTTTGCTAGCATCATAGGAGCACTTTTCTATATTTCTACGGAAGCCCTCAATTTGGGATAAAATCAACAACATAAAATGAAACCCTCCTCTGTTACTATTTTATCAAATGTAGTGAGTAACAGACTAGTAAGTCCAAGTGTCAACAGAGATATAGCAAAAGCATAGTGGGTGGTGTTACGTACAGAGCTACTGGGCTGGTACACTGAAGGCTGTGCTTATTAAGCCCAGACACTCTCTTTGGAAAGGATTGCAAAGGTACCTGATGTGCCCTTAATTATGGGCATCGTCCAGCTGGTTTGTTAGTAAGTAATTATTGATAAGGACACATCTATTTAATTGAATATGATTACAGAGACAGTTCATTTGTCCATGCAAAGAAGGGTGATTCCAAAATATTTTCCTCTCTAAAGTGGACGACTGGTTTGGGTTCTTTGAACTTGAATAACAGTCTAGTTATTCAGCATCATAGTTCCCAAGTCTGTACAAGTGGTCTTTGTCTTCCATCCCCTTTATGTTTCCTAATAAATAAGGGCTTAATTGGGAGATACACTGCTACACAAAGCAGTATTTGGCTTGGAATCTTTCTACCCTGACAAGTTTCTGTGAAATGTTCTTACCTCTAAAACAGGCTAAGTTGAGGGATTTAAAAGGAATTTTATTGAATTGGCATATTTAAAGTGATTTTTTAAATCCCCAAATGGACTATGTTTTTAAAAAAAACAATCACTTACTCATGTTATTGTAGTAACTTGAAGGAGAGGTTAGGTAAACTGAAATGCTCTAAGGCTTTTTGGTTACTAACAAGTCTATGAAAAGCTATAAACAAGGTTCTGTCCAACTTGCCTCAGATTGTCCTGAACGTTTTCTTCTCTGCTTATTTTCTTTCCATTCTTGAATAGCCAGCAGATGACTTCACACCTTTTTGTTTAGCTGCTAAAAGCAACACAATAACTTCCCTCGGGTTGCTTCTGTGGGCTCCAAAAATAAAATGGGTTTATCTTGCTGAGCATTTAAAGGCTCTTAAGGGATCCTAACGAAAAAAAAAAAAAAATTGGAGTAAGGAGAAGGAAAGAAATAGGAGGAAGGCTAGAAGGCATCATTAAGGAAGGTCAGGCAATTAAGGGGGGTCAGATATTGCCCTAGCATGATAAACCATCCCTGTCAGAGAGGATAAGGAGGAGGAAATAAAAAAGGCCTAATCCAACCCTCGAAATGCTCCGCACTTTTTTATTTTTCATCTACTCAGAAGTATAACGAAAATCCAATGAAAAATGAAATACTCCCCACCCCAAAAGACTTGAAAGCTTTTTCCACTAAGGCATTTGCAACTATCTTAGGAATTTGCAACTCCCTATATTTGAAATAGTGGGTGATTATTTTTCAAATCCCTGCTTTTAAACCCTGTTGCCAAAAGATTTTAAAATTTCATGGGCATTTTTTTGTTTTCAGAGTTCAGAGTTTTCTTGGTATGTCATCTTAAAAATCTGAACAACTAGGAAGCCAACAAACAATAATAACAATAATAATAGCATTTATATAGCACTTTAAGGTTTGCAGAACAGTTTACATGTTTTTTCATCTGATCTTCATAGTAACTTTGTGAGGTAGCCATTATTATTATTATCTCCAAGCTAATTGACTTGCCCAGGGGGTTACACAGCTAGTATGAATCCAGATTAGAACTCAAATTCATTAATCTATCCATAATTATGCCACATTAGGGGTCATACCATCATAGGATCTAAAGGCTAGAAAGGGGCCTAGAGGTCACCTAGCCCATCTCCCAATTTATGCTGATGAGAAAACTGAGACTCAGAGATATTAAATGAATTCTAAGGAAATTGAGGTAGTAAGTGAAAGATCCATCATTTCAACTCAGGTTGTCTAACTACAAATCCAGTGGTCTTGTCTCTACATCATTTTGGATAAAAGATCTTAAAGGGAAATCATGCAAAGTTAAAAAAAAATCTTTCAGAACTTGAACTTCCAACTTCTACTTGATCACTCGAAGAGGTGGGGAGAGAGGACAGTATTTATGAATCATTTGAGCTGTGGATGGTGTCAATTGTAAAATATTCTTATATTAAGCAAAAATCTGTTTCCCTATAACGCCCACTCATTGTTCTTAGTGGTGCCCTTTGGGAGCTACAGAGAATAAATTTAATCTCTATTCCAGATGGCAAAACTTCAGATACTTGAAGACAATACTCTCAACACCTCCCTCCCTTCCCCCCCCCTCTTTAAATTAAACATCAGTTTCTTCCATTGTTCCTCATATGACCTGTTTTCTAGACCTATCACCATCCTAGATACACTCTCTGGATACACTCCATTGTTTCAATGTCATCCTTCAAAAAGTGACATCAGCAACAAAACACAGTACTACAAATATGGTTCTAAGCACTGCAGAATATAGTGAGATTAATGCTTCTTTTAATGTAAACTTCTTATTTCTATTAAAGTATCCAAAGATTACATTAGGTTCTTATTGCTGTTGGGTTTGTGAAGTGACAGAGAGATAAATATGGATGAATAGAGAAATGAAAGATGATAGCTAGCTAGCTAGATGGATGGATAGATGAATCAGTAACACTGTTAATGCTATTATTGCTGATCTTGTTAAAGGTACCTTTTTTGCATTACCTAAAACTTTTTAAAATTACTGATGTAGAAAACAAATTTTACATGTAAATGTAGTATTTAATTTAAAAGTAATTTTTTTCTATTAAGGTAAATGTCAGAAAAACTTTTCTTTGAATTAAAAAAAATACCTTAAATTATTATATGTACTTGAAGGATATAGAGTTTTAATGCTTTAAGATAGTCTTAAGTTTGTGGACCAAGTTTTTCATTGAATCAGATTTTTCAAGTTGAAAAAGTACTTAAAGAAATCTTATGACCTAACTCAGTTTCCTCATCTTTAAAATGAAAATTATATTGTATGACATTTGAGATCTCTTTCAGTTCTAAATTTATGACCTTATAATCCTTCCCCTATTCTTATTCCCATCATTAAGATCTTTCCTTACAACTGAAGGTCCAAGGAACAGAATCACACTTAATTATAATTTATTGATTTTTAAGAAAAGAATCTTTCCAGCGAAGAATTGTATTGCTTCAAATCTATTACTGTTACTCTGATTATTACATTTTATCTAAGAAAAATTATCTCTTCATCTTGCAAACATTCCCTTTTTCTCTTTTCCTAATCCCAGCCCACCTGCATACCTTTTATAGGATGGTGAGCCTTTAGAGGCAGAGTGTTGAGTGACAATACCACATTCACAAAGGTCAGTTGTAGCACAGTTAAGAGTGTAACTACAACAGACATGAATCCCATGGTCCTCCTCCCTTCCTGACAGTGGTAGCTAGAAATTGCTTATGCAACCAGATGACAACTCATCTATATTTAGCAGTAAAGTGGTGGCAAGGATCTGTCCAGCTGATTTTTTTTTTCTTTGCCATCTCAATGTTCAGTCTTTCACAGACAAGTCTCTTGAAAGAAAACATAGCCGCCCTGACACTACTTGAGTGGAGGGGAATTTTTCTGTGTCTCCTGAGGTCTGAGCCATTGAAAGTTCATTCTAAGAAATTACATGTATATCCATTATAAACGAAATATTTTACATGCTTATCCTTACTGCACACACTGGAGAATGAAAACGCACTGATACTGTTTGATGTCTGTGAAATCATTAGAATCCTATTCTTTTCAGAATAACAAAGGCAAACAGGCATGAGAGGTTTAAGGGGGAAATGGACTATTACCTAATTGTGTGCCTTTAATTGATATGTATGGGACTTGGTTTTTATTTCTTTTCACTGTGCCATAGAAAAGAAAACTAGAGATTAAAGTTTGAAAGTAAAGATGAAATTGCCTTGGGGAGGGGGGAAAACTGCATTTGAATTACTCAGAGGGTTCTTTGACAAAAAGAGGCCCAATCATCACTGGTGCTTAATGTGACTCATCTGAGTAAAGGACACAGTTTAAGTTCTCCATGCCAAGACTAAATCATATAACAGTATATTGCCCATGACTTTGACCCTCTTCAATATCGGCCAGCCAGAGAGAATTTGTCTACTAATGAAAAGACTGAGTAATTAAGAAGAACCACAAAGAAAGTGAGATGGAGACAATTAAGGGGAAATGTAAATTGGCAAGACAGTAAAATAGCATCAGCTATTTGCCAATATTGAAATTACAGAACAATAAGTACAGCTCCCACCATTCACTTACATGTTTTGTCATGGCTACCTTCACATGTCTTATATACATTTCCTTCTCTTCATTTTTTCAGGTTTTTAATCCCCTTTGTCCAAAATATCACAAGAGCTCTCACTGGACTTTCAGCCTCAAGTCTCTCTCTGCTCCCAATCATCCTCCCTCCACTCAGTTGTTTTCTAAAGCTCAAAGAGCTCCGGTAGCTCCCACTTAATACCACCATCAAATATAAATTTCTTCTGTTTGGCATTTGATATTCTTCATAATCTGGACCTCTCCTACCTTTCCAGTCTTCGTGCATCTTTACTTCCCTCCACACACTGTACAAGCCAGCTACATTGACTTAGTCAAGCTCCTGTCAATGCTTATGCTTTTGTTCTCCCCTTGCTTGGATTCAAGACTGCTCAAAAGCCACCATCTACAAGAAGCCTTTTCCATATTAGCTACAAAGATTTTTCCTTTTCTTTCTTTCTTTTTTTTCCATTGGGTAAGGGCAGTGCAAGGAAAAGGAAATAAATATGTGTCAATTGGAGGAGAAGAAAATGCCATTCCTAGTTCCCCTAGTTCCTAATGTTTTTTCCTATCAGATTACCTTCAATCTACTCCATATAGTTTTGGAATACTTAGTTATATACATGTTATCTTCCCTACTCTTTGAGGGCAGGGGACAATTTTTTGTTTTGCTTTGTATATGTAGTCCTTGTTATATAATAATACCTGGTGTCTAGTAAGTATTTAATAAATGTTTATGGAACAATGATTAATAAGTGTTTAATAAATGCTTATTGACTGGCTTATGTTAGATGTTATGTTATTCTTTGGTTGTCAAGATCAAAAGAAATATTTTCTATGAAATAGTTTAAGAAATATAACTATTTTCTTAATAATAAAAAAAAAGCCTCCTCTTATCACCACCAATGCTCAATCTTTATATAGTCCCATTTATATCAGATACAAAAATCTAGGCTTAAAGTTTTCCTGTTTTGGATTCACAAACCTTCAAATGAGATGGGTTACTGTCTTTTTGTTTTTGTTTTTGTTTTTCTTTAAGCTAAGATGCAAAGGAGTTTGGGGGCTTTGTGTTTGTCGTTTAAATCAAATTTTGCAGGGTATTTTTTCTCTTCTAGAGGTGGAGGGGGGGGGAAGAAAGGAAGAGAGTAAACTCACCATTGCCTTATTGCAGACGTTTCCAAGTGATTTCTCCTAAGCCCTGTTTTTTCTCTCACTTTCTCTGTGTTCTGAAAGTTTCAGCAACATTTCCTCAGCTAAAGTTATTGGTTTATTCTACCAGTGCCCCAAGAGCCAAAATAAAGTAGGCCCATTATTGGCTCAGTTCCCTCTCTTTAGAAATATTCCTTCTGACAGTTTGAAATGAACTAAAAGTATTCATGTCTGCTGCATTCTATTACTGTTTCCAGCACCATCAATAAACTCTTCTGGCCTTTGGTGATTCCAATATGAGCCTCAAACTGGTCAAACATAAGCAGAACAAATGCTTTATTGTACATCCAGCATTTTGAAATTGGATGGTGGCAGTTCCTTCCCCTCTCAAAATCTTTCTTCTTAAGATGGCAAAATCTAAGTCTGAGAAATGTTGCTCCTCCATTCATGTCAGATTTCCTCAGAAGGCTGGTGGCTGGGTATTTCAAGGAAAAGTTGCTTTCCCTTCCTTTGGCCCACCAAGGTTAAGATTTCCTTTTAAGCTCTTTTTTTTTCTTTTCCAACACTGGGTCAGAGTAAAAGCACAGGGAATATGTACTCTCTTGCTAGGGAACATGGCAGGGGGTAGGAAAGGCATTGTGGGAGTCACTCTCTCTGAAGTTAAGCCTGAAAGAGTAAACTTAAGGTGGAGAAGAATGAAGATTTCCATGACAACTAGAACCCAGCTATCCCTGGGAGGTCTAGGAACTAGTGATGATCCTTCCTTATTGCCCTTATCATTGGATAGTGTTTTCAGATCTCTATGGAATATGGTTTGTGCCCTTCAGGTGCTTAATCCAGAGGATTTATTTATCCTGTTTACAAAGAATTAAGTTTTAAGGAAGGCTTTTAGTGGTTCAACATGGCAAAGTAGGAAAAAACTAAACGGGGTCAGAAAAATAAAAGATCGTAGCTGCAAGAGATCTTAAGAATCATTTGATCCAGCACCTGTAATTTACATACAAGAAAACTAAGGTTAAGGAAAGAGAAGTAATTTGCCCAAAAGACTCATAGGAAGTAAGTAGTAAAGGTCCTTGCCCTCTAAATCCTATTAAAGTACTATAATTCCCCAAAGGAGTGGTCAGATTTTTGAAATCAAGAATTGTAGTTCTCTCCCATTTCTCAGCCACAATTAGCTTGCAAAAGATGGAGAAAACAGCTCAGACTGAGGATTTGGGACTGGCATATGAAATCCAACAGCATGAGGGATGTCAAAGTGTGCTGCAGTATAAGACCTATGGCTAACGCTCCTTAGCTGTGTGACTACAGACAAGTCTCTACAGACTTAAGTCTCTGAGCTTCAGCAAAAGAGAAATAACAAGATTTGCAATTATGTATCTCACAATAACACTTTCTAATAGAAAAACTTTATGAATCTGAGCTATTATTCTTGTTGAAAAAAATAAAAATTTCTTATTCTGTGATAATCCCAACATACTACTCAACCTGCTTTCTTAAATGCCCTAAAAGAAAGTGACATCTGCACGTTTTAAAAAATCTGAAAATGGAATCCATATCTATGGGCACTGCTTTTTCCTAATTCAGAGGAATTCTGCCCAGTCATATTCACACTATTTTCCTTACAGTGAAGAACTGAAAATAAAATTCAGAGCTGACTTTGCCCAGCCCTTTTATCCTAACCATGTTTCTATTTCAAAGGAAATTGAGGTTTGGGATTTGTTTAGAATTCTTTCAGGGAAACCTTCTACCTTCATTTCTTTCCACCTTTGTCTGTCTGTTCTATTCCATTCTTGCCAGAAAATGCAGTTTAACTCAAAAAGGGCTGAATGAAGTTTTACTCCAAGAATAAATTTTGAGAAGGTCTCAAACGTGAAAAGAAATGCTTTTTTAATGGTTCTATTTTCCTGTGACTTAATTATTATCAAGCCATTAATTGCAGCCATTATGTTCAATAGGAGTTGAGAAAAGCTACCTGATCTACCTCCCTAACATTCTTGAAGAATGGAGAAAAAAAAAAAAAAAAAAAAAGCCCACCATCTACCAATCAACCCACATTTTCTAATGAACTCCAGTCAGGCCCAAACTCATTGTTCAGCAGTGTGCCACTATAACCTTTCCACTAAAAATAAGTTAGAATTATCACATTATTCTCTAACTTGTGGGTTAGGGAAAGGAATATAGAAGAGAGTATCACTATTACCTAACAGTTATCCTTAAATTGCAATTTTGGAGTCACGGTCATCTGCGTTACTGCAGCCTGCCCCGAGGCATCAGATCAGTGTTCTGCAAAGTCACAGAGGTAGAGAGATGTGGGACTGGGTGACAGAAACTATTAAAGAGAAGCAGAGTGCCATGCAGTACATTGTGTGTTTCATTAACCTACTTGTCGAGTAAGAGGCAAATGGTGTCTGAAGGGTTCTGGACTTGTTAACCAAAATGTTAATCGCTTAGAAATAGTGAGAAGTTAGTTAGTGAGATGTTTATCAAGTACCTGGAACAAGAGTTGACTTTCCTTGTAACACCTTTCTGAAATTAAAGCCAAAATCTTGTCTATGTTTTTCAATTGGAGCCTAAATAAAATTATTATATTAGAATTAGAGATGAAAACAATGTGGAAGATGGAAGAAAAAAATGTTATGAATTAGCCAGAATTGAATAAAAAGTACCTAAGAATCTATATAATTACCATAAGTAGAGGGTACCATAATTTCTGAATAGATTGTATAAATATATAGCAATATTTCTGATTTTCTGGAATAACCTTAGAATAGTAAATGAACTCTATCTCATACACTCTCAGAAGTAAAGGAGGAAGGATATGCATGTTTCTCTTTGTGTATGTGGGTATACAGGTAAATGTACATGTATATGCATATACCTTTAACAGGGATGGGGTGGAAATTATCCCTTTCATTGTCAAGGTCAAAGCCTTTGATTTTTTAATTTTATTATATATATGTAATTTAAATATATATATATATATATATATATATATATATATATCCCTTACTTCAGATTGCTATAGTGACAACTAATATTTTTATAGAACATTAAGGTTTGTAAAATTTTTTGCATGCTTACTGATTTAACCTTCATGATATTCCTATGAATGGGTGCTTAGAGTTATAAGTATCCTCATTTTATATATAAGGAAACTGAAAGTTTGAGAAGTTCATTGACTTGCCCATAATTATATGATAAATAAGTTCAGGAATTCAAAACCATGTTTGTCTTGGTCCTTTCCACTATACCATATTGCCTTAGTATGATTTAGTTACTAGTATGTAATCTTTTATTTTTTTATGTATACATATTTATACAATAATCTTGCTGCACAAGGAAAATCAGATCAAAAAGAGAAAAAATGAGAAAGAAAACAAAATGCAAACAGACAATAACAAAAAAAGTGAAAATGCTATGTTGTCATCCATGCTCCCCGTTCCCACAGTCCTCTCTCTGGGTGTACATGGCTCTCTTCTTCACAAGAAGTTCATTAGAACTGTCCTGAATCACCTCAGTGTTGAAAAGAACCACGTCCATCAGAGTTGATCATTGTATAATCTTGTTCTTGCAGTGTATAATGATTCCCTGGTTCTGCTCATTTCACTTAGCATCAGTTCATATAAGTCTTTCCAGGCCTTTTTATAGTATGTAATCTTTTAACAGAATCTGACTAAACTTTGTAGTGCAAAGGGAATTGTTTCCACTATTTATGGCCATTGAAAGCAAAAATCCCACTCCTAAATTGTTAAATAATGCTTAGAAACTTTATATTTTCTATGAGTTAAATTCTAAATCCTTTGTACAACTAGACTTACTATGTAATAAAGCTTCCAATGATTTAATGCAATGGAGAACAAAAGGAAGGGACTATTTACAAGCCTGGAGATAGGGGTCTGATTTTAATATTATTTTCTCTTGCTTACTCAGAAGGCTCAGGCAGCTTTCACATTTTGCAACATTCCCTCTTGCAAATGGCACAATGATTGGAAATCAGATTTGAAGGTTTGATTTACCAATATTTTCTTCATTGTTGACCAATTTCCAACTTACTTCAGTTTAGGTCATTAAAACTCTCACTAGAGTGAGCCATGTCTTTGAATTTATTTCTATTTTCTAAGGCTTCTAGGATCTCTTAGTATTTAGTTAAATTCAATAAATGTCCATTAAGCAATACTGTATGCAAAACACTATGTTTGACACAGGGTATGATGGAAAAATACATGAAGCTTGGTCCTTTCCCTCATGGACTTTACATTCTAATAGAGAGTGCAAATATGCAGAAATTTATAAAATATATCAGTGACTGAGAGGTGTAAAGTGTTATGAGCTTTGGGAAGAAGGAAAAAGTGCTTACAACTATGGGGGGGAAGAAGAAAACTTCATAGAGAAAGTAGTATATAAAGTTGCCATTGAAGAAAGAGTCCAAGCCTCCAACTTAGATTAGAGTTGGTTTTGAGGTTTTCAGATTATGAATTCAACCTCATTTCACTTATGAGCAAAGGGAAGATTTCAACCTGTAAAAATTTAAATGTCCAAACTGGTCATTACATGATGATGCTATAGAATTTACAAAAGTTACATGTCATATTATCAAATTCTTCCTTCTAGTTCAAGGAATAAGCTAAGTCCATGAACTTTTTTAAATTTAAATTTTTAAAATCAATTTTATTTTAAGTTCCAAGTTCTTTCTCTCTCCTCTTTCCCACCATTAAGAAGGTTAAAACCTATTACAAATATGTACGGTACTGTAAAACAAATCCCCAAATGTAGCCATATTTAAACAAAAAAGCAATAAAAATAAAGAAATAGAAAAAAATAAGTTTCAAACTGTTCTCTGAGAACATCAGCTTTCTCTCTAGATGTTGGCAATATGTTTCATCAGTCTTGTGGACCTGTGGTTGGTCACTGTTTGAATCAGTTACTAAGTCATTCAAAGTTGATTATATAAATTGTTTTACTGGTTCTGCTTATTTCACTTTGCATTAGTTTGCACAAGTCTTTCCAGGTATTTCTGAAACCATTCCCTTCATCATTTCTTACAATAATACCATAATATTCCATCATATTCACATGTCATAAATATTCAGCCATTCCCCAAATGATGGACATCTCAGTTTCCAGTTCTTTGTAGCCACAAAAAGAATTGCTATAAGTATATTTGTGCATATGGATCCTTTTCATCTTTCTTTAATTTCTTTGAGTTAGCAGTTCCATGAACTTTTAAAAAATACTTGGATAATGACACTTCAATATAATTCATTTCCTTTGCAATCCTATGTATTTTATTTATGTAATTATTGTAAGAAGAGGCCCATAAACATCTCCAATTCACCAAAGAGGTCCAGATCACAAAAAACATCAAGTACCTCTGCTTAATTAGTATTCTTTCTTTTCTCAAATTACCTTGAATTTACTTCTTTGTGTGCATGGATTACAAAACTCTATCCCCAAATCTTATTGAACGTGAACTCTTTATCTTTTTATTGCCAGGAATTAGCACAATACCTTGAATTTAGGAAATATTTAACCTGTCTTTATTTAATTGTTGAGTTACAAAGACATTTACTTGAAAAGTTTCATACAACAGAAAATAATTTGAAAATGGCTCAATTTAGAATGTCATCACTCTTCAAAGAAGTCCCTTGTTTCTCCTCATCCTTCTCTTCCATTTAATAAAAATGTAGATTTTGATTATGATTTTTGCAGTTATTCTGATTTTACAAGTATGAAGAATTCTCAATATAGAAACATATTCTATCTACTAAGGTAGGCAATGTTCATGTATAGAATGCATTTCCATACAGGGAGTCCTGAGAAGTTAAATGACTTGCACATAGTCACACAGCTAATATATATCAGAAGGTGTGTCATAATACAAGGTTTTCTGAACACTGAAATCAGCCCATTATTCTACAGTGCTTCTCTCTGATGATTTTATTGTGGTCCACACTTGGATCATTTACAGTGTGGTTACTGCAGTGTTTATGAAGCATTGCGTTGGAATAGTCTTGTTCTAATTCCATTCCTTGGAGTAATCAAGGGCAAAAATTATGATAGTTTAGGTAATAAAAATCCACAGATAATCCCTAAAATATTATCCAGGCCTTGGATCATGGTTGATGACCCTTTACTGAAGTTGGTATTAAATAGTATATGAATCCACTGGAATAAAGAAAAAAGAAAAAAAAAATGACCTAAATAATTTGCAAGCCAGTTAATCAACTTCAGCATAAGTATAACCAGAACGTAAAGTATTTCATGCCTATTTTCCTAGTATGCAGGAACATAATATCCACCAAGTTTGTTGGTGTCTAAGTTTTACAAATTAGATCCAGAAGTTCACTAATTTGCATGGAATATTTTATTAACGGATTTGGTACAAGTCTTTTGTTTAGTGAAAATGCAGGTGGTAAAAATGAATTAAACAAACCCTTGTGAATAAATTATTGTATGCAAAATCTGCTGCTGAAATAAACTTGGTTCTTATAAAAATGACAACTATGTTGTCCTTACCTGTACAATAGTTACATTATGTTTATGTGCAATATTTAGATTTTGCACATTCAGAAGAAAAGAAATTTTGAAAAAATAAACAAAGAAAAGCAACCAAATAATGGAGTGAATTTGGCTTCTATGGCCCTGTCTTTGAAAACTAGCTGATAATCAATGAGAGTTTCAAAGGCCTCTGCTCCCAGGTAACCACAACCACCTTTTATTAGCTCATTATTCAGGTTCAACAGAAACATACATTCTCTCCAACTCACATAAGAGGTTTCATGATCTGAAATATATGTTAGGAGTGGGGGGAAGAGGGGAGGAAGGCCAGCCCTGTGTAGTATGTCTTGGCCATCCCCAGGCACACAACAACGTAGCTGTTTTTTTGACAGGTCATGTTTTACCCTGTAGAACTAAATTCTAAAGAAGCAAAAACCTCTGTCTTCCCTTACTACACTGTTTGAGAATGATGAATTTGTTCTCTCTTTATTATTTAACAAAATTAATAATAGAATGGCTAAGTAGAACCAGAGGCCAAGGGCCTCTTCAATAATATTTGTTGTAAAATTATCATGCTGTCCTAATGAAGATATTTTCCTTTAGGAAAATAAAGTTAGATGAGATCTAAGTTGGTGTGATGAAGGAATCCAGGTTAGACAGCTGACTACATAGAAACATAAAATATTAGAATAAAAAGTTACCTAGAAATACAACATGGTTAAGTGGAAAGAATGCCATATCTGGAAAAAAAAAAGAAAGATTTGGATTCTAATTCTGTTTCTGACACATGCCATCTTTGCGCACATCTCTTAACTCTTCTGGGTCTTAATTTCCTCATTGGTTCTCCATTATTCCTTCCAGTTCTAAATCTATGATCTCATGAAATAACCTAAACATCTCTGTAATTTTTCTAAGGCGTATAGAGGTAAAAGGACTTGACAAGATCACACAGACATTTAATGAGAAGTGGATTTGGAATTCAAATATCCTGACTCCCATTTCATAGCTCTTTCCACTAGGCCATGCCTCATGAAAATGTTTACCCTTTCAGACTTATCAAAGTTGTTGCAAAACCTTCTTGCTGCAAATACAAACACATGTATGTAGTCTTCTCGGATGTAACATATGCCCATTGAGGGAAAGACTGATAATTGTCCAGTGCCCAGGTCCCAAAGGATTGTAGTGTTGAATTAATACTGGTTGACTGATTTTTACAAGTAGAGATAGCATGAACAACAATGCTTCATATGTCAAAATAATTGGAAAATTAAAATCTGAGCATTGTTCCAGAATCATATTCAATGGTCAATGACTCAGGGCAGTTCTGAACTGCTGAGTAACTACACAGGAAGAAAGCAATACTTGGATTACAAACAAGTGAGTGACTTGGAGCTGGATGTTATCTCTTTGGAAATGCAAGATTCCACATCTGAAATAGCTAGGACCAGAAGCAGTGTGGTTCAGCCTTTTGACTTAGAGATGTATAAGCACAGTCATTCCTATAACCTTGGGCTGTACCTTAGCTCCCTTTTTCAGAAGAAAGTGAGTTTTATTTATATGCTTGGTTCTGCCTGGACCAGTGAGCTCAGTCCCCCTGCTCCCTGATGTTTCCCTGCCTTTTTCATCCTGGAACTCCCATCTCTGCCTCTGGAACCCCTTTCCTCTTTGATGGGAGAATGGAGACCTCCAGAGTTTCCACTTAGGAGAGGGCCTAAGGTAGCCATTTCTTCAGGTATGGGCCATGTCTGAAATCATGTTTCTTATTTTGTACCTTGAGTTCATCACCTCATTTTCATGATGGGAGTATCATGTTTCATCACTGTCTTTAGGAATTAGTCAATAAACATTTATTAAGCACTTACTATGTACCAGGCAGTGTTCTAAACACTGGAGAAACCCTCAGAGAGCCACATACCAATGAAGGAACATACATGAACAAGGAAAGAGTTGGGAAATGTAAGGGGAGAGGAAGAAGCGTTACCCACAGGTAAAGGCCAGAGGAGTACAACGGGTGGGAAATGAAGAAATGGCTAGCTTAGGCCCTCTCCTAAATGAAAATTATGGAGGTCTCCATCCTCCCATTCAAGGGAGAAGTCCCAGAGGCAGAGATGAGAGTTCTAGAGTTAAAGGGATTTTCTAGGATGGAAAAGTCCATGCAACATAATGGAGATGGTTCGTCATTAGATTGATCAGAATTATTGACTCTCAGAAATTTCTCTTTACAATATTGTTATTATGTAAGTAGTTCTCTGGGTTCTGCTTCACTTTCACTCTGTATCAGTTCAAGCAGGTTTCAAAATGCCTTTTATTTTAACATGGGTCCTGACAAAACATCCGACATCCAGGAGCTTATGCTTATAAATGTTACTCATTGTATGTTAAGTTGCACAGATGCTCCCATAATTGATGCCCCTTCCTCCCCCAATCTCTGGCCCCTGATATTTTCTCCCAGTGTCCCGTTCTCTGCTGGGGTAGCTTTGGCCAGGCTAAAGTGAGAAAATATTGATCGGGGTCCACATCAATGCACCTGGTACTGCTGGGGTACTGACTACTCTTTGCTCAAAGTATGACCTGATACTAGGGTGCATCACCTCATCTGCCTACCCAACCAACTCTTTCCCCATGTCAATAACCCATAATACTTTATTTAGGCACATACTTGACATCTGATCTCAACCCATCTTAGGTTCTTCTGCCATTCATGCCTAAATCCTGTCTATCCTTCAAGTCCCTATCCTTTCATATAATTTCTCTTGACCTTTACTGACCACAACATAAATGTAATGTATAAATGTGTGTGTGTATGAGTATGTATGTATATATATATGATATATAAGTACATTCGGTATTTTCCTACTTTTTATTACCTATAGTATGACAAAAGTGGATAAACTGGCCTCTGAGGTCCTTTTTTAGCTTTTTAGATTTATGGTCTTATCCGTGCTTTTGTATCCATCCCAGCCCCTACCACTAGGCCTTTTTCACTTCCAAATATTAAAATGTGTTTCTTAAATTGAATTTGGATAGAGCTAGCCCAGGAAAATATATGAGGGGGTGAGGAGGGAAGGGAAGATGGGGGGGGGCGGAGAAAAGGAATCAGTATTTCAGGAGAATCTTGATTTGGGCTTGAGAAAAGTAGAGAATTTCACTATTATCTCAGCCATTGAAAAACAAATTTTCAGAGAAAAATCAATTTTTCTAGTCGCTGATAAACTTTAAAAGTCCTTTTGCCAATTCCATACATAGGTAGAATAAAGAACTACCTATATGGCCTGCACTGACTGAATTAGTCAAAAATTATTTATTGAGCATCCACTACTTGCCAATCACTGTAGCAAAAGATATATAAAACATGCTACTTGCTTCTAAGACAGTTTTTCCCTACTAAAGGATCTCCCCCACCTATGTAGGTGCAATCTCTACTGTTGATAATTCCTTGAATTAAGGCATTGAAGGCCCTTGTTTAAATGCAAAATTAACAAGTGTATTATTAGCTGGGTGGGATAACACATTGAGCTGTTTATTGCCTATTAGCACTTTAGCTCTAATTTGTCTGTTAGATTAGCTAGCCAGTCACCTAGCAGGGTGCTGAGGGAATGATACATGAGACCAATAAATTTGTTGGGAGAAAGGAGATCAGAAAATATTTCAAAAGACTACCGCCTCCACTGTGAATCTATGGGTAATTAAGTAGACTCTCATCTGAAGAAGAATGACAAAGTTACTAGGTGTCTGACATCAGGTTGTAGACACTCCTGAAAGAAAAATAAATCCATACACAGAATCCAACATCTAAATCCACCCAAAGCAAGTTTCATTTCCCAGTTTAGTTTAGGAACTAGCTAATATCCACATTGTATTTTATTCCAAAGAATGTTGTCAGCTCAACCATTTAATTTATATTTTACATGTGAGTTTTATTAAAAGAAGCTGATTTTGTTTTATGATAACCAAAGATTAGATAGGCACACCCCTCTCAGATAATTTTTTATGTTCCCCCTCTTTGGCACTTTTTTTTAAAGAGGTTCAAATAAATTCTTCTGATTTCGTGCTACAAAAGGAAAATTATCCTTTTGCAGAGTCTTTGCTAGAAAAGAAATATTCTTGGAATATTGGACAACTGTTTTCATTAAGGAGCTAGTAGTGGGTCCTGTCATCTCTCCATACGGGTGAAGGAACCCTTATCCAAGGGTTGTTTGATTACCCATTTTCATGTCACCACCTTGAGACTTTTAATGGGAATGATGCCAGAGCAGAGAATGCTTAATAATGCTCAGATTTTATGGAGCTTCTTTGATCTCTGGATCTCAAAGCCCTTAGCAACATTAAATCATTATTCCCTGTACTGTGTGTCTCTCCACATTTTTTGAGCACTAATGATAAACCAAAAATCTCTCCATAAATCTGGGCACAGAAACCAGCCCATCCAGAACCTCTAAAGATGGCTAGGAAGAGAATCCAAACTAACTGGTTTCCTGAAGCATATTTATTCTCTTTTATTTTAGATATCTCATCCCTTATTTCAAACGTTACCTTTTTTATAGTAACTTTCCAAACAACTTTTCTTTTTTCTTTTTGGATGGGGCAGGGGTAGGATTGAAATGAACCTGAGATTTCATCACAAAAGGAGACTTCCTATGTGAAGCAGTCGTTCCACTTAAACAAATCACTAACTCTTGTTCTCTAACAAGACTCCCACTAGGGTATGAGCAGCTAAATGACTTGCTTATGGTCACATACAACTAGCTTGTATCAGAAGTAGATTCTAAACCCAGATCCTACTTTCCATAAAGCCTGACATTTATCCCAGGTCATATTATCTGCATAATAATAATCTTTAATGATAAGAAGTACACAGGACAGGCATTTCCTCCTTACATATGGTCAATGGACTAAATTATGCTCAAGTGATTGCTTAGTTGTAAATTAGCATTTCAGGGGAGTAAATTCATTCCATCAAACCATTAAAAGACCATTGAATTTGGCTCTAAATTAAACCAATAGTTGCATTAACCTCTTAAAAAAAAGTTTCACTGCTTTTCCCATCCTGCTTCTACTGTACACGTAGTTGCACGCATGTGCGCACACACACACACACACACACACACACACATATACTCAGAGCCAGACTAGTAAAAAATACCCTTATTTGACTTCTTCCTTAGTGGCTAATTCACAGCTCTTGATTAGTTAACTATGAGTAAGTTCCCCAAATTTTCTGGACAGTAGAGCCCAAAATTTAATACGTGGGCTTATAAATAAATTATCCCAATTGGAATGGAGATCTTCAAGGAATGATTTTGGGAAATAGTTGCAGGTATTATTATCCCACTCTTCAGATAATGAAATTGAGGCTATTTATCTACTCATTCTCTCTGAGGCTTAGTCTGCAATGCTGGCTGTAATCAGACCTTATTTTATTGATTAACCTGATTGCCACCATCAATAATCAGGAGGTTTTAGATAAAAAAGCAGCCTTGACATCAAGGGACCTGAGTTCTCTTATGATTTTTTCCATTAAGTAATGAATGGATTTCAGCAAGTCACTAAATTATTTTGGGCCTCAGTTTCTTCAGCTGTCAAATGGGGGGATGAAGGCAAAGACTAGATGATAAATTAATCAGCCGGGTTCATTGGAAAGAGTACCAGATTTGGAGTCAGAGGAGCTGGGTGCACAAGCTGGAGTTACTGCTTCCTAGCTGGATAAGTCATCTAGATTTCATTCTTTTTCACTGGCAAATGAGAGAGTCGGACTAAGTGACTTTTGAGGTTCCTCTCAGTTCATTGAACCTTAGGATCTCTCCGGTCCCCTCTAGCTCCAACATTCCATGATCTCTTTAAATTCTGTGACCATTTCTTAGGGAGAAGCACACGGTCCTCTGCTTCCCTCAGACTTTTCCTATCTGCAAGGACTTCACTGTCACCCCCCAAGGCTAACTAGCAAGGTTAGGGACCCCCACCCTGAGCAACGTGGCATTAATTGCCTTTTGTCCACTGACCCAATCCTTGGTTTTCTCATCTATTCTATAATGGCTTTGCAGAGATGTACCATCTGGTGCAGCTATAGATCCTAGAAAAAGATCCTGGAAAAGAGATCTAAGATGAGATCTTGGCACATTTTTATCTTCCCTCCCTCAAATTTTCTACCTCCTCCCTTCTTCTACTCAAAATGTCGACTTGCTGAAAAGATACAGTTAGGTACAGGGAACATGTTCAGACTAGATCTTCTCAATGCTGTAACTGTGTAAGAAACTTTGAGAGTTTGGCAGACGAGGGCCTTTCCTCATTATTGCCACGTTAGCACAGTAACTTTCCGTAGGCTCGGTGCAATAAGTCATGGATGATGTAGCAAAGGAGGAGCCCCGTCCCGTGGACACCTCCACCACTTAGTGCATGCAGAGAATGCAAACAGGGCTATGTCATCTTGGCCGGGCTGCAGTGTTGGTGGCAAACAGACCCTTTGGTCTAACCAGAAAAGCCGCTCATCTTGAACATGAGAAAGCACCAGATAAACCAAGTATGTGGCAGAAGGCCCTTATCCAGCTTCCAGAGAGCTTGCCCCGTGGGATGAGGGAGCCGTAGTCACTCTACAAGCCTTCCTGGTCTGCTCTGACATCAGACAGGCCCTCACCACTGACTGCCTATCCTCCTCCTACCTCTAACCCTCTTATACCCTTAATGCCAACTTAAATAAGCAGTAAAAATAGGCAAAAGGGTTGCCTGAATTCCCACAGATAGCACCATTATTTTGCTTTCCTCTTTTAATTCATCAATTTAATTCCTTAACAACAAAATAATCATCTATCAAACAATGATTTGAGTATTAATTATATATGTAAGTCAGAGCTAAGACCTGGAAGACTTACCCCCCAAAAAGTATGAAAAATAGTTCCTGCCCTTGAGGAGTTTGCAGTCAGATTGGAAGATGAAGACAAATGGAAAGCTAAATACTTTTAAAAATAAAAGGCAGTGTATGATTCATTGCCAAAGGAATGGCAGACCAGAAGTGCTATAGGAATTTAAAATATCTGCGAGCTAGGATGATCAGAGAATACTCTCTGGGCTTTAAAAAATGGGCAGAATTAGGATAGGGACAACATTTCAGATGGGAAGAGGAAGAAATCTGTTGCAGGGAGATGTTAAGGAAAGAATAGCAGCTACATAGCTTCTAGAGCAAGAGACCAAAGAAATGTCAATAGTAGTGCACTTATCTCTGCTAATTCTTTACTTATTTGCTCCAGGAACTACTTGAGATAGGTAAGAAAGAAAGAATGACATAATGTAAGTACCTTGATAATCATCAAATCATAACAAGTCATCACTTCAGCACCACTAACTGAAGGAGGGTCTTCAAGGAAAAATAGACTACTGGAGCTAGAAGGAACCTGAGAAATCACCTGACCCAACCTGATCCTTGTACACATGAGAAAACAAATAGATATAAAATCAATTCAGTCATCTAATAATGATGAGTAATGGATTTATAAATTAGATTTACATAACCCATCAAAGTTTATAAAATACTTAGGTTTTTTTCAGTCAGTCTCAATATTATCTCTGTACAAACATAGGATCAATAAGCTGATTTAAACTATCAGAATCCCCCAACCAAAGTCAATTCATAAGAGCAACACAAATTAGATCTTGCCTTGGCCATGAAAGAAAACAGATGTACTAAAAATGTGTTCATTTTGCGTAGTTGTTTTAATCACCACAATGATGCCTTAAACCAAAGAAACCATTCCTTTAGAGTGAATCCCGCAGTGTACTTTCCATTATGAAACACTCCTCTAAGCAGCTTATGTCCTACATGATTGTAATTAGAGTTTAGTGAACCACAAGAAGGGGAAAATCCATGTAGGATGCATCAGTGTAGTCAAGTCTGCCAGAAGCAAATTTTAACCTTTGTACAGCTGTTTAGGGAAAACTTCCAGTATTCTTTGAGAGAGAATGCATGTCAAGTACTCATCTGAACAGGGAACACCTAGTTTATGTTTTTTTGGAGTCCACTCCCTTTTTTAAGCTGTGCACTTTTGGGTGTGTGTTTAAGCTGGAGGTGTTAGTCCTGATGAGAATACAGTTTCGTGAGCTTTTAACTTGGCATGGTGGTATGATTTGGGGAAATGACAAAAAAACAAAAACAAACCAAAATCTTCCATATTCCCAAGAATTGTATGGATTTGGAACATCTCTCTATGGTTATGGACCCTGGAAGATTGAATTTTAAGGGGCAGTTTTTGGAAGGAGAAACTGAAGAAAGACTTTTTTTTTGTTTGTTTTTAATCACTTTGGAAAGGAAAAAAAAATTGTGTTATTAGACGATCAATAAAAAGCAGATACTGGGCTAGACATTAGGAATAGAAATAATGACTAAACCTGTGGTTTTTCTGGTATAGGGAATTCTTGGTGAGAGAACTCTCTTTATCAAGAAAGTTTGACACCTTTTCTGCAACTTATAGTACCAAAAAGTTATTTAGAACATTAAAAGTGTGTGTTGGGTGCTGGGTCTACAAGGACAAAAGTGAGAAAGTCCTTCTCTGTAAGAATTATATATTTTACTGAGGGAAATAGCATGCCTACAGAATACACACAAAATTAACTGTGCTACTTAGAACCCAAGAAACACAGCCCAAAACTGCTAGAGTAGAACCACATCTCAGTAACTTGTAGACATTCTTCATCACTTTTCAAATGAACTCCCTTGGAATATTACAACTCAGAGAGCTCTGACGAGACCCAACCCAAGGGAACACAACCCAAGCCCAAAGCGATTGTGGACTTTTCCTCCCAGTGTATTCATCCCAGGTTAAAAATAAGATTAAAATGAGGATCACAAGACACCCAAAGAAAAAAGAGTATGAAGTGACAACTGACAACACTGAGAGTGTATGTGAGGAGCAGGGTGAGTGTGATAGGCTTTCATTTACATGAGGCAGAGGGAAAAAATACAGATTTGAACATTTACTAGCTCTATTGCCATGGTTTAGACTATAGTCCTGGAATCAGAAAGACCTAAGGTTAAAACTAACCTCACACTTACTAGCTGAGCAAGTCACTTAACCCTGTTAGCCTCAGTTTTCCCTTCGGTAAAATGAGCTGAAGAAGAAAATAGCAAATCACTCCAGTATTTTTGCCAAGAAAACTTTAAATGAGGTCATAAAGAGTCAGATATGACTAAAAGAATAACTAAAACAACAATAGACTCAAATCTTTTAAATTTCAGTTATTTCATGTATAAATAGAGACTTCATAATACTGTTTTGCAAGCCAAATATAATATGTGTATATAAAGAACTTTTTTTTTTTTTTTAAATAAAGAACTTTTAAACATATAGGAAGCATAATCACAGAGCACTACTAACTGGAAGACCCTTGTCTTTCATCCTCAATTTCTTCATCTGTAAAATGGGAATGAGTAGCATCTGTTTCACAAGGTAGTGAGGAGAACCAAAATGTATGTAAAGTGCTTTGTAAATTTTAAAGAACCATATAAATAGTAGCTATTATCAGCCTGTGTGGCCCTGGTCAAATCACTTTAATAACCTCTATTTGCCTCAGTTTCTCCCTCTATAAAATGGAGATAATAATCACAACTACCTCCCAGGGTCACTCTGAGGTTCAAATGAGATAACATATACAGAGTGATTTACAAACATTTTAGCACTATATAAACAACAGCTATTATCATTATTAGTAACAGCTGACCTTTACCATGGTCAAGTGGATCCCCAAAGGCCATCCCAAGTCTGTTATCAACTATTGGATGATATTGGGAGGTACTGACTTATTCTAATTCCAGGCTTTTCAGAAATTCAGATTTTACCTTAATAAGGAAAGAGAAGGAAACCGGACAAAATAAAGTACAAATACTCTTGGAAATATCACTCTTGGAAATGTGGTTATAGTTAGAGAAGTGACTGGGAATCTGTTATTCCACTACAGTCTACCTTTGAAATAACCCTTACAATGACACAACTAGTGAATATTACCTTTAGAAATCTTAGCCTGTTGTCTTAATTTGATTATTAATAAGTGTCCTCAGATGCAATTCCCTTCTGTATGGCTGAAAATGTCAAGGGGTTAGAACTGGGTCCAGGACACTGATTGTTATCAATGGGATAAAAGTATTGTGCTCCTCAAGCTCAGGCAATGTCTCTGGAAGTATTCCCTCCTTCAAAGAAGAGCTACAGTCCCCGAGACCTCTCCTAGCCCCAGACAAGCCCAGGACAGAGCTGAAACTCCTCCTCCTTAGCAAGTGCAGTCAAGAACAGAATACAAGTCTTGTTCACCTGCCAAATGCCTCTGTAGATCCTCATATTGGCCTGACTTGTTCGAAGGCTTTTTTACTGAGAAAGTTAGCTCCTCAAGCGTACATGCTATAAAAGATGCTAAAGTTTCTGGGAGCTGTTCTCCCAGTGGTCCCTTTGGAGAAAAACCATGAGGAGGTTCCTCCTCCATACTCACCACATGCCTATTTGATGTTCCCCACAGAGGAAGTGCATTCCTTCTCCTACCTCCATGTCTTTGTATTAGTTGTCCCCATGCCTGGAATGCATTCCTCCTCACAACTTGGAGTTATATAGCTCCCTTCAAGCTCAACTCGCTCAAATAATCAATCATGTAGATAGTTCTGTTTTTTTCATCTCTCTCACTCCTGTAGGACAGAAACTCTTTGAACTTAGGGACTATTGTTGCACTTGGCTTTAGAGCACCTAGCATTGTGTCTGGCACATAGTAGGAGCTTTATAAATGCTTGTTTGATTGGATTGGATTCCTCCCCTTGTGAGACTGATATCCAGAAATGTTAACACTCAGGACAGTGCAGAGCTAATGTGCAGTCATGCAGCTTTTTATAGATGAGATCCAGTTCTAGGGATAAACTGAAGACCACAAATCTCTGACTAGTTTTCTAGCCTCATTTTATGAGCCAGCATTTACCTAGAGCCTCTTTCACACCTGAAACCATACTGTGAAGTATCTTCTCAAGAAATAGAAAAATGCAGCATTGAGAATATAAGACTAGAGAAGAGAAAAATTATAGCTTATTATTATTATTACCAATAATGATAGCAAACATATAGTAAATTAAGGTCTGCAAAGTGCTTTACATATCTTGGAGGCCATCTAATCCAAATTCCTTATTTTATAGAAGAAACTAGAAAAATAAATTGCCCAAGACCACAAAGGTAGTAAGGATCAGAGATAGGATTTGAACCCAGGTCTTCTGTACATAACTTCAATGCTCTTTCCTCTGTATCACCCTGCCCATCTATCTGACTAGTTCACAAAATAATAGCTACGTTACAAAATATTATAGTCAATATGGAGAGATAGATGCTACATACATTTATACAATGACATAAGAATATTCTTAAAGCAGTGTCTCCTCAAATGAAAATGATACCATTCTTGAGTAGAAAACAAATGATTACTACTGCTCTTCTTTCTCTTTGAAAAGGCTGTATCTTCTGGATCCTTTGTAAATGCATTCTCAAGATTTCCACCACAGACTTATCAGAAAGTCTCTTCATTAGGTCTTAAGCTTTATTCCACTCACTGAAAACCAGCTCAGTTACCTGTAGAGGGGGCGTGTATTGTTGGGTTTAAGACCAGGGAGTTTCCTACTACCTAGTACTGAGGAAGTATTTAACCTTTAAGATACCTAATCAGGCAAAGCATGGATTTCCCTAATATGAAAGTAATGGTATCCAGTCATTGTTGCTTTTTATATGATGTCATTCAAGGAAAATTCACTGATTATATAATTACTGTCTTCCTTCCCTAAACTCTCCAAGTACAGTTCCAAGATATTTGAGGATTTCCCTTACATCCCAAAACTGATTCTCATAAAATCTATGATCAATAGTATCTATTGAGATTTCCTCCAGAGACTTCTTATCCTACCAGTATCCTATTTCCTTTCTTAGTCATTATAGTGACTGATTGGATGTACTTCTAACTTTTAGTCCATATAGAAATGCTAGCAAGACAACAAACAGAAGTATAAGTTTCCCAATCCTTGCCAACCAGTGATATGCCACGTGCAACTGGGTGGGTGCCTAGTAAGTGTGGGAGACAGATTTAAAAGACAAGGAGAGAGAGAGGACATTAATCTTAGACATTCTAAAGACACGTCATAACACCACCCAGAAGAAACACACCCAATGGGATTTGATCAACACTTGTTTAATTGTTTAACACTGTCCCTTCTTATGCTTTATAATTGTACACAATTCTCTTTTCTTAATTCTTGCCATGACTTTTACATTTTGTAAGCCACAAAAAATGCATACTACCTTCGCCAACCATACTATAGTACATATATAAAAACAGGAATGATTCTGCTCATGGGAAAAGACACTATTCTCTACCTAATGAGCATATTTTGGAAATGAAGAAAATCAATCTGGTCAGGAAAATGAAACATATGCACATGGTAGTAATGTCTGTGAGCAAGGAAAATTTAAAGGAAAAGGAAAATGGGGGAAGGAGGGAATAGGAAACAAAGAATCCAGGCTCTTTTTATGAAATACAACACCTTTAAGTATAGCAGAAACCTGGCTAGCATGGCGTTTTGTGGCAGCTGGGCCTCAACCTGGTAGCATTGACATAAACTAGCAGAATCAGTCATTACTCATTAACAAAAGGACTTGTCATCAGGAGAGCTAGCTGCCATGTGTTTATTGTTAGGAGTTCAGGATAAACAGGTTTCGACCATACACAAAGGGTTTTTGGCAAACGAAAAACAAAAACAGTTTCCTCCTGCGTAAGATTGGCAGTGAGCATCATTCAGGGAGCCTTTGTGCCAGCTACTTTCTGTTTGCTGAGGAATTCTTCACTTAAGTCTGGTGGGTAATCTCAAGTCACATCACTGACCTTCTCCTTCTGAATAGCTGAGCTTTTACGTGGACTAGAAGAGCTCTGAGCCAAGAGCTAACTCTCCGCCTTTTGAGCTACAGATAGGGTTTCTGAATCCTGACTTTGTGAGGCATTTCTCATCCTTTCTCATTTCACAAATGTCACATGATGTAGTGGAGAAAGTACCAGGCCTAGAATCAGGAAAACGAGTCTTCCTAAGTTCAAATCTAGCCTTAGACACCTCTTAGCTGGGGGATCCTGGACAATCACTTCATCCTGTCTGCCTCAGTTTCCTCATTTGTAAAATGATCTAGAGAAGGAAATGGCAAACCACTCCAATATCTTTGCCAAGAAAACCCCAAATTGGGTCACAAGAAGTCAACTATAACTGAAATGACTGAACAACAAATATAACATGATGGCTAAAAATTCTGATTTCAGTATTTTTCCCTTTTAACACTCATTTCCCAAATGAAATTATTTTAACTCCAACAACTTATCTTGCATACCACTGCTAATCTCTGAGTTATGTGCAAACCTAGTGTCTCTTTAATTTTGTGATACTGCTCTAAGAGAAGCATCCAGATTCATGTCACAGAGCTAGAGTTATTGCTCCATTATAATGGAATAAAATGATTGGGTATTAGGTCACTCATCTTTGGAGTATTTCTTCTAATCTAGCACCCCATGCTATGAAGTCAAGTTTTACCACATAGAATAGTGCTGCCTCTTTTTTCAGCAATAATTACTATTTAGGCCCATGGTTCCCCAAGTTATCATTCTGTCCCCACCCGGCAACATCCATAATTTGAATTTTTAAAATTAATTAATTACTTTTTAAAAATTATAGCTTTTTATTGACAGAACATATGTCTGGGTAATTTTTACAGCATTGTCCCTTGCATTCACTTCTGTTCCAACTTTTCCCTTCCCTCCCTCCACCCCTTCTCTTAGATGGCAGGCAGTCTTATACATGTTAAGCATGTTAAAGTATATCCTACTTTATCTATCCTAGATACAATATATGTGTGCAGATCTATGCAATTCTCTTATTGCACAAGAAAAATTGGATTCAGAAGGTAAAAATAACCTGGGAAGAAAAAAAAATGCAAGTAGTTCCCATTCATTTTCCAGTGTCTTTCTCTGGGTGTAGCTGATTCTGTCCATCATTGATCTATTGGAATTGGATTAGCTCTTCTCTATGTTGAAGATATCCACTTCCATCAGCATACATCCTCATACAGTATCATTGTTGAAGTGTATTATGATCTCCTGGTTCTGCTCGTTTCACTCAGCATCAGTTCATGTAAGTCCTTCCAAGCCTCTCTGTATTCATCCTGATGGTCATTTCTTATATTTCATAACCTTCATATACCATAATTTGCCCAAGCATTCTCTAATTGATAGGCATACATTTATTTTCCAGTTTCTAGCCACTATGAAAAGGGCTGCCACAAACATTTTGGTACATACAGGTCCCTTTCCCTTCTTAGTATTTCCTTGGGATATAAGCCCAGTAGTAGCACTGCTGGCTCAGAGGGTATGCACAGTTTGATAACTTTTTGGGCATAATTCCAGATTGCTCTCCAGAATGGCTGGATGTATTCACAATTCCACCAACAATGCATCAGTGTCCCAGTTTTCCCACATCTCCTCCAATCATAATTTAAATTTTTTTTTTAAAAAATTATGTTAGATTAGGATTAGGCCTTTAGTCTTTGCTGGCTCCTGATCCTATTCACATGCATAATCTTCCTTATTCTTTTGTCTCTTACTCTAGAAAAAACAGTATACTTCCTTGAACTAGAACTTTCCTCTTGAAAAAACTATGAAATTCATGAAGTCTGTCTTGCTTGATCTCCTATACACTGGTACCCAAGCATCTATTGTGCTACTCTTTTGTTCTGTGAATGGCCAGAATCATCTACTATAATAGGCATCTAGGCTCACCTTATATCTTCCTACTCCAGAATTATTCTTTTTTTTTTCTTTCCCCATCAAAATTCTCATTTATTTAGTTTTAGGACCTCTTAATAATTTGGAGGAAAGTGTCTGATTAACCCAGAGTTATGAATGACTGATAGGTGCTTAACTTTGCCATGGAGTTTTGATATTTTGACATAAAAGAATGCATCTCTGAAAACAGGAATAGATTGATTACTGGATTTAATCTGGGATTGAATCTAACTCTATATGACCTTGAACATGTAACTTGACCTTGCTGGTCCTCATTTGTCTCACCTGTAAAATTCAGTTATACTAGCTAAAATCCATGATCACTTCTAGATCTAAATCCCATGATTCTCTAAAGGTAAGATAATCAGGGATATCTTAGGCAGGGCAGTTTATCTTCCTAATACCCCTTCAAATTTCATGAGCTAGAGAGGATTGGCCTTCATGGAAATAACTATCATATTATACCCCACTAATGCCCATCTTGGGTCCTTTTATAAAGGTGCTTACATGGAATTACTGTCTCTTTAAAAGACACAGAAAAAGGGGCCTTTATCTCTAATAATGACACTTAAGACAAAATTTAAATCTTTTAATTTTCCATCATTTAGTGAATTAAGGATTGATGATTTTAAAAAATGACAACCTACAATCCAAATAAAAGTTAATATGTCTGCTACTAGCAAGTCAAATCAGAGATAAATCTCAGAAGAGATAAGCAGATGGCATAGACTATGATGTGTCTGACAAGAACCATATTTTTGGACCCAAAGAATAGGAAATATTCTAAAGTAAATTTGCTTCAAATATTATGAAAGATGTTATGTTTTATTCATTTATTACTATTAAAACTATTTCTTCCAATTGAATTAAGATCATAGGATCATAGATATGGAGCTGGGAGGGATTTTAGATGCCATTAAGGAAACTAAGGCACAAAGCAGTTAAATGACTTGCTCTAGAGTCACATAGTTAATAAATGTCTGAAGTAGAATTTGAACTCAGCTCATGCCTTCTGATTCTAGGTTTAGTGCCCTATCTGCTACACTGCTCTGCCACATAACAAATTTATTCTTATATGTAATCACATAATCTTTTAAAATTTTAATACATTTTCTCTTTTACTAATTTGCATACAGTGGCAGGAAAGATAACTTTTAAAAAATTAACCTCATTCTTTAAAATTCTATAAGATTTCTATAAAATCTGTATATGTAAGAGGATGGGGAATGGGATTTTGGTTTAAGAAAATGAAATTAAGAAAGGTACAGAGGTCACCTTGAACTAAAATAGAATATGTCCACTAAAGCCTTCATGAGCATCACTGAGTCAGACCATTCAGACAGCTGCTCCAGATCAACTTTGTCCTGTTTAACTGGGTAGAAATTAATAATTTCAAAGCACTTAAGATCTAAACTAATTTTAGGTTTGCAGAAAATACTCTATCACAAGGGAACAGAGCTTTTCAGTTAGTGAGAAAGAAGCAGCCAGAACACTCTTTGCACTGGCTGGGGATATTCCATGAGTCCTTCCTCAGGACAGCACTGAACAAGGTTCTTTGCAGATCCAAGTAATGAAAACTCAAGAATATACAAGGAGATTTCTCACAGTCAGGTTAAAATGGTGCCCTCAACCCAGATTGAGTGACTGCTAGTTTCTGTTGATGCTACCAATAGTAGGGCCCCCGTTTCCACGATAGGGTACAATTTCACCAGTTTTTGCCTGAAGATGGCCAAAATTTGGAGCATGATAAATTTGAATGGATGGGGATCAGAGGTTGGGGAACAGTGCAAGTTCATTTTAAGTTTCATTTTTCCTTGATCCTCTTTGGAAGTAAAGTAGAATCTATTTACCTAGGTCTAATGAATTATAAAAAGGCTGAGAAAACCATGAAGGACAATTACTCAGAGACCAAAAAGAAATTGTCAGTGGCTAGAAATGTGACTTTCTGGCCAACAACAATCCATACTTTAGGTTATCATAAGCTTTAAGATAGCTTGGGTGGATTCTATTATTAAATAATCTCAAAAATCTAGTGTTCCTATAAACAAGAAAAAAAGAGAGAATACCAAATGAATATGAAGAAATACTTTCTGGGTTCCTTCTCCCTGGGCCCAATAGGAAAAGGTTCCAGAAGTGACAGAAGCCCTGCCTAGTTTAAGTGGAGCACCCCCATTGGCTAGTAGGAGTAGGATGAAACATGATCACCTTTAATGTGGGGTTGAAAAACGGAATGCCAGGAAGTTAAAAGGACTTAGGGGAAAATGTCCTTTGGCCTTCCACTGCATGACAGGATTCTGAAGTGGCAGCTTGTGCGCAGAGTAGACTCAGCGAGTCCAGTCAGAGTAAAAAAAGCTGCCTAACCAGAGCACCAACATCAGTAGCATCTTTGAGTATAATGATAAAAGAGTGAGTATGGCTCTGCCAGAAAGGCGGGTCTCTTCATGATGTTTCCCAAAGCACTTTTCTCTCTGATATATGGGCCAACTTGCAGAGAAAACTCAGTCCTGTGTTCAATAAACACTGAAAGCCTACTGTGTGCTCAGGGCTATAGGAAGCCCTTCATTCCAAGAGGACTCCCACTCCCTTCCCACTACCTCAGAACTGCTTGAGTTTTTTGTTTGCTTTTTACAATGGCCCCCAGAAAAGGTGAAGAGCAAATCTAAAGAGAACTATGGTTTAATTGTAACAACAAAAATAAGCATTTATTAAGCACTTAGTACGTGCCATGTCCAGTGCTAGATGTGGGGGTATACAAAGAAAGGCAAAATTGTGTTTGCTGCCTTCAGGAAGTTCACATTCCAATTGTTAATATCTATATAGACACAACTCCACATTCACTTAGGGAGAAAATCCTTTTCATTAAAGGAAATGTAATTGTGAAATGGGTCCCTTTCTCTCCACCTACCCCCACAAAGGTGAGAGATCTGGTTTCAATGAAGTAAGAGAGAAAAAGAGAAGGTATGAACAAGCCAAGTGTAAGACAGATAAAGGTTGTGCATCAACCTGACTGTAGGACACACTTAATGCCATCCAAAATCATCCCAGCTTCATCACAAAACTCAAAGCCATCTCAGACCAGACCAGAGACCACAGAGATTCCCTCCTTTGGACAAACACTCCTGGAACAGAATGAGAAGATTCTCTTGGCTGGAAGCTTTGCTACTTTATATTTGTCCTTTTCTAGAACCTGTAATATGTGTTAATAAATGATATGTGGGGAAAAGGGCCAAGTTTCATAAGTTTGCCATTTCTTCATTCACTATCTAATACAGAACCTAAATTGATAGAATTTATGCATTAGAATGAAGGTAATGATGTGGGAAAGAATGTAACATGCATCCTACCTCTGCTAAGACTTAACATCCTTCCATTAAATGCTAAGGAAAAGCAAATTCATACTTCTTTTCCTTTTTTTCCTCTCATTAGTTTAAATGTTAACACAGGAAAGTCTCATTTTTCTATAACATTTAGAACATAGGGCCTTTAGGCCTTCATAACCACGAATACATTATTTAATTTCTGCTATTTTTTTGATTCATGAACTGTGCTTTGAATAAAAGAAAATAGCCCATCACAGTTTTTAGGTTGAATCTACATAACATTAAACTACTGGTTAGGTACTAAAAAAAAAAATTGGTAGGAAATCTGAATTCTTTGAAGCTACAGTGTCCTTCATACAGATATTTGGCTAAATATTTAAGTTTTTCATTTATGTATTTGGCATGGTCTTAGGTAGTGAAAGAGTTTTGCAGTGACTCGATCCCTTATCTGGTTTCTGTTGCTCAATGTTCCTATTTCTATCACCTCCTCATTAGTAATAGTCATGTTAAATGAGTCTTAGAGTTAAATCCCATCATGCTTTTACATTCTGATACTACTAATAAAAAAAAGTCAACTATTTAATCTTTCCCAATTGCCTGTGGTAAAGACTACTGTAACCTGACTTCGGGTCCCATCTTGCTTCTTTTCTTGCCTTTATTTTTTTCTGAGTTGTAGTACCAAGATACAATCTGCTCTGCTTTGGAATTAAGTCTGGAGGAACCCAATGAGCACACTATTCCAGAGTCTGAGAGAAAGGTCCCTGATGCTGGGATGGACATTGAGGGGCTATGTGAAAGATTCTGTCTCTCTCTCTAATCTGAGGAGACCGGCAGGGCCATCATTTACTGCAGTTTGTAACAATATGGCATGGTCACTACTTTTCTGCTTCTAACAAGATTGTCACTGGTTTCTCTAGGTCTTGGGTTTTTATTTTTTATTTTTTTATGGAAACTTTAGTGTGTGCTTGAGATGTTCAAAAAGACATTGTAGCACAAGCCCTCTCCAGTGCTCACATTCACTAAGGTTGCCCTTCCTTGAGGTCTCACGGTGGTACTTCTGTTCTATTTGATGACAGTGTCTGTTCATTCCAGAGTGCATTCAATCTCTTTAGTAGCTTCAAACACCCCTCTCTTGTAGGAGTTTAGCATTTTGGTGCTGATCACATCGGTACCTGGACTTTTGTTATTTTTCACTCCTTTGATGGTTTCCCTCAGTTCTTCTGTTTTGATTGGCTTCCTCTTTCATCTCAAGTATTTGTTCTGAAATGGTGCTATCTATTCATTCAATAGAGTAGAACCATTGAGTCATCTGTAGAAGGGCTCATTCCCTCCCTTTTCTGGCATGGCTTCACCAGTGGGTAGTCTATCATTTTTGTCTTTGATCAGTCAATTGTTGAGGCTCCTCTTCAGGTTATCACTTTAGTGGTAGAATAAAGGAATGGGATATCTTGGTTTTCATTTTTATAAACCCTCTTCTGTATCTTCTCACTTTTTTATTGAGATACAGTAGTTTCTATCATCTCTGGCATTTTTATAGGGAGCCTTTATTTCTGATCATTTCAAATAATGGATGATAGCTCACCTCATTTTCATCTTCCTGATTCTTCGCAGGGAAATATTTATTGGCTACTCCTAGAGCATGATCTAAGGGTCAGAATATCAAATAGGAATAAAGCCTTGAGGTTTTTATTGCTGGATTGGCCAGCATCTCTTCCTATGACCTTATGTTTTCTATTTAATTTTTTAAAAATTACTGTGGGGGGTTTATTTTTCCTATAAAGCCCTGAAAAAATATTTTTAATATTTCTTCAAGAGACAGCAGAGTAGGAAACAGAAAATCAGCTTCAGAATCAGGAAGAACTGGGTTAAAGTCCAGCCTCTGACTGGCCCTATTAACTGGGCAAATCACTTAACCACAGGCTCCTTAGGCATTTAAGATGATGTTGTCAAACTGCATTAATGAAAGGAGTTCTCACACCAAGAGTTTCCCATACCAATGAAATTACAGTCTAAAGTACTCCCTAACATTTTTAATACTTAAGTGGCTCTATTTATGTGAATGGGGATGTTATATTCAAAGGACCCTAACTAAGGATTTTAAAATCCTTTGGTACTTTGTTGAATATATCATTTCACTGGCATGGATATTTCCTGCCCTAATACAGATTGCATCACCCTCCAGGACCTTTCATTCTTTTTTTTTTTTTTTTTAATTTTTATTTATAAATTTTTTTGACAGTATATATGCATGAGTAATTTTTTTTATAACATTATCCCTTGTATTAATTTTCCCAAATTTTCCCCTCCCTCCCTCTACTCCCTCCCCTAGATGACAGGCAATCCCATACATTTTACATGTGTTACAGTATAACCTAGATACAATATATGTGTGTAAATCCCATTTTCTTATTGCATGTTAAGTATTTGATTCCAAAGGAATAAGTGACCTGGATAGATAGACAGTAGTGCTAACAATTTACATTCACTTCCCAGTGTTCTTTCTCTGGGTGTAGTTGTTTCTGTCCATCATTGATCAACTGGAAGTGAGTTGGATCTTCTTTATGTTAAAGATATCCACTTCCATCAGAATACATCTTCATACAACATTGAAGTGTACAGCGCTCTTCTGGTTCTATTCATTTCACTCAGCAACAGTTGATGTAAGTCTCTCCAAGCCTCTCTGTATTCCTCCTGCTGGTCATTTCTTACAGAGCAATAATATTCCATAACCTTCATATACCATAATTTACCCAACCATTCTCCAACTGATGGACATCCATTCATCTTCCAGTTTCTGGCCACTACGAAAAGAGCTGCCACAAACATTTTGGCACATACAGGCAGGACCTTTCATTCTTGCCCACATATTCTAAAGCTCTTCAACAGTTGGTTCACCTGATCTACTAGAGAACTTTCTCTGGTTTTTAAAGTATTTCTTGGATAATAGTGTAATACTTGAGCTGAAAATCTGTTCTCTCTTATGCTCATTATGTTCCTGGGCCACCTCCTTGTCTAATCATACATGTCCTTTGCATCAGTTTCCAAGTACAGTCAGTGGTAATATGGCACAATCTACTTATACCCACCATGCCTCTTTCAGCTACAATTTGAATTTTCTGATAATGTACTATTCCCCTGCTTCATAATCATAAAGCATCCCAGGGAGAATAAAGACAGTAGTTTTATTTTTCTTGGATATTAGTCACAGCAATAAGCTTGAAATCATTGGAAGCAGGATACAGTTTGTAAATGCAACCCAATCCATTTATAAAATTCACTTTTTAACTTAGTTCACTAACCACTTATGTTGCCTTTTCAAAGTATAGATATAGACCAACTCTGTAGGTTTCTAATCTGCCTGCAGGTAACAAATCTGGGGATTGGGAGGTTTTCATTATTGTTGTTGTTCTTTCAATTTGGATAGTTAGATAATCTCATTAATTGTTCTGTTTTAGGACTGTTATCACAATGTCATCGGTGAATAGAAGTATTTGGAAAATTTCACTATCAATAGGGATTCCCTTTTCTCTTTCTTTGTGTATAGGTCCTCTATGACTGGTGAATATCTTTTATAAATACATCTTCCTATTTTATGCCTAACAATGTTGAGACTGAGCACATTATTACGTCATTATTTCTATAACCCTCTTTGTTATAGAACCATAATCTGATTTCATTATTTACATGTGGAAACATATTGCTTCAGGAAGTAATTTATGGCATTTTTGTAATCAATTCACCAAAAGCATAGCAGAATCTTATACTCTATTCCTCAACTAGTTGTATCACTTTGAATATATAATCTGCTTTGGAATCTTCAAAAATTTGTATGTTTCTTTTTCATTAAGGATCCTTCCAAGCATGCATAGACCTTTTCTCTTAAAGACATTATAGAAATGTGAAAGTAAGCATATGGTTTAATAGTTATTGGTTTCTTCTCAATTGGCTTTTTTCCCAAAGATAACATAAGTGATCTTTTTTATCCTTTTGAGATATCTCAAAAATTGCTTAATTTCCTCATTTGTGAAAAGGGAAGTTTAAAATAAATGACCACTAAGATGCTTTCCATTCCATTTCTATTGTCCTAATATCAATAAATAGTTTTAAAATTGTCAACTCCAGAACTCTGTATTTGTTCAGCTCTAGCTATTTTTCTCAATTTCACCTTAAATTCCATTTCTATATCTTCACAAAACTCATCTAATATTGAAAATACAGATTCCAAATGTCTTGGTGGCACTGTCTGTGCTGGGAGAAGATCACTGTAGAAACACCATTAGATTTCATGTCTATTTGCATGCCATTTGTAAAGGCTCTCAGGATGATATGACTGAATTGAATTTGATATTAAGTTCTTTACAGGCTTATTTTTTTTTCCTCAACAATTTTTCACTCGTTTGTGGGCTGATAATGCCATCAATCTTCTGTCATTCTCTTCTGTAATATTTAGAAGATGATTTTATGCTTTAAAAAAGCTAGTTGCTGTCTGTGGTTTTTCCAATGGGTAAAGTGATCACTGTGGCTACTGTCAGAAGGCAGCTTATTAGCCCTTTTGGCTGCCTTGTTCATCATTTCTAATGAATGATGACAAAGTCAATGTCCTTAGTTTTGTCCATTTCCATTTTAACAGAGCCAATTATTTGTTTAAACACATCTGACTTGAACTACTATGACTACATGTCATGTTTTCTCATAGTTTTTCTTTCCTTGAATTTGGTATTGATTTTGACCTTTGTTCAAACTACCCGATGACCAGACTGTCCACAGCCAACTGACTCTAAAATGATTTCTAGGTCATTAACTCGTCATTTCCTGTATGTTGAAATACCAATTTCTTATTATTTTTTAAAAATTGTATTTCATGATTGTCACATTCAATATATTCAGACTTTCTTTGTGAAACTATTAATAAGGCAATGAGGTTTTTGAATATTCTATAAACCTTTGGGTCTTTTTGTTTCTTTATCAATTAAACAAAACCAGAGATTTTTTAAAAACCAGAAATACACCTAAAAAACACATGGATTATAATGGATATATTTAGCAGTTTTTGAAAGATTTCATTGTGTTTTAATGGGTAAATTCAACAAAGTTAAGTCATCATTTTATCAGTTACAAAACTATCAATCTTCTACCAAACAAGAGATTAAGACAATTTTTAAGTGACTCTGAAATGCTATAAATATATCTTAAGAAGCTAAATATATTTTTCACTATAGTCTCTATCTTTCATTCTTTTGAAATCTCAAGTTTTATATTGATTTCTTCAGAGGTGCTTGTCAAAATCATTCACAAATAGTAAAATAAAACAACTCAGGCTACTTCTGTTGTTTTCCAGTTCAATGGAGTATTCAATGCCATTGGAAGAGATAGTGGTTTGTGAGAAAGTGGACTTGTCTCCTAACCTGTTTCTCTATATCAGGAGCAATACCGGAGTTATAAATGATCTGAGGATTAAGGAACAGAAATGAGAAATTAAGGTTGCTAGCAGACCTAGTAACTTCCATTGAAAATTAATTTTGGCATAATTTAACATTTTTTTGTATATTTTTATTTGTTACATCATAATAATTTATGGATAAATTTCCCTTCCTAAACCAATACTCCCAACTGAGCCTTCTTTAAGCAAAGTCAAACAACACACCTCCAAAGTCTGAAAGAAGATTCAGTATTTTGAACCCATAGTTATCCGTGTATCGAAGGAAAGGAAAGATTCCAAAATAAATAGGTCTATGGTTGGTACATGAAAAGTGAAAGCAATTCAGCATATACCTTTTCAATGATGCTGTCACCTAAAGCTCTTTCCAGCTCTGTCACACAAAGCACAAGGCTAGAAGGGCCACCTGACCTCTGTGATATATTTTTATATTGTGTCATGCAAATCAGAGTTTTTCACAGGTTGATATGAGGCCTAATTAATTAAAAACTGCAAAATGCTTGGTGATTCATTAGTGTAAAGCATTGTTGAAGGGCCTTGTAAATTATCCTCCATGACAAGAATAAGAAGACAATATAAAAAGTGTGTGAACAGAATGGAAGACATCATTAGTGAGGAATATCAGGTATAAGAATACAAGAAGAAACTCACAGCTTTTCCTTCTACTATTGCTCTCCCATAGGAAACTTCCTTTGTTTGGCAACCTGAACTCTTTAGAATGTATGTTCCTATAGAATAAGGGAATAAGTTTTCTATCAAGTATGAGAGAACATACAGTATGTGTTAATTAGAGGTAGCCATGATGGTTTTTTTCTGGAAAAAAAATTTTTTTCTTCTCCAGTCTGAGTGATATAGAGAGGCCGAAAATGGCTGGAAGCCAAAACTTCTTTTGCCACTTAATACACTGCCCTGGGATATGGTATAGCAGAGGTCCTCTGATCAGAAGGAGACTGGGAAGCTTGCAGAATTCACTTTGGGACCTTCACATACTTGCCATGGCAGAATTAGTGCACTACTTTTCTACCTCTGCAAGACCAGAGGCAACAATTTCTGTAACTCTAAATAAATTAACCAGGTTGCACCATTGATTTGTGGCTGCCCTGGAAATAACTTGGTATCCATTTCAAGGCAAAAATATCTTCTTCAAATTTGTAATTTTATTATGTCAGGTGGGAAACAATATAGGTTACTCTAAGAATTCTTGTATTTGCCAAGTAAGTCACCTCAAAGGGCTTTTAACTTTTTTTCATTCTCTACTCTGCCAAGAGGTCAAATTCCATTATGCAAATAACAGGTAAAATGACTGCACATACGTGTGTGTGTGTGTGTGTGTGTGTTTGGGTGTTTTCTAAGCCCTAGACTATGTCATTTAATTTGAGCAAAAACCTATATAGAAATTCTAATTTTTTAAAAAAGTGAACAGGTCAGTATATTTTGTTGAAATGTGAAAAATTCCTATTTTAGAATTCACTGAATCACAAATATTGAGATTGGAAGAGAGAGCTGGGACTATCTACTTAAATCTTCTACAGAAAATCAATTCCATCTATAACATCCCTGACAATTGGTCATCCAACCTTTGCTTAAAAATCTTTGGAGAGAAGGAACTATATTCCCAGATATCCCATTCAACTTTTGGATAATTAGGGATCTTTTCCCGTCTCCAAAAGTCTAAATTTAGTTTTTGTGATTTTCACCAATTTTTTATACTTCTGCCACTTGGGACTCTCTGAAATCAAGCAGAGAACATCTAATCCCTCTTCCACCAGATAGTTTTTCAATTTCTTGGAGATAACTATCAGGTTTCCCCTGAGTTTTGTCTTCTTCAGATTTAACATTCTTAGTTACTTCAATCAATTTTTATATACCAAACTTGAGATCAATCACCTTCCTGGTTGTCTTTCCCACATACTGTCCAGCTTATTAATATGCCTCTTAAAATATGGTCACTGAATGGCACACAGTACTTCACAGATTTTCCAACTAGAGTGGAATATAGTGAAATACACTTTTTATTACTAAATACTATAGCCTAAAACTGCTGTAACTTTCTTGGTTGCTTTCTTATTGACTCATATTGAGTTTTCAGTCTTCTAAAACCTGCAGATCTTTTTTGACTAAGTGCTATCTAACCATTCCATCCCTATCTTGAACTTCTTTAACTTTTTTAAATAGTATATCCTTGTTTGGGGATATTGATTGCTGAAAATTCAAAAATTCCTTGAATGGTATTTTTAGTCTTTGGAAGGAAAGTTTAAAATAGATCTATAAAATAAATAAATATGACTGAAACAACCAAATGTCCTTATTAAATTTCATCTTACTTTGCCATCTATCAATTTATCAAGATTTTATTTTATTTATTTTATTTTTAAAATTAATTTTATAATTATAACTTTTTTGGACAGTACATATGCATAGGTAATTTTTTACAACATTATTCCTTGTACTCCCTTCTGTTCTGAATTTTTCCCCTCCTTCCCTCCACCCCCTCCCCTAGATGGCAGGCATTCCCATACATATTAAATGTTGTAGTATATCTTGGTGCAATATACATGTGCAGAACCAAATTTTGTTGTTGTTGTTGTTGTTGCAAAGGAAGAATTGGATTTGGAAGGTAAAAATAACCTGGGGAGAAAAACAAAAAAATGCTAACAGTTCACATTCATTTCCCAGTGTTCCTTTTCTGGATGTAGCTGATTCTGTCCATCATTGATCAATTGGAATTGGATTAGCTCTTCTCTATGTTGAAGATATCCACTTCCATCAGAATATATCCTCATATAGTATTGTTGTTGAAGTGTATAATGATCTCCTAGTTCTGCTCATTTCACTCAGCATCAGTTGAATTTATCAAGATTTAAAAAATCCTTTCTGACGATCAATGTGTTAGTTATCCATGGTAGATTTATTTTATCTGCAAATCTGCTTTGCATTCCATCCAGAGGATGCTTAGTCAAGTAATACATTTTTTAAAAGGTTAAACAGCACAAATCTAAGCACAGATAGCTAGAGTACTTCCATTGGAGACTTCAAATCATCTACTAATTCATATCCATTCAATACTATTATCATCTAGTTCATACATGTCTCTCCATTTTTTCTATAATAAGAACATGAAAGACTTTATCAATGTTTTGCTGAGATTTCAGCGAAATACTGCTAAAACATTTCTCAATCTCCCAATTTAGTAGCCCTGCCATAAAAAGACATGAGGTTAATCTGGTATGACCTGTTCTTGATGAATCCATTAACCATCTCTTAAATATTGTTTTAGAATTTTGCTAGGAATCAAAGTCAAGTTCATTTGCTGTACTTTGCAGGGTCCATTGGTTCCCTTAAAAACAACAACAAAAAAAAAAAACAACAAAAAAAAAAGAAAGCATTTGCCCTTTTCTATTCCTGTAATATCTTTCCCATTTGCCATTGGCTTTCAAAGATCACTGACAATGGCTCAGAAATCGCCCCTGCCACTTTCATTACACAAATATGTAGTTTACTTAGCCCAGGTATCATAAGCTTATCAAGGGCAGCTAGCTCTAAGTACTCCTTTAACTAAGCCCTTGCTGATTTTACCAGTCCATAGATCATTCTCCTCAGCAGAGAAAACAGTAGCAACTCAAAAGCTGAGTATTTCTGCCTTCTCTATATCACAAGGTTACTATCATCACACTCACCTCAAGAAGTAGATTTTTTGTCTTCTTTGATCTTCCTCTTTTTTCCATTTTAGCAAACAATAATACTAATTTCCTTTTTTTTATGCTTATTTCCCTTGCTTTATTATTCTAAGTATTAGTATCCTTGTCTAATATACCCAGAGCATGATTTCACATTGGACTTCCATTGCTTGCTCTTATTGCCATCTTCCATATAAATCTTTTTAAAATCTAAATATGTTCGTGAGTTCTCAGTGTATCCTCATGTATCTCCTTGAACAATTTCCATTTTCTCTGGGATTGTTTCTCTTTATTGTCTTCAATGTTTCATTCTTGAGAACTTTCCATTCCTCCTTGGCTGGCTTTCTCTGTTAATCCCTTTTCTGAACACCTTGAAAACTGATTTCCCAGTATCTAGAGGGAAAACTTGCCTATTCATGGCTTTTCTCTTTTCTGTCACAAATTCTAAGGTGAAATAGTAATTTCTCCACAAGAATTATTTTATTTAGAATACGATTCAAAACAGATTTTTCTCTTGTTACTCTGTTTTTTGAAGATTGAAATGATCATTAAGACATTTTAGAAATTATTAACAACTCTGGTTTTAGAGAAATTTAATTCCATTACTATATTATGTATCTGTGCCAAATTTATGGTATATTTTATGACTAACTTATTTCCCCTTTATATGCAAGGGATCTACAATATATTTTGATAAGCATGATTACCCCTAATTTTGCTCTGTGGATTTTCACCTAAATGTTTTCTACTGTGCTTTCCCCTTTCTACAGAGTTCTTGAATTTCTTTACATGAAAATAGCTTCAAAATACATAAGGCTATATTACTCTTCACTAATTCCTACTCCCCACCAATTCCTACACTACCACTACACCATTTACTTAGTCTCTTCCTTTTGAATAAGTATGTAAAGTCATATTTCAATTGTGGTCCTCTTCTAACTAAGTGTAACTAACTAAGCTGAGGTCACACCAGCTTTCTAGTGCTAAGACAACTACTTCATCATCCTTGTTATCCATGCTTTGTGAATTTATGTATAGACACATCTATAGCAATGGATTTGGTGGATTCCTTTCTTGTCTCCTTTGAACTTCTGTGTGTCTCAATCACTGTACCTCTTTTATTACACTATAGTTATACTCTATGGTATGAGGTTGATGGATTTGTAAACTATATATCTGCAAAGATATATAGTTTGTGTGTGTGTGTGTGTGCATGTGTGCACACGTGTGTGTATATGATTTATCTTCACTTGTTTTTCAATTGAAAGCTCTCATAGAAAATTTATGAAACTCCAAGCAAATTAATTTTCACTGATTCATTTTAGGTGTACTCCATCCCTGGCCAGGAGCTGGTTTTTCCATTCCTATATTTTAATCTGTGTTCCAGAAATTCCAGTCCCAATCTTAGACAATACCTTCTTAACCAGATTTTCCAGATAAAAGAATCATACAATTTAAGGAACAAAGATGTCTTTTACTTTGACTTCTTTGCATGAAAATATTTCTAAAATATGTTATTGACTTTCCTGTCTTCTTAAGAAAAAATTAGCTCAAATTCTTGTTATTAATAATTCAATTATCTGAATTTTTGTACTCTGCTACAAAATAGATTGAAAACCTCAGAAGCTATTATGGTATAATGAGTTATTGTCCCTTCCATTAAATGGCTTCAAACTTCTGGGATTTATCAGTTTATTTGCCTTTTTTTCTCCCTTATAGCTTTTCTGGTCTTCTCTCATAAGATCATTTTATTTTTTAATCATTTAATTCATTTTACAAATGAGGGGAGTGAAAATTAGAAAGGTTACACACAAAGCCAAGATTTAAACTCAGGTCCTCCAGTACCCAACTCAGTGTTCGTTTTATAATACCATTGTTCTTTCCTTCTTAATCAGCAGTCACTTTTTACTGATCTTCAATAGCATTTCTCTGTCCCTTCTCATTTGATGCTCCTAATGTTAGAAAATGAGGTCCTTAAGGCCAGTCACTAAGGCCAGTCACTTAGCACAATATTTGGCACATAATAATCACTTCACCTGCTGTGAGCCAGTAACTACTGGAATTGTTGCTGATATTAAGTCTCAGTATGAGGCTATAATAAGGGAAATATGGACTTTATGGTTGTTAGCCAGGGTGTCATAAGCTTTGTTACGATCTATTTTGTTTTTCCATAGCCTTTGGCTATGTTCTAAGAGTTTGAGGTTGCCTGAGAAGTATCTTCTGTATGTAGGACATGTTGCATGTGTTATATGTTACATGTGAAAGAAAAGTGACAGTGGATAAAATGCTGGTTCTGGAGTCAGGGAGATCTGATTTCAAATTTGGCCTCAAACTTACTAGCTGTGTGATCCTGGGCATGTCACTTTCCCTCTATTTGCTTTTATTTTCTTTTCTGCAAAATGAGAATAATAAGACCATCTACCTCTTAGGATTTTTCTGAGAATTAAATAACGTGGTAATTTTTTTATAATAGCTTTTTATTTACAAGATATATGCATGAATAATTTTTCAGCATTGACAGTTGCAAAACCTTTTGTTCCAGTTTTTCTCTTCCTTCCTCCCACCCCCTTCCCCAGATGGCAGGTAGACCAATACCTGTTAAATATGTTAAAAATGACATGGTAATTATAAAGCACTTAGCACTTGCCACCAAGATATGAAAGATGTATTGAAGGGAAGAAAGTTTTTAGGTGAAGAAATTTCTAGAGGACTGAATTTCCTAGTCAGAAAGATATGGTTTTGAAAGCTCCCTCAAAAACTAGCTGCTTGGCCACAAGGCAAGTCTATTCCTTAGTTTCCTCATCTGTAAAATGGACTCAGTGGCTTATATGATTTTTTCCATTTATAACTCTACAAGAATATGATTTTTCTTTGCTCTTTTGTTTTTTTCATTAATAAAACAACAAGCAAACTAAATTGAATCATGACTCATTAGAGAAATTAAGGAAGGAGTGTTACAAAATGGATTTGAAATCAAAAGGACCTAGATTAAAATCCTAACCCTAGATTTTCTTCCTCTGTAACTCTGGGTATTTAACCATTTTGAACCTCTGTTTTATCCTCTGTAATATGGGAATAATAACAGCACCTCTCACAGAGGATCATTGTAAGGATCAAACAGATAATACATGCAAAGGGCTTTACAAATACAATTATCATTGTATAAATGTCAACTGTGATTATTATAAACAACTTTGGTCTGCCTTTCCAAAAACAGCACAACTTTATAATGTAGCCATTTTGTGGAGCAAGGAATTCATATATAATAAGCACAGGAGGAAGCAGACATTTTTGACATGGACCTGAATGTTGCTATAAGTCAAAGAAGAACTGCCATATGTTAGAGACATCCTCCAAGTTAAAGCCAAAAACCTTAAAGTGAAGATTAACAAGGTCTTAAATTAACCTTGACTTAGAACTGGCTCATATTTCATGGTCTGGGAAAGGGATGTAGGGAAGTGGTATTATAATGTTTTCCTATTTCCTGACTTGTCACTCAGTAGCCCTGTCAAAGAACATTTAAAGTAGTTTAGAAATAATCAAAAGAGATGTACTTCCATAAAGATAGTTGGCAGGTGCCTCAGTGCAGAAAAAAAAAGGGAAGGGAGGTCTACAAAAGTTTGGGTTTTTGGTGTGTGTGTGTTTAAAATGAGTATGGTTAACTGAATTTAGTTAAATTATACTTCTTTATAAGTATAGTAACAAAATTCTCAAGCTGTTTTACTTGATTTCTTGGTTAAAAAAAAAGAAAGAAATTGTAGTCAGCAAAGAATATAAATAAAAAATCAGGAAACAGTATAAGTTTTATAGTAATAAATCATTTGTTTCACATGGTCTTTTGCCTGTATTTTCTGCCTTGTAGTCATGTTCATTACTTTTCATTCTCATCTTCTTTCCTCATTTCTCCTTTCCCTTTTCCCCCTTCATGATTATTTTCAGAAGGTTATGTTATGTGAATATCTTTTTTTGAATCTTGGTAATTATAAGAGAAACAATACTCTTAAATAATTAGTTTGCTTTGTCAGTGACTTCTTATTTTGCATCCACTAAAGACTGATAATCTTCAATATTGTTACTTTGTCCTATTTGATCATCAAAATTATGCAAAGGAAAATGTATAGATTTATTGCATTGGTAACAATACAATTGTTTATGCAGGTTTATTTTTCATTGTTGCATTTTAGCATCTGGACTGCTCTTTTGGTCTTATTTACATTCTGGAGGTTAAAATCATTGTTAGAGGTAGTACTGGTCTTTATATTGCCTTGAAACTTTACAAGCTGCAAATAGATGTCATCTGAAGGAGTTTCAGACAGAACCATAATCCCCTTCTTCCTTACTTTTTTATTCTTTGAGTTCTCAGGAGAGTCAAGTCTTGTTTCTACAAGAGATAAACTTAAAACATATCATTTTTAGGATAATAACATTCCTAAAATATTTTTGAATTAAGTAAGAGTCAGTCCTTTTAGATTTAGAATACATATTTCAATCTGAAATGCTTAAGCCTTAAACAGAAAACCAAAACCATTGAATAAAAGACAATCATTTGGAATACTTAGTGGACACAACGTCAGCATCTAGCTAGTTGCCTTGTAGATTCAATATTTGGATATTTGGCTGAGCTTTTCACTTTCTTTTAAAATCAGATCAAGAAAAAGTATGATATTATGGAAGGAAGGAATTGAAGTTAAAAGGAAGGGAAAAAGGGACTGAGGGAAAGAGGAAGGAAGGAAATATGCCTAGGAAACTATGTAGCAAGAACTGTGCTAAGTATTTTTAATAGATATTATCTCATTTGATCCTTAAAACAAACCTGGAAGGCAGGTGTAATTATTGTCTCCATTTTCAGCTGAGGAAACTGAGGCAGAAAGCAGACAAGTGACTTTTTCAGGATCAAACAGTTAGCCTGATGTAGGATTTGAATTTGTCTTCCTTACTATAGGCCCCAGCACTCTATCCACTGTACCATCTTGCTCCACATGAATTTAAATCCCACATCTGACCTTGTTTGGTTTTGTGATTGTAGCAAGTCATTTAATTTCTGAGACCTACCTTCTCCATGTATAAAATGGGGACAACAGATGTAGAACTGGAAATGTCTTTCGCTATCATCTATTTTTAACCCCTTCATATTATAGGGGAGGAAACTGAGATTTGAAGAGGACTAGTGACTTTTCTAGGGTTTCACAAGTGTCATATAGCTCAAAGCTGTACCTTCTGACTCCACATCTGGCACAACTTTCATTTCACCACAATATCTGTGGGACCTATGTCCTAAGTGTGCATCCCTCTAATGTTCTGCAAACCTTATAGTGCCTTATAAATGTCAGCTGTTAATTTTATTATTTGTAATAAAAATGAATAGTAATAGCTAGTTTTTATATAATACCTATTATGTGTAGTCATAGGCAGCTAGAAAGTACAGAGGAAAGAGTACTGGGTTTGGAGTTTGAATTTGGTTTTAGACATTATTGTGGGCAAGTCACTTAACCATGTTTGCCTCAGTTTCCTTGTCTGTAAAATGATGTAGACAAGGAAATAGCAAACCACTCTAGCATCTCTGCTGAGGAAACCTCAAATGTTTATGAAGAGTTGGAGATGACTGAACAACAAATGTGCCAGGTACTCTGCAAAGCACTCTACAAATATTGTCTCATTCCATTTTTACAGATGAAACTGAGGGAAACAGAGATTGATTTACCCAGGCTCATACAACTAGGATGTGCCTGAATCTAGATTTTCAACTTGTCTTACTGACTCCAGGCCCAGTGCTCTATTCATTTTGCCACCTAACTGCTCATTTATATTAATATAATACTGTTTTCTTCTTCATGGATATATCCTATAGTTGGCAAACAATAACTAAATTCTTCTGACTTGAAATACATCAACCTCAGAAAGTTGAGAACATGAGATACATTTTTATTTTATTTATAGCCTACATAATACCATTAGTACAAATCAACATGGACAGTAATTGATGTTACAGTAGAGCCCAGCAGGGGTTGTTACAAGATGCGTAAAGTTTGTTTTTTGTTTGTTTTGCTTTGTAAAACTTATTTCTAACATTGAAAAGGAATAGTTCTTATTGGCTTTTTGATAGATTTTGAAAATTCCAAACTATACTATTTCTAATTTTTGCTTTAATCATAAGAAGAGAAATTCCATTTGGCTTAAATTGCCTAACAAAATGTCAACTTGACCTTTGACTAGTAGAAATAATAATATTAAAAAGGACATTTCCTTCTTATCCATGTAATTATCTAATAATGAACAAACATCTGTTTGAGATGGTTTAAGTATTCACCTATTTGAACCATATGACCTTTTGAGGTCTTTTCCAGCTCTATGATTGGCATTTATCTACTTCTGACTCTTATAAACTTTGTGCCAATTGATTTAGGTCATCTTGAAAGATGCTAAGGTGCTATAAATCAAATCATCATTATAGTCTACTTTCTAAAAAACCTGCTCCAAAAGACACATATACGTATACTGAACAAAGGGGAAATTGGACTTTTTGTGTCTCTTATAGTAATAGTCACCTTTGCAACAAATCTAATTATTCAAACCATTACCTTCTGAATACTAAACTCAGTTCCTAAGCTGCCTCACTAAACAAGCAATTCAACTAATTTCAATTTAGTTTAAAATTTTGAAAATGTGTTCTCCATGGCAAAATTTTATGTTGTGTCAATATCTGAAGAGTGAGAGGCAGAATGGCTCATGAAGAGAGTGCAGACAAGTGCTGGAAACAGATTTGTGATCTTTGGTACATATTGGCAGTGACGCTACAGACAAGTTACTTCCCCTCTCAATGCCCCAGGCAAGTTTCTAAGAAGTTACCAAAGGAGTTTTTCTTTGCATCAGTGGGAGGAAGTTTTCCATATTATTGAGTTTCCTATACTGATGAATTCAAAAAACCAAATAACAATTAACAACATCATCATCAGATTGGCTATGGTGTTTTTATGTAGCTGTGTGTTTATATCATGAATATTCAATAAATATAAAATAAATAATTAAAACATGCACCGAAGACTTGGTTCTGTTAGCATGAAGTATCATAAGGCTATTAGTCATTTGTTAGGATATTAAGGAAGAGGAAGGAAAAGCATATGACATTCATCTGTAATGCAAAGGTTATGTTATATGAAAATGGCATCAGGGGTACAATTTATACAAGAAGATGGAAGAAAAAATCACAGTCTGGATTGTTCTATAGAAAAGTATGAAATGTGTTCCAAATACTGTTTACATTTTCTTGCAGATGAATTTGGAGTTCACGTTAAATTTTAGCATTAACCTAAGTTCAAATCCAGCCTCAGACACCTAATACTGGCAAGCTGTGTGACTCTGGGCAAGTCACTTAATCCCAATTGCCTCAGCAAAAAAAAAAAAATAATAAATTAAATAGCATTAATGTTTCATTTTCTGTTTATAATCAGCATTTCACTAACAGTTTTAAGAATTGTTTTAAAATTTTACAATTCAAGAAAACCCTACTATTAAGAGTTAATTTATTGTTCATCAAGTAGCATTACTTTCAAACAGGATAATTACAACTATGTACAGTATGTTTCTCCATTAGCAAGTAATTAATTTATTACATTGTGCAATAATTCATAATTACACATGCTAATCCTGCTAAATTGCAGAAGCTAGTGATAAAATTTCTTGCATACTTGCCTAAATTTCATTAGGGTCATAATTTTTAAGCTATAAAGAAGTTTGCTAATTAATTTCAAAATATTGAGCAGAATCAAACATAAAGAAAAACAAGCTGTTTCAACATTTATGAAATCTTGGTCTTATCCACATAAAGGGTATTACTTTTGGACAATTCATTCTTTTCTAGAGCTCAGTATTAGGCTCTAGATTTTACATAGATTACAGAAGCCCATTAATAGGTTTTGAGAGTATAGAGTAAAAGATTTTACTCAATTTCTTTCTATCTTTCATATGGTGGGAATAGTTCTTAATTCAACAAAGGAGTCTTTATGTATTATAAAAAATATGAACCTAAAAATTGTACAGGAACTGGAATTTTGATCAAAACACAAACACAACATCATTGTTTTAGTTTTCACATGAATCTTACTTTAATACAGTATCACACATAAATAATATAAAGCTGCTTCTGGGAGTAGCAAATAGTCTTCTGATCAAACAGTGTCAGCCTAGATGAATCTCATTCTGTAAGCTATAGCTTAAATGTGAACATTAAAAGTACTATTGACCTATAGTAAAACTGACTGAAATGTCAATAGTCATAAAAAGCATATTGCAAATCACAGAATAATTGATTAGTTTACTTCAATGAACACCAGAATTTTTTCCCTGCAAAAGAAAAATATTTTTCCTTTTGTCCTTGGAGCACTGAGAGTTGACTTGAATTTTTTTAGACCAATCTATTATTTTATGATTCTTAATTACAAATAATGAAAATGAGGGACCACATCTAAACAATACCCAGCTTTCCCCTGTTATTTGAGATAGTGTTTTTTTGTTTTGTTTTTTTTGAGGCTGGGCTTAAGTGACTTGCCCAAGGTCACACAGCTAGAAAGTGTCAAGTGTCTGAGACCGGATTTGAACTCGGGTCCTTCTGAATTCAAGGCTAGTGCTCTATCCACTGCGCCACCTAGCTGCCCCAAAATAGTGTTTTTAAGATGGAATGTTTATTAAATGAATCATGAACATCCTTGTCAATAAAGATGCTCTCACAGAATCTGAAATGTCAGATGGTTTTTTAAATGAACCATTTTCAAAAATCCTTGTATATTTTAATTTCCTGGCAAAAACCAGCATCCAATTTTATTTGTCTTCTTCTTCCAGGATATTAAAACAATATGGTTTTAGGGATAAATAAAATAGGACTTGGGCTTAAGAGACATCAATATTTGTCCTAGCTTTGATATTTCCTATATAGACATGACTAAGTCCCTTAAAAACTTGAGCCTGTTTTCTTGTCCTTAGAATGAGGAAATATATGTACTGCTTACCCCCCAAAACTATCTTGATTTCATCTTTTATGTGATCTGAATATACCTATTCATGAATACACATATGCAAATGCTGGTTCTTTCATTAGAATATAAGCTCCTTGAAGTCAAAGATTGGTCTTGGCTTTTACTTTATATCCCTGGCACTTAGAATAGTGCCTGGAATATTGTAAGTGCTTAATAAATGCTTGATGATTAGATGGTGAAAAGTGATTTGTAAAACTTAAAATCATGATATACATTTCAATACCTTACAGAAGCATGTGAACATTCCCTCCATTAATGCAGATCTCAAATTTTTCTGTCTGAGCCATGAATAAAATGGGAAATAAAAATGCATCACCTTGTGGCCAAATTTTGGATGATGAATCTTTCTCTCCAGACTATTACCAGGTCTATACTTTAAGACAGCTTGCCAGTGTGAAAGCTTCTGGAACTTTGAGAACCCAGGTTCACTTTTTGCTACAATTAAACTTTAAAGTAGGACTTTGATGGAAGAGAGCACTATATAACTCTGAGCTAGTAATTTTAATTTGGAAACAGTGTGGCATAGTAGATAGAAAGCTTATCTTAGAGTCAGGAAAAACCTGAGTTTAAGTCTTCCTTCTGACATATGCTCAATATGTGACCCAGGGCAAATCCCTTAAGCTCTTGATATGCTAGGTAACTCTCTAAGACTATATAAATTGTCGAGATGTTGAGTTATTTTGGTAGCAGAAGTTCCTCACCAGAAGCTCCCAACACGGATGAAATCATAGAACTGATAAGAAACAAAAATTAAAGTGTGGTTTGACTTCAAAGTTATAAAAGTGGCTTTAAATCCTTAAAAAACACTGGGAAGGTGAGCTTCAAAAAATTTTGTTTCCCAAAAAAGCCAATTCCCCTTTTCTGCTTCAGACTTATTCATTCAGCATTAATTTATGGAGTCTATATTGCATCAACAGCATTGTACCAAGTGCATTGGGGCATATGAAAAGAGTAAAAGTTGCAGTCCAGGTCCTGGAGATGCTTATACCCTAGCTAGGGGAATCTGACATAAACAAATAAAAGAATTATAGGACCAACACATAGCAAGATGACAAGTCTGTGCTGGAATGGACAACCTATACTCCAGAGAAGAGAGGAAGAAGAATTAGAAAGTAATTAAGTGGGATGGGATTAATCAGAAAAGGCTTCTCCAAGGAGGTGAGTGTTCATCTGGTCTTGACAGGCATAGGCAAAGATTGTAGGAGACAAAAGAGGGTAACCTAAAAAAGGAGAAATGAAATAGTAAATAATATAGTGAATAATTAAAAATTAAGCATTAAAAACTCAAGCATTTATTATTGGCTATAATCTGTTCTCTACCAAAGGTTTTCCTTTTCTTGTTTAATGCTAATGGGTATTTTATAAAGGCAGGCAAAGAGATGTTCTCTGGATTTAATTATTAAGTTTCTCTTTCTTTCCTGTTCTACATGTATACAAATAGCCAGGTATCTGTTTCTTGGGTGTTGAGATAAGCCATCATCTTTTTTTCTTTTCTTTTCTTTTTTTTTTTTTTTTATCGGAATATCTGATTCCTTTATGGAATAAATCATATCTGTCTTTATATGAACTTTGCCCCTTTTCCTCCTTGTGATAGATACAAAATGAAAACTTTTCTTTGTTTCCTAATATGTTTGAAAGACAATTCACAATGTTCCTGCCCTAAGGGCTTGGTTGACTGGGACATTTCATACGTCCAATCAAATCTTCCACTATTAACATCCCATTAAATGAACATCTACACTAATGACTTTTAGTTGTAAGTTACCCAAGAAGAATAACATAATCTTGTAAAAACTGATTTACAGAACTAAATTTCCCCTCATTTATGGACTTTTAAACCACCTTAGTAAATTGAATTCTATGGAATCACATCATAATTATTCAAAGAGAGACCGTCCAGGGTAATACATAATCACCCTTGGGGTCATTAAGATTTGAGTGCTAGTCCTGCCAAATCAATAATATCAATATGGACATGAGGAAGTCTCTTCATCTCTCAAGGACCTAGGCAATTCTGTAAATCTAAATTATGGAAGAGCTGTGTCTACTCATCAATGCATAGAAGTTTCTATTGCGTAGTTCCCTGCACTGATGAAATCACAGGTCAAGGTTAAAAAAAAAAATAACTACCCCCTCTTCCCCCAGATATGTCCTAATGGTTGTGTCCTATTACCACAGAAACAGTGGTTCTGTGTGACCTGTATTTCTGTAGTTATCTTATGTTTAAAAAAAGTTACAAGTGAGATAAGCCTAATCAATATGTTTACCTCCTAACAACATATTTTGGGAGGAAGGACAAGATTGTGTAACCCTTCCTTATGTGTGTGTTTGGGGGGGAGATGTTGGTGAAAAATGAATAGTAATCCTTGAAAGATTTGGGGATCACTAATATCAGTAATACAAAAAGTGATCTAAAGACTACATTATCACTGATAATGGCTTATACCATGTTCTAAGGTTACTAAATGTTTTGACACCTATTTTCACTTAGAACTGGGTAGGGCAAATATATTATTCCCATTTACAGATAGATGAGGTATCTGAGATTCAATGAGCATGAGTAAATTGCCCAGGATTGGTAAACCAAGCTGGGACTGAGCCTAGATCCTCAGACTTAAGTTTTATGCTCTTTTCACTATTAATATGGTATATGGAAAGTTCCAGTTGGGCAGTAGAAAAAATATCAAACTGAGTGTTAAAAGATTTAGTTGAGTCTTTGCTCTGGCATTTATGGAAATATGACTTGATTTAGTCAATTATTGTCTCTGAGCCTCAATTTTTGCATCTGAAAAATGAGCCCATAGGCCCTAATTGATCTCTAATTGCTTCCAGGTTGAAAATTTTAGGATGTGATGATCTGGTTTTGCTCATCTCATTATTTACCACATAAAACCCAAGAGCCTTAACTCTCTAAGGTTGTTAGAAATCATAGATGTCATTCCACATACAAATTTCCTTTTGTAAGATATTGATGCATTGTGACAAACAGCCCCACTTCCAGAATGTAAATATGTTTCTCATTAACTACTAGGTTTTCTATGAAATCCCTTTCTGGTCTGGTTTATAATTATATAGTATATGAGAGATAAGGTGACTTGACTGTAGACCCCTGAGAATGTTCCAACTACTAAAGGTATTGTAAATACATCAGGAAAACAATGGCAAAAAGTTTAGTCTAGTTGACTGGAACCACATTAACATTTTTACTGATCTCTTTCTTGTAGATGTAGAAATAAATTTTTTTTTTTTTTTTTTTTTTTTTTTTTTTTTTTTTTTTTTTTTAATTTTTTATTTTATTTTATAATTATAACATTTTTTAACAGTACATATGCATGGGTAATTTTTTACCACATTATCCCTTGCACTTACTTCTATTCAGATTTTTTCCCTTCCTCCCCCAACCCCCTCCCCCAGATGGCAAGCAGTCTTATATATGTTAAATATATTACAGTATAATTTAGATACAATATATGTGTGTAGAACCGAATTTTTTTGTTGCACAGGAAGAATTGGATTCAGAAGGTAAAAATAACAGTTTACATTCATTTCCCAGTGTTCCTTTTCTGGATGTAGCTGGTTCTGTCCATCATTAATCAATTGGAATTGGATTAGTTCTTCTCTATGTTGAAGAAATCCACTTCCATCAGCATACATCCTCGTACAGTATCATTGTTGAAGTGTATAATGATCTTCTGGTTCTGCTCATTTCACTCAGCATCAGTTGATGTAAGTCTCTCCAAGCCTCTCTGTATTTCTCCTGTTGGTCATTTCTTATAGAACAATAATATTCCATAACATTCATATACCATAGTTTACCCAACCATTCTCCAATTGATGGACATCCATTCATCTTCCAACTTCTAGCCACTATGAAAAGGGCTGCCACAAACATTTTTAATTGTTTTTAACAAGCTTCTATACCAGTAAAGGACAGAGAAAACCAGGGTCAGAGGAAGAGACACAATCAGAGCCAAAGATTCCTGCTTTAAAACATTAGCAAAACTGGAAATTACCCTTGCATTATAAGCTAGATTCAGACTATGGACTAATTTGTTGGGGAAGGAAGATAATGTCAATATCCTGAATATAGGCTGCTCCAGACCCCTGCAGAAATAAGACAAGCTTTTCTCATATACTTTGGAGGTGTTTAGTTAATTAAAAAAAAATTTTCATACATCTCTTTGCTAAATCATAGATCCAAATGCAAAACCTAGGATACAGGGACATCATGTGGAGCTATGGCTTTCTCTAGGGGACTCCAGTATAGATTACATTTGTTCAGAGCTGTTATGTCTGCCTATGGGGCCTTTTGTTTCCATAGAAGATCACTCTTTTCTTAGCCTTATGCCATTTTTATTACTTATAATTTTGTGAGTATATTTTATTAAGATGAAGTTTAACATGGATTAGAAGATGAATACCTTTGACTGAATCACATATTTACAAATCTCATCAAGATTAAAAAAAAACACATGGAAATATTTTCCCCATTAGATATTAAATGAGAAGGCAATAATTTTTTAAAAGGGCAAGTTCAGACTTTATATTATCCTGGAAAATGTCATGGAAAATAGTGAACCTTAAATATTTCAAATAAACATTGTAGGGCATGTAATTTTTAAATTATATCTGATTCTATCTCTCATAGTTACAACTGCCCGACATTTTATGTCATTCTGCAATGCCAATTTCATTTCAAGCCCATCATAAATAAGTATTATTAGTTTCCTTGGGGTCAGATGTTTGACGGCCAGACTTGAACTAATGGATTATATCATTTTTCAGTTCATACTCTGCTATTATTTACCATAACACTGTATATTTTACCATACCACTTCTGTATTTTAATCCAAAGTCTGTTATTTAAACACACACACACACTGAATTCTGGATTCTGCACACTGTGTTGTTGAGCAGTGAAGCAAGGGGCATCGAAAAACACCACTAGGGACAGAGTCCTTGATATTCCTCCTCCTACTGCTTCCTTCCCCCACTGCCCCAAGGGAAAGAAAATTATATCTGAGAACCTGCTACAAGAAAAGACTGGAGTTTCCATCCCTCCCTCCCCTTTTTTCCATCAGAAGCACCAGAGAAATCAAGAGAGAAGTGATGTGTGGTGGTGTCAATGTGATAGAGTGACGTTGCTTCATTTTTTGATGAGGTTGCATCATGGTGATGTGGTGTAAGTTAATTTCATAATTGTAAACAATACAGGGAATATGGTTGATTAATTTGAAGTTCTTGTCCACTTCGTTATGGCTGTCCAGCTGAATTAACATGGGTATGTCTTTGTGTCCCACTTTTATAATTTCCTTTTCTTATTTTCAGGATTTAATTTTCAAAGAAAAATCTTAAACAGTATTAGTTTAGTAGAATGACTGAAATATCATGATTTTTATAAGATGCAGTGAATAAGATGTGATTTCCTGGCTTATGCATATGGTTTTAAAAAAAAACCTCTAAAGACTTAACTTTGATGAAGAATAAGTGTGAATAGAAACTATATATCCTTGCTTTCTATAAAGTTGATAGTATGTATCTGTTAGAAATTACGCCATGAATCACGGAAAATTACATTTCTGTTATACAGTTAAACTGCAAGTATTCTATGTTTAATTACAATGAAGGCAAGTAAATATTTTCTGGAAAGCTTGTATTTGAAGTTGGAAATAGAAATATAGGACAAACAGAAAACAATTGGAAATTACTTAGAGGCTCAGTAGCAAGTCTTTAGATCTGATTTCTGAATTTTTAAAAATGTTCTATTCAGTTGAGAGAAAGACTTTCTAAAATTGAAAGCATATACTTTTTGTTTGTAACATCTGAAATTCATTGTAAAGAAATGCATCTGAAGAATAATTACATATGAGTTCCCCATAAGGCTGGGCAGAAACAGTAACAACTTACAAGATTTGGGATTTATTTTGTTTTTCAAGTATTGGTTTCAAATTAGTTAAATTTTATAAAGGCGAAGTTAAATTTGTTGTTGTTGCTATTGTTTCTAGAGAGAAAAAAATTAAGTAGCAATTTTAAATTATAAAATTGGTAGTTGAATTCTCCGTCTTGGGGTCAGAACAAAGGTCAAGGATATTCGGAGTAGTTTGTTGTCTTGCAGACTTGGTTGTATGAAGCGACTGGGGATCGTCTTTGAGCCTTAGTTCCGTCTGTAAGGGTGTCTGCCAAAGTCCGTGGTTCTCACCCCAGTTTATGTCTGTGGTGGGTGAGAGAGAGTCTGGAGAGTTACAGTTCTCTGCTGCTGTAAAACAAAGCACATCCCCTCTGCTAAGAATATTCCTTTTCGCTCGCTCAGGATCTTGCACATTACTTCCCCTCCCCCACCCCGAGAAAATCTTGACCACCAGAATCACGTCGGAAAAAAAAGGGGGGGATGGGGGGCACGGGATGCCCCAAGGAGTTTTAACAAAAGAGTAGGCAGCTTCCAGACTCCAAATGGGGAATTGTGTTGAATGACTTCCCAGACGGGGAGGGAAGGGCGCAGGACATTTCTAACCGCGGGGTGGGAAAGTAGAAGTGGATGACCAGAATGCCTTCTGCAGCTGGGAATATGCGTTACCTCCGAAATATGTTTCTGCAACAGGTGCGGGACGCCGGGGGTCGGGGAAGGGGTTGAGAAAAACCGGGCCGGGGGCTCGCGGCTCTGCAGCCAGAAAAGCGAGGAGAGGAGGCGGAGGCGCAGCGGCCCGAGGCGTGGGGGGAGCGGGGGTCCTCCCGGCCCGGTGGGAGGGCTGGGCTGTAGGGGGAGCCCGGCGGCGCTCACCTGGCCCGGGAGGGCGGGGCCGAGCGGCCCGGAGCGAAAGGGGCGCGGTGTAAACAGAGCGGCGGCCGTGATGTCAGCCGGTCACATGGAGCCTCATATGGTTGGGGATGGCTCTCGGCGGCGGGCGGGCAGCTGCGGTAGCTGCTGCTGGAGCTCGGGCGGCGGCGGCGGCCTCGGCGGCAGCAGCCTAGGAGGCGCGGCGGCGGCGGCGGCGGCAGCAGCGGGGCTGCGGGTTCGGACCATCCGCTCTCCCTGCGCTCTGTGCACCTCGGCTTAAATGATGTATTTTGTGATCGCAGCGATGAAAGGTGAGCGGGGAGCCCGAGCTGGGGAGGGGGAAGGGGAACCGAGAGAAGCCGGAGGGTGGGGGTAGAGGTGGGGGTGAAGGGGGAGGAGCGGGAGTCCCGATTTTGCTTGTCTTTCCCAAGGGGTGGGGGTGGGGGTGGGGGTTGAGGGGAAAGGGGGCCGGGCAAACCCGGGCTTTAGGTAAATGCGCTAGGGCAACCGGAGCCCTGCCGAGGGCTGCGGCGGCGGCTCCTTACCCCTCCTGCCCTAGGTGTAGGTGCGCGCAGAGCTCCGTCCCCTCCTATCCGGGGCTGCCACTTTTCTGCCTGGCGCTCTCTTGGTGGCCGTACCCGCCGCCTCCTGCCCTAGGCCGGCTCGGTAGCGCTGCCTTCTGCAAGAAAGTTTGCAGCAGCAACTCTCTGCGGAGCGGGGGAGGGGAGGAGTGCAGGAAAGCGGGGTGCAGGTAGGGCTTGGGGGGTTGCGGCAGTTGTCGCACTTCTGCGCCCCCTTCTCACCCCCCCCTTGGGTTGGGGTGGGAGTGGAGGGGAAAGGACAGAGGGCTGAGCCACCTGATCCTGACCCAGTGGGCTCCCCATTGCCTAAAAGCCCAGCTAGTGGAGGGGGCACAAGACCAGGGAAGGGGCCCGGCGCTCCCTCAGAGCCTCGCCAGCTGACCTCATAGCTAGCGCACCTTGGGGGGGGGGGGGGGGAGGAAGACTTAGCTTCGCTGGGTTTGCCCCCTCTCTCCGTAACCCTTGCCGATGACTGCTGGGCGGGAGTCCCAGTGTGACCCTTGTCCACTAGCTCAGGTCGGATCTCCGGGGTACCCGGCTGTCCCGGTCACAGAGACCCCCACCGCTGGCTGCCAGGGACTACTAGGCCAGGGGAGGGCGGGTTTCCACCACACACTAGAAGGGGAAGGAGTTCGGCTAGCCTGTGTGGGCTGAGAGCAAAAGTAGCCGCTGGGACCGGGCAGTGTCCGCTGGCCATTTCCCGGCCTCTTCTTCTCTTCCCATTTGCATGTTTTAGAAAGCTTTAGAAAGTGACCCAGGGACAGAAGGTAACCAGAGAGCGACTGACACGCGGAGACGCACGCAAACTTCGGGAGCCACAGCTGCACTTTATACTGTGTGTTTTCGGATGTTTGTTTTAAAAGAACTTAGCTGCCCACATGATTTCCAGAGGGAGCTTGGGGTTAGCGTGATTTACTGTTGCATAAGGGACAGTAAAGGCGAGTGCTGCAAACCTCGTTCGCCTGAAGTCGTCTGCTCTTGTGCTTCCGTCTGACCAAGATTTGGTGTCTCTTAGATGCTGCCCAAGAGAGGGGGTGACAAAGATGACGTTCCCGAGCCTTTGTCACTCTCTCCAAAGGGCCAAGAAGTCACGGCTCGGCCAGGAAGAGGGAAGTTTTAATGAGGAAGGGGAAATATGGCGGGTATTGATAACCGGTGTCAGTGCTGACGGATATAAGAGCAGTTTTACCTAGTATTTCGGACACCAGGAGCAGAAACGTGAACATGCTTCTCTCACCCGACGGACTTTTGCTTCTGTTTTTGAACATCATAATTCTAGGTTTACATCTTTTCATGCGGATTATGAACGATCCATTTAACTTGGATGTTTTGTCTTGCTTCTGTTAATAAGTTCTAGGTTTGATGATTGGTGTTTGCTAAACGTGAGCTTTGTTGCAATCCATGAATGAAGGGCACCAATAATCAGCATAGGTTTTGCTTTTGGATCTCAGAGCTTTGCTTAGTAGAGATTGGGTGACATCTTTTAAATTAATTATCAGCAGGTTGAAACTTCTTGAAAAATAAAACGGCCCTCTTTTGATTAAATCTTCCTATGAGATGTGTCAATTTTATATCTTCATGGCTTATAAGAAATGTGATCTTGTCTTTTTTAAAAAATGCAAACTAATAATAAAAAGCAATTACAACTATATATGTTGTCAATCATTCCAGGAATGGAGTTACTAAGGTTACAGAATTCTAAGATAGTAAAAGAAAGAAAATCCTTCCCCTCCCTACCCCAAATCAGCCCTTCAGTGTTAGTATTTTCAGCTGATAATTAAAAACCCTTGATCACGCAGGTATAAAATATATTGCTTAATTTTGTAACGATTTTTATTCTTAAACAGATCTTGCTATATTTTATGATGTGAATATCTTTTCATTTCAACATAGTTTTCATCTGGCAGAGAAGAAGGATGAGCAGGCTATTTTTTAAAAGTGGAATTGCATTTCATTCGGCAACTATAATCCATATTATATATTTTTTCTTTTCTATCAGTATGGAAAGATTATTTTAATATTTTTATTTGGTATTGTATATATACTTTTAGTTTTTGTTTTTTGTTTTTTTTATCTCTAGTACAAAGTGACATTCCATATCATCATTGACAAATAGATTCCTGAGAATTACTCCCCCTACCCCAAAGCTTTTGCCTACACATTTGTCTTGGAGTGACCTCTGGCTGCCACAAAATGATAGATTCATAGTATTGTGCTTCAAGAGAAGTAGATCAGAAGCCCTGGGAATGCAATTTTTCTATAAGCTTAGTTGCACAAGGGAAATATAGACTATATCTAGGTAATTAGAATATTTTATTTTTTCCTGATCTTGTAACATTCTGGGTTTTAAAGAGATCATCTCACTAAAATGTAAATTTGCACCAAAGAAGAATGGTGTATCCAAAAATAAGGAATGTCATAAATGTTCTCTATTGGGTTTAAGTGGAAAAAACACTGGCATAGAATCATATTAAACACTTCCTACTGCCCTTCAGTTTGAATACTTCAAATTGGTTCCATATGTTGGAGATTGTATATAATCAAGTTTCATACAAAACAGAAATGTTCTTTACTTCGTCACTTTTTCTGGTACATGTATAAGGGAGAAGAGATTGAGAAATCATAGAAGAGAAACACTTTTTTTTTTTTTGACTGATTTAGTTATATTTTTAAAATATCATTAAATCCTTCTGAACCTAAGGGAAGAAAATCCTTCCCCTGTGTTAGTTGTCAAATGAGTTTAGGCTTAAAGTGATTTTATACTTAGAGGCAATAAATCTTTATTTGAGCAAATTTATATCCTCATCTTGCAGTTTTGTTTTTGTTTATTAAATTACCAATGCAATTCTAATCCTATTTGGATTATTTCTAAGGCAAACTATCGAGGCATAGCATTTACAGTCAGGAATAACTTGTCTTGCACATCAGAAAAATTTATTGACAAAATGTCATGCCCATACTCTGGTATTTAAAGGAAATGGGATAGATTTATCATCCACAACAGGTTATATTCCTTTACTTATTCTCTTATTCCTTTGCTATATTCTCTTTAACTCAATTTAATGCATATGTAGATGAGTGTAGTCAAAAGAAATAAATGTACAATCATAGAAATACTTTATTTTTTTAAGCCCCTACCATTCATATACAAATATCAAGTTGGTTACTTTACCAACTTGACTGTGCATTATAGTTTAATGATTCATGGCATTTTCATCTCTAAATGTGGTCTTATATTTTTAGAGCCTTTGAATTCCCACAGTCGGTAAGAATATTGGTGTCATCCTCTTAAACATCACTAGCAGGGACTTCTTCTTGGTTAGGTTGGCTGACCTTTGAAATGTAGGGTTGAAAGAGGGTGAAGGTTGCATCTCCGGCCCAGGATGGCTAATGCTGTCACTCACTACAAGGTTGAGTATTCAGCCTTGTAAGTTCAAAGGAGGAAAAGAAATGTCTACTTTTTAAAAGAATGTAGCAACTGGGATCATCTTGTTCTGATGTTTTTTCTTTTTTCAGTCTGTGGCAAAAGTCAAAGATGTTTGTCCAAGGAACGTTCTATGAGAGTTTAAAAATGAAACATGATTTTTAAAAGAACTGTTTGTTTTTGAACGTTTTTTACTGAGCATCAGGCTCCCTCCAAAAAAAAAATCATACTTAAGGGAATAATAACATAATTTTCACTCATATCAAACCATCAATAAGTAATTTTTACAGAGCTGTCCCACTTCCAAGGAAAACTAAAATCATCCCTTCATTTTTAAGATTATTGTTTCAAAAAGGACAGTGCTTTGCCGATCATTTAGGCCTGATAAAATACTTTTGATTTAAAAAGTACTTTTGATTAAAAGATAATTGTACAGATAAAATGTCTTTCCAAAATAGAGATACTTACTATCCTGCTTTCCTTATTAAGAGGTATATGGCAAAATAAATGAGATGATCAAGTGGCTAACTGAAAAGGCTAGTGTATGAAAGGTACTAATCAACCGCAAAATGCACTCTGTCATAAACTCATTTTAAGCTTTAGAAAGAGAGAGAGAGAAATAAATTTAAAACACTTGTCCAATAGGAGGATCTGCGAAAGTATATTTAGTTTTTCCTCGTTTTTTATGGTAGGTTAGGTTCAATTTTCCCATATTTCAGGTTTTTGAAAATATCTTGCAAGAAGCTTTTAGGATCAGTAATAGTCCCTTTGTACATTAAATTCAATAAAACCATATCATTGTAGGAAGACAATTCTAACAACATACATTTACGTTTGTTTTTTGTTTTTTTTGGTTTTTTTTGGTTATTTACTAGTGAAAATGAAGTATGATTTAACTTCAAAAATACTTTTGAAATTTAGTAGTATGACAGATTGTGTAGCAATAAATAGCACGAAAAATTTCATGTTCTTTTCACATAATAATTGTCTTTTGTGTGTATTTATGGTGTGTGGCAGATGGAAAGCCACTGGTACCTGAGCTGTAGATTGAAATATCATGCTAAAAGTTTGGCTGTAAACTTACCCTCATTAGAAGATGATTTCCAAATTGTGTTTCTTGCATGATTTAACCCTTCATCCCCATTGCCATCACCTTTGTGGTCTTTTGAGCCAGGCAATGAGATTCATAGAATTTTTGAATCTGTCATTATCAAATATAAAATAACATTACATGTATTCTTTTTCTCAGTTTTACAGAGGTAAAACCAGAGGAAGGAGATTTCAGTGCATAATAACGTTAGGATGGGAAATAGGCAAAGTAAAGGGAAGTTGAACTGTGATCATGTTTCTGATAAAATGTGAGAACTGGGAGTTGTCATATTTTGATGTAGTTTACTTGAAAAACTCAAAAATATCCAGCTATTATCAGCAAGTAAAAGACATTAAATTAATATTGTAGACTTATTCTGGGTTTCATTTTTTAACTTTGATTTTGTTTCTGAATTTAAATAGAAGGTAAATAATAATTGTTATTTACAAAATGCCTTCAACTTTATATTTTTACAGTCCTTGTTTGATCCTTAATAGCTACCTTATGACAGAGATAGGTAATATTATTTCCTCCATCTCCTCTCTAATTTTTTCAAACAGAAAAGGAAACTGAGACTCAGCTAATTGCTAAATATCAAGTAGCTAATAGATATCACAGCTATCATGAAAAAACAAATCTTCTAATTCTTAATTTGGCTATTTTTTCTTTTAATATTTACTTTCTGAAAGGAAAGATGCTTTATAGATCTAGTATGTGAATTTATATACAGTTATTGGAATTCTTCAGTGCAGTTTATAGAATAGGAAAGGAGATTCAATTTTCTGAATCTAATATATTTAAATTACTATTCCATAAAATGCTTCTATATAAAATGAGTTATTCTATATGTCTACCAACAAATGTATTCATTTATGATTTTTATTAAGTCCTGTTCTGATAATAAGAGGATCTAGGTGAGTATCATTAACCTTGCATGAGATTATTTGGAAGGTTGTAACTCAGATGATCTGCTTCAACACTTAATCTATAGAGAGTACTGTCATTAATAAAGCAAATTGGAGTACGGCCCCATTTATTTAGTACAAGAGGAGTATTCACAAATTCATAATCTAGTTTATATATATATATTTTGTTTTTTTGTTTTAGTAAATAACTGTAGAGATTAGAGTTCTGCATTTTGGCTTTTCTTCCCCCCCCCCCCCCCATCCCGATGAGTTTTAGCTAAGGGAGAATCCTTGTAAACATAATCGGAAGAAATTTTTTGAACAGGGCCTGAAGGAAGAGCCTTTCAATAGACTTGATGGTCAAAAAATCCACTTCTGATGGCATATGCCAGTTCCATTCACAGACATTTCTTAAAAGCCCACTGTGGATCAAGCCTGATGGAAGAGATATGAAATTTAGAACTTTTCATTTGTACTTAATTGACTTGTATTATGACAAATAAGAGATAGGTTGTAAGGAGGAGAAAGAATAAGAAAAATTGTTTAAAATTTCTCATTTTCCCTCCTAAACATTGAGACTGTCCTACTTTTAGACACGTAAACTAGAATATCTTCTAGTTCTCTCTTGAGTTATACCGTGTCTTTTCCTCTTATTGTTCCTCTATAAAAGATTAGTCATTTTATTATTGGAAATTAATGTTTCCCATCAGTCTGAAATTAATTGTTGTTAACTTGGGTAAATCAAAGATAAATACTCAGCCTAATTAAAGGTGCACAGGAAAAAAAATAGTTTGAATATGATGGTTTTTCAGCACAATTCTGCCTCAGTTCTGAGTCAAGGACGCCCTCTCGTGGCTGCAGGCCCATGAAGGATTAAAAACCTTACTATCTTGCCAATGATAATCCAACTAATGGCAAAGAGAGATCAAAAGTAGGACTTATTTTCCAAGTTGGGGTAATGTGCCCTGTATCTTCTACCATAGATATATTTTTAAATTATGCATATTAATTCTGCTGCATAACTTTTAGGAAAATCAGATAAAAGAAAAAGTACTCTTTTGGAGGAAATGGGAAGATTAGCAGTCACTTCTGATTTTTTTTTTTTTAAATGAATTTAATTTAAAGGAAGTGATGGTTTTTACTTTTAATTATTCTTGGCTCATTTACAGGAGTAACTATGGTCTTGCGTTTTTGGGGGGAGGTGGGAGGGGTGGGAAACAGCCAGTTATAAGCCTCTACAAAGAATGAGCCTTCATAAATTTAGAGCTAAAAGGAACTTCGAAGCTTACCCTGTTCAACCCTTCATTTTACAGATAAAGACCCTGAAATCCAGAAAAATGACATAAGGCCATACAAGGCTAAACTCAAATTCACTGAATCATGCTGTCTCACCTATGTTTGTTTTTCTAAATTTTAGCCTATATTTTTCAAAATAGAGTTTCTAGCTTTACCTAATTGTCTTGGTGTTTTCATTCCTTAAATCTGTAGACTGTTGGTTTTTTTTGTTTGTTTGTTCGTTTATTTTTTACCAAAAAAGGAGGCGTGGGGTAACTGAAAGATATAGATTAAAATAAATTAAACACTAAAACTGCTGGCCTCTTATTGCAAAAGTTGTAAAGGGTTTACTTGATGTACTTATGTAAATTTAACTTGGCTGATAAATAGTTTGTATTCCTTGATTTTAAACTCAATTCCAAATTCTGTAAGAAAAGAATACAGTAATAGTTACTTGGGTAGAAATGCATTCATAATTGGTTTTCATAATCTTTAGAACAAATGCTGAAATTTAATAAGAGTTTGATATCAATTTGTACAATTACATTTGAAAAAAAAACAGAATGTAGTTTAACTTTCCTGTTGCAATCCAGATAAAAGCTTTTACTTTCTGTTTCTTTAAGTATACAATACAGTTTACTATCATTGTTGCTTTAAAAAATATTTTAAATTCAAATGTTTCAATGAATTTTATGCTGCTATTGGGCTCTTATCTGGGACTCAAGTAACAATTGTTCTCAGACTTGTGAGCACTGGCAGAGTTCATTTCTTGTTTTTAGCTATGTCAAGAAGCATTGTGTCAGATTCTCTCTATGGTTTCACTGAATGGGAATTCACTTCATTACTGAATGCCCCTCTCACTAAAGGAAGAGTGCTGTTAGTGTTATAAATCGTATTCAAAATAATCAACATTTAATGTGACATTCATTTAAAAAAATTATGCAGTAAAAAACAAGTCTATGTACCTGTATGAATCAAAATATGACCTTTTTTTCAAGTTATTTTTTAATGAATATTCTGCTATTTCAGGGATTATTAGCCATTCCTATGTAATACATCTCTTCAGTAGTCTGAAGAAGCCTATGGACCCTTCTCAGAATGTTCAGTCAGTTTTTCAGTTATGTCAGGCTCTTTATGATATTATTTGTGTTTTCTTGGCAAAAATACTTGAGTGGTTTGCCATTTCCTTTTCCAGAAGAAGAAATTGAGATAAGAGTTAGATGATTTGCCTAGGATCACACGGCCAGTGTTTTGAGGGCAGATTTGAACTCAGGAAGATGAGGCTTTCTGACTTCAGGCCTAGCACTCTATCCACTGCTCCACTTAGCAGCCCTCTTCTCAAAATAATGGACCTAAATTCATAAAGTAAAATACATAGGGTTACTTAGAAAATCAATTATATTGAAATATAATTAGCAAAATATGTATTTTAAAAATAAGTTCATGGAACCCTAAATTAAAAACATGAGTTATATGAAAAGTATTAGCTTTTACCTCCATCTCAAAACTTGAAACATACATTGGGAAATTGAATTTAACTGAACCAGTTGTCGGTTTACAGTATTGGTTTTGTAAATTTTGTCAAGTAAATCTTATTTAAAACAGAATAGATTTAGGAATTCTAACAGGGAAAAAAGGTTGATATAGATAAGGAGGGTACGGAGTATTATTTTTACTTCAAAGGAAAAAAAAAGGTAGGAAATAGAGTATATCTAATTTTCCTATAAGCATGGCATTGATATTGAATAAAATCAATAATTTTTTCTTTATGTGAACTTTTAACCATTATATTGATTTTATAATATGCATGATGCCTACTTATAAGTTAAAGTTGATTTGACCTGTTGTTGACTAGAATACAAATAAGATGGACAGATGAAATCATAATTGAAATGCCCAGAAGACCACTTTATGATTCATAGCTTAGTTATATGGTCTCTTTGTAATGATTTATTCTTAATTGTACTATGAAGCAGTTTCTTTTGCCTATGAACTCTGCTTCTACAGGTGCAGTGGATTTCATAATTCATACTTTGTTATTGTATAGACATTAAGTAATAAATGTGGTTGTTTCATAGTAGTTAAATTCAAAGTCTTGAGGAAACCATTAATATTTTTCCCATATTTAGCAACAAACAGAATTTTAGTACCTGGGAATGTGGTATAGATAGAACATTAGATTGGGCAACAAAGATTTCAAATTTAGTTCTGCTACCCAATAGTTATAAGATCATGGACACATTGTTTAATTCCTCCTTTTAAAGTAAGTGGATCAGATGATTTCTAGAATTTCTTCATTATTCAGATAACTTGATTGCAAGAAACTGTACCTGATGTTGAATGATGCTTTAAGCCTCTAATTGAGTAATAATTTGTTTTTGTTTTGTTTCAAGATTAGTTCAAAATTTCTCTCTTGCTTATCTTTCTGTGCCCCAGATAAAAAAAAAAGTTGTGTCAAATACCACCTGATGAGTTTACTGGTTTTAAAGTTTATAATAGTTTTGTTTTTTTTAAGTAGGGTATGTAGAATTATTTTGTAGGATACTTGGCTAGGTTAAGTATAAGATTTTTTTGAGAAATAATAAAAAGTTCCAGACAGAGATCTTATGTTTGACACCTGCACATTAACTAACAAATTCTAGCCATAAAGCCTTTTTTATTTTTGATCTTTGGGTTCAACTCCTAAAATGTATTTAAGTTGAAATTCAATATAATAAGTATTGTATGCTAGGCACTATGGGGGGTTCTGAAGGTTGGGGTTCTGAAGGCAAAAAATAAAACTTCTGTTACCTGCAAGGAAGTTATATTCTACAAGAAGGAAATAAGAACCATAATACCACTTTCAGCATTCCATCATTAATGTACAATATTAATTTTATTCCTTCAGAAATCCTAAGAAATTGAAATTCTTTTGACATTCTATTCTCAATTTGTTAACAAGCAAAACCTGGTTTCTTTGTTGTCGGTCCGTAACAGGAAAATAACATGTAGATTTTCTTATGACAAATAGATTTCCTCACTTCGGAACTGGCAATTCAAAACTATTGCTTTACTTTTTAAAAAAAGTTTGTTTTATTTTGTTTTTTAATCACAGGTAGATAAAAACAAAGGTTAGAAAAAGTCAGCAATGTCAGCTTGTATTTTGCTTTTGCAGAGATTCTGCCAAAAATATTTCCTGTTGTGCAGTAAGTAGTTCTAGAAGCTAGTCAATGAGCCTGAAAAGTGAAGCCAATTGGGGGATACTATACTACTCATGATAACAAGAACATTAAAAATTAACACATTCCATGTTTAAAAATAGAGGCATCCACTTGAGAACTTGTACATACATAATGCACATACATAGATGCACTTTAAGTAGGTTTATTGACTTAACAGCTTTCTCCAAGCACATGAAAGAAACAGGGGGTTTTTTTAGACTCCAGTTGTACCAGTACCAGCAAGTATTTTCTAATTATGATATTATTTGGAGAAGTATTTTGCCTCCAAACTGATGTTTCAAGAATAAATGTTTGTTTCGTAGGCAATTTCAAAGTGTTAGGTTTCAGCCTTATAAAACAAATGAAGTTATTTGAAATTGGTTAAGAAATCCTAAAATTTTATGGATTACAAGTCTGTTGTTGGCTGATCTATGTGTAAAGCATTGTGCTAAACACTGGGGATACAAAGATAGGTAAAAAATGCAGATGCACAGTAATGATGGCAAAAACATGCAAACATCTATGTACATACAAGGTTAATAGAAGGTAATTTCCAAGGGAAGGTACTAGCTATGGAAGTAGGGGTGGAAGCAGGAGGGAACTAGGAAAGGTCACTTGCAGATGGTGAGATTTGAGCTGATTTGCTTACACCTTGTGTTCATTTTCTTTCACAGGTGGGGCTAGTAATTCCCCTATGATTTTCAGTGTTTCCTTAGTAGAAATATTAATTAACCTGTGTTTAAACAGTAAGATGGTTTCAGTGTTTTGAAATTTTTTTTGCAAAAATGTTTTTGGTAAGGGTATTTTTTGCTTTAAAAGTTTGGTTGAGGACCAATATAGATTTTACCTGAAGGCATTTGCTGAAAAATTCACTTGTTTTAATTGTATTTATTCTATAAGAGTAGTGTGGTAATCAGTAAGAATCTGGAAACATGTATTTAAAGATTGATGCTTGTAAAAGGTACCATAATGAAACATGGGTGTTCAGATGTAAAAATTGACTGACAGCTCTCCTTGTAGGCATGCTAGTAACAATAAAGTCTCAAAGTTCAACATCAAAGAGATCCCAGCTTACTTTTCAACTGACTTGCACATCAAAGAGCAAGAATGAGACAAAAGAAACTGTATTGAGATACATGACTGCTTTATAGCTAGATCCCCATGGAATCATAGACAATTCCTATTATACATGCAAAATATTTTTTTGTGCATCATCTTCATTGCATAAGTGACCAGGAGCAGGAAAATGGAGTAATCCATAGCTGCCATGCCTCGCTCTCAAATTTTTGTTTAAGAAAAACGGAAATATTTGAATTTCTTGTCGCATTGCCAATTATAACCTAAGATAATGCAATATAAGGAGAAATTCACCTAGAACATGTATGTTTATGTGGAAAGTACATGGGATACAAGTGAATTTTTCCTGATTGCACATATTTTCCTAAGTTTCCAGAGTTTGGGAATCAAGCTTGTTGTTTGTTTTTTCCTCTTCCCCCTCCCCTCTGTGGGTGGACTTTTGCTGAATCAGACTTAACAGGTGTGTGGGTGCTTGATAAAGTTTAGACCTGCTGTACCAGCACCTAAATTAATCACTATCTCAGCTCTAGCACTTATTTTAAGTATCTCAATGCCACATGTAGAATAGAATGATTGTCTTATGGTTTGGCTTTCCTGTTTCTTCCGTGGTATTAGATAGTGAATAATGTAAACCAATGAGTATGATAGGTAATCTGAAAAATCTACTGTTGTTTTTATGTATCAACATTTAACATTCAAAGTTCTAATTAGCATGTTCTTGAATGGTTATAATTTTCTATGAAATGATTAATAAATGCAGAGCTGATGTTTAATCATGTTGGAGAGACCTAATAGTCATGTCATTCATTAATAGTTGGGATATTGTTCTGAAAAAGGTATATATTAGTAAACAAAGTAAGAAAATTAGCTTTTGGGAACTTAACTTGGAAAGTAAGAAACTATTAGAGTTTATATAGACATTACAGATTGGAAATCAGAAGATGTTTTTGAGAGTGATTAATTTACATAAAACTGAATTAGGGTATGTAGTTATTTTCCAAGATCATTTATTGTAAGGGCTATAATAAGAGAATCCCAAAACAAAAAGATGTATTTTAAGGAGCAAGGACAATATTGTTTTTAGAGAAACGGTTGATGGTAATGATAAAAGACTGGTATTTAGCATGGTACCTAGCCATTAATAAATGTTTATTGATAGATTGATTAAGAAAGGTTGATTGTAAGATGATTTTTTTTTTTTTCTGGTCCAGGATTATCTTAAGACCATCTACTATGATATAAAGGATTTACAATGTTGTGTGGGCATACTTTTACTGACTCACAGGTCCATGAAATATTGAAATACATTCATGTTATTCATGCATTTGTCCAATTGTTTTTTTAGAGTATATTTCTAAGGAAGGAACAAATGATGAGTTAAATCAGTGACAAACTATCAAATTGCTGTTTTCTCTTTCCTAAAAAACTAATTTATACTGACCACTGGAGAATCTCTCCCCCCCCCTTTTTTTTGGGGGGGGGAAGGGGAGAGACAGGAATAAATTTAATCTTCTTTTCTTCAGTCACCTGAGGGCACAAACACTGAGCAGATTACTAAGGTGTTTAGATTTATCCAGGCACCTGTTCTATATGGGTTACCCTGAGGAAGTGTACAGAAGGCTTATATGATTTTGTGGCAATACATAAAGTAACACCAAAAGACAAAAAACAGATTAATAGCCAGATCAATCAGATTATTCATAATTTAAATGCTAAATTGAAACTATTTTTTAAGCATTTGTGATTCTTAAGGGGAAGAATAGTCATTTTCTTTCAATTCTGTTATTCTTTAGAGGGAATAGATTTTGAGTACTGGACTATTGTTGCTGTTATGTTTTTGAGGATTTTTTTTTTCTTTCTCTTTGTGGAAACTAGAGTATAATATCAAAGTGTTATTTACAAAGGCTTTGTGATTTGGCCAAGAATCTTCTACAAATAATTTTTTTCTATCCTGTCTTAATCAAAAGAGCAGTAGACCAAGCCAACAGAGAAGAATACCCTTTGGTGATGACTTCTATCCTGTAAAAATGTTTTACAAAGTAGCAGAATTTCTAAAACTGTTCCATTTCCTTCTTTAGATTAAAACTATTGCCACTGTTCAATCAATCGGCAAGCATTTGTTATAGATTATGTATGTAGCAAGTATTAACATAGTACTGTGTAGCAAGTAATAATGATGGCTTGGGGAAATTTTTACTATGTGGATCTAAATAGATTTAATAATTCTGGAAGGTCTATGCCCTTTCGTTTGGTTTGTATCATCTTCCATAATTCAGTCACAGAGGGGGAGTGACACTAAATGTTCTCCTTGACCCCAGATTGGAACTTCAACAAATAATAATAATGATGACCCAATTTAAATGAGAAGGAGAAATACCAAGGGCTAAATTTCTTTAGACTAACTTATTTTATGCCTACTGTTTACTGTTTAACACACTGATTTCTGTTATAATCATTAAACATATTAAAGGTCTATCCTTTCTATGTTCAGGATCATTATAAAAAATAACATAATTGGGAAACATAGTCTGTCTCAGATCACATAATAAGCACTTTCCTTAGTATTCAGGAATTTATGTCTTCTTTCATCATCACTTCTTTTCATTAATATCAAATATCAACATCAACTGAGGAAGAAAATTCTGAGCTTAAGTTGCTTCTTATGTCTTATCAAAATGCTTAATTGAGCTAAAACCAGTTTGATATATCTTAGCTCACCACTACCTTTTATCCCCAATCCTTTTTTAAAATTTCTTTTTCTTTTTTCTTTCTTTCTTTCTTTTTTTTCCAAGGCAGTTGAGGTTAAGTGAGTTGCCAAGAATCACACAGCTAATAATTATTAAGTGTCTGAGGTCAGGTCCTCCTGACTTCAGGGCCAGTACTCTATCCACTGTACCATCTAACTGCTCTGATCCCCCATTGTTAAAACAAATAAGGAAATTATTGTGGCTAAAATCAGTCAATCCAGTAATATCTTGGGATATTTGCTTCTTAACACTATTTTATTTGCTAACCAAAAATAGATTGAAATAAATCTGTAAATAGTACAAACAAGTAAACTAGCCAACCATGAGTTCTATCTCATTTCTTCAGTGGATACGATATTTGTGACTCTGGGCAGGAAGAAATTTCAAAGTTCCAGAATCCCTTTGATGCCAGAATTTAGTGAGACAAGCAATGACTGCTGAATGTGGAATCAGTAAACCTGACTTTGAATATGTACTATGTCTCTTAGAAGCTTTGGGATCTTGATAGAGTCTGGTAGCTAGGTTGGAAAAGTGGTTATATAGTGCCAGGCTTGGAGTCAGGAAGAATTGAATTCACATCCTGCCTCAATTCTCTATTATCTATGTGACCCTCTGAGCCAGTTAACTTTTCTTGGCCTTGATTTTCTCATCTCTAAAATACTTAATATACCTAACAGAATTGGTATAAGGATCAAATGAGAGCATATATTCAAAAGTACTTCAAAAATCTCAAAGTGATATTAGCATTGTCTAGTCTTAGTTCATCTGTAAAATAGAGATAAAACTATTACTTCTCACCTAGCAGGGTTATTGTAAAGGTAAAATAAGATAGTGTAGATATTAAGTAACTCTACAAATTAAATTTTAAAACTGCCTGTATTTAATGTTGAGACTCACTATGAGTTCTTCATATTCCTTTTAGATGTTTACAAAAAAAAATACTGCTTTATAAAAAAGTAAGTATTCATATTAAGTTAGGCACGCAAATCCCACCTTGCTATACTACATTTTCTTGCTGCAAATTTAAAAGTTAAAAATGTTTTTAGAGATAAGAAAATTTAAAGCTTCAAAATGGGATTGAGAGAATGTTGGATTTTGTTAGCAAATGTTAGAGGAAATGAGGAAGTTTCCCAGCACAAAGGTAGACTCCTTGTGGTGAATTATAGAAAGACATGAACAAAACATTTCAGCAAGGGTAGACTGGTTGTGGTCCAAATCATGGGAAGAAGTGCTCACATTGATGAAATCACAGATTCATTTGAGTAAAGGACTCAAAAATACCTGAACTTTTTGGTAGTTGGGAGTAGAATGTCAGTGCCTAAGAGTTTATATGCTTATCTGTAAAAGATAGAAACTTCTTAATAAAATATTTCATTGAATTTCATAAGGTAATGTGCATATTTTTCATTCTCTAGTGCCTTGTAAGAGCACTATGACAAATTATACATTTTTTTATCTGAAGTTTTAAATTCTTTTTTTTTTTTTTTTCCCCTCTGTGGCTGGGGTTAAGTGACTTGCCCAGGGTCACACAACTAGGAAGTGTGGTAAGTGTCTGAGACCAGATTTGAACTCCGGTCCTCCTTAATTCAGGGCTGGTGCTCTATCCACAGTTTTAAATTCTTTAATAAAGTTTTATGACCTAAGAACAGCAAACTATTTATAAAAACCACTTAAGAGAAGCCTGACTTTGCTCTCCTCTCCTCAATCCCAAACAAGCCATTCCAATATTTAAAATATTTCTCAGAAGTTTTACAAATTATTTACTTCATTTTACCATTGTAAAAATATTTACTTTTCTGATTCATTTCTTTACACTATTGCCATAATGTCTACAAAATCCAGTCTGTTCTAACAATTTCTTCTTACTTGCTTGGGCAAATAAGAGATGCTTAACTTTTTATAAAGTATTTTTTATTTATCTAGTTATCTAAATGAGATATGATGATTCAAAGTGAGGCTCAACATTATACATAGTTAGGTTTTAGAATTCCATTTTCAAAAGATTTAAAAAAAAAACAGCAAGAAAAATTTGAATCCTTTTACAATGATAGGAAATGCCTCTGAAATCCAAGTTCAGCCCCTTGGCAGAGGAAGAAATTGAGGCTTTGGGAGACATTGTAATTTGCTAACAGGTGATAGGGCTAACAAGTAGCCAGAGTTGGGAATTCAGATCATGCTTTCTTATTAAAGATCTGTTGGACTTTTTGTTTACTATGCTATTGTCTCCTCTTCAGAACTTAACTGTCCTATGTCTCATATGGCTGTGTAGAAGGCAGAATTGGCTTCCTATTTTTTTCTCTGTTTTCATTCTACTTCTCCTAACATAGAAAAATTTATTGTTCAAAATTCAGATTATTCAGAAGCCATTAAATATTAAGCATCACTACAAGTTAAATACTATGCTAAGCTGGGGACACAAAGAAAGACAAAATATAGGTTTTGTTCTTAAGGATTTCACAGACTAATTGGAAAGATAACATGCAAATATTTATGTACAAACTATATTCATAGTAAATAGAGGCAATCAACCAAGAAAAAGCACTAACTTTGGAAGAGGAAGATCTAGAGGAGCTACAAAGATTTCTTGTAAAAGGTGGGATTTTTCCTGGGACTTGAAGAATTCAGGAAACTGGGAGGCAAAGACTGGGAAAGAGAGATTTCCAAGCAAGAGGAATACTGGAGTCGGGATGAAAAAGACTGAAAAGACCAGTGTTATTGGATCATAGTGCATTGAGGGGAGAGTGTGGTGTGAGAAGACTGGAAGGGTTGATGGGGCAGGTTATGAAAGGCTTTGAACAACATACAGATGGCTTTATATTTGATCTTGGAGTTCATAGGGAAGCATTAGAATTTATTGAATATTTGGAAGGGAGGATATGGAGATGACATGGCATCTTGTTTTTACAACAAAGATAAATGCTTTTTCCCTCCTATTTTCTGCCTTTTTTTGTTTTTTTGTTTTTACTTTTTTGTGTTCAAATCTTCCCCCAGATAGGGAACATATGGTATAAGATGTGGTTCTAAATCATTTCCCCACCAGATTGTTAACCAGTTTTCCAAGTACATTTGTCAAATGAGTCCTTTCTCCAATTTTTAAAATTTTCAGTTTTTGTTTTGTAGACATCTAATAGACTCTCTGGTGTTCCTCACTTTTTCTCCTGGTACCAGAAGGGTTTAATCATAACTGTTTTTTAATGTTTTAAAGTCTGGGCATGGAAGACCACCTTCATTAGTTGTGTTTTTTCCTCCAATGTGACCCTTGGCCTAAAGTTTTAATATAGAATAATAACTTGATGTGTTTCCTATAAAATGTTTGCATTTTAAATGGGATTCTTTAGTCCACAAAGGAATAACTAAAATGGAATTTTTGTGCCTTCATAGGTTGGGCAAGAGGTTGTTTTAGGGAAAGGTAAGAAAAAGCTACTTAAAGTAGCTTCTACTAACTGTTGGTCGAAGTGCGTGCATGTGTGTGTGAGTCCATGTGTCTCTATGTGTGTGCGCACATGTACACACATATACAGGGAGAAGGAGCAAGAAAAAGAGAACCACTATCATTCTAGTTACCCAAGCTCACAATCTTGATGTCATTTCAGACTTCTTACTCTCATTCCCAGTCTTTAATATCCATTCTATTGTCAGTTCTACCATCATTATCACATCTTCTATACATGACCCCTTTTCTGCTCTGACCCTTTAACCACCTTAATGCAGGTCCTCATTACTTCCCACTTGGACTATTTCAATAGCTTTTTGTTTGAACTCCTTGTCTCAAGTTTTTCCATTCCAATTCATCTTCTACTCAGCTCTCAGATTCTCCTTCCTTAAATTCAGGTCTAATCATATCATCTCCCTATCCAGTAAACACCAGTGGATTCTATAAATCCTCGGACATTCAAACCCCTTCATACACTGCCCCAGACCTACCTTTTAGTCTTCTCAGACATTACATCTCCCATGTGGGACATTTTTATTGGTTGTCCCCCATGCCTTTAGTGTTCTCCCTACACATCTACACCTCTTAGATTTCCTGGCTTCCTTCAAGTCCCAGCTAAAACTTCTAAACAAGTTTTCCTCAATCCCATTTAATTCCAGTGCCTTCTTTTTGTTGATTACTTCCATTTAGCCTGTACACAGCTTGTTGGCACATAGTTGTTTGTATATTGTTTCGTTATTAAACTGTGAGCTCCTTAGAACCACAACTCTCGCTCTTTTTTTTTTTTTTTTTTTTTTCTATCTCAGACACACAGTAGGCATTTAATAAATGCTTATTGACTGACCAGATACAAAATTGTGCATGGTTAGGGACAGTTTCTGAAATTTTGACTGGGGAACACATGTTCTGACCAAGTCTTTCCTTTTCCTCTTACTCAAAAAAAAAAAAAGTCATCAGTGATTCCTAATGCCTCCGGAATAAAATACAAAATTCTTAGCCCTTCAAGATTCTCAATAATTTGGCTCCCATCTGTCCTTTGTACCCTTACAGGTTTATATAATATAAATTTGGGTATCTATACTTTTCTGATTGTCAGGCTCTCTTGTTAATTGTTCCTTGTATATTCTAGCCCATTTCCCACCCCTGCCTTAGCACAGGAGTGTGAAATGTGGTGGTGGTGGTATTCATTTGTTTTTCATTTTTCAGTTCCAACTCTTCACGACTCCATTTGGGGTTTTATTGGCAGAAATATAAGAATGGTTTGCCATTTAGTTCATTTTACAAATAAAGAAACTGAGGCAAATAGTGTTAAGTGACTTGCTTAATAAATATCTTTTAATTTGAATCCTCCTGACTTCAGGCCTAGCACTCTTTCTACTGTACCAATGTACTCTCTTCTTAAGTAAACTTCATAGAAATATTCTTCCTTTCTCCTCCTCTGAGTAGTTGATATTCTTTCCCTCATGAAGCTATCATATTACTTCCCTATACCTATCTGTATCATTAAGATATTAAGGTAGTTTTTATATACAGGAGTAGTATCTTTTTCCAAGATCATGTTGATAAGAGCAAAGGTTTTTTTGGTGCTAGAAAGAGCCATTATTTGGTTGTGTTTAGATTCATATTGTCCTGTGTGTAACATTGACATGAATAAAGCATCTTCCTACCAGAATCCTTTTTGCCCATTACTCATTACAAACCAAATCAATGACTTCATTGTGATGCTGCTGAGATGATTGGGGCAGTGGTGTTTGGCTTATGCTGCCAGGAGAAAGGAAAACGAGTTTTTCTAGTGCCATAGACCATTCAATCACAGTTCTCACAGAAGGACGGAGGAGTGTCTCTTTGATACAGAAACCCTGTGGTCCTGTTGGTGCTACAAGCGAACATTTAAATTAAAGGCTGTAGTCAGCTTTCAAGTATTGACTATTGAGGCAAAAAGCTGAACCTACATTCATGCATTTACTCAAGCTTGTTAAAATAAAAATATGCTCTCAGCTGGGCTAATGTCACAGCTAGTATAATTATTATATTGAAGAGTGCCGTTTGAATTTGAGTTAGTGTAGCATGCATTTATTTAAAGATAGGGTTGGTAATTTAATTTGCTTTAGTAAGTACTTATACTTCCCAGACTGAGAGGTAAACAATATTCACTGTTCTCTATTGGTTGTGGTGGTATCTTTTTTTCCTTCTGTTAGTAGTCAACCAAATAACTTGTTAAACTTTATATAGGTCAAAAACCTTTGTGAATTTAGAATTTAATTTAAGCTCCTTGTAGGTAGGAAATGATTTTCTTTTTGTATTTACATAGCCAGTACCTCTAGCATGGAGCCTGGTGTCAAGTGAGCATTTTACTGAATGTTTGTCAGTTGAGGGGCTGATAGAAAAAGACTCAAATTCTATACTTCCTGACCTCCTGATAACCAGAATGTTCTCCTTTCTTTCTTTTTTTTTTTTAATTTTTTTTAAAATTAATTTTATAATTATAATTTTTTTTGACAGTACATATGCATGAGTAATTTTTTTTTTACAACATTATCCCTTGTATTCATTCTTCCAAATTTTCCCCTCCCTCCCTTTACTCCCTCCCCTAGATGACAGGCAATCCCATACATTTTACATGTGTTGCAGTATAACCTAGATACAATATATATGTGTAAATACCATTTTCTTGTTGCACTGTAAGAATTGGATTCCGAAGGTATAAGTAACCTGGGTAGATAGACAGTAGTGCAAACAGTTTACATTCACTTCCCAGTGTTCCTTCTCTGGGTGTAGTTGTTTCTGTCCATCATTGATCAACTGGAAGTGAATTGGATCTTCTTTATGTTGAAGTTATCCATTTCACTCATGTTCTCCTTATTTGCAAAAGCTTCCAGATTTCTTGGGCACATTTAGGTCCTGTATCCCTATTCTAACCCTTCTTCTTGAAGCTAGGTTTCCAGAATTATTACTTTGATGAATCCATGTTTTTATCAGTATGATTATTCCTACCAGTGACACTCTTCCTAACCAGATTCTTACTTTTATCTTTCCCTAATTTCTCCAAAGAGAAACCATTCAAAGAAGTTTCTCCAAAATGGGTTTTTAAACTTACATAAAACATGAAATTTTAGAAAAAAGCTATAGAAATGTAGTAATGTAGAAATGTAGTTTTGTTTTGTTTTGTTTTGTTTTTGTTTTTGTTTTTTTAGGCTTGGGCCTATCAGAAAAAAAAATTTATCTCATGTTTCTAGCTTGGAGACAGAAATCAAAACTGGCACAGTACCCCATGCTTTCTAACATGGCTGGCTTAGCATGCTTTCTTACCTTTGTCCCAAGATTTCAGGTTGTATTTATGGGAATCCACAGAGGGGAAAAATCACAACATAATGAGTTAACATTCCAAAATTTTTAAAAATAACGAGCAACTTTCCTATTCCTTCGGTAATATTTTCCTAACTCCCAGAAATAAACAAGGTTACTTCTTTTCTTCCATTGATACCTAATTCTTTCTCTATGAAGAATGATGGGTTAGTCCATTAGTCATGACTGGTACAGAAGTTAACTATCTTTAGAATCTATAACCAAAACACTTCTAAGTGTTGATGAGGCAATGATGTAAACAAGACAATAGAAATTTGGGGGGGGGGAAGTTTCAATGCAACTGTTAAGCCATTTCCTTAAGAAAATCTTTTTGTCCAAAGGGCTTTTCCAAGGATTTTGGACAAGTCTTTAGAAGAAAGTATGACTTATCATTTCTTTTTTAAAAATAATCTTCCAACTCTGAAGTACCACTACATAACTCTCAGTTTGGCTAAGATGACATGAAAAGTTAATGATAAATGTTGGGAAAGGATGTGGGAAAACTGGGACACTACTACATTGTTGGTGGAGTGGTAAATCGATCCAACCATTCTGGGGAACAATTAGCAACTCTTTTTGTGGTGATAAGAGACTAGAAACTGCCTATCAGTTGGGGAATGACTGAATAAGTTTTAGTATATGAATGTAATGGAATATTATTGTTCTGTAAGAAATGATCAGCAGCATGATTTCAGAAAGGCCTGGAGAGACTTACGTGAACTGCCACTAAGTAAAGTGAATAGAACCAAGAGAACATTGTACACAGCAGCAACAAGACTATGTAATGATCAACTCTGAGGGACTCTTTTCAGCAATGAAATGATTCAGGCCAATTCAGACTTGTGATGGAGAGAGCCATCTGCATCTAAAAGATGGACCATGGGACTAAAAGTGAATTACAGTATAGTATTTTTCCCTTTTTTTGTTGTTTGCTTGCTTTTTTTTTTCTTTCTTTCTCATTTCCCCCCCCCCCCTTTTTGATCTGATTTTTCTTGTGCAGCATGATAAATGTGGAAATATGTTTAGAAGAATTACACATTTTATCTATATTGGATTGCTTGCTGTCTAGGGGAGGGGAAGAGACGGAGAAAAATTTGGAACACAAGGTTTTGGAAGGGTGAATGTTGAAAACTATCTTTGCATATATTTTGAAAATAAAAAGCTACTATTTTAAAAATCTTCAATTTATTTTTATTTTTACCAATTTTTTTTAACTTTGATTTTCTAAATTTTCTTCTTCCAACTCCTTCAAGTAACCATTGAGAAGGCAAGTAATGTAATATCAATTGTACATGTGAAATCATGCGAAATATTTCCATATTAGTCATATTTCAAAAAAAAAAAAAGCAAGACAACATGAGAAATTAGACATCAATTTACATTCAGAATTCATCAGTGATATCTCTGGAGGGGTACAGCATTTTTTTTCACCATGAGCTCTTTGAATTTGTCTTGGATCATTGTATTAAGAGTAGCCAAGTCTTTCACAGTTAATCATCATTACAATATTGCTATTACTATGACTGATTTCCTAATTCTTAATTCTTTGCATCAGTTTATGCTTAGTTTGTATGCTTAGTTATATCAGTTTGTCCTACCACTTTTTTCTTGAAATCATTCCCTCATTTCCCACAACAGTTACATATCATTTGTTCAGCTATTCCCCAATTGATGAGTACTCCTTCAGTCTCCAATTCTTTGCCACCATAAAAAGAGCTGCTATAGATATTCTTATAAGTAGGAGTCTTTTTTTTTTTTTTTCTCTTTTGATCTATTTGGAATAAAAGACCTAGTAGTGGTAGATTGGACCAGTTTATTACTCCACCAACAATTCATTAGTAAACCTACTCTCTCCTCATTCCTCCAATATTTGTTATTTTTGATAAGTGTGAAGTTGTACCTCGATTTGCCTTTCTCTAATCAATATTGATTTAGAGCATTTTTTCATATAACTATGTAGCTTTGATTTCTTCTTCTGAAAACTATTTTTATCCTTTGACCTCTACCAATTAGGAAATGGCTCTTATTTTTATAAATCTGACTCAATTCTATACTCACTATATATTTGAGAAATAATGTCTTTATCAGAGAAACTTGCAGTAAAATTTTAGCAAAATATATATTCTCTGATTATTTCTCTTAATTTTATCTATTTTTGCTTTTCTTTTGTCTGAAATCATGATTGCTATCCCTGCCTATTTTTAGTTTCTGCTCTAGTCCTTTATTTTGACTCTCTGTGTGTCTTTTTGTTTTACAAATATCTCTTGTGAACAACATATTATTGGATTCTGATTTCTAATCTGTTATCCATTGCTGTTTTATGGGTGAGTTCATTCCATTCATATTTATAGTTATGATAACTATTTTTTCCATCATCCCATTTTCTTCTGTTTCTTCTTCTCCCCTTTTAATCCTGTTTCTCATTAAAAGTCTATTTTGTTTCTAACCATTCTCTCCCTTAACCTGCCCTCCCTTTTGCTATCCCTCCTCTTTCTCTTATCTCCTTCTCCTAATTCCCTTTTGGGTAACCTACATTTCTGTACATAACTGAGTATGTATATATATCTTGCCCTCTTTGAACCAATTCCAATGAGAGTGAGGTCCAAGAATTGCTTGCTATCTGTTTTCCTCTATAAAAGTTCTTCTTTGCACACCTTTTTTATGTATTAATTTTTTCCCCATTCTACCCCTATCTCTCCCTTCCCCCTCCTCCCAGTGCATCCCTCTTTCTTATCCCTTCATTGTTTTTGGAGATAATTCCAGAATAATCACTTTACATCCATGCTGTCTATGTAAATTCTTTTAACTGCTTTGGTAAGGATAAAGAAGTTATATGTATTATCTTCTTATATAGGAATGTAAACAATTTAACTTTCTTGAGATCCTTATGATTACTCTTTCAAGTTTACCTTTTTATTCATCTTTTGAATCTTTTATTTGAAAGTTAAATTTTCCGTTCACTTCTGGTCTTTTCTTCAGGAATGCTTGAAAGTCCTCAATGTCATTGAATGTTAATTCAGAAGAATTATACTTAGTTTTGCTGGGTAGATTTTTCTTGGCTGTAATCCTAGCTTCTTTGCTTCTTGAATATCATATTCTTAGTCCTCTGCTTGTTTATATGAAAGCTGCTAAATCTTATGATCTATGAATATGTTAAAGTTGGGCTCTGCTCAACTGGTGGTGGGGATGCACCGTCTTCAGCTTCAGACTTTTTTGTGCTGCTGTTTTCAGAGCCACTTCTGGGGAATTTTTTGGTATGATATGGTAAGATGTGACCACTGCTCTCCTAGTCTGAACTCTGGACTTTACCATGAAAGGTGTCTGATTCCCTATAGCCAGAAGTGCTTATTGGACTTGGAACTGAGACCAAGGTTCCTACTACCTAACCGCCGGCACTCTTCTCTGCCCTAGAACTGCAACCCAGAACTGCATATGGAGAAGTTGCCAATTAATGCCAACTATACCAAGTGTCATCAAAGGGTTCCTTAAAAGCTCTTTGTGATCAATTGTGTGAATCCTTTACTAAGTCTTTAGAATTAGAGTTCCTAAAGCCATAGGTTCCATTATTCTGTGTGCAAGGGTTCAGGACAGGTTTTCACTCTGTCACAAACTTTTCCCCCTGATTTCTTATTTTTTTTAGGTGGAAAAATGCCTTACCTGAACTTTTGTTGGCTCCAAAATTTGATTTGAAGAATTATTTTAATGTTCTTTAGAGGGAAATGTTGAAAGAATTCAACTGGGTTGCTTTTAATGCTCCATCTTGACTCTCTCCTTTGTGATTTTTTTGGATATTTCTAAAGGAACTTAAAAGGAAGATGTTGTGGGATCAAATCAAGAAAAGTATTTCATCCAATAAATTTCCTACATTTCCTGCCACCTATTTGTATTCTCTAAATCAGTAGTTTTCTAATTCTTGACATTATTTCTCAGACTCTAGATCTTTAGTGTAGCATTATTGATATATTTATTAAAACCTGCATAATACTGTGATTTAACTGCAAAAGTGAGCATGTAGCAGGAAGGGAAAACAAAAAAGGAGAAATGGGTTGTTCTGACCAGGTAGTCCCTGTGGGAGCTAATACTTGCACCATAATTTACTTTGTGTATCTACATAGTAATCTCCACTTTAATCATGATTCCATAGATAATTCTTAAGCATTTAATATAATAGAATCATGCCTGAAACTGAAGGTATTTGTCAATTTGCAGTTTTTAGTACCTAGTCCAACCATATATAAGAAATAACTAAAATATTTGTGTTTTCAAGGTGGAGGGGGAAGCTCATAGTAGGTAGGAATTAAAATTCCAAAAAATAGTTTAAGAATCTTTGGATGGTTTCTTGATTTCATCTGTTCTCAATATATAGAACAACAATCAAAAAATGCTTTAAATATACACTTACCACAAATATAGAGGGTATTAAGTAAGAAAGCTAGATCACTTCAAAAAATATATCTTTATTTGCAAAAGCCCTGTGAGGCAGTTACCGGTTTTTTTCTTCACCCAAAATAACAGTAACAGCAAATAACACTCTTGACAATACAGAGGACAAAATTTCCATAATGTCTTCAGTTAAGTAATTTTGACAATAATAGCCTAACAGCAGGGGATTTGAATAAGAAAACAATCTTATGTTTTCTACTCAAAATTAAAGGAGTATAATCAAAAAATTATATCCAAGGCATAGAGAGAAGGATTTTTAGTTATATAGTAAATTTTTAGTTATATGGTAATTGTATCAGAGTGTTTCTTCTAAATGAAAAGATTGTAGATTCCATACCTAGAGCATCAAATCAGTCAATAAGCATTTATTAAGTGCCTGCTATGGGCCAAACACTATGCTGGGTGCTGGGGGTACCAAAAAAAAAAAAAAAAAGGCAAAAATTATTCCTGCCCTTGAGGAGCTCACAATCTTAGGGGGATTAGAGATAGCATGCCAAACAGCAATAATAAACAAAAACCTATGTACAAACGAAATATAGACAGGACAAATTAAGGATAAGCTCAGAGGGAAGGAAGGGAGTGAGATTGAGGAAAATTAGGAAAAGTCTCCCTTTGTAAAAAGGACTTCAATTGAAACTTGAAAGAAATCAGTAGAGATAGATAAAAAGGAAGAAAACTCTAGGCAGAGGCCCATGAGAATTCACCGAGTTGGAAGGTAAAGTGTCTTGTAAAAGAAACAGCAAAGACATCAGTCACTGGGGCAAAGTTAACCCAAACCTTCTCTTTTACCTCTAGATTATTCATCCTCATTCTTAAAATGGTTTCTAATGGTGCTATTTTGGTGAATTTATTGTTGAGTGAATTTTTCATTACTTCATTAACCCAATTTGTCACTGCATACTGTATACCACTTAGTTTATTCTTTCCCAATTTTTGCTTTTATCCCTGACAATGATTGAAAAGAAATATGTAGGGGCAGGGTGTGAGAGAAAGAGAAGAGAGAGGAGAGAGAGGAGAGAGAGGAGAGAGAGGAGAGAGAGAGAGAGAGAGAGAGAGAGAGAGAGAGAGAGAGAGAGAGAGAGAGAGAGAGAGAGAGAGAGAGAGAATGAATGTGTGTGTGTGTGAGTGATATTCTCATTTATCTTATGATAAATTGGTAGAATCCACTTTCACTGATTCTTTTAAGAAATGAGTTACACAGACTTCTTCATGAGTCCATTCATTGTAGAGCAATGATTAGATTCTAAATGCCAGAAAAAAGAAGTGTTAAAATATATTTACCACAGAGGCCTCTTTAATTTATTTTTAACAATGACATCTTCAACCTATATTTTTAATTTCTAAAAGACTCTGGAAAATACTGTGATGCTTTTTGAATTAAACATATAAAAGTTTGACTTTACATCATTCAGTAACTTCATGTAAGAAAAAGACACTACTTTCATAAAAACATAATGAGTTTTTTTTTTTAAATTACTATTATTATCATAGCTTTTTATTGACAAAACATATACATGGGTAATTTTTTAACACTAACCCTTGCAAAAACTTTTGTTCCAACTTTTCCTGTCCTTCTCTCCACCTCCTCCCCTATATGGCAGGTAGTCCCATACAAAACATACTGATTTTTAAACTGCAATTCTTTATTATTTAAAAAAAAACCACACACCTGGATTGATATACATTTTTAAAAGTAAGAATAATCCAAAAGAAGTTATGTGAAATATTCTTAAGAACTAGAACTGCCTTCTTCTTACATTAGCAATTGGCCCTCTGCTTTTTTTTCTCTCCCTCCCCTGCTGGTAGTTTTATCACACCCTTTCCATTTACTATCCCATTTCCAATCCATTGTATTTCTACTTATATCTAATGCTTCTGCTTTTTTCCAGGGTCATTCCAACATTGTGCATGACTTAAATGGTTGAGATGTTATTGTTCTCTAATCTAATTCCTCTTTACTCATGCCTGAAAATGAGAAAAAAATACAGAGATCACTCATATCCTTTCTACCTCATTGCCTGCAATTATAATGCTATTTTGTAGGTACTTCAGAAATATCCTATAAATGAAGGTAACAATGAATAAATTCTGAGTCCAAGTATTTGGACATCTTTACTAGCTAAGAAAAGCTTATAGAGACCTCAGCTAAAACTGCTTAATCCACTCTTCCAAAATTATTACCACCATTGCCTATCCTAAATTAAAAATAGAGATGAAGTTTAAGAAATTATTTGGTATTATTTAATCATCTCCCTTTTTGGATGCATTTTTCTTATCCCAGGTCATCTTTCCTGTTATTTGGTGTAGTTAGTACCTCTTTGGTTCATTGCCAGATCATATAATCTATGCTCTGTGCTTTCTACAGGATCACCCTCTTTTCCCACATCACAAGAACATAAATTAGGGGAGAATAAGTTCTAGGAAAGGGTCACTCACATCTATTTTAATTTCTCTTCAATTAAATTATTCTGCAAGTCTTTTAAAGCTTTGCTACATGGTAGAGAGAGAAAAAAAAAGAAATGAACAGATTGAGCAAAATGCCTCTGAAGACATTAAGCATTTATTAAACTCCTGCTATATGTGCATTTCAAGCACCATAAATTGGCTAAGGGGAAATTTTTTTTAAACTGTGTTTTATGCTTTGTGTGTAAGAGCACTAGTGTCTTGTGAATACTTAATTTGTGATACTATGACTACATATATGTGCTCATCTTAATTTTTTTCTCTATCCTATTTATAAATTCTCCCAAATGAACTGAAATAAATGCTTTAAGGAGGGAAAAAGCAGATAATAAATCAATTTTTTTTTAGTAACATTGATACTTCCACTAAGAAATAAATTTCAGACTTTTGAGTGAAAGTAAAATGAATGAGACTTTCCCTTAAGCATTTGAAATAACATTAAAATAAGTATAGTTTTCATGCAGTTAATTATATGAACCCTTATGCTTATGCCTAGATTATAAATTGCTATTCTTTGAACTTGAGGTGGATTTTGAACTACGTTCTGCATAATTATAATAATCACATGTTTTATTTATATACAGTTGTAGCATATAGACATTAACCAATTAATTCTAGATCAAACTGCCTAATAGACTTTCATTGGTATACTATTTTTAGTGTGCCTGTGTGTGTTAATTATAGACTTGTAGTAATAACTTCGCATCATGCTATCTAAATGCTTTCTTAACAATCCCCTAACATCAAGTGACCAAAAATTTTGTGGTAGAGTTTGCTTCTGGTTTCAAGCTAGAAGGTAAACTTTGTAAATCTGTCAAATCCTTGGCTTGATTCCAAGTTCAAAGCATTTTTCTTAAGTGTTTTGAGAGGTTGCTTTGAAGGGGGTGTATGAGCTTTTAAGCTCCTCACTTCATACAATATCATAATTAGCTATTTTTAAAAGAAAAGTATCTGATTATGTGTGAACCATGCAAATTGAGAGTTTAGGCTTAATTCAGTGTACTGAGCAGTGATTTCAGTATGTCATTATGTTATATTTTGAGATATTATTCTCAAAACAACTAATGGTCAATATGATATTCTTTTAAATTCATTTTCATAATTAATTTTTAGCTGTATCTCATCTATTCTGGTCTTTATAGTTGAAGAGTTGATCTGTATGTGTGTGAACATTTTATTCTAATGTCTCATTTGTGTATATGTTTTTATAAATGTGGAAATCTTGAAGTGATCTTGCAATATCTTCACAATCCACAGATTGGGAAATACTAGATTAAATGATCATATGATCTTTAAAGTCTCAACATTCTGTGTTCTCAGTTACAGTGTACAAAGTAGTCTTTCACTCTCAGAATTTCAGCCTTTTTGCTTATAACTAGAATAGATACTGTTTCTGGGATGTTTGAATTGCCACTAAAGAAATAAAACTAACCTTATGTGATGGTATAAAGACATAAAGAATACTTACAGTGAAGCACAATTAGGTTATTAACATGTTAAGTTTTACTTTGGATATTGACAAGATCCTCAAATTCTATAATTGCTAAACTTCTTATATTTTGTTTTTGTCTCTTTATAAGAATATTTACTTTATATTGAGACAGTAAATGGCATTAATTCCTCTGATTTTTTTCCAGGTTTGAACCTGAAAATTAAAATGAAAAGTAAATGTATTATACAGAATGTGATATAGTAGACTAGAATTATCAGTTTCATGCTTCAGTTTGTTACATTGCTATTAAAGCCAAAGTCATCAATTAAAGACCCACAAACAGAAAAACTATGCTGGTCTTATTTTTGTATCTTTATTTCAAAACGAAATGTTATTATTCACAAGGACAGCCAGTAAAAGAATATGAAGGATTCAGTGCAGTCCCTTAGGAAAGCATCATACAAAAATTTCCTACATCCATACAACTGTATAAAACCTCTTCCTAAAAAGAAGACTTAAATTCTTTAATTTAATATAATGGTGTTTTATTGGTTACATAATCTTTTACAGTGTAGGCCCTGGAGGACAGAAAGTTCCTAAATAAAATGTTCTGCCCTTATAGCTTGTGGGTTGGGGAGGGTGGGAGGGGATAGAATTATGACACTACTAGTATCAATAGCACACAAGCATAGAGAACTACAAAAAATGAGTTATGTTTTAAAGGTAAGGAATTGAAATATTGTTGAATTATTTTTTTTCTTTACATTGTCTCATCATTGAAGTAACATAGTTCTATAATTCAACATTTAAAAGACAAATTTAAACTTTCCATGTTTTGAAACATTTCTGAAACAAGGGAATTCAATGAAGATAAGCAAGTTCAAGTCCCAAAAGGCAGCATTAGAAAAATATTATACATTCCCTTCATTCATTCAGTAAACATTTATTATGCGCCTACTATATGCCAGGCATCGTGCTAAATGCTAGGGATACAAAATGGCAAAAGATGGTCCCTTACTTCAAGAAGCTTACAGTCTATTAAGGAAAATAATATGGAAACAAAATACATACAAAGCAAGCTATGTATAAGATAAATAGGAAATAATTAAAAGAGAGAAAGCCCTGGAATTGTAGAAGATGAAATCTTAATTAGGACTTAAAGGAAGTCATGGAGTTTAGTGGTCAGAACAGAGCATTTCAGGCAAGGGGACACCCAGAGAAAATGCCAGCAGCTGAGAGGTGGAGTGTTTTATTCATGGAACAGCTAGGAGTCAAGTGGTACTCCATCAAAGAGTGTGGAAGAATAAGGTATTAAAAAACTGGTTTAGAAAAATATGGAAAGACTTGGACTTAAGAAAGAAGATATCCATCTTCAGAAAAACAGAACAAACAATAGATACGTAGATACACATGAATGTATTTGTGTATAAGTATAGGTATCTGTGTGTGTGTGTGTGTGTGTGTATGTATCTGCTTAATTGTCTTCTGAGGGGAAAGGAAAGGGGAAAAAAGAATAAAGTAAAAAGTGCACAGCAGAGAATAAAAGAAAACCTACAGGGAAGTAAAGAAAAGATGGACAGCTCTGAACCCAATGTGTACTAATTATATAGGCTTCCTTGAAATGGAAATGTATTGCTTTATATTTTGAGTTCTCTCATTCTGTTGTGCAAATGTTGGCTTTTCTTTTTTTATTTTCTATTTAAATTTTAAATAAATTTTTAAAAATTAAGAAAACTGGAATTGTAGGAGGGGACTTGGTTATGAAGGAATTGGAATGCCAAAATAGAGCATTTTTGTCTTTTCTCCTAGAGGCAATAGGAAGTCACTGGAGTTTATTGAGCTGGGTGGTTATATAAATCTTGCATTTTTAGGGAACTCACTTTAGTGGCTGGAGAATGGATTGGAGTGGGAAGAGACTTGGGGCAAGCAGACTCACTAGTTAGCTATGGCAGTAAACAAGTGTAAGGTGTTGAGGCCTGTATTAGGTAGAGGGGTAGCAGAAAATTCAAGAGATGCTGCAAAAATAAAATTGAAAGACCTTGGCAATAGCTTGGATTAGGAAGGCTAGGAGCAGATAATAAGGAATCCCAGAGGCCTCCTAGTTTATAAGCCTGAAGGATTGGGAGGATGGTGTTTCCCTCAACAGTATTAGGGAAGGAGATGGGGGAGCTTTTAGAGGGAGACAATGAATTCTTTTTTTGACTAATTGAGTTTCAGATATCTACTGATCAAAAATAAAATTAAGTATTAGACATATGATAAATATTATGAGTGCTTGGGGCAAGTTGATCCAAGGAATTTTTACATGAACTTGACTATTTTTAATAAACAGATCTTTTAACATTTATTTTAAAAGTGGATAATGACTAGAATTCTGATCTCATTGGAAAACTTCCAGAAAAGAAAATGCCCTATATTAATGTAGTTTGGTAGCTTCTCTGCAACTTAGCATCTTATAGAATTATGTGAAAAATTAAAATTTGGGAAATGGCCGGGTCACACAGTCAGTATATCAGAGGAGAGACTGGAATCCAGGTTTTCCCACTTCCAAGCACTGCTGTCTATCCAGTATGCCACATTTAGTTCGTATCCATTAGTTATTTTAGTCATGTCTGATCCTTGGTGACCCTTTTTGGGGTTTTCTTGGTAAAGATACTGGAATGGTTTACTGTACTTTCTTCTAGTTAATTTTACGATGAGGAGACAGAGGCAAACAAAGCTAAGTGACTTGCCACACAGTTGGCAAGTGATTGAAACAAGATTTGAATTCAGGATGATAAGATTTCCATCTACTGCTGTGCCTCCTAGTCACATTGCCTCACATAAAATAGATATGACCTCTTAACATATTACTGAAATACAGTTAAAAATATTTCAGATCAAACTTTGTTTTAGGAAGGTGGTGAATCAGTAAAGCTCAATAGAAAATTGGAGTTTAATCTTAGAAACATTTTGGAAAACTCCTTTACTAGTTGTAAATTCATACATGAATATCAGTGTATGTGTCACAAGATTTTTTGTTTGTTTGTTTGTTTTTCTTATTTGACCTATGATTTCATCAGAACATGAACCTCCCAGAGAGCAAATTTCTTTCTCAAAGTAGATTGCTACAACTTAGTGTTCTGATGCATTGCTTATGTTCTCACCTCTATCAGAAGTAGAACTTCAGGTCTTCATGACTCAGATGCCAGAACGCCATCTGCTTTTATTCTGTTCTTGCATCTTTTGTGGAACATCACAGTGAACTTAAACAACAAACAACTAATTTATGCCTTTTGTTATAAATCATGCTTCATTCTCAGAGTTAAAACCATCTCAGTCAACTCTTAATTGCCTACCGTGATGAAAGCAGTGACAAAGATTTACCAAGATATTTAATTTTTGAATGTGAAACTTTAAGCATTAGATTTACCCAGCAGTACCAACTAATTAGCTCAGTGGGTAAAGTACTAGACTTAAAATCAGGAAGACCTCCAAGTTCAAATCAGCCTCACACACTAATTATTCCTGTGACCATGGACAAGTCACTTCAACTTTGTCTCATGGTTTTCTCAAAAACAAGAATGAGCACAGTACTTGGCATATAGTAGATACTTCATAAATGTTTCTTGATTGACTACAGTAGCACCTACCTACCAGGGTGGTTGTGAGGATTAAGTGAGATTATATTTGTGAAACACTCAACATGGTGCTTGGCATATAGTAAGTGCTATATAAAGTTACTATTTTAAATAATAATAATCTCTAATTTTTCTTAAATTTGCATTCATAAAATTCTAATTTTATAAATTAAATTTATACTAGAAATAATATAGTTCATTTCTAATAATTTATTTGTTATTACAAGACACTTCTATTATACCCCAAGATAATATTTGTTTAGTTTAAGATGGTCTTGATGAATAGTGGAATTGTAGCTGGAATATGCTGTTGTATACCTCCCACCTAGAAATTAGTAACATTTGAATCTTTGATTATTTAAACTCAAGTGGAACTGACCTTGTCTTTCATTACATAATAGTACAAAGTAAGTTACTAAGTTAACTAAAACAGAATGTTCACTTTTCTGTCCCTTCCTGTCACGTAACCACTATTCCAGTTGGTGAAATTCTTTTGCTGTTTCTAAATGAAGGCCACATGTGTCATTTTGCACATCCTTTTTTCTTCTCGATAAAAGTCTCACTCTCCATTTCCACACAGCACTGTAACAATTGTGTAATTGTTTGACCTTCTTCAAAAATGTGGGTGATAATGAAAATGACTGTAAGGGAAAAATGCCTGTTCTGCATGGAAGCTGGAAGCTGAAGGAATGAAGCAATCAATAGAAAACAAGATGGTGAAGTGTTCTTACTTCCTTGGAGAAGAGCTACTCAAAAGCAGGATAAACATTTCTCCCATCTTAGTGATACAAGGGGGATGCCTTGCACTGATGGCCACTTCTCTGAAATGCTTGTGGAATGATTGATTTGGAATAGAGATTAGATCATTGAAATGTAAGTGTTTAATAAATAGTTATTGAACACTTACCATGAGGAACAATCACTGGGTGACACTATGTAGAGAGATGAAAATAGAAAGTCTTTGCTCTCAGAATTTACTGTCTAGGTGGGAAAGCCAAAATAAGGTATAATTTGAAAACAATGTCAGCTACCAAAGCAGCATACTAATAAATCTTAAATGGGACTACTAAGGGGATTATAGGCTTAACTTGGAAAATTTGTTGTGATTAGAAGGAAGGGGATTGATTGCAAATGTAAGAAATGCTGGAAGGAATGGGGGTGGGAGTGGAGGGAGAATTATTTATTCTTTCAGTACACTTCTTCATGTCATTTTGTGTTATTATAATAACCCCCTTTTATGCTGTTTTTAACCTGAATTAGCTCATGGATCCCCTTCACTACTCTGTGGGGTATACTTGGGGCTAGTAGCATTATCCTTCTGTGTAGATCACAAACAGAGCCAAGGCCAGAGGTTAAGGAGAAGAGCCAAGATGAGAAGCTCAGATCTTAAGACTCCAAATCCACTGTTCTTTTCACTGTTGCCTCTGTAAGTGATATTTGGTCCTGGCTTTGCTAGAGGATAAAGAACAGTCAAAGGCTATATGCAAAGCCAAGTGGAAATTGGAGACCCAACAATCTGGCTGATTTAAGCCAAAAAGTAACTTGCCTGAACTATCCAGACAGGTGCACCATTTTTGCACTTGGATGATTGGGATCATTACTTCAAGAGTGCTCTTCACTATGTGTGGACATGTTGTCTGAATAGGAAACCATATTTTACCTAGGGTAATTTAAATTCATATTTATTCCAAGCATCAATTTTCTTCTTTTATTTGTGAAATTCTTCAAATGTATCCTTAGTTATATGAGTAGATTTGGGCTATATGTTTCCATCTTACAAGGGGTTCAGAATGCAGAGTTGCTTTTCTGTTAATCCCTAGCAATATAACAATTATCGATAAGTTGTAATGAAGAAACAGCAATGATGGGTCTCATTTTTTTCAGATTGTCTTCTGAAATTCTAGTCACTCAAAGCAGAGTTCTCTGTTTCTCCTTCTTTCTCTCCCCACCCCACAGTCACTTAAATGCACACCCCTAGTCATATCCTCAATTCTGCTCCTCTCTCTCACCCCCTGCTTTACTAGAAAATAGAGGGCCTCCTCTTTCATGCTAGAAGGAACAAGGAAATACATTCATATCAATATCCATTTGTGTTAAAAAAAAAAAAAAAAAGTAGGAAATTGGTCAACAAAGCCAGGTAACCAGCTAAAGGTGGGAGTTTTGAGATGTTTAAGCAATAATCCATAACCACTACTCAAATTTGTTAATGAGTAAGTGTGAAGGAAAGGCAGGAAATGGAAACTATTACTCCAAAAGAGAAGGGAAGTAAGGGATTGGATTATCTCTTCTCTTTTCAAGTAACTGCTTCTTGAAAAAGGCCAAAAAAAATTTCTTAAAAACTTTTTTTTTTTTGCTCAGTTATTAACTGTTTTTCTTGGAATATGAGTAGTAAAAGATTGCAGGAAGCCCAAGTGTTTCCTGGCTACCTGTGGATACCAAGACAATTTGATTCCACTTTATTGGCTCCATTCTGCTTTAATGTAGCACCATCATGCAATCACTTCTTGTTTCAAACAGTAACCTAATACCAAACAGAATTTTAACACTGCCACTAATTCTTTTGAACAAGGCAATGTTGGCAATTATGAAATAGGGTACATGTTGGCAAGAGCTTTCAGAATAATTATAGGCTTCCTAAAGTAGTACAGTATGAATAATTGCAGGTTTAAAAGTGTTATTGTGAGCAGCATTTTATACTCAAATTTTGATTTGCTCCTTAAAACCAAACTATGTAAAGAATGCCCATCCACTCCCTCTGTGTGGTCTTAGGAGTTATGAAAAATATTTTTTTCCATTACACTCATCCCTTAGCAATGAATATAGAACATGTCTAGACTGTAGTAAATAATAGTAAAAGGAATATATTTAATAAATGAGAATGAATGAGGTAAAGAAACATCCTCAGCTGTAACTGCCTGGTGTGCTCTAGGGGCACTGACAGGCATTCAGGTATCTTGGTATTGAAAGATGTAAAAAAATTGAAATAGTATTACATTTGCTTGGCAAGTTGGGTATGTTCAAGGAGATTATCACATCAGCTTTGGCTTGTGATTATGTGGGCACAGGGTACAAAGGACAGAGAAGCAGGAAGCTCTCTGAGATTCTTTTGCTTATAAATAGACACAAAGATTTATTTATTTCCCTGTGAGAATTTTCATTTTATCCTGTGGGGTATTAAAGGACTGTAAGGACATCAGAAAAGTGTGTATTTTAGGGAGAATTGAGAGAGACAAAACAATTAATGGTGATTTTCTTTTTTTCCCACCCCTCCTGGTTTGTTAATAAACACCAAATAAAGAGACAACTATCATTAATAAACTGGTTGTGCCCTTTGTCATTTTGATTCTAGAGGCTACTAATGGCCTGAGAGTTTTTGGAATTTAGTATCCTCAAAGCTATTCCCCAACTATAGCTAGTGTTCTGTGTTTTTGTGCCCAGTTACTGCACACACAAACTCCTTCAAATCATCTTTTCCATAATTGCTCAGTGCTGGCTTTGGTATTTAAATTAGAGTCTTAATGGGTCATTAGTCCTATAATTAATCCCAGATATTTTAAAATGGTGCCTTAGTTATTAACTGGCTATCTTTTTTGGAGATTCCAGATCTATCAAGACATTGAAACATTGTTCTTTTGATTTGATATTGTTGATTTTTTTTTTTTTAAAGTGATGATGATGATGTAATGGTCCTTAATTTAAATATTACTCCTTTAAATAGGAAGAACTAAACGTTAGTGCTGAGCAAGACCAAATTTTGCAGGCTCAACTACACTTTTAGTCAATCAACCAACAAGTCTTTATTAAGTGCTTGCTGTGCTTCAGGATCTGTCCTAAGCACTGAGGATAATTTTTTTTTAAATAAAACTAAACTTATTCATAGAGCTTATATTCCAATAAAGGAGGCAACAAAATGTGTGTGTTTATGTGTATGCATATTATGTAGACACATACATCAATATATAAGAAATATGAAAAAGATAAATACAGGGTAGGAAGGAGGAAAAAGCACTTAGGAGTTAAGGAGGTCAGAAAAGCATGTTGTAAAAGCATGGTCCTTGAGTTGTCTTGAAGGAAGAGGGTTCTTCTATAAAAGAGAGGTTGGAAACCATGAGAGAGTGTCCAATTCAAAGAAACAGGCTGGAGACTGAATGTTAGGTGTGAAGAGCAGAGAAAACCAGTTTGAATGCACATCTGTGTACTGGAAGGGAAGTAGTGGAGCTGCAGAGGTAGGTTGGGGCTAGTAATTAGAGTTTTTAAAACTAAATGGACAAATTTATATGTGATCATAGAAGTAATAGATACTAGAGTTTAGGAAGAGGAACAGTATGGTCATGAGGAAAATCACTTTACAAACAGTCTAAATGAGAGGAGCTAAAGCAAAGAGAATAATTAGTAGACTAGTAAAATGATCCATTTGAAAATTGGTCATTTTATAGCCCATATATACTCTTTTTTTCCTTAAGTTTACTCTCAACAAAAATGTCATCTCAGTATTTTAGCACTGAAAGTGAACCTAGAGAACACTTACTCAGAATTCTGTGCTGCCCTGTTGTGTGTCCTGCTAAAACATTGGGATGTTCATATGTACCCTTGTACCATGTTAGGATTCTGTGCCACAATTCTAATACAAATAACAGCTGAGGCAAAGCAATTGAGCACTTAGGAAAGGTTTGAAAATTGAAAACCCCTGCTTGAAAATTTCTGCATTTTGGGTTTTACTGTACTAGAAACTTTAAACCTGTATGACCTGTGCCACTTATTGCAAAATAAATATGTGAGTGCCATGTGAAGAAGACTTTTTTCCTGGCATTTTAAACATTATTTGTAAGCTGTAATATTAAAGTAACTCTTCTTGTACTTTCCCTCCAACTTATAGTAGTAGTAGTAGATTTTAATTTCAGTTCTGTAATTCACCTTCTATATTGTATGGAAACAATGAGTCCTCTTTTGAGTATCCCACAGATTGGTCTTAAGAAGAAACTAAATTTTGTCCTGAAATGATAGATGGGGAAGGGTAGAAACTGATGACAGTGGTAGAAAGATTATATCACATTTGGCCTGCCTTCTGACCCCAGGAAAAATGATTAACATATCTATGAAGATTCAACGGAGTTTGGGATTTTTTAAAATCCTACTCAAATTTTATCAGTATGGGCATTCACCTTTCTCTGAACCAGATAATATCTCCTGTGTGATTTATAAGGCAGTCTTCAAGAGTTGCTATGGCAATATGTGTGTCTGTGTGTTTATTGTCCTGTGGCCAATTTTATTGATGATCCACTTTGAACTAAGCTAGCTGGACCTTGGAAAAAAGGCATGCAGTCCATCTCATACTATCCTCACTCAGATTTTAGAAGTTCCTGCTTGAGTGTCCCAGCTTCTAGGAAGCCAGAATGACTTCTCCTTCAAGATGAGAATCAGAAAGTACTTCAGTATGACACACACTCCAGATACCTTCCTCAGGAAGACTGGTTTTCTTCCTTTTTTTTTTCCTTGATGAGACAGTTGCGCTTAAGTGATTTGCCCAGGGCCACATAGCTAGAAAGTGTTAAGTGTCTGAGGCTGGACTTGATCTCAAGTCCTCCTGACTCCTGGGTTTCTATTCACTATACCATGTAGCTTTCCTAGGAAGACCCATTTTCAAAAGCTCTTCTTCCTATATTGTGGTATCATGCTACTTCTCTGATTTCTGAGGGCTTGTTGATAAGCAACTACCTAGGCTCCCACCCCAATTAAATATACACATATATCAGATGCACAGATCTAGAACTAGAATCTCAGAGGCTATCCAGTCCAAAATCCTCCTTTTGAAAATGAGGAAATGAGGCCCATATTCTAAGGCCAAATTCATTTCTCTCTCCCTTCCTTCTTCCCTTTCCCCCTCCCTTTCCTCTTTCCTTTCCCCTTTCTTTTTCCCTTTTCCCTCCTTTCCCCTTTCCTTGTCCCTTTCCTTCCTCCTTTTCCTTTCCCCTTTCCTTCTCCCTTTCCTTCCTCCTTTTCCTTTCCCCTTTCCTTTTCACTTTCCTTTCCACTTACTCTTCTCTTCCGTTCCCTTCCCTTCCCCTTCCTTTCCCTTCCCTTTCCTGTCCCCTTCCTTTTTCCCTTCCTTTTCTTTTTTCCTTTCCCCTTCCCTTTCTCCTTCCCTTTCCCCTTTCCTTTTCTTCCTTCCTTTTCCCTTTCCTTTCCTTCTTTTCCTTGTTTCTTTCTTTGTTTTCTTTCTTCTTTGTTTTTTCACTTTCTTTCCTTCTTTTCTTTCTTCCTTGGATTCTTGATCTTCTTGATTCAATTGTACTCTGGGCTTGCAATAAACCATTTTACTTCTCTTCTTGATATAAATGAAGACAGGACAGATCTGCAATGTAGGAAGGAAACATAAATTTAATGAGATTTCATAGAAACCTTTGTTGAGATCAGAAAAAATAAATAATCTACAGATAACTGTATTATCTAAAACAAGAACATAACTGAAATTGTACTTCCCTTATGCCAAACAAATAGATTGGAATTAAGGAATGTAGAAGGGTACCAACAAACATATTCACTTGTGTTAAGTGATCGGCTTCTGCTTCCTCTATTTTATCTGTCACTTTACCCTATTTTGAGGTCAGAGTGGTAAAGCTCTTCGACAATATACATTTCCTTTTGCTGCAAAGCTCTAGGATCGCAAAGATAACAGGCAGGACATTGAATCACTTATGCAAATAATTTGCACATGCTAAAAATCAATATGCAGGCAGAGTTGAAGTCTTAATCTACAAAATGATATTAACTGCTTTCTTCACTTACAAACAAATCAGACATAGTTATTATTTCATTGATTTTGCCTTTGAAATACCATGAAATCTCCTTCATAGGGTCCTAGAAAAGGAAAAAAGCTGAATTTAATTGATAGTCTTTTCTTATATTACAGGTATCTATTGAAGACTATAAAAAGAGAATAATCCACACAATATTTTCTACATACATAAATTACTAGAAAGAGCTATAAATTCCTCATTTTTAAAAGGTCTGTAAACTATTCCCTTTGACTTCCATTTGGTATTGGTGTGAGTAATGCTTTAATCTAATCTCTTTTCTGATGACTTACTTCATTGTGAAGTCTAAATATGCAATTCAGCTATACCAGATTGGTCTAATCTTGATTATTTCAGAAATGGTTACATGAATTTGACTTAGTATTTGCTGGTCTCCAGAAATTAGTTGATGACATGATGTGACACAGAGTCCATACAGGTTGATTTTGATGGACTTCAACATTGGGCTAAGTCTTTCAAGAGGAAATTTTATAATGATCAGTCTAAAGTCTTACACTTGCTTTCAAAAAAAATGACTTTACAAGTACAAATATTAAGATAAATTATCTGAAAAAGATCTAGAGATTTTAGTGGACTGCAAATTCATTATCAGCACAGTTTAGGAAGAACTTTGATCATATGGATAATATCCAAAGGAAGACAATCAGGATGGTAAAGTTGAAGGAACTAGAGATACTTTGCTGGGAAAGTAGAAGACTGGAGAAAGGAGAAGGAAATAAGCATTTATATAACACCTGTTGTTGTTGAGTCATTTTTCAGTTGTGTCTGGCTTTTCATGACTCCTTTTGGGATTTTCTTGGCAAAGATACTGGACTAGTTATGCCATTTCCTTCTCTAGCTCATTTTACAGATGAGGAAACTGAGGCAAACAGGATGAAAGGATTTGTCTAGGGTCACACAGCTAATAAGTGTGTGGGGCTAGTTTTAATTCAGAAAGATGAGTCTTCCTGACTCCAGGCCTAGTACTCTATCCACTGTACCACCTAGTGCCCTTTTAGAATATCTACTACATGCCAGATACCGTGCTGAGCCCTTTTACAAATGTTATTTCATATGGTCTTCACAACTACCTGGAGGTAGGTACTATTGTTCTCTGCATCTTACAGTTGGGGAAATGAAGGCAAAAAGAGGTTAAGTGACTTGCCCAGTGTCACATAGCTGATAAGTGTCTGAGGCTGTGTTTGAAGTCAGGTCTTCCAGATTCTAGACCCAGTGCTTTATCTACTGCTCCACCAGCTTTAAGGGCTTCCATTTGGAATAAGAAAGAGACTCTACTTGGATTACTGGCACAATAGGTAGATATTTCAAAGAGACAATATTGGGTTTGGTTTCAAGAAAAACTTCTAACATTATAAGTCCTCCAGAAGTGAAATTTTCTATCTTAGGAGGTAGGAGGTCCTCCTTTAGTGGAGGTATTTAAACAGAGACTGTATAACCATTTAGTTCTGTTGAAATGGAAATTATTTTTGATTATGATTTGAACTAGTTAGTAACTAAAGTACCTTCCACCTCTGAAATTCTGTTTGTCTCTTAACTCTACTCTGGGAGGATGAAAGCGTGTCTAATTCGGCCTCAAACCTTAAATATGATTTAATCTTTTGCGTCCTTAAGATATTGTGGTTTGTGAAGTGATTGTGAAATGATGATGTTGTTCATTTGCTTTTGACTCTTCCACTCTCTGGACTCCAGGCCAGGCACTCTGTCCACTATGCAACCCAGCTTCTCCTATTAAGAACCAATATCAGTCCATTAACATTCTCTAGATGATTGTTACTGCTTGAAAATGAAAATTGAAAGAAAAAGGAAAACCACTCTAGATTTCTGTTACTCATTCAGAAAAGCTGAATTGTTTGGGGGGGAGGGGGGTGATAATTTTTTTTTTTATTTATATACCCATAACCTAGAGTGTAGCATTTTGGCTTAAACACACATATTTTATTCCCCTCTAATCCCTCTCTGATTTCTTATTGTGGCAATGCACTAGAAGGTTCTGAAAGGATATGCAAGCTCTGATAGGTTCCTCAAACTGAAAAGGTCTAGTTACCAAGTATCTGTCTGACTGAAGACTGGCTTAGCCAAGGGCTCATGACTGATTGGCCACAGGATGGCGACTTTTTTTTTTCCAACTACAGTAATTCTTGAAGACCACTTACTAAGTCATAGAGCTTTTGCTGTCAGCATCAGTGGAAGGAGACCGGTGCCAAGGAAATCAGAGGCCTAGACATATGTACAACTTAAATCCGTGAAATTCTCAGCCAGATTTCATGACTTAAACTGTCCCTCTTTCATTTTGCTTCCTTGAAACAGATATTTCCACTGTCTAGTGCTCAAGAACCACTTTTATTTTTCCAAATGGAAGTTGAGCTGAGTTGCTCAAAGTTAAATGTCTGCCCCAGGATCATACATCCAATGTTACAGGCAGGATTTGAACTGAGGCTTTCTAGCTTCAAAGCCAGCTTTTTACCCATTGTCATGTTGCTTCTTATTTCTTACCATTAGTAACTAATTACATTTGTTTGTGAACCTCAGTTTTGTTAACCATTTTTCAGCTGATGATTTTAGGTCATATTCAGTATAATGTTATAAATTTTATATTCTCAATCTTATGGGCTATATATATGTATACGTATATGTTATATAAACTTGTTTTGAGTATCTGAGGGCTTTTTCTTCTTCTGAAGCTCCTGTTCGTCAAAATGGCCTCTTTAAACCGAACACATCAAGACTTTCCCAAATGCCAAAAAAAAAAAAAAAGGTACTTGCTTTTTTAAAATCAGTAGCATTACTTTGAGCTAACACCAGCAAACTATAAGCTACAGCCACTGAGAGTGAAAGAATTCAGTATAATTTACAGCACTCATCAACAAGGAACAAATTCCTACTTGGCAATTACTGCCTTACTTCTGTGAATTCAGTCTTCCTTTTCATTTAAGAGCATTTGATTGCCTAGAATTAATTGCCCAAAGAATCCCTCTTGAAAAAGCAATAACTTAATGTATGATATGCCAGTGGAAATTCATGTTCTGTATGGAAGGAGTGACTGTAGCCTTCATGGAGACAATGTTTTCGCTTGAGTAACATTAATGATAACCAAGAGGCAATGCAGTGACTCAGTAATTTCCTTTCTGAAGAGCAGCAAAACCAGAGTTCTTTCAAGTCTCCTACTCTTGCTATGAAACCAGAAACCATGCTGATTATTATTTTCAGTAATACCCTATGGCCTAGCTTTAGGTTGCGTTAAATACTTCATCATATAATTTTTTTTTCCTAATTTAAATCTGTAGGTAGCATAATAAACAACTTCAGTTTGTTTCAGAGCCCAGCATTTGATATTTTGATGTATTGATTATGTATCCTAATATCGGAATTTGGCTGTGTTTGACAAATTTTAAGTCATCAATTTTTTTTGATTGTACAAAGTATGATTAGGATAATATTTTTCAAAACCAGAACTTACACATCCCAAATAATCATTTTGGGAAGCCACATTCTTATTCCCATGAAATTTCCATTTCTCAAAACATTTTTGTAACTTTTAAAATATCTTTTATTAATGCTATCTTTTTGATTGCTAGTTCCTTCTTTATAAAATGTATATAACATTAAACAGTTCTGGTGTTCCTATATTACTTCTCCAGGGTAGCCTCCAAATAGACAAGATATAATAGATACTCATTTTACACTTCTCTTGGTCTTACAAATTCTCTCATATCAGTCACTCCTCCCAAGATCAGTACGTTTAAAGCATAGTTATATACAGGAAATTGCAATGAAGATGAGCAAAAAAGAAACTCTTGCTTGGGAAGACAGCCAAATGGTAACTTCGATTGACATAATCTGAAATGAATCACAGAAGAATACTGACTTCAATCATTATTTCATAAATAACTGGCATAAAGTAATTGTCATCTATGAAGTCTAACATACCTCAGTAAGAGACAAAGACTTTCCCATTACAAGATATGAAAATGTGGTTTGCATGCTTCTGTGTAGAAAATCTCAATTAGTGGCTAACAAGATTTCAACGGGGGTTTTAATATAAATTTTGGCAATGACATTCATAACCTTAACCTTGTTAAATCTGAGATCATTATTTTTTAAATAAATATAACACCAAGTCCTCAATTTAGTGTTTCTAAGTAGAAAAGGACTTTTTAAAAAGTCCTTTTTCTAATTTTCTTTTGGGAAATTCATGCTACTTGTAAAGCAATTTACCTCTCAAGGTTTTTATAGGTTTCAGATAGGGAGAGAAGAACTTAAATAGCTGTTAATGCTACATGAAGTATCCAAAAGGAAAAATGTAAGTACTAAGGTATCAAAGTCCATTGGACCTATTTGATTGCTTCTATATTGGAAATTGATCTGTGTGTGTTCAGATGGACCAAGTTGAATTTCTGTAGTATACAGAAACTAGTTCAGTAATTTCTTGAATTGCCATTATGGTTATCTTTGCTCCTTATTGTATTCACTTTGGGATTATGACTTATTAGTTTATAGGGAGCCACTTATGAGAGACTAGGGGCAAAAGTGATGGCAGCAGCAAGTGACCTTTTCTGTAATCATGGCTTTTGCAATATAGTATATGTCTAATTGGCCAAGAAACTAGGAATTGTGGCCTTAAACTGTAGAGATATAATCCAGATTCTGTTCCTGGATTTCCTTCCTACTAGGCTAATGGAAATGTTATATACATTCTGAAAAACACAATGAGTTATTATCTTTCTAAATCATTTTATTATATTTATCTTTGGAGTTCATAAAAGTGTCTAGCACAGTGAGTTGCACATAGTAGGTGTCCAGGAAGTTTATGTTAAATGATTTTTAATTGATATGAAGCCATGTTTGCTGAAGATAGGACTTAAATGTAGAATGGTTACTCATTTTCTTTTTCACCTTTAAAAATCTTTTAAAAAAGGAATTCTACAAACTTATTTAAGTCTTTGTGGAAAGCCAAGTGCTCCTAAATTTGGGGGAGGTGTTTAATAACAAATTATTTGTCCTAGTTTTATGTCCTCCAGTGCCTTCAAATAGAAGGGTTTTTATTTAACATTTACTTAATTGATGAGGCTTTCTGCCAATTTAAAGATATATGTTACATAGTTTTTATTAATAATGCATTATTAAATGTGGCCTTTGCTCATATTGAAAGCAACAGTAGATGTGTTCTGTGCATGAAGCTCCATGAAAGAAAAATTGGAAAGGATTTGTTCAATATTATTAGAATTTTATTTTCTAAAATAGTGCAGCCTTCCTTAAAAAAGTACCTTTTAGTGAAATATATTTTGTCTTTCTGTAATACCAAATGTATAAAGCACATTGGAAATTTCTAATTTCCTCATATTACTACACTTGGTGTTTCTTCTTCCCCTTAGGATGTGTTGACCTAGAACAAAGCCTTGCACACATTATAAGCATGCAATAAATATTTACTGTTTGATATCCTTAAATTTGCTATCATATGAGCCCATAAATGCCCCAGCAGTAGGACCAAAAAAGAGCAATAATACTCAAATAAAGAGTAGACATAGTCTGAAATTGAAATGATTTGGGTCAGTGCTATAAAATTTAATTTCAGTTCATGTTTCTATAAATAATAACTAAATGTTTTAAAAATAGGTTTAGAACTAGAAAGGACCTTAGGGACCATCTAGTCATCCTCCTCATTTTGCTGATGAGGCTCTAAGGGGTTAAATAACTAGTTGAAGGACTAAACTAGAAAGAGTTCTGTCCAAAGTTTTTTTTGACTGCAAAACTAGCATATTCTGACAATAAATTACACATTACTTCCTAAATTGTGATATTCCTGCTCAAAAGTACTAGTGTTTCTCACTGAAGAATTAAAAGAAGAAACAAACTTTCAAAATCCTAAGTACTTAAGAACTTTTCTATTTGTTGTTGACTTTATCATTAATCCTGTGGTAAGACAATCAGTTCATCTTTAAATGATAAACTCAACTAGCTTTTTCCAGGAACAGGAAACTAAAATACTTTGTCCTTCCTTTCTGTAGAAATATTGTTTTATTTTTGAATGATAAGAGTGGATCGGAGCAGATTCACTTTATCCTTGTGAGATGTAATGCATAATAAGGGTTTCTGCCCTTTTTGTCTGACTACTTAAATGTAGATATGATCAGGTTTGGTCATAAAGTAGTGCTACTCTTAGATCCAGCCACACTGGTCTCCTTGAGGCTTTTCCTACAGGACATGTCTTCATACCTGAAATCTTCTTTATCCTTTACTACCAGATATTCTGGCTTCCTTCAAAACTTTAACTGAAATCCTACCTTCTGCAGGAGCACTTTGCCTCTATCCCATCCCAATTCCTTCTCCCATATATATCTTGTATGTACATAGATATTTGCATGCTGTTTACTACCCAGTAAAAATATAAATTAAGTTTCAAAAAAATCACTTTTGCCAGTACACGATCAGGCAGACTTGTAGAGAATAGTTCATCTTAAAGACTCAAGCCCAAAAGACTAATAAACCACAGACTACAATGAAAGAGGGATAGTATCCAAAATGAGGAAATTGATATTTCCCCCTGAAACTTAATTATTTAGAGTATCGTGTTTAGTACTAGGTACCATATTTTAGGAAGGAGACAAATGAACTAGAGAAATTCCAGTAGGGAGTACCCAGGATAATGAAGGGCCTTGAGATTCTACTATAAGTTTCAGTTGAAGCAAGAAACTGGCTGTTGATCCTGGGGGGGAGAAGAAGAGACCAATAGTTATCTTCAAGTATTTGAGGAGACTGACACTGGAAAAGGAGTTACTTTCTTTCACCTCCCTACTCCCAGCCTGGAGAAGTACTAGCAGCAGTGAGTAGAAAGCTGTCATTAATTTCTCTTTGCAGAGATAGTTTTTCAGATTGTTTCCCTGTAAATTATAATTTATTATTATTGTTCAGTCATTTTTTTCAGTGGTATATGACTCTTCATGATCCCATTTGAAATTTCCTTGGTAAAGAAAACACTGCCAATTCCTTCTTCAGATCATTTTACAGATGAGGAAACTGAGGTAAAAAGGGTTAAAGTGACTTGCCCAAAGTCACATAGCTAATAAGTGTCTAAAGCCACATTTGAACACAGGAAGACTCATTTTCCTGATGCCCGGCCTGGCATTCTATCTCCTATGCTATCTAGCTGCTCCTGTAAATAATATGCAAGACTATTAAATTATTTATGACCTTGTTTGATTTGTTTTTATTCTAAAATCCCTGACATGCCCAATTAAAACCCATAGTTCTTTTAATCTTGCTTTATTGTGATCCAACCCTGAATCAGTACTAAAACTTTTACCCTTCTCTATTATATTCCTTTTCCTATTATAACATTTGACAAGAAGGAAATTTAGGTGTGATGTAATGAAGAAAAACTTCTCAACAATTAGCGCAATCTCCAAATCAAATGTGATGACTTGGGAAGTATTGGGTTTCCTATCACTCAATGTCTTCATACAATCTGGTTGACTTATTAGCAATATTGTTAATTTTTTGTTAATATTGTAAATATTGTTAATATTTATTCTATTGTAGCAGAGTTAGAATTTGAGCCTAGGTTTTCTGACAACAAAATCTATTATTCTTTCAACCTTCCCAAATCTTTGCAACTGCTTTTTTTCCCTTACTCTCAAAGAGTTTAAAGCCACCAAGATGAACAGGGGCATTTTGCCCTATAATGCTACAGCAAACCCTCTTTAGGCTGGATTTGAGGTGGGGCAGGCCAGATAACTAGAAGAGCTTGTATCCTTCCTTGTGGTATGTGGCTGTCATAACTATTCTCCAGCTGCCAAATATAGTTGAGGGCATCAGGAATGAGATCAGGGAAATGTCAATTGATGTCCATGGGGCCTACGTAGCTGAAACTATCTGACAAGTATGGGTAGTTTGAACATATTCTTACGTAGGTAACCAATGGTAACTGCCTGATAATTCAATAATAATTGGTAATAAACATTTCAGTGTAGATAGTAGATGTTGTCCTAAGTATAGGGCAGAGTAGAAGTTGTATACAAAACTCTCTTGTTCCTGTGGTTTGTAAATGGAAAAAGTGAGATCCAGAGAAGGGAACTGCCCCAGCTCACACAGAGAGGTACTTACAAAGCCATGATTCCATGGGTAATAGGATAAGAGATCTGGAGCTAGAAGAGATCATGAAGTCCAACCCCAACAGTTTATAGATGAGTAAAGCGAAGGCACAGAGAGACTTTCCTGGATCCCACAACTGGGAAAGCAGATGCTAGGTTGGCTATACAATAGAGTAGAAAGGGGAGAAATGAATAATGAAGGCTATGTTGAAGCCAGTTTATGAGAAGTTTTCAGTAACATTCATGTTTAATTCTAGAGGTAATATGAAACCATTGAAGCTTATGAGCAAGAAAGTGACACGTTCAAACTCATACTTTAGGATTATCACTTGGCAGCTGAGTGGATGGTGGATTTATTCCTCTACAGGTGATACTCTTAACTTTGTTGGACTTTCTCTACAGTGCTTGCAGAGTTTTTCACATTTAAATTCTCTTTTTGGAAATGTCTTCTGCTTGTATTTGTATTCCCACAGCCCAGCTTAGTGCCTAACAAGATTTGACAACCTATGAGATTTGTAAAAGTAGGATGCAAGGATTGGGGTAGGGCACCCCCAATGGTCATGGGGAAGTTGAGAGGAATAGTGTTTTAATGAGAAAAGATCGATTTGGGACATATTAAATATATTATATTTCAGATACTTATTATGATAATAATTATTATTAATAATAATTAATAATGATTATTATTATTCAGATACTTACATCTCTTTCAGAAAATTCAGTAGGTGGTTTCTGATGAAGAAAGATTAGGAAAAATACTAGGTCAGAATATATATAGATGCTAGAGCCTTTTGCAAGGAATAATCAAATCTAGAAAAGATGATAAAATGCCTGAAAGAATATAAAGAGAGAAAAGAGTCTTGGATACAATCATGATTAGCGGATGAGACATTATATACAGCAAAGAAGACTAAGAAGGAACAAACAGCAGACAAACAGTTAAGCAAGATAGAGCAGTGTTGATTTAAAAAAAAAAAAAAAAAACAAACCAAAAAAACGAAACAGAAGAATTCAGGACATGGACAGTTGGTCCCCAGTGACATGTTGTAGAAAAGTCCAGGAGGATGATTAAGACAAGGCCAATGGGTTTGGCAATTAGATCACTGGGTATCTTTAGACAGTAGTTTCAGTTGAATGATTTTAGATTTCAGATTATCAGGGGTTGAGAAGTATAGGAGAAGAAGTGGATGCAGAATCTTTTTTTTTTCTTGCTTTTCTTTCTTTCTTTCTTTCTTTCTTTCTTTCTTTCTTTCTTTCTTTCTTTCTTTCTTTCTTTCTTTCTTTCTTTCTTTCTTTCTTTCTTTCTTTCTTTCTTTCTTTCTTTCTTTCTTTCTTTCTTTCTTTCTTTCTTTCTTTCTTTCTTTCTTTCTTTCTTTCTTTCTTTCTTTCTTTCTTTCTTTCTTTCTTTCTTTCTTTCTTTCTTTCTTTCTTTTTTTAAGAGGGTTTAGCTGTGAAAGCAAGAAGAGAAAGAGGATATTAGTTTAAGGGGATAGTAGGAACAAATGAAGGTTTTAAAAAGGATGAATTTGACCAGGGCCTCTTTGTAGGAAACAGAAAATGAGTCAGAAGACAGAGAGATTGAGTATTGGAGGATTGTGGACAGTTGGAGGATTGGAAGACAATTGGATGATTGTGGAGGCATTCTGCCAAAGAAGAGAGGGGAGGTAAGGATAAGCAATCAAAAGTACAAGTAGAAAAGAAAATTTTGGTGAAATGAAGGACCATGTTTTCAAAAGAGATTAAAAAATGAGATAATGGAAAATATTATAGAAGAGTACTTAGGGCCTTTCTTTTGTTAATTATCTCCTATTTAACCTATAAATAGCATGTTTATTTTTATTTATTTGTTTTCCCCTTTAGATTGTAAGCTCCCTGAGGGCAAGTACCATATTTTGCCTCTTTTTGTATCACTGGCATTTAGCACTGTGCCTGACACATAGTAGATACTTAACAAATGTTTGATTAATTGATTTGATTGAAAAAAGGGGAGCTTATTTTTTTCAATAAAGTAAGAAAAGATGTAATAGAAGCAGGAAAAGAGAAAGTTTGGAAGATTGCTGGACAATGAATTGAACCCTTCCCTAATCATAGAACTTTAAGCACTAAAGTGCTTATAAGGGTAAATATTGTTTAAAAAAAAAAAAAAGAAAGAAAAGAAAAGAATAGATTTGTGATATTCATGCTTCCTTTATGGATACTACTGTTGGTTCAGAGCAACAGGGAATTCATTATTTGCAACTTTTGAGGAAAAAAAAAAAACAAACTTAACAACCCAAATATAGGATAATTGTAAATAAAGCTTTTGACTTAATTTGAAGTGGTTCATTTTAAAGAAAAATTTTTTTGCTTCACATTCATACAATAATACTACTTTTCTCTTATCATAAAATGTATTATTTTTAAAGAATTTGCTTTGTTTTTATTAAAGCCAGAGTATTAAAATGTAAGCAAAGTTACAGGTAGATATGTAAATAGTTCTAACTTAGCAGCCATCTGGATACATATGCCAGGACCAAAAATAAAAAGCAATTTAGTTAATTAAATTTTTATACTGAACCTTGGTAGGAACATTTTAGGTTGTTTGTCCTCCCTCTTTAAAGAAAATAGCAATTATGTATTTACAAATTGAAAGTCTTAACAGAGTTTATTTTAACTACTCTTCTCTGTCACATCTTCCTCCTGACTGCAGTGACACCTACTGGTTTTTAGATATTTTTATCTGTAAACAATCCTATCTTTTCATTTTCTTGTGATAAATTAAAATCATCTTTAATTATACAATCAAAGTTCAGAATGAGAAGAGACTTTGAAACTCCATCTTCCAACTTATCTTGCTTCATTTTATAGATGAGGAAATTGAGGCTAAGAGTTTTGCCACAAAATCATACAGCTATTTTAATGTAACAAAGCTGGTTCTAGAATTGTTTTACTGATTCTTAGTCCAGTTGTCTTTCTACTTTAACCATGTTGCCATTCCCATACTTAGCTTCTGCCTCACTCTCTTGTTCACATCCTCTTACTACCTGTCACATTCAGAGGAACCAGCCTAAATGTACTTGATAGCTAATGTGTATCTTGATTCAGGAAGTAAGTGTCTAATGTTATTCTAAAACCCTGTAGTCTTCCTTTAAATTGGAATAATTATGATTTGACTTCTTATTGGAAGCATCCATCACAAGACCAAAACTGTCAAATCTCTTGTAGTCTGTATTATAAAAAAAAATTAAATGCTCTCTGCTTTATTCCTGTGAATTCCTTTCATTTCTAACTGTAATCATTGTTACATTCATCCTTCCTTAGGTTACAAAAATGTGGAAACGTTCCAAGGGCTATGCCCAATCTCATTCTGGTGCTTAATTTTTTAAGTAATGCACATTACATAATTAAACATGTTTAGCATTGATTAAGTCTTAATCAAAATATAATCTGCAAATGAATCAAGATAAGATTAATAGGGAAGGAGAAGGAGAGGTGATATCTATGTGATATTTTTCATGAATATGAATATCAGTATTAGTCTTTTGTGAACATAGATTATAGCCAATGGGTGATGTATAGAAGGAAACTGGTTCAAGATACTTGGATTGAGCAGCTATGAATTTAGGGAACTGTCTTTTATTTTTAAGACTTAAAAAAGAAAAATTGTATACCTACTATGCTTTTAGCCCCCATGTCTCCATGCATGGTTTAGTTTAAAGTTCTCATTTGAGATTACATATTTAATGGAAAGTGAAAGTTCAGAGTACCCATACTGCATTCTCATTAGTGGGAGAGTCAGGAAAAACTTAGTTTGTCACACAGCTCAATTATTTGCTGTGGGTAAAGTATTATTTAAAAGTTTCAAAAAATAAGGTTTAATGATTCAAAATAAGTCTGGAAAGTTTTAGGCCTTGCCACATGCTGTGTGTGTTGTTTAGATATTGTAGATTTAAAGACCTGAAGAGTAGGGAAGCCCATGTGCCTCTAGAGAGGCAGTGAAGTATATCAGGCAGATAGAGAGCCTGTCTGGAAGCCAAGATAAACTAAGACTTCCCTCTGATACCTACTAGTGTTAGGAGACTAGGCAAGCCCCTTAACCTGTCAGAGTTCTAGGCAACTCTCTATGACTATAAGTTCCAGAGAAGGTGTTGGGCTAACTGGGAGTAGAGTCTAGTCCCTAAACTTGTAAGCCAGTGAACACTATATTGAACTTAACCAGTGACTCCTTTCTCTCTATCCCCCTACCTCCAAGTAATATGGATATATTATCATTGTTTTTCATTCAAAGTTACCCCCCATTCTCAATGCTTCTAGGGAAACATGTCTTTTTTTTTTTTTTTTTTTAACATTGGCAAAGCAGGTGTTAATCTGGAGGAAATAGATCATTGGGCATCTTTGGTATCATTTTTCCAACTAAAATGATCTGTCATCTTAGAAAGCTTCAGAACCATTGAATTAGGCTAGCCTGCTTCCCATATACCTTTACGAAGAGTGCTATTATCACCAGGTAATTATCCTTTGATTTTAGACCGGATATCCTGGGGGATAATTTTTTTAACATATGAAATTGGAATTATGAAATCATGAAATTCAGATCTGCTTGTGTGAAAAACAGATAAAACCTACACAATTCTTTTTGTATTTAGAGAAGTTTTAGTCTGTTATAAAAAGTTGGCATGGAGTGATGAAAGCCCAGTCCTAAATCCACTGTTCTTACCTATTACAAGATGAGGGCTTAATGTAAATGTAACCAAGAAAAAAGGAATTAGCTGAAAGACTGGTGGAATACTGATGATCATATGTAGAGATTAGAACAAATGCTGGGAACCTGTATGGTACAATGTATGGTTTTTTCTACTGATGCTCAGAATCATATAAGGGCTATAGGTTAGAAAAGAAAAACACCTCTCTCTGTGTCTTTCTCTCTGTTTCTCTTTCTGTCCTCCCTCTCCCCTCTCTCTCATACACATACACACACACACACACTCACACTCACACTCACACACATATACGTATCCTGGGTACTTAATGAAAGATAATAGATTGCATTTTCTTGGTGATATGAAATATGACTAACTTCTGAGGAACTTGAAAGAACATCTTGTTATGTTTCCCTTTCTTGATTCTGATTCTAGGGCTAAGGAAAATCTTCAAGAAACATAAAATGAAGAGAATTACCTTAAGCATTTTAAGAGAATATTCTCCATCTTAATAGGAGACCAAATATCCTATTACCTTTGCTCTATGTTTTGGCCAACAATTAAATGGAAATTATGCTACTGAGATTTTTTTCTTAAACACACAAATGTAATCAACCCATATCAACTCTAACTGTAGGATTAATACTATTTGTATTATGTATCTTGCTAATGGTCAATGGTATGCCATTTACATAAAAGAGATAGCACATTTATACTTGTTAATTGGTTAGTTGATTCTCCTTGCCAAAGTAGGCTGCTGCTTACTGGAAAAGATAAAAGTGAAGCTTTTAAAAAATTTTTTTCTTTCCTATTGTTATAGTACTCTCTTGGTTTAGCATAATAGCATTCATTCACCTGGAAAATCAAAGGCAAAGATAGTTCTAGAGAGAATTGCAAGCCAAAAATGACTTGAAAGACCAAAAATTCACACTATTAAAATACTGAAGGTCATCCATTCTTGCATCTGCATGAAAAATCTCTCTCCTCTTTTGGCTTCTTGATCTGCCTATCTGGGACTAAGGAGATGTTCTAAATGTCTTCATCTGTGGTTGTTGATAAAATTACAGAGATTTCAAGGAGTGTGGGTCAGTTAGTTCTAAGTGAAACAGTCTAGTAAAAGTAGCAACATATGTTTTAGAGGACTAATAATCTGTTCCCATGGAAAGAACAACTGTTTATTCATAAAAAGACATGTAGCCGCAAAAAATATGTCCAGCTAGCCTCATTCTTTAGTGATTTGTTGTACAAAAATGCTCATCCATTTCACCCTGTGAGATTTAAAGCCATTGAGATTCAAAGCCATGTTTTGGCTTTGTGTTGCAAACTTTGGTGACTTTTAAAAATATATATAAAGTAGATAAGGAAAAATTGTAAGATTTTAGCTGATCAAAATTTGCCCTTAGACAATATTGCAAATGCTGTTTCTTCAAGATTTCTTTCCAAAGCAAACAACCCAACTTTAAAAACAAAGCAAACCATGATGACTGTAAGTTTCTTAATAATATTGTGATTATTATTAATAACAATAGGTTAAAAATAGGTAAAACTGACCTTTAAGATGTGACTTTATGGCAAGGAATTGGAAATTGAGTGGATGCCCATCATTTGGGAAATGGCTGAATAAGCTGTAGTTTATGAATGTAATAGAATATTATTATTCTATAAGAAATGATGAGCAGGCTGATTCCTGAAAAGCCTGGAAAGACTTACATGAGCTGATGCTAAGTGAAGTGAACATTGTACACAGTAATAGCAAGAATATGTGATAATCAATTGTGATGAACTTGGTTCTCAACAATGCAGTGATTCCAATAGACTTTGGATGGAAAATGCCTTCTGCATGCAAAAAGAAAACTGTGGAAACTGATTGTGGATCAAAAGATAGTATTTTTGCCTTTTTTGTTTGTTTTTTCTTATGTTTTTTTTTTCTTCCCCTTTTGGTTTTATTTTTCTTGCATGACATGATAGAGATGAAAATATGTTTAACAGGATTACACCTGTTTAACCTACATCATATTGCTTGCTGTTTGGGGGATTAAGGACATAAGGGACAGAGGGAGAAAAATGTGGAACACAAAGTCTTACAAAAATGAATGTTGGAAACTATCTTTACATATATTTGAATAATAAATTTCTCTTGAGAAAAAAATAAAAGAAGGAAATGATCAAAAAAGTAACTTTAGACACTGAGAAGAAAAGGAGTGATGTTTTAACATTTGAATAGAACCTTTCTTTATCAAAGAGCCAATCAGATTAGGTATGAAAGAGGATTGGGTACATATGTAATGCCTATATCTCACAATTGAAAAGAATGCATTTTTCCTTATGGTTTTTGTCTAGCATTGTGGTGGCAGGTTCTTGATGTAAAAAAGACTCGTGTTTCCACTGATTAAAACTAGCTGTCTTGTGAATACTTAGAATTTTTTCACACATTGGGTCAGATAATATGGCTTGTGGATCTGTTTGTTTCTCTATTAGGGATCTGGGGAGCCAACTAAGTAAAAAACACCTAGTTAGCAAATGCAAATTACAGTACTGTGAATCTTTCTTCCCTTGTGGTAGAACCTGCTAGGGAGAGTAAGGACACAGCGTCCTGATCCTTGCCAAGAATCATTTGCCAAGCTTCCTAAAGCTTAGCATTTATGTAGTGCTTTTCATCTTCAAAGAGCTTTACAAACGTTCATTAATCCTCACAACCTGCCTGGGAGGTAAGTGTTATTCCCATTTTATGGACTGGGGAAATGGAGGCGGTGTAAGTGACTTGCTTGAGGCCACACAAGGAGTTGTATCAGAGCCAACAGCTTGTGTCTACCCCCTTGCTCCTCTTAGCAAAATATCCCATCTGAAATATTGATCTAAAAAAAAAAAAAAAAAAGACTCCAGATGCCTGTGATCCTTTGGTTGAATATAAGTTCTTTGAAGTCAGGGGCCAAAGATGTTGTGTGTATGTGTACATATTAGTGTCACTAACTGCTACAGAGAAAGTGCTTAATAAATATTTGCTGTTGAATGGAATTGATATAGATGCTTAAATGTGTTTTATAGACTGACACTGGCTCCATCGTGGAAGAAAAGAAAAGTTAGAAAACTCAGTAGCCAAAGCTGCTGAACAAAGCTATCCACCCCAGGATAAGACTCACCTGAAGCAATGAACTTGGGTTTCTAATACAACAATGCTTCTGTTTAGACTTTTGTGCATTGTCAACCTCTGTCTGAATCATCTCACACTTTTGAAGGCCCCCTGTTAGAACTAGGGCTTTTCTACCCAGCAACCACCATGAAAATCTATTTCACTAGGAGTTCTTCAGTCTACTTAAGACACCAAACTAATATTCCTTGGAAAGCCCAAAAGTTACCTGAACCTAGTGTCTAGCACTATACTCCAAACCATTGTTGAATTAACTAATAGAATCCTTGTGGATGGAGTAGGATTGAAGCAACCTTCTTTCTATGGATCCTCTAAACTTGAAGTCAGCCAAAAGCAGACTTCTGAGGGTAATTCCAAATTTTAAATTACTTACTTCCATGGAAATGAATCACAGAGCTAGTAGGGAAGCCAGGACTTAACTGCAGATCTCCTGGTTCTTAGATTAAACACTACAGTATTATTATATTATATATATATATATATTATCTAAAGAAGATGCAAGCAATTTTACTAAAAATCTATTTTTGAAGATTTCAGTGTTATGAAGAAGAATTCATTGTTATGTGGAAAAAAAATTGGTTCGTATTACAGGACTTGACTTCAAATTTTACTTTTAATATTTGTCACCTAGACCTCAAGTTCCTCATCCAAAATAAAGGGACCAGACTAGATGAACTTCAGCTAGGTTGGGAGTAGACTTAACTTGGATTATTTAATTAGTAAACATTTATTAAACATCTGTTTTATGAGACAAAATCTTTTAACAACTAAAGTTATATTGCAATGGGTTCCTGGGATTAGGGTGAGGGGAGGAGAGATGGAATATGAGATTGAGAAATCTTTCCTGGAATCTGAGAATAAATTTAGATGCTTATTTTTTGTTCACCTTGAGGCAGGAAAATAACTAAATGACCTCTGACATATTTTTCTGGCTTTAAGCAAAGATTGAGGAGGAATGTAGTTTAATCCATGAGTCATGTGACTTTCACCAGTGTCTTTGTCGGTTCCTAGGAACATAGAAAAAAGTTTCTATTACAGGTTTGTTTAACCTAGGTAGCCCCAATCTCACCGGATTGTTATGAGGATCAAATGATCAAAGGATCAATGTAAAGCTCTTAGCTCGGGTCCTGCATAAATCTAATAATTTAATAGGGCTTGCTGGCAAGTTGTTCCAAATGCTTATTTCCCTCATTCTGTAATTTTATGCTATTTATGAATAGAACCCATAATAAATACATCTCTTGTTCAAGTGTTTTTTAGGATAATTTTGTAATGAAAAAGGATTTGTAACAAGCTTGTCCAGGTTGTAATAATGATAGTTTAAAAAATCAATCTAAAAAGAAATGTGCTAAGAAATGACAGAGAAGAACTTGAAATCACTATTAGCAAAGTTGATAAGCCAAAATTCTAACCCTTCTCGCTAAGGCCAGTGCCTGCTTTGAAATCTGTTCTGTCCTTCCTAGGACAGAGAGTCAGAGTGTATGCCGAAAAATAATCTCATAGCTTCAGAAGCTCTCATTGACTCCTAGAAGCTATAACTAACCAAAATTTAAATACCTGCCCCATTTTTACATAGGATGCATAAATTGCTAGCCTGTGATCCAAAAAAAAAAAAAAAAAAAGGCTGAACAATTTATATGAAATCTAAGATATTATAGCTCATATTCCCAGGTGAAGCTAGCCCAACTTCTAGTGAAAAAATTACACAATCAAGAGAAGCTCTTGGGAAAAGAAGTTCATTCATGTTTCAGTCACTCATGGCAGTGTCCAGTAATCATGTTACAAAGGAGTTTAAACTTTTTTCTTTTGGTATTTTTGATATGGAAGTTATATTAATTTACAAACTCCCTAATTTTGCAGATGAGAACAGTGAGCCCCAGAAAAGTTACAAGGGGAGGTGAAAGTCACATAGCTAAATAATTACCAGTGTTGGGGTTCAAACTCAGATCCTCTGATTGTACAGCTATCAGTCTTTTCATTCTGCCCCTCTGCCTTTCCAAAGAAAATCTTACTGTGTACTAAGAGCATATTGATGGAAAGTTACCTTAAGAACCCATGTGTTATCATTGCAAAAACATTACTTGTTCATATAGTCTGTTGTTTCAAAAGCTGCACCTAAAACTTAAGTTGATTTTTAAAATGTACTAGGGCTTTTATGCCCATCTCACAATATCTAAACAAAAAAACTGTCTCCAAAGAGAGATATTCTTTTTCCCTCAGAAGGATAACTAAATGAGCCTTTAAGTAAAATACTAAATGAATGACTAGCCAGATGATCATTTAATTAATTACTTAGATTTAAGGATTTCCTGAAGCTCCACTGCCACTTGTTGGCAGCTCCTTGAAACTACAAAAATACAAACTGCAGGTGTGAGGAGCTTGCTGATGTTAGTGAGACTGTAGAAGAAAAAAGCAAATTATTTAGGTAATGAGGCTGAAAATATGGGCGAATTAGAATATTGAATAGTAGCATTGTTTGTTGTTTTAATTCCCTTCATGATCAGATGTGTGCTTCTTCAAATGTCACGTCACACAATATCCTTGTTGTGTTGAATGTGAATGAGACCTAATTTAATCAATATATTTATGAACATTGATGGGGTTTTCTGACAGAAATTTCTTGTCTTTATAGAAGAAACTGGATCACTTTGTAATAGTTGGTATATAATAAATATGTAATAAGTGCTTTAAAAAATTCATTTATGTATGGCTTAAAAAAAACATGTTCAGGTTAACATGAGAAAACAATATTTGGCCCGGAAGAGATAAGTAGGCTCTCTGTATTCTATATATTACTGTATAGATATACTATATAGTTATATAGTATACTATTGTACTAGATTCTGTAATTTACTGTATTCAATATACTTTATTTTACCAAGAATTTAATGTGTGCTTAGGTGAAAAATGAGTCCTACTCATACACACACACACACACACACACACACACACACACACCTCTATAGATCCTACTCATTTATATATATAATATAAAAATAAATTTTTTCTCTTTAAAATTCTGTTCTGAAAAATAAACTTGGAGTGATGAAGGAATACAGCTATTTCTTTCGAAAGAGAGCTTCACAGAAATGTGATGTAACACAACTCTGGTGAAATCATTTTGGGGGGAGAGGAGGAAGAAAATATGTGTTCTGAACTAGTAATTTCTTTGTTTTATTGCTTTTTGATGTCTGGTGAAGTCATTAGCTTTCACTTGCCCAAATGTAATTTTTAAGGAATTATTTCTTCAGTGAGTTTTTGTACCTCCTATTTACCCAATTTTGTTTTTTAAGGAGTTCATTTTCTTCATTATTTTTCTGTGTATGCTTCTTGTACCAAGTTTTTAATTGTTTTTTTCAGAATTCTTCCTTTGCTTTTGTTCCTTTGTCTAGTTTCTCCTCTGTCACTCTTACTTGATTTTGAAGTTTTTTTAGCTCTTTCAGGAATTTTTGCTGGGCATGTGTCCAGTTTACATTTTTCTCTGAGGTTTTGCTTATAGTCGTTTTGACTTCATTGACTTCTTTTGAGTTTGTGTCATGTTTTTCTCTGCCATCATAGGTTTTTAGTCAGATTCTTTTGTTGTTTGCTTATTTTTCCACCCTATTTCTTGATTTAGAATTTTATATTAAGGTTGGGATCTGTTCCCCAGAGGTAGGATGGGATGGAGAGACACTTATTTCAAGCATCAGACTTTTTTGTGCTGCTGTTTTCAGAACTAATAGTGGAGAGTTAGAAACTTTTGGTGATTTCAAGGTCATGTGATTTAGAAAGAGGTGTAGCCCCTGCTCTTCTTAGTTAGGAAGGGCCCCTGATCCTTTGGGCTTTCACTCCCTTGATCAAAAGTGTTCCTCTCTGCTCTTGAACTATGACCCAGAGAAGGATGTAGGCAATAGAGGTAACCAAATATCATCTGGTCCTGCATCTGATGCTGGCACAGGTGTCCCCTGTGGTTTCTTTCTGACCAGTTACCAGGTCCTTTTGCTGTCTCTTTCTTGGGAGCTCCTAAACCTGCTACTGCCTCTGTAGCCACCACTTAGTGGTGTTTCATCTGTGTAGGATGGGAGTCTCTACTCACATGTCACAGATCCATCCTTCTGAGAGTTTAAGTTATCTTGGGCTAGGAAGATCTCTCTGTCTGACCTCTTGTTAGCTCTGCCAGTCCAGAATCCACTCTGAGGCATCATTTTAAAGTTGCTTGGAGGGTTCAGCTGAATGCTTTCTCCAGTCCCACTCTTTGCTCTACCCAGAAACTGGACTCATCATTTCACACATATAGAGAACTCAGAGCTCTCTCTACTATTGTATGTCAGCAGCCATTTTACACATTATGGGTTTATATCCTTGCCTGAAGCTTTGAGAAGTGAGATGATTTTCCCAGGATCACCCTGTATCAGAGATGGCACAGGTCAGGTTTTCCTGACTTTGAGTACAGCTTTAACACTGCCATTCTTCCTCTGGGGTGTGTGTGTGTGTGTGTGTGTGTGTGTGTGTGTGTGTGTACATATGTATATATACACACACATATATATATGTATATATACACACATATGTATAGGGGGTTGGGGGCACATGCATGAATGTATGTATTGGTGTTAAGCTAAAATTTAAACTATGGAACCAAGAATGTGCCATTACAAGAATGCCTGCTCTAGTGGTAGATATGCACTTCAAGTGGTAGATATGAAACTTCAAGAAAGAGAATGTCCCTGGGCCAAATAGATAATCTACTTTCTAACACCTGGAATTATTTCAGATAAAACCTCCAAAAGTTTACAATGGGGATGGAAAAAATAATATGATAATTTGTTGGGGGTTTTGGGGTTTTTTGTCAACATGGTTAACAAGGAAATATGTTTTGCACAACTTCACAATGAATAATGTATATTACTTGCCTTCTCAGTGGATGGAGGAGGGGTGAAGGAGAAATAGAAAATTTGGAATATAACTTTTTTTAAATAAATGCTAGACTTCTGGTGCTAAGATAGTGGAGTAAGGAAGACCTCTCTGAAGCCTTCCCAAATTTCCTTCCAAACAACTACAAATCTGCTTCATTTTGATCTAAGAGCAGAGAAGCAGGAAAAACTGTCTCACTGGGATAGGAGGAGAGAGAGATCCAAGAACAACAGCATTGACAGCCATCTCACAATAGAGGCTTTGCAGTACGGCTCCAAGCCTGGGCAATATAATCTCCTCCAGGACCAACTCTGTTACCCTAACAGTCCAGAAGCAAGGCCCCATCCCTGGAGCAGGCTTGGAGGGGTTGCCAGTGAGGAAGCCCCAGCCCACCCCCATCCCACTATACAAACCTGAAAGGAAGACTACCCTCCCGAGACAGCAAGTAGCTAAACCTCAAAACTCCATGAAAACCAATAGTAAAACCAGGAACCCCAGAACAAAATGCTTCAGACAGTGCAGGATGAGAGTCCAGTTCTCACATAAAAACACCCAGACAGACAGACACACACACACACACACACACACACACACATACACACACGTACAGAAAGTTGCTATGGTGATAGAGATGATCAAAACATAAGCTTAGAAGAGGACAACAGTGTTATAAGGACTACATGTGAAGTCTCAAAAAAATGTAATTTGGTCGCAGGCCCAAAAAGAATTCCTGGAAGAGGTTAAAAAGGATTTATTAAAAAGCAAATTAGAGAAGTAGAAGAAGAATTGGAAAAAGAAATGAGAGTAACATAAAAGAATTATGAAAAAAAAGAATCAATAGCATGGGAAAAGGAAGTATTCACTGAAGAAAAATATTCCTTAATAATTAGAATTGAAAAAGAAGAAACATTATGACTCAATGAAATAAAAAAATACAATAAAACAAAATCAAAAAGGAAAAAGAAAATATGAAATTTCTCATTAGAAAAACAGATGACCTAGAAAATCAGTTGTAGTGAGATAATAATATAAGAATTATTGAACTACTGAAAGCTATGATTCCCCCCACCTTATACACACACACACACACACACACACACACATACAGACGGACTAGACAATATCTTTGAAGAAATGGTCAAAGAAAACTGATCTGATATATTAGAAGCAGAGGGAAAATAGAAATTGAAAGAATCCACTAATCATTGCCTGAGATTCCAAAATAAAAATTCCAAGGAACATCATAGGAAAAGTAACAGGAAAAAACTTGAAAGACTTAGAATAGATGATGAGGAAATGAAATTATTTCTTTTTGCAGATGATATGATGTTACACTTAGAAAATCCTTTGAGTCAATTTAAAAACTACTTGAAATTATTAATAACTTCAGTGAAGTAGCAGGATACAAAATAAACTGACATAAATCTTTAGCGTTTCTACTTCTTGCCAAAAAAATTTAGCAGCAAGAAATAGAGAAAATTCATTAAAAATGAATTCTGAACAATATAAAATACTTAGGAGTTACCTGCCAAAACATACCCAGGAATTATATGAACACAATTATAAAAAAAATTCACACAAAGTCAGATCTAAACAATTGGAAAATATTAAATGTTCATGGGTAGGCCATGCCAATATAATAAAAATGACAGTTCTGTCTAAATTAATCTATTTAATATCATGCTATTCAAAGTATCAAAAATTATTTCATAAAGAGAAAAAATAATAGCAAAATGCATCTGGAAGAATAAATGCTCAAGGAAGTCAATGGCGGGAAAAAACAAAAGAAAGTCATCTAGCCATACCACATCTCAAACTATATTATGAAGTGCTATTGGCTAAGAAAAAACAATCTGCTATTGGCTAAGAAAAAAGTGATGTCTCAGTGGAATAAATCAGGTACAGATTACCTCATAGTGAATGACTGCTGTAGTTTAGTGCATGATAAACCCAAAGATCCAAGCTTTTAGAACAAAAAACCATTGTCTGACCAAAAACTGTTTGGAAACTTGGGAAACAGCATAGCAGAAAATAGATATAGACTAAACAGCTTTTTCATTTTCTTGATTTTTTTTTCTTTTATTTGAATCTTCTTGTACAAAATATGTAATGTGGAATGTTTTACATAATTGTACATGTCCAGCCTATATCTGATTACTGCCATCTCAGAGAGGGATAAGGGAGAGAGGGATAGAATTTGTAACTCAAAAAAAATGTTTAAATGTTTTTTATTAAAAAATTAATGAATGCTAAAAATAGGTATCACATTATTTCTTTTTTTCTTTTTATGTAATTGCTTTATCCCCAGACATTGCCTACCTCAGTTCATTTATCACAAGCAGTCCCTTATGAATCAAATTGGATTGTTCTAAAATAGCATGTTTTATATCTGATAAAAATTACTCCTTTAGATATTTTAGACATCTTCCTGACATGACCTGCTCAATTCCCTCCATTTTTACACATGTGACTAAGTGGTCTGTGATCAGTTTCTATATGTCAGGAGATAGCATGATTCTTAGGAGAATGGAGTTGACATGTAGTGGGCTTGTCTATGGCTTCAGGCAACCTTTACAGAAGGGTGAATTAGATGACCAATGTTAGACAGTAGCAGAATCATAGAAAATGAGGAATGAGGACCTGTTTTTTTTCCTTCTGTTAGCAAATGTTACTCCACAGAGCCAGTCTAATTTAATCTCACTAGTTTCTTGTTTTTTGCAGTCCCTCTTCTGCTATTTATGACATGATACACAAAAGTTCAATTTCATGATACTAAAAATAGCAAATAACACAGGTTACTTAAGTGGTAACCTGCAGATATAAAGAAGACTAATGCTTTCGAAGCATTTAAAGTAGAGTTCAGTGCTGGTACAGAAAAGTCAATGTGCAGATTTTAAGTTTTGCTAATTGCAATCTTAAACATTTCATAATCCAGTATATGGAGTTTATGCTGTGTGCAAACAAATGACATCACTATGAATTCATATCTGAAGCTTTAAAATAAAATAAAATGTAATAATTATATAAGAAACTCATATTCAGTTTGTCTCAGATGCCTACAACAATTGCCAAATCTGTCCAAGGATACTAAGAAGGAAATTCTACATGTCAAAGTTTAACAAAAGTCCTCTTTTCTTAGGAAAAACTACATCTTCCAAAGGCAGCAGCTTCTCCTTAGAATCCAATCTTTTTACTAGCACCTATTAAAAGAAGTCATCAAGTGCAGATTAGTAACATCCATCAAAGGAGCTATGATCTCATTAATGTGGGTTCTCCCTCCAGCTCTACAGAGCACAAGCAGTCCACTTCTTCTCACTCTATGTGACTCTTCTCCATGTCATCTTATTAATCTTTTACAGGAGATCTGTTTCCTAATGTTACCATTTATAGTACACAGGTTGTTCATCTGTTTTTTTCCTTTCATTCAACATGAGCAACTTGCTTTTCCAATCACAAATATTTTGGATGGTATTATTAATGTCACTTCTTGCATGTAATTTTTCAGTAGTAATATGCCAAACTCTATATTTGACTACTTTCTGTCTCTTCATTGTGCTTTGAGTCACCTGCAGTTTTTATTCTTGACAGATTGTGATATTCTATGACTTTCAGCCATGCAGTCGCTGCATGAGCATTACTATTTAAAGGTGGGGAAAAGCTTGAGATTTTTTAACTCACTGTACAGTTTCCCAAATGCAGCCCAGCTTACTCCTATCTGATAATAAATGCCACTTAGGGTCATGGAACTTCAGATTTAGTAGGGATCTCATCTAGGCCAACCCATGACCAAAATAACAAAAATTCCCCACAACATATCCAATCATTGACTGTCCATTCTTGGTTTGAAGACTTTCCATGAGGGGGAGCTTGTTTCTTCTAAGCAGTACATTCTACTTTGTATAGCTCTCTCGTTGTTAGAAAATGTTTTCCTATCATCCGCTTTTATTTTGTTAGCATCTTCTATCCATCATGGGGGCAATGGGAAGAATATGGAGTTGGGAGAGCCTCTATCACTGAACACCTGGGTAACCCTCAGTAATATGGGAGATAACAATCACTTAACATCTAAGCCTCGATGGCCTTATCTGTAAAAAGAGGAAGTTAGACTAGATTTCCTTTAAGTTCCCTTTGAATTTAATAATCTGTGATCTTAATTTTATCTTCTAGGTATCATACAGAACACATCTAATTCTTACTCTTCCATATGACATTTCTTCAAATATTTGAATATAGTTATTATTTACCTCCTGCCATTTTTTCCCCATTTTACTCTTTTTCAAGCTAGATATCCCAAGTTGTTTTGTTTGTTTGTTTGTTTGTTTTTTAAATTAATTACCATATGGCATGGTTTCAAGCTTTTCACCATTCTGATTATCCCTGTAGATATTTTGGAGATTATAAATGTCCTAAATGGTGACATCAAGAACTGAACACTATATTCCAGATTTGGCTCATAAGCTCTGTATATGACTTCTTTTTTCTGGATCCTTTTTTTCTCTTATGCTACCTCAAATCAAATTAACTTTTCCAATAGTCACATCTTCCTATTAATTAATACTGAACTTGCAGTTCACTAAAACCAGTAATGAATGCAATTCAGCAAGCATTTATTAAAGCCTATTATGTTCTGGCCTTTGAGATACAAAGACAAAAATAGCCCCTGTCCTCAAGGAGCTTACATTTTACTTGAGGGATGACAACTTGGCACATAAATAAAAATGAAATCTAAACAAATGGAAGACAACGTAATTTAAGGGGTAAGACACAAAGAATTGAGGGAATTAGAAAAAACTTCCCAAAGACATGGATTGAGACTTGAAAGGAACTAAGGATTCCAAGAAATAGAGATTAAGAAGGCAAGTACATAGGGATCATTCAGTGCAAATAGATAAGCAATAAGAGAGATAAGCAATAGAATTCTATCAGGAACAGCAAGGAGTCAGTTTGGTTGGAACTTAACAGTTCTTGAGAGAAGTAATATTAAATCAACCTGGAAGGAAAATTGATTAGAAGCCATATTGCAAAGGACCTTAAAAGACTGAGAAGTTTGTGTTTTAATCCTAAAGGAGGCTTCTTAATGGGGGGAGTGGGGGGAAGGGCAGAGAGGATGGCAGGGAGGTCGCTTAGGAGGCTGCTGGAATAACCCAGGAGTGAATGAAGTAATAAAGTTCTGAGTTAAGGTCATGGCCATGGAAGTAGAGAGAAAAAGATACAAGAAATGTTTTTGAGACAATATCGACAAAGTTTGACAATTGATGGATGAGGTAATTGGGGTGATGTGTGAAAAGGAAGAGTTAATGTTGGTACCTCAACAGAAATAAGGGGGTGAGGTAAGCTTGGGGACATAGGTGAGTTCCATTTGGTATGTGATGAGTCTGAAATGCTTTTGGGACATCCAGATAAAGATGTACAATTAGCAATTGTAAATATGACCTTACAGCTCAGGAAATGAATATTTGAAATTGCTATCTAACCGTACCTACCCTATCTTGTATGTGTGACATCATTTTTTTTTTTTTTAACTCAAGTAGAAAACTCTTAAAGATTTATTCCTAGATAGCACAATGGAAAGACTACTAGTTGTGAAGTCAGATCCAGCTTCAGACATTTGCTAGCTGTATAAAACCAAACATCTATCTGCCTCAGTTTCCTCAACTGTAATAATGGCACCTACCTGCCAGGGTTTTACAAAGACCATAAGAGTCCAATTCCATAAATAGTGAATTCTAAATCTTCTTGCTTTTTTTTGTTTTGTTTTGTTTTGTTTTTACTTTGTTGCTTATTCAACTAAACTCTTAGGTGGTTGTGGACCAGATTTTAGAAGCTTTGCTGTGTACCAGTGCTAGGTAGCATCAGCACAAAATCATACGCAGACGGTTTTAGTTCTTTCACAGAAATAGTTAGGTCACAGAGGAGAGTAGCATAGGCACCTTGATTCAAGGAGCCTCATGTGACCTGGAGAGAAAGTATTGTAATAGCACCTAGTTTCTATTTTTTTCTTGAGTCATCTAAGTGGTAAAGAGAATAAAATGCTGGACCTGTAGTCAAGAACATTTGAATTCCAATCCAGCTTCAGATACTTCCAACTCTGTGACCCTGGTCAAATAATGGAAACTGTTGGCCTCCATTTCCTCAAGTATAAAATGGAAGTAATGATAGCATCCATCTCCAAGGATTGTTGTGACAATCAAATGAGATGTATTTAAAGCACTTAACACTTGGCAAATAGTAGATACTATATAAATGGTTCTTTCCTTCTCTCACTTTCCCCTATAAAATAAAGATTTTTGTATGATCTACCTCATAAGGTTGTTGTGAGGATCAAATAAAACTTTTAAAATATGCAAAAGCCATTTAAGTTTACACTATTATATGTTACATGGCTGTGAAAAAATATTGTAGATGATGTGCATTTATGTATGTGTGGAAAAAATGTGATACATATGTAAATATATGTCATAGACATAGCATTTAATAATTAAAATCATGGGTTAAGGTTATTGAAGGTGGTTCCCATGTCTATATGAATTAGTAATATTTTATTCATTATTTTGTACATCATTTCCATTTTGTATGTGATGTAAGAAATTCTTTGGATTATTTTTGTGTCTTTAGCTACATACTTTTTTTTAAAAGGCACATTTTGTATCTTTCTGTGTTTAAGTATTTTGGCATAATATTTATTAATTACTTGGTTAATCTTCATGAGAGGGACATCTTTAACCACGTGGCAGAAATCTGGGAACACCAAGCTAGAGAATCAGTTACTCATTTAAATAACCTAGTAGCTACTTGTCAGGATTCATCATTATTAAAAACATACAGAAAACTAACTTTCTGGCTAAAATATAGCAGCTGATCATCCACATAAATAAATTAACATTTAACACAGAAACATTTTTTTAAAGTCAGAAGAAAATGAATCAGGGATTCTTAAGTCAGTCATATGTATCTTATTAATCATATGAATTGGTTTATAACATTTCTTAAGTTGACATGACTTTTGTGAAATGTATTTTCCTCTAGCTGCATAAATGTGACTCTTAGCCAAGACAGATTTATGACCTTTTAAAAATAATGGTGGGGGAATGAAATTGGAGGAAACATTTTAGTATCTGTTTAGCTCTGAGGCCTAAAATGCGAACTCTCCAGTTCTTTAAGGCTTTGAAATGCTGATTCTAGCCTTCTTGTGGGTTCTTAAACACCTTCTCAAATGACCCATTTTAATAACCCGAAAGCTATTATATAACAAGCAGCCATAATTTAGTCCAAGGCTCTGGGGGGACCCTCACAGTTCAGCAATGAATAGTTAATGCAGTATAATGTTTAGCAGGTTATTAGTTTTCACTATACAAATGCTGATCAGGGAATGCTTTTATAAGGTGTTTAAAAGAAAATGTAATTAACTGGTTGCGTGCTTCTGTTGCAGCTCAAATTGAAATTATTCCATGCAAGATCTGTGGAGACAAATCATCAGGAATCCATTATGGTGTCATTACATGTGAAGGCTGCAAGGTAAGCCCCCATTTTTTTGTTTCTGCCTTATTAAAAAAAATGTATTTACTCTCACAATTTCTGTAAATTCAGCTTTCTGGAATGTTGAAGGATCAGATTTGACACTATACAGTAAAAAGACACTTAGTTTTGGTATTAAAATACAACCATGGTACATATGTATTAAAGATTGCTTAGAGGAAGCTATTTATTTGTTTGTTGCTTATGCCATTTAATTGTGAGGAAGGGTCAGTCCTAGGATGAAATAGGATCATTCAGTCTCTTTGTTGTAATAGCTTTTATAAAGAAGCCACCTGAATTAAGTTTGAACTGTTCTTTGATTCTCATTTTATGGGAAAGTCTAATCAGATTTGGATTTAACATATAATTGCCTTCATGCTGTCATGCAGGCTGAACTGACCAAGCTAATAGCTGACATTTATCCAGAGCTTTACTTAAGGGATAAGTTCTTACTTTGATTCCAAGAATGTAGGAGACACACTATTTCCCTAAGTTGAAAATCTAAAGGAAAAATCTAACTCCTGAAGATTCAAGCCCCCCAACTTTTTCTTTTCTCAGTTATTTTTTAAAGAATTTTTTCATAATTATTATCATATGTTATCTGTCCTGGTAATTCATATATTTAGGAGAAACAGCATAGTACAGTAGGAAAAGTTCTTAGGTTTTGAGTCATAGGACATGTATTTAGATCCTATCTCTTATGTAGTGACTTAACTTCTCTGGGTCTTTCTTTTTCCATCTTTATAATGGGCAGATTGGATTAGATATGCTCTAAGATCTTGCTCTAATCTGTGGTGCTATGATAAAGAGTATAAATCTAGCTATTTCTAAAGAGATCTGAGGTGACTTTCCATTTAAAACAGCAAAATAAGACCATGAGATTCAGATGGAACAGAGGGTAAGTGAAACAGATAAGCATATTAGATTTTCTCCTGCCCTGGTCTTTGTACTCTCAGATTTGAGTTTTGGCTTTGTGAGTATGGCCTTCAGTTCTTTGAGGTTGTTTCCTTATCTGTAAAATAGAAATAATATTACCCTCACTATTTCCTTCACAGACAGTCGTGAAGAAAGCACTATATGTATAAACTGCAAAGTACTATGTAGATGAATGCTGCCATCATTACTCTATTTGTCATGAGAAAATGTCCAGATTCACCTACCAAGACAAATCAAATTAATTATTTAAGTGAAAGTGTCCCTTTGGGCTGAATTGTCCAGAACTCCCATCCAGTAGGAGGATTCTCACTCTGAACTCATGGTTTTTACTGTTTTGTATTTGTGTTTTATAATGATGAGTGAATTGCAGAAAATGTAGTTAAGTATTGCATTCTTTTGTGAAATTCACCTGTTGAACTTTTTCTACAATGCCTATATAGCATTTCTAACAAAAATGGATTTTTTTTGACAAGTGTGTACTTTGGGATTAAAAAAGGGCTTTGAAGTAGCTGCATATGCAGCGGTAGGCTTTAGATCACTCACTTGTTTGGGATTAGCTAAATTGAAAGCAGTTGTGTTTCTCTTTTCCTCACTCTGGGAAAGGATTTCTCCATGCTTCATATCACAGAAATGTTGTTTAAGGTCTACAAGATAATGAACATTGATTCTCAGCATGCATTTTTTGCTTCTCCCCAAAAGTCTGATGTGAGAGAATATGAGGCATAATTATGAAAGGTGTTGGACATAGACCCAGGAGATCTACTTGACCATAACATGACCATTTCTGAGCTTCAATTTCCTCATCCAGAAAAATAGGGTCATCATGTTAGCATGCTCCTCTACCTCAGAGGACTCTGCTGAAGGTGCTTAGTAAATCATAAAATTCATTGTAAATGTGAAGATTTTTTATGTATTTGTTATATATTTTTGTTTTATTTATATATGTATATGCAGACATATATACATATACCTATCTTTATATTTTTTGAGTTATATAATTTTTGATAGATATGCAAATTAAAATAGAAAATTAAAAATTATCCAAGAAAAGCCAGAAAAGCCTACTTTTATATGAGGCTTCCAGACAGTTCTAACAATTAGCTATCAGATAATGAAGGTAAAACTTGCTTTATTCATCATTTCTATTCTCCCTCATCTTTAGTTTCACTTCTATTTACACTTTTTCTATCCCCATAAAATTGTTCTTCTTTCTTCAGTACTTGGGGAGGGGATGGAGAAACCCTGCTTTTCTGTGACTTTGTCATACAATAAACTGTCATCCACCTTCCATTTATCCTTCACCCATTTTTGACTGGCACAGAGAGGCAACTCTAGTTAAAGTGTGTGCCAAAACTTGAGAGTGCCAAACTTGAGAGAAAACAAAATCTAAAATTCACTGCCTAAGTGTATGATTTCTGGGCAAGTCACTCTTGTGCCTCAGTTTTCTGATTTGTAAAATGAGATTGGATTTACTGACTTTTAAGTCTGTGATCTCTAAAATCATATAATGTTTTTTGATCTAATCACTACATATAAATAATTCTTCCAATGGCCTTTCTCAATCCTCATCCTCCAACTTTTTGCTGCTTTTAAACTATTGACTACGCCCATATTCCTGGGAACTCTTTCTTTGACTTCTGTGACAATAATGTTGTCAACTCTTTCTCTCATTCTTACTAGATGTCAACTTCCTTCACTGGTTTGTTTTTCTCATCCTATTCCAAAATATGGTTGTCCCCTTAAGTTACCAAATTTTCTTTCAACTCTCTCTTCCTTAATGATCTTTCCTTATTCCATTGTTTTAATTACCCCCTCTTTTACATGTCTCTTCTATTAATACATCCAACTCCATTCTCTACCCTTAGCACCAGTCCCCCATTTCTAATTTCCCTCTAACTTTTCTTACCTGAATATTCTATCGACATCTCAAACCACAAATGTCTAAGACAACTCCTTATCTACATCACCAGAAGGGGAAAAAAACAACAAAACCCTAACCCTTCTATCAACTTGCCTATTTCTATTGATAGTATCACCATCTTGCAAGTTCCTGGATTCAAACTTTCAAGCCATTTTTTACTTTCTTCCTCTTGCTCTATCTGTATCCTGCCTTCATAATATCCCTCTCCGTTCTCATTTACCACCCCCTTTATTCATTCTTTCATCACTTTTTTTATTAAAGCTTTTTATTTTTCAAAACATATGCATTGACAATTCTGCAACATTAGCTCTTACAAAATCCTGGCTTCCAATTTTCCTCCCCTTCCTTTATGCCCTCCCCTAGATGGCAAGTAGTCCAATATATATATATATGTGTTAAATCCAATATGTGTATACATTTATATAATTATCATACTGCACAAGAAAAAAAAAGAGAAGCAAAATAAAATGCCAGCAAACAACAAGAAAGAGTGAGACTGCTATGTTGTGGTCCACACTCAGATCCTACAATCCTCTCTCTGGGCATCACTTTTTTTTTTTTAGACTATTTTAGTGCCATCCTACTTGGTCTCCCTGCCAATATAATCCCCCTTTTCTAGCACATCCTTCTTCACAGAACAGCTGAAAATACATAAACCTATGTCATTTCCTTGCTCAAAAAACTTGTTGTTTCCAATAAGATAACTTGTGATTTCCTTTGCCTAGCATTTAGATCTTCCACAGGCACAGTAGACATAGCACCAAACCTAGTCAGAAAGAGCTTAGTTCAAATGAAGTCTCAGATCCTTACTAGCTGTGTCACTAGACAACTTCTTTAGCTTCTATTTGTCTCAGTTTCTTCAACTATAAAATAGAAATGATAGCACCTTCCTTGCATGGCTGTTGTGAGGATCATCTGAGATAGTATTTGTATAGTGCTTAGCTCAGTGCCTGGCACATAGTATATACATATTTATTATCCCCCTTTCTTTCCTTCCACGTAAATCTGTGATTTAGAAGTCAATAACTACATGTAGTAGAATAAAGTATTTTTGGAACTTTCTAAATAGATATCTAGTGAGAAAAAAGTGTATAAAATTTTTATTTGTATGAACTAGCCTCTAAATACTCTTCTGAGAAGCTATGGGAATTACTTTGTTTAGGTTTGTTTCTTTAGATGCAAAAAAAAAATTATTCATTTTATTATAGTTTTATCTGCTCAGGAGTTATGTGCAAACACTAAGTGTAATAATACTTTGAGACGGTATTCTATTCCATTGTTCAAACGTAACCCCTTGCCTCATTGCCTGCTGCTGCTCTTTCTTTGGTATGTTAGCTCCAAATGACCATCCTATTTGAAAAATGCCCTGGACCCTCTGTTTAAGTGAAATTTAATAGTTTAAAATATTCCTGTAGAAATCAAACCATTGAATCTTCAGTATGTGCAAAGCCCTGTGAAAAATGAAATGTATGTATGTATGTTATGGGCCAGAACTCTGAACTTGAAACAAAGGATTCTTACAAGGTGCTAAGTCAGTGGAATTGATAGAGACAATAGTTATCTAATTTAGCGTGGTGCTTAACAGTTCTCTAGGTCAGTGCATGTACTTAGTACTTACTACAGTTCTACAAGATTCACACCTTTGATAAGAGACCACATATAAGCTAGGAGCCTCAGCCAGGATTCAGTTGGGGAGATTCAGAAGCAGAGAAGGCAGTAGGGAGCTCAAGCTCTCGGAACCAAGGCCAGACTGAAAGGCTCTCCAGAAAGCTGCCCAGCCCCAGGAAAGAGATAATAAAGGATCTAGAGTATAAGAAAGCTAACCAGGCCACAGGAAAGGAGACAAGACATGGAAAGAGACAATAAAGGATTTGGACTTTAATCCCTGGCTTCATTTGGGGTGATTACTGAATTGAAACAAAGGCTGCCTTCAGAGACCCCAAGAAAACCTCAATAGAGAATATTACATTTTAGAGAGAATATGACACACACGCGCACACACGTGCATTAGTGCAATCATCATCCTATGAAAGTTTATGTTCCAACTGAATATAAAAGCATAATAATAATAGAGATGGCCATAATGTAATTTTTAAAAATATAATAGGCAGCAAAACTTAGTGATCTTTTTTTGAGAGGCAATTGGAGTAAAGTAACATGCCCGGGATCACACAGATAATAAGACTGGATTTGAAATCAGATCCTGCTGACTCCCAAGCCACTGCTGGCTACACTGTGCCATCTTAGCTGCTCCATAGTCTAGTGATTAAAGCTTTCTTCAGGGTTATTAATGAACTTCCCATCATCAAATCTAGTGGATTTCTTTTAGTCCTCCTCAACTTCTCTACTGTGTTTTTTTTTTTTTTTTGTTTGTTTGTTTGTTTTTCTAATATACAGTCATTTTACCTCTCAGGTATTTTTTCTTCTGTGATTGAATTCTCACTGTGCTCTCTATTCTCTCTTATTCTTCCTTCCATCTCTCTTCTCTTAAACTTGATGTTCTCCAAAACTCTATCTTTGGCTGTCTTCTCCTTTTTTGCTTGGTAATCTCTCCTGTTTTCATGATGCTCTTTATTGATTTTTGCAAATAATCTTCAAACCTAGAATTTTACCCCTTGATGTTAGTAGAATTTTGAATTCTGGCCCAGTGGAAGTCCAGTACTCCAACCTAGTTTAAATTAGAGCGTCTCATCAAGAGACTAGTTACAAGATAATGAAGTTTTGGCCATAGAAGTTCTCAGACTGGAGATGGTAAATTACTGTCCCCAGAGGTGAATGAGAAGAGAAGAATGGACCGAATTATTTTGGGGGAATTGCAGAGCTGCTTTATTGACCTCAAGCTTCTTGGACACATGGCAAGAACAAGGGGATAACAAGTAGAAAGCCAGAGTCCTCCCATAGTACCATTCCTAGTATGAGGAAAAAGAGTTTTATTCATTCATTGGTTAAACACCCCAGGGGCAAATATGGACAAGAGTCAGATAATGGGCAGACAGAGATGGGTTGAGATCAGCATTGTGGAAGGGAATTCTCTAACTATTGAAATAACAAATCCATTTGAGAGAGCCATTCTCAAGCATCAAGTACTGAGTTATATAATTCACTTGATCCATATTAATGTAGGGAATCACCATATCAAGGTAATCCTTGATATTTGGAGTATTAAAATATTAGTCACATAGGATAATTACAGCAATAGAGAGAAGGTCAACCCTTTCTGAGGCTAGTAAGATGTGTTATAAAAGAAAGGAATAAGACACAGCCAGATTTCTAGTATAAATGAACAGAGATAAGCTACAGACTGTGTGGACTGGAGGAAAGATGCTGAGGTAGGAGTCTTTTCATCTCACCTCCAACTAGTGGGTTATAAATATATTTAATATTAAGAAAATAGATCTTTAGATCCAAGAATATCAGTTTTTTTTCCCATTGATTGAAAGTCTTTTAAAGAACAATTTTAGTGTTAACTATATTTCTTTTGAAAATGTGAAAAATACTAAGATGTTCCCTAATTGAAAATGAGAATTTTATCTGAGGAAAATATAACAATTAGATCCTTCAGTTGATTTGTTGTTATGTGCTTTTAGTTCTTCAAGGCCCAGTTGACAGAACATTGGGCTTTCACAATTATGTCATTGGTCTTACTTTCCTCTTAAATGCTTAATAATAGATTCTTCCTTTTTTTGATAAGTATCTATTGAATATATGCTTTAATCAAGATTTTATTACTCTAGGACTCTTTGTCTTAGAAACAGGAATAAGTACTTTTCCTCCATTATTAGTAAAAATAAATCTATAATGAAAGGACATAATTTTCAGAAACAGAACATATAAATTATCTGGTGTAATTTACCTACAAGAAAATAATTCCTAAGAAATATAATGAGGATGAGGAAGATGGCATTATATATAGCCCTTTAAGGTTACCCATGAGGTAGGTTCTGTTATCATTTCCATTTTACAGATGGGAAAACTGGGGTTCACCTAGCTAATAAGTATCTGAGGCAAGATTTGATCTCAGGTCTTTGTCAGCTTATTGCTTAGAAAGAAAGAGAGGTAATCTCAATAGTGAATAGAGACCCAGGTTCTAGTTTCACCATGTACTAACTAGTTCTGTGGCCCTGGACAAGTCACTTAACCTCTTAAAAAATTCTCTAAGACCATAAATTGCAGAGACCCTGATCTGCCTTTAGTAAGAGGAAATGCCTTACTGGGAGTTCCCTCACCGATGAAATTAGAAGTAGATTAAATATTGTTATTATGAAATAAATAGGAGAGGAACTAAACTGTTTACATGAAATAATCTATAAATGTCAGCTTTTATTATTATTATTAATCAAACCTCCACTAAAGTCTTTTTCCCAGGACTATTCAGAATGTGAAGCTGACTTTTGGCCCTACAAGGACATGGAAAGAATACTGGGTGTGTTGGAGATAAAAATCTGAATTCAAATCCCACCACTGATGGGAACCATATGAACTTGGATACTTAAATGTTCCTTGGTCTTTGTTTCCTCATCTGTAAAACAAGAAATTTTGATTTTGAGGCCTTTGAAGTGTCTTGTCTGTACCTTTAATTGCCCTCGTAGAGGGCAAAGACTTTGAGTACAAGTGCCCAGATAGGCTGGCATAACAGAGTTGGACCTGTGACCATGGGCAAGTTATTTAATTTCTTAACACTCTCAGGCGTCTCTGAAAGACTATTAGAGACAACATCGCTATCTTAGGGACAGGAGCATTTCACCTCCTACTACTCCCTAGTCCCTATGAAACTACTGGTGCAGAGGTGGGGGAAGTTGTTTACCAGTAAAAATCCTCTTCTTGAAAGTCCTTCTTGATAACATGCTTATTAGTGGATGCTAATTTTCTTTTAACTGGAGATTGTGAAATTTTACTAGTATTCTGAGACTCATTTCAGGTTTTCCTTCCAGTTTTGCTATATTCAAGTTCACCATCTAATTCTTATTTTTATTTTAAAGTTCAATTTCATAAAGAACACTAGTTCATACATTTTAAATAAATGTCATTTTTCAGAAAGGGTGACAGGGATGTTATTGTAAACTTTTGACTTCAAAAGTGTTGATTCCATTTTTAAAAAATAAGTGCATTAAAGAGTAATGACAAGAAATTTGTGTTTGTTCAGCTAAAGCTTCTAGCTTCATGATGATTCACACTCAGGAGAAATGTTTACACCCCCTAATTTGTCTCAGATTGGTTCATTTTTCAGTGAATCTCAGTGACTGCCTCTTTTTCATTTTGCAGGAAGTTCTAGGCCCACAATTGGATACTCATTTGGTTTAGACTTTTATGTCTCTCTCTGCAGTCAAAAACAACCAGCACACTTGCTGATTGGGACAAAAGAAGTTAGTTATAATTGCATATCTGAATGTACACAGTATTCTACTGGGAGGGGCAGTCTTTCTTAGAGCTGGAAAATATTCCATATTTTTATTACTGCTGTCATGTGCAGTTAATGGGACAGCACTAACAAATTTTTGCCAACAAGGGTGATTGATAGTGTCCAAAGCCAATAGAGAGAGTGCCAGAACTTCTGCCTCTTTTCTTTGAGTTCTGCTACTCTAGTCAAGTGTATTTGGCCCCATTACAATTCTCCAGGGCTTACCATTCCTTCACAATTTTTGCTCTTTTTCCTGATATTTCTTTTCTTTACTCATCTTTGTCTATTTTCTTTTTTTCTTATTTCATTACTTTTTCTAAAACCAGACTAGTGTTTTTATTTCCCTTTACCAGGTAATTAGCTATTAGTTAAGAGGATTTCTGCCATCATTTATGTCAAAATGTTTTGCCAAAAATATTTTGTTCTTCCTCAGTCATATTCTTGAAAGGTCCCAAATGATTGACTGTAAAATGTCATCTTTCTAGATAATTATTTACTTTTCTTTTTTTTTTTAAGTAATAGAGTAGGCAAATCTATTTTTTTAGATGGGGAGGGAAGTAAAATGCCCCCACTCTGAAATTTCTAATTGTCAGTTGCCGGTAATACTGCAAAATTTAATGATTCATGTAAGCATATGAGTATTCACAATAAATCACGGAGTTATGAATAAGTCATGGTTGTCAAAAGGAAATGTGTAGCCATTCCAAGCCGTCTGCCATTAGAATGCATCGAGGCAGCTGTCAGCTGTTTTCTTGTAATTAAACAGCCAATGAGCAGCTAATTAAGACATATGTGTATACAGAAGTGGAAGTGGGTATGTTAATGAACTGTAGGAATCAATTCATTAACTGAAAATTGTCAAAAGACCAAACATCAGCTCAGCATTTCAGCCTCTGCTGATCTGAAGAAGCAGCGAGCCAGGGATGAGCTGGTGACACTAGGCAAGCCCACTCACTCTGCATGCCCTAGGCCTCCCTAGCAGTACCAGTCAGCTTGGTACTTCAGCATGGAAGACTGAGTGGTGTCTTACAGGAACAAATGGCTGAAACCGTCAGTGACGCTTATGAGAAAAACTATATTGATATTTCAAAAGTTTGGTTCAAGCTGGCACATGAGTTAAAGAGTCATTTCAGAAAACTGATGTTCTGTGTAGTAAAGAATAGACTGTTTTCCATGTCAGAAGTAATAAATAGGACTTGGGCAATAGACAGAACTGAATGTTTTCCTTTTATATTTAAAAAAAACAACTGTTTATTGATAGAAGGTTTTTTTTTTTAAATATCAATTTGCTGAGTGTATTATGTATCTATCTTCACTTTTTCTTGGCTCTATATAAAAAGGGGGAGGGAGGACACAGGGAATTAGAAATCCAGTAAACTACAAAATATTTAACAAGCTCTTGGGATAATGTTGGACACATGTCCATCATTGGTGTTGGTGAATCAGCAAGCATTTATTAAATAATCTGATAGAATTGAGGATACTAGATGGAAACTTAATGAAACAAGAAGAAAATGAATGGAAGTGGGAAGCAAATGTAATATAAATTGTTCATGTAGATGGGCAGGCAAGTGACAGAGTGAATAGAGTAAGACTCAACTTCCTAAGTTCAAATCTGGCCCGTCTCTTACTAGCTCTGTGATTCACTTAATCTGTTTGCCTTAATTTCCTCATCTGTAAAATGAGCTGGAGGAGGAAATGACAAGCACTACAGTATCTTTTTTTTTTTTTTTTTGCACTACAGTATCTTTGCTGGGAAAACCCCAAGATGTGACTGAAAAATGACTGAACAAAGAATAGTATTAATGAAAAGAATTCTAGAAAATGATCAAACAATAGCACCAAAGTATAGTGTTTATAAAAAGAATTCTATACTGGAAGTTTGGATGTGTTCATTCCAATCTTGTATTTCATAATTAGTAACAAGTCTTTCTCACTTCTGAGCCTCGGCTCGTTTTTGGGGAGAAGGGATTAGACTAGATACTTTCTGAGATCCCTCCTAGCTCTAAAGTTCCGTAATTCTATAAAATAAATGTTAGAAGACATCAAAAAACGAATCTCTTTTTAAAAAGCAAGGAAGGATAAAAGTTCTCTATGAAAATCTCACGGAGTTCTTCACAACAAATTGTCTTATTCTTCCCAAATTGTTCCTTTATTATAGAGAGTCAGTGGAAGGCATGGGCAGGCTAATATCCTTATCAGTAGTTTTTATTAAACTTTGGCGCATCTCCCTAAGTGCTATGAAATCACCACAGTCAACAATCCTGAGCCACAAGAGTTATTCGGGTTGTTGGTCAAGCCTGAACTGATTTATACCCACACATTTCCAAATCTTTTAAATATTAGAAATGTACCTCTTTATTAAAGTAGCCTAACTTAAGCAAAATTTAAACAAGGATCAAAGGTATTTCTTTACAATAAATAAAAGTCTGAAGATGCATATTCCTGGTTTTTTGGGGTTTTTTTGGTTTTTTGGTTTTTTTTTTTTTTTTTTTAGCACATTTTGGGAGTCACCCATAGGAAAATTCAGGGAGTCTTTAGCATCCTCACCCACCTTCTCATTTTATAAATGGGGAAATTGAGGCACAAGAAGATTGGGACTTGCCTTAGATCATCAATTTTTCATTGGTTTTAACCTTTCCTCTTATCTGGGTCATGAATGCCTTCCCACTCTCTTCTGTCCTATCCTCTAGATTGCATGTTCTGGGTTTGGGGCTTTTGGCTGGAGAGGTCTTAGAATTTTCTCTCAGCTGGCAGCTTGCTTCCCCGAGGGAATTTTTTCCTTCTCTGCTTACTCAGTCTGTCAAAAGCCTGTCAGCCTCTTTTCTCTCACCTGTTTTCTTTAGGGCTTGAATAGCTAGCTATCTTTCTGAATCTTTGAGTTCTAAGACACTGTAAGGAAGGCTCAACCCAATATAAAATCATTTCTTGCTATCCTAAGGAGACTTTTTTTCATTTTTCTTTTGAGAAGCTACTGGTGGAAAGCTTCGAGCCACTGTTAATGTAAAAGTATGGTTTCACTTTCTAGGCTGTCATGTTTGCTGAAAATTTCTGCCGGTTAATTAGTGCTAACTAATGAATACTTTAGGACCCCTCTGGAGGAAGAGCTTGTGGTGTGGGACTAGGAGGGAGATGTAACAGGTCTAGTTTTTATATACCATATACTTTATATACCATAACTTAGAGGATTGCAGAGCCAAAAGAAAACTCAGAGGGATATTTAGAGATGAGGAAACTGAGGCTCAGAAGTATTAAGTGTTTTGGCCACATCAGATATGTTGTACGTGGTGGATGTGGAATTTCAAGAGACCTTCTAAGTATCTTGTTCATTCTGTAGAACCATTGGGCTACAGATTGTAGAAAGAACAGTGGGTCTTCCAAAGCTAGGGGACCTGAATTCAAATCCCATCTCTTTTTACCTCCTGCATAACTGTAGGAAAGGTCATTTAACCTCTCTAGGCCTCAGTTTCCTAATTTGTAAAATGTAAGGAGGTTGAGCTAGAGAGTGTCTGAGGTCCTTTCAGTTTTAGATCTGATGTTTCTGTGATTTTATGCACCCAAATGTTTATTGTCTTCTTCAGAGCAATGCCCTTGGAAGGCCATAACTATGCTTTTAAAAAATAATTGGAATTCTTCTTCCTAGAATTGCCTTCAGGGTAAATTTAATTTTTGGAAAAACAGCTAAAAAGTATTAGAGGCCAAATCTAGTAAATAATATGGATTATCAAGTAGACTTTTAATATTCGGGGTGTAAAGAATAACTTATAATAGCTATAAAGTAAAGAGACCGATTTGATCCTGTGAATCATAAACTGCCTCTGATAACAATTCCAAAAGAGTAGTTTAAAAAAAAAATGTTTGGACTGATGACAGCATCATCATAGTAAATTTGGACTTCTGGGTTGGCTAAAAGACAACTCTCATTTATAATAGTTTGCTACAGTTTTACATTTACAAAGCAACTTTCCTCATAATCCCATGAAATAGGTCAAGCAAGTATTGTAGTGTAGCAAAGAGTTTTAAGTCTGGAGTCAGAGGTCCTAAGTTCTAAACCTACCTCAGATGTTAACTTCCTCTGTTACCCTGGGAAAAGTTTCCTTCACTTTCCTGGACCTCAGTTTAAAGTGGTTTAAAATGAAGTGGTTGAAAGGACCTCTGGGATACTTTTTTCATTGTATGACCTCCCTATAATGAGGGAAACAAGGCTTCAAGGCCTCAAAAGAGTTATCCACAGGATCACACTTGTATACTATTTGTTATACTATTCTCCTGTTTTTCCTATAGTGATTTATAGTAAATTTCATTCATAGAGTTAGATACCTGTGATGTCATTGGTATATGGAACTCCCTATTGAGGAAATTTCCTATACTAATGAAAGCTGACAATTTTTTCTGTAATTTGTTTTCTTAGAGGTTTGCCTAAAGTTCTGAAAGATTAAGCGACATGCCCAGAGTCACGTAGTCAGTATGTGTCAGAGATAGGATTTTGAATTCAAGTCTTCCTAAAATTGTTCTTTATCCACTATGCCATGTTACCTGTAAGAACAAAATTTAAAGTACTTTTGAAAAATGTAGTTCCTTAATAAATGTTACTTTATGAAGTTAAAACAAAACAAAACTTATCCACGATCACATAACTAGTAAGCATCAAAAGTTGAATAAAACCCAGGATTCCCAAACCCAGTACTCATACTATTTCATTTTTACCATTATAAATATCTGAGGCCTGAAATTATATGTATCATAAAAGTGAATCTCATTACTTTATAGTCAGACAGGTTTGTTAATTGGTGTCCTTGTTTCTCTAGCCATTAAACAAAAAAGCCATCATCCTGTGGCTATTCAGTCCCTTAGAGGTTCAACTTTGCAGGGTAGGTTATCAGCAAGCAGTGCTAACATACCAAAACTTTGTTAGTGCTGATTGTGTTATCTTAGTTTAATGTCTAGAAAACAGAAGGTGATTTTGTATAGTGTATTTGTTATGGATCTAACACTTACTTGAGAGCTAGCCTTCAATTCTTGCCTTCACATTTTGAAAACTATAGCAAAACTAGAGTCCAGGGATAATCTTTGAAGGTGATGGCCAGCCCATAATTTTTTTTTTTTAATGATCTATAGAAACTGAGATTTAGTCTATGAACTATAACTAGATAGCTATAGACAACAAGCTGGCACAGTAGTTAGATTCCAGGCTTGGAATGAGGAAGACACATCTTCCTGAGTTCAAATCCAATCTCATACACTTTCTAGCTTAGAAAGTCACTTGACCCTATTTGCCTCAGTTAGCTCATTTGTAAAATAAGCTGGAGAGGGAAATGATAAACTCTCCAGAATCTTTGTCCAGAAAATCCCAAATGGAATCACAAAGAGTCAAAGATAACTGAAAAATGAAGAACTCTAGAAGAATCAGTAGAAGAGCAAAGAGTGGAGAGTGTTTACAAGTCATAGTCATAGGCTCATAGGTTTAGAAGTCTCAGTCATCATCTAATCCAGATCATTCATTTTAAAAAGTTAACAGTGGCCCGAAGAGGTCAAGGATCCTCCAGGTAGCACCAGATTGTGTATAACTAAGTGTGCCTCTACTAAAGCCTTACTGAGATGCTTGATGCTGGGTGGGTGAGTAGGGGAGTAGGGGGTTCTGAAAAGCTATTGTAGGGAAGGACTTTGTCTATGGGCCTGGTGATGGTCCTCCCACATTGCATAGCTTAGCAAATGTCGGTGAAGCTCACCCTTAGCTTGACCATAGCGTGATAAACCTGACCTTTGCAACTCTTGAAGATCATCTGTTAAATTATAGAGGGAGTTGTGATCTGCCTAGGTGAAAAGAGAAGTGAAAAAAATGGTAGCTCCTTGATGCATTGACTGCGTGTTGTCATCAAAAGAATGTAAGCAAATATCCTCTGCCTACTGATAATTAAGAAAATGAGTGGTGATATAAATTTGATTTCACATTTTTGCTCTCTCTGCTAGCTTCTATAATGAGGGAAAGAAAGAATGGATGGTATGTTGTGTTGTCCATTCAGTCTCGTCTGATTCTTCATGACTCCGTGGACTGTATGGTTTTCAGGGCCTTAGCTGTAAGCTTTGGGCTTTCAGGAGCCTTGTGTTGCTATGGAAGCTCTGTAGATGAGCAATGGGGAGCAGAAGGGGATTGAGGGTGACAGCAAGTGGCTTTGTTGGGTTTTAAAGACAAAAATCACAAACACCTGTAATCCACAGTCTTGTCATAGCCATGTAAATTCCCTAGACATTGCCAAGACAAACTGAGGGACAGTACTTCCTGTCTCCTTTCAGTTTTTCCTTTCATATTGCTATGTGGGACTTGAGCTGCCTATTTGCCTTAGCTTTTATTTCTTCTCGTCTTCCTCATTAGACATCCATGAATTTGAGCTTGGGGTGAGCAAATACTCTGATCAGCTTCCCTCACTACACTACTAATTTCCCTAAAGTCCACCTGCTTCTTTGTCTATTATTTTTCCACTTATGACATTAGTCCTTTGAATGGGTGTATCTTGCTAGTATTAAAACGACTATATCTGCCTCTGAGCATCAAAGAACGTCCTCTGGGCACATTATAATTTAAAAATGAAAAGGACAGAGGAAGTTTACCAACCTCATTAGTTAGTCTGTCAAGATATTTGAAGCTAAGAGTATTTGAACTTATGGAGATACACAGAGTAAAGGATGCTGTTAAATACAGACTTGGTCGTGCTACCGACCTCGGGCAAAATATTTCTTCTCTTTGGGTTTTAGTTTCCTAATCTGGGAAGTTAAGGGGATGGGATAGATTGATATCAATTCAACATATATTTCATCAAATTCCACATTTAGTAAGAGTCTGCTATGTGCCCTGGAAGGGGGAGGGGGAGGTAGGAGCTACATTGTACAGTGGATAGAGCACTGTGCTTGGAATCATAAAGACTCATTTTCCTGAGTTCAAATCCAGTCTCAGACACTTACTGGCTGTGTGATCACTAGCAAGCTAACAAAAGAGATATAATATCTGTAAAAGCAGTTAGCAGCGTGCCTGGCACATCTGTTATTTCAGTCCTGTCCAACTCTTTGGGATGGTTTGGCAAAGATACTGCAGAGGTCCTCTATTTCCTTCTCCAACTCATTGTACAGATGAGGAAACTGAAGCAAGTGACTTGCATAGGATCACACAGCTTGCTGGTTGATGGGCCTGCCACAAATTGCTCCACATTTCAGTCCTCTGATCAGCTGTCAAAATGATCGTCCTAAAGTGCAAGTCTGACCATGTCATCCTCCTACTCAGTAGATTCCAGTAATATCCTCTTAACCCTGATCAAATTTATAAATCATAAAATCCTCTTTGGGGCATCCATAGCTCTTCATAACTTCTTTATAATACTCATACATACATCCTTTTTCAATCTCCTTACAACTTTTTCCCCTACCCCCACATAATCTATGATCTAGTGATACTGTCTTCTGTGCTATTGAACAACACATTCCCTCTCCCACCTCCAAAAATTTTAACTGGCTTTAATTTCCTTATCTAGAATGTTCTCCTTCTTCATCTCTTCCTCCTAGTTTCTCTGGCTTCCTTCAAGACCCACCTAAAAATCCCACCTTGTACAGGAAGCCTTTCCTGAGCCCCCTTAATTCTAGTACTGTGCCTGTGTTTATCCTCTATGTAATTTATATATAGGTGTTCACATGTTGTCTCCCCATAAGACTGTGAGCTCCCTAAGAGCAATGATTGCCTTTTGCCTTTCTTTGTATCCCCAGGACTTAACACAGTGCCTGGTGCATAATAGGCACTTAATAAATGTTTATTGATTAACTAATGAAAGATCAAGAAAAAGAAGTGAACTTGATTGAAAGATCAGCAATCATCTAATTGATTCCTTTATTTGATAGATGAGGATATTGATAACCAAACAAGTGAAGTGACTTGACCTTAGCTGAATGAAGTAATAAATGAGCTAAAATGGGCAGGGGCAATCTCAGTGTTATTTCTGGGATCCAAGCCAACCAGGACTTCTGGGGTAAAGTTATTGTTTAAACTTCAGAAAATGTAGAAAAACGTATTCTTGTTCAGAGTGATTTTTTTGCAATAAAAATTTTAGAAATCTGAAGAAAACACAGGTGAGTGATTAATTTCCTTCCATTTGTTTTCCAAGGGAATTTCTTTTAATCATTGATGGTCACAAAGAGGGAACCAAGTCCAATACCCCTTACGCAACCCTGATGAAATTAAAGGGAGTTTTGCATGTGTAAGGATTGTAAGATTGGACTCAGGAGATTCATTTTGCTCAGGAAAAAAAATAAACACCAGCTTTAATTTCATTAATGATTTCCTAGATGATTCCAGTACAAGTTTAATTCTCCATTAAATATTAATGCCACTTAGTATACTGTCTTTAGCATTGGGTAGATAAAATTGATACTAACCTACTCTTTTTTTGCATTTTGTGACTTAAATCACAGGGCTTTTTCAGGAGGAGTCAGCAAAGTAATGCCACATACTCCTGTCCTCGTCAGAAGAATTGTTTGATTGATCGAACTAGTAGAAACCGCTGCCAACACTGTCGATTACAGAAATGCCTTGCTGTGGGGATGTCTCGAGATGGTGAGCCCTCCCAATTTGAGTTGTGTTCCTAGGGCACAGGGACACTCTTTCTTAGGATGATATTGTTAAAATGTGAACCAAATGCTTCCACATATATTCCTATTTAATGTTGTAATATAGATGTTGATCCAGTTTGCTGCATCTCCCAGAGAGTTGGTTAGTGTAAGCTGATTCAGTTCAGTAAGGGTGGTATGACAAGGGAAAGGTGTCAGAATGCTTCCAGTGTATAACTTTAAGACACTGTATGGAGATGCATTGATTAAACAAAGATGTAAATCTTAGTGCCTCCATACTTTGAATTCCCATTACATTTTGCCAGACGGCAAAGCACTTCCCCCAAATTTATAGTTTTGTAGACAGATGCTATATCCCAAAAGGATTATTGACATTCAGAGCAAATCAATTTTGGCTTACAGTGCATATTTTGAAAAATTGTATTCTGAAATCAAATATTTGTATACACAAAATATATGAGAAATAGCAGAGCTTGGATCAGCAACAAATGTTCTTTTCATTAACAAAAAATATTTTAAGAAGGAGAACCCATTTACCATGCAATTATAAGACATTCTAGATTTGTCTGGGAAACAGTTATTCAAATACATGGGAACTGGGCACAAGCACAATATGTACAGTTGAGATTATTTCATAATGCAGGATGGTCCTTTCATGAGGTCCAATTGAATCTAATATCTTTTTTTAATAAGATTTCTTTTTAAAGGACTATCTTATCAAAATCAACTTCAGCTAACTGTGCATGCTGCCTAATAAAGTCTGTCCTGTTGATGGGATCTGAAATTTAGAAACTCCAGTAGACCTAGTACTTACACAGATTGCAGCCCACAGTGGTGGTGGTATATGTGTGTGACAATTGGAATATTAAAGAAAAAAAAAACTGAAATTTTTTGGAGCTGACAGATGCAGGTCACAAACAATTTACACCATATTCTTAGAAATTCCTGTGATGTGCAATGCCAGCAGATTTTCTCTTCTGTTGGCACTGAGCTGACAAAATTAGGTGTTGCTTGGGAACCTGTAAATTAAAGTCACAGGATGAGAATATATTTTCTCAAGAACAGTTTTTCTTTCTTGTTTCGAAAGGTATTATTATGAAGGTACCATAGGGTAAGACAGAAGTTACTGTGTAGTTGTTATACTATGGAATAATCAAGTTCTACTTGGATTTATTCACTGGATATAATGGGACGTATATTTTTAAATTGTTTCAGGGAGGATGGCTATAGGGTCTCTAAATTCTTTGCAAATGACAAATGGTACATACTGTGTTGGGTTTAAAGTCAGTTTTTGTACTTGCGAAATTAGGGTATTTTATCCATTTGGCAGTAGACAGAAGGCTAGACTTGGGAACCAGGAAGACCTGAGTTGAACTGCATACTCAGACATTTATTAGCAGTGTGATGTTGGGCAAATCACTTAACCTTCTCAGCCTTAGTTCCTTCATCTATACAAACGGGATAATAATAGCACTTACCTCACAGGGTAGTTGTGAAGGTCAAATGAGAAAATATATGTGAAGCTACATTCTAGAATGGTCTGCCTAGACCATTGCTGCTTTTGCTACATTTCCATTCGGGTTTTGATCACTATGATTGATGTTCCATCTTAGTCAGTTTCTTCTATGCAGAAAAAGAATTAGTATAAGTATTCTTTGGCTTAAAAAATGTCCAACAACTATCTAGTGTGTTGACCTAAGCCAATAAACTCATTTTCATTTTTCTTCCCCTGAAACAATAAGGTGGAGGTCAGATGAATTAATTCATATTTTCTATATCTAATTTCTAATTATAATAGCATCAGCAATACTCAACAGAGTCTTTGCCTACTTCTGAAAAGTAGAGAATTGTGAGCTTTTACAGGAAAAATTCAAGCTAATAAATAATTTTTCCCTCAGTGATCTGATTGTTTCAGGAGAAATAATTGTACAAGCTGGATGATCCCCAGATAACTTCCCTAATTATCTCTTCATTTTGTACCTGGAGGCATATCCCAAGGGAGAAGCACAGAAGCCAAAATTCAAGTATGGATAACTTGGGACCAATGATAACAGAATGGTATCATATACTTTCTGAAAAATGGGGCCCAGTATTGCTGGGGGGGTTACCCTGACCAAATCAGGGATCTTCTTTAGATTTAAAAAAAAAAAAGGAGAAAAATGAATCAAAATCTAACGCACAAAATATAGAGATAATATAAAAACTTTGGTGGTTGGCCTGAAGGTAAAGAATAGGCATTATTATGTGCAAAGCACTATACTGAGTGCTTCACAAATATTTTCTCATTTGGTCTTCACAAGAGGTAATTATCCCCATTTTACATGGAGGCAAACACAGGTGTTGAGACTGAATTTGAGCTCAAGTCTCCAGACCCAGTCCTCTATCCACTGTACCTTCTAGCTGCCTCTATCTGAAGATGTTAATTTGAACACTGAACTAAGAGTTGGAAGACTGACTTTTATCACTATCTCCCAATGTAAATCATTCATTCTCTTTGTTTGGAGAGAAAATACTTTGTGCCATGTAGGAGTATGGAATTATAATCAATATGCATTATAATATATAATCAGTTACAATTAACAATCTGTAAACTGCCTCCTGACCATAAAGATTGTGTGTGTTTGAATCCTGCCCTAGATACTCACTACCTAAATAATTGTGGAAATGTCACATGAGGTTTCTGAGCTTGAGTTTCATTATCTTTAAAATGACTTGCAGTGATAATGTTAGATAGCATTTATATAGCACTTTCAGGTTTACACATTACATATGTTATTCCATTTGTTTTCACAATGATCTGCATATGTTTTGTTACTGTTCCACCCAAGTTTGGGTCACTATAACTGAAGTTTCATCTTAATCAGTTTCTTCTCTGTAGTTCTTCAAAAAATATATTCAACAACTATCCAGCGTATTGACCTAAGCCAGCAAACTCATTTGGGAGTTAAATGCCATTATCCTATTACATTATCTCATATATTATATTAGAGAATGCATATTACATTATAACCTGTAATATGATATAATATATTATGTATTATTTCAGTTTTACAGTTAAGGAAACTGAGAATAGGAAAAGTTAAGTGATTTGCTCAATACTGATCTAATAAGTGGCTGAGAAAGGAGTTGAATTTTTTGGAGGCACTTGGGGATAAGTGACTTGCCCAAAGTAACACAGCTGAGACTGGATTTGACACCAGGGCCAGTGCTCTATCTCCTGCCAAACCCAGTTACGTTCCCAATTGTAGGCTCTTTGGGCCAGTTTCATTATCATATAATCACCACTCTATCATTGTTTTGCAACTACGTAAAGATATTTAAGGGAAAATAATAACATGTCAGCACTTTTTTGTGTGTACACATACCAATTTGTCTGTTTTAGGCATGTATACATACTTACATGAATGTTTGTATATACACACACAAACATATATATGTGTGTGTATATGTTTATATATGTCTCTGTCCTTTTTCCCTCTTCCAGCTGTAAAATTTGGCCGGATGTCAAAAAAGCAGAGGGACAGCTTATACGCCGAGGTACAGAAACACCGGATGCAGCAGCAGCAGCGAGATCACCAGCAGCAGCCTGGCGAGGCAGAGCCACTGACACCTACCTATAATATCACCACCAACGGGCTAACGGAGCTCCATGAGGACCTCAGTAATTACATTGACGGTCATACCCCTGAAGGTAGCAAAGCAGACTCTGCAGTTAGCAGCTTCTACTTAGACATACAGCCTTCTCCAGATCAGTCGGGGCTTGATATTAATGGAATCAAACCAGAACCAATATGTGACTACACACCAGCATCGGGTTTCTTCCCTTATTGCTCTTTCACAAATGGAGAGACTTCTCCGACTGTATCCATGGCAGAATTAGGTAATACCAGAGAAAAGTTTCTGTAATTGCTTTAATAATACCCTTTGAATGAAAAGTTTAACACATTTAGCTTTCTCCTAACGAGCATGCTATTAGAAATTAACCCTCCAATTCCATCCTGTGTAGTCATCTTCTCATTGCTTAGTCAATTATTGAATTGACTGTGAAGAACCATTAAAGTAAAGGAAATGGTGGGTCTAGCAGAAAGTTCAAATTCCACAAAATTTATTAGGTTTAGGAAATGTTACTATTGATTTCTTTGAGCTATTTCCAGTTATTGTCCATATTCTCTAAAGCAGTGGTTCTTAAACTTTTGTTCTCAGTATCTTTATACTATTAAAAATGATTGAGGATCTGTCCAAAGAGTTTTTATGTGGGTTATATTTATAGATATTTATCATATTAGAAATAAAAACTAATTTTGAATTTGTAAACCTTCTGAAAGGGTTTCAGAGATCCCTCCCAGGATTCTCTGGAACATACTTTGGGAATCACTGCTCTAAAAGGTAAAGAGGGCTAGACTTGAGAATCAGGAAGACCTGAGTTCAGTAGAGCTGTAATTTTGTTTATTCTTCTACACATTTTGGTAATGGATACTAGCCACCCAATCTGTTCACTTAAGTGACTAATCACTGCAAAGATAGCTGTAATTTGTTTATGGTTACCATTGTTATAGCACTTTAGACTAAATATAGACAGGACTGTAAAAATGAGAAAACACAATAGCCTTTCTAAGAAACTGTTATTTGCCATTTTCATTGGACTTAAAATATTATACTATTATCAGGGGACTCTTGAGAAGAACCTCTGTGAGTTTTTAGTTGGATCTGCTCTTCCTGGTGATTCCTTACTCAAGGTTCTAATCCTTTGGGACCTTTCAGTGAGTTGCTGTGGAAGTGACTGATCTGTGACAATGAGAGAATTAAGTCTTCAGAGGGGAAATTAACAGCAGGAGCAGAAAGACTTTGTAAGCAATTGAAATCCTCATTTACGTGCTATAGATGTGTGCTCTTCTTTCCTGCCTTCTCTACATCTTTTCTCCATTAGAAAACACTTTTTTTGTGGGGAAGAGAGCAGATTTTTGATGTCTACATGACCTTTCTGAAAATAGAACAAATGGATTTTTTTTTTTTTTTTGCAGATCGTCATTATTTGTTTTATGAATCTAAATTCATAAGAGCACTTTTTAAAGCTTCAACTTTAACCAGTGAAGTATTAAAAGTATCTTCACATCTTTTTAAATTAATGAACTAGAAGACAGATTATTTTATGTTGTTTTTCTTGAATTGGACCCAGAACTCTTTATCTTGTAATCTCAGTTGGCCCTTAAACAGAATGTGAGAAAAGCAAGTTTATCAGAGATAACATCAGGATTTGATTGAAAACCTTCATCCTTTTTAATGACCCAACATTTGTTTTAATTTTATTGTCATGTCTCCGTAAATTCTGTTTGCTCTTTGCTGTTCTCTATTGTTATCTTTGAACTTAATATTGTTGTTTTAACATATATGACTAAAGTAACAAGCCACACACCAAATATGCTATTGTTTCTTCAGTACAGTGGGAGTTAGTACCCACTGACTGAATATTCACATAGGTACTCTACATAAGGATTCTTTCAAACTTTATCACAGTGTCTCACATAGTAGGTATTGTATAAAAGCGTATTCCCTTCCTTTCCCCTTCCCACTAATAATCCGTCTGAAATATAGAACTAAAATAGAATTGAATAAATGTTTACTTTTTTTTTTTTTACAAATCATTTTTGAACAATTTTGATTTTTATTTAATTTAATAATTTATTTTTTAATTAATTTGACCAACATCAGTTCTTTAAAAGTTCAGGCCCTTGAACACAGTAGGCATTTCAGTCTACAGGAACTAGCAAAAGTGCTAATTTTCTAGAATTCGAGGTAATTCATGCATTTAAAGATATTAGTGTTTGAGTCTTAAACATTAAGTAAATGAAATTCTGTAATTTACTATGTTGTGATGTCAGAATAACTTTTGTCATTAGATTTTGATTAGCAAATACATAGCAATTATAGATGTAATTTTGGCATCTACTACATTACCAGTTCATTCTTCTTATGATGACTTCTGGCCTTCCAGAGTAGCATCTTCCATACCTCCCATTCCCCCATCCCAGGTTTTTAATGGAAACACTTCTAAATTTCTAGCTAGATAATTTGGTTCCATCATGAAGTTCTATATTTGGTTTAGATAGCACAGTCTAACAACCCTGGAGACCTGTGTAGAAAACGAAAGTTATTTTCTTTTCCCATTTCCATAATTGAGAAATAAAGCATTGTTGGAAGAAATAAACTAAGTTCTTAACTTTTCAGCAGTGTGGTATTTTCTTATTTGCTGAATTAGAAAGTCTTTACAAAGAGCAATACAATTTTCTAAAAATCCGAACTTAATCAGAATTTAGCAAATAAAGAGTTTGTGAGTCATAATCAAAAACATTGTGAAATTCTAACTGGTAAGAATGTGGCCACTGCCCTCTACTGGTGAGTTATTCTCATTTAAATATTCAGTTGTACCCCTTTTATTGACTGGTTTAGAAATAGGAAGAAAGTAGTTTGGGTCAAGGATATCAAGAAAGATAGATCCATTTTATGTGATAAGATACAATTTATTCAGCTGTTGACTTAGTAATATACTGCTGCACAATATGAAATAATAAACTATGAGCAACATGAAAAAAAATTTCTCCTCTTCCTCTTAACTCCCATCTGCCTTATGAGTACAAGTCCAGGCTGAAGTGGATACCATGTTTAAAGGACCATAGGGAGTTCATTCCAGATTTATTTGGGCCCAGACTCTGGGGCAGATTGGATCTATAGGGGTCTGAGGATAGGATTTATACAGTACAACTTATCATTTTCTCTATTGTTACCAATAATATTGGAAATTTTTTAATAGTCTGTATTAAACTCAGCTAATTCTACATGGAGAATTTTCATTGGTCAAGTTCAATTTAAACTTTTACAAATATCTTAATTTACTGGAAAGGATTATTGAAACCAAAGAAAATATTCTATCAGGAACTTTGTTTCTTTAAAGGGTAGTTCAGTGCCCTTTTATTTGGGTATTATTACTTCCCTATTGCCTTTTGTACCAGTTTTGTTAGCTATTCCTTTCTACAAAATATAATCAGTCTAAGGTAGATTCCACACTCAAATGATTCTCATTTGGTCAAATTGTAATCACCGCTGGATAAATGGGAATCTTTTTAGCATTGTGGTCAAGTCAGCTCCCAGAGACATTCTTCCTAATGGTGTGTATTTTTACCAGATACTCTTAATTAACTCTTCTTTTGAATTAACCTTTAAATTCAGCCCTTCAACTCAATTCTCTGTGCTACCGTTCCTTTCTTCAGAACATTTTTGACTAGCATCTAAATTTCTGAAACAACTTTATAACTATTTTTTCTCATCTCTTCTGCCTTCAGTCTACCCTCATGTGCTACTAAAAAACGAATCTTCAATTTCTCTTTCTCATCAGGTCTAAACTCTACATCTTGATATTATTCCTGGTAACCAGTTCAGCTTAACCTATCTGATATTATTTCTCAGATGTTTTAACTTCCTTGATAATATGTGTAAATACACACATAATGCCTCTTTAAATATGTTTTTCTAAATCCTCTCAGGCATTACCTTCTCCAAGAAGCATTTTCCAATTATCTAACATTGATCTCTTCCTTCTTGACTTTCACAATATTTACTCTGTATTCCTTATATAATGTATAATTAAATTTAACCTTACACTGCTTGTTTTCTGTGTATAAATCGTGTCTTCCCTACAAGACAGAAACCCAAATTTAGCTTTTTTATAACCCTTACAGAATCTGATATAGTCCTTCTATGTTTATGCATCTAAAATGAATTAGTTCAATTTTCACTCATGTTTTAGTTACATCTGGCTTAATGTTCATTCATTCCCAGATATGTGTGGAAAGGGAACAGAATATTATCAAGGTTAAGAAGTTCTAAAAAGTTTCCATTCCTTGTTTGTTTGCAAAGTCCAGACTGCTCATATCTTCCTAAACTGAGCATTCAGTGAGTTGTTCAGAATAACTTAAAGCAGAGATTCTTGATCCTATTTTTGTGTCATATATCCCACCTCATACCTTTTTTTGCACAAAGACTTTTTTAGGTCACTCTATCTTGATACAGTCACTCTATCTTGATACAGTTATCATGGCTTTTGGGGGGGGGGGGGAGGAATTCACAAATTCCAGATTAAGAATCCCTAACTTAAATGTATTTGTTTGTTTTTAGTGGTGAAAAATGCCAGAGTAATTTCCAAAAGTGTATTTGAAGACTGAAAGGGGGAAATCATTGTGCTTTCTGATCTTTTTTGCTTTGTTTTGACTTAGAACACCTTGCACAGAATATTTCCAAGTCACATATGGAAACTTGCCAATACTTGAGAGAGGAGCTCCAGCAGATAACATGGCAGACCTTTCTCCAAGAAGAGATTGAAAATTATCAGAACAAGGTAAAATCTTGAAGAATATTTTCAGAATCTCTTTTTAGGACAAAATGAATCAAGGTGGTAAGGATTATGGGCTTGAAGTTGAAAGTTATGGGGAGTTTAGTATGAATGAGGAAATGTAATACCTTGCCTGTGTCCCTTTCAATGTGCTGGTGAAGTTGCACACATTACATTCAGCTTGTCAAAAAGGGAAAGAATTAGATAAACTTCCAAAAATTCTAAATGAGTGTATATTTGTGTTTTGCTACTTTTGAAACTTTAAAGGCCTGAAAGATGGAAGTAAAATAGCCTCAACTTTCGTTTTCTTCAAGTTAAGTATCAGGTGTTTAGAAGGCATGTAAAGGTTTCAAAAGATACCATGTGAGACTCAGACTTAAGGAGGGAGTTTTATAGGAGAAAATGAAAACACAGTGGGGTTAAGTTACTTACTTTCCCAAGGTCATACAGACTGAGAGTTAGTGATAGTGCTAAGCCAAAACTAAAACTCAAGTATCCAGTGATTTTTTTTTTTTTTTCTACTTTATCATACCAGCAGAATGAGCCTGAAACTAGCTGTTACATACAGGGTATCTTCCTTATTCTAGTATCATATTTATAAAAGGGAAGCAGCTGAACAGGTTAAGGCTCTAACACACCATTTGGGTTTGCTTTGAAATGGCTACAGAATGAGAACAAGAAGGCACCAGGACACATCAAACACTCCATAAAATGGTCTCTGCTGAAGCAGTGGTATGCTTCAGCTTTTTGCCATTTGTGTTTATAGCTTCTCTTCTTTATCTTTGTCCTAGATGGGGAGAAAAAGGAAAAAAAAATACCTTGTATGGGTTAAGGACAGAGGAAGGAGAAGAGGGATTTGAAAATGGTTTTCCTAAATCTAAACTAAAATAGATGAGCTATTGCTTTTATATATATATATAAAGTAGATAGGAAACCTCTGTACAACTTGGTTGCTGGAGTCCACCACCTAAGACCGATTTGAAAACATTAGACGGTTAAACCAATTATGTCCGCTTTGTGGATGATTTTGTATGATAACCTGTTTTCTCTCTTTCACAGCAGAGGGAAGTAATGTGGCAGTTGTGCGCGGTCAAAATAACAGAAGCTATTCAGTATGTAGTGGAGTTTGCCAAACGCATTGATGGATTTATGGAACTGTGTCAAAACGATCAAATTGTGCTTTTAAAAGCAGGTATGTGCATTGCAGGCAAATTTCAAGGCTCATTTCACCCTAGTTGTGAATGAAATGCTTGTTAAGGTAGGAGAAATGAATAGTTTTTTTTTTTTTTTCCTGTTTTCATTAGCTCATGATTCCCTTAGTAAAAACCAAGTTTAAATGGTTTATGTTTACTTGTAAAAATCCAATCATTCACTGTGGGGGCTTTTTTTCTGAAAGAATGAATATGTTTGTTATGTACTTGTATTCCTAAATTCTGATAAAATGTATTTCTGTATTCTTGGACTTTATGGGAAGTTTAGATGGAGTGAGAATAAAGAGGGTTCCTTATGATGCTCAGTAGATACCAAATTACTATTTTAAGAATTTTATCTATATCTATCTATCTATCTATTTATCTATCTATCTTTGAAGCATTTTTCTTTTTCCTAGCAACACTAGAATTCTTCATAGAAAAAGCAGAGATGATCCTAAGGTTATAATTTACAAAATTAATATTTTCTTTTATAAAACCTAATGATGCCTCAGCATCATGATCTTTAATGATTGTAGTACATCTCCCTTCTTTGGAATAAATCACTCATGTGATTATTAAGCCTACCGTATAGTACTCATTATATCATCTATACCATTGAAACTCATACTGCCAATCAGTTTATAGGATTAAGAATGAAACCATTTTGTCTTTATTTAGGTTCTTTGGAAGTGGTGTTTATCAGAATGTGCCGTGCCTTTGATTCTCAGAACAACACCGTATATTTTGATGGGAAATATGCTAGCCCTGATGTATTCAAATCTTTAGGTAAGAAAACTCTAAATTGAATCGCCAGGACAACAGAAAGAGATACTTGGAAAAATATTGCTATCCAAAATGGAGAATAGTTATTTGAAAGCTAAAAAATATTTTATTCTTTTTTGTCATTAAAGAAAACTCTAAAAAGCTTTTATGATCTTATATGTGTTATCATAAATTCCTGTCATATTTAGCCTAATATTAAGAGTTTATGTTCTGTCCTTCTGCTTTGACCTCTAGATATTAATTACATTCACAATGTAAAAACTGTTGACATGATTCTGTTAATTAGATGCAAAGATTCCAAACTTAGAAAGAAAATAGATTATTACTCCAAAATGGATGCTATATTAATACACATCAATTTTAAGGAATTACAATGTTGCCATCGTGAGAATTTCTTCCAGCAATAAAAATCATACACTGATAATAGGAATCACAGTTCCTTGATATTCTATATCCATTTATATATCATCCATTTCTAAGTAATATTTTACAGTTTTGAAGAATTATTTGAGACATATACCAATTAAGTGGTTCTATATAGTCATGAAAGTAATAAATGTCTAAGTTTATATTTGAACTCAGGACTTCCTGATGCCAAATCTAGTACCATATTTATTCTGCTAAAATGCTTACACACACACACACACACACACACACACACACACATCATAACACTCCCAGTATATAGAAATCCATTAATAATTGTAATGTCTTTTAAATCAATCCATTAACTAAATTGATTTTCCATTAAAAATCCAAATAAAAACTAAAGTAGTAGAAGAAGTAGTAGTTTTGATAGTAAGGGTAGTATTTATATAACACTTTAAAGTCTGCAATATCTCATTTTGTTCTTACAAACTCCCCCTATGTTATAGGTATTGTTATCTCCATTTTATAAACTAGGAAACTAAAGTAGACAGTTTGTGATGTGTCCAAAGTCATACAAGTAGTAAGTGTCTCAGGTCTAGAACTCTACCTACAGTGCCATCTAGATACCTCTAGAAAATTGATCCTGCCACTTTGGCGTGTAGGTTAATCATTTCATTGTCTCAAATCAGATTCTTATACCTGAATATTGATAGTCACATCTTTTCCCCTAGAATATTAGCCCAAATTCCAAGTCTTTTATGTTTTTATTTTTACAGGTTGTGAAGACTTTATTAGCTTTGTTTTTGAATTTGGAAAAAGTTTATGTTCTATGCACCTGACTGAAGATGAGATTGCATTGTTTTCTGCATTTGTGTTAATGTCTGCAGGTAAGACTGATTTCTTTTAGCAAAAATAATAGCTTTAGGATTGTCCAGGCAAAGAATTCCTGATTTTTAACATTAGTAAACATAACTTACCTTTCTTGACTAGATTTTTAAAAAAAAAAGTTAAATTGGGTTCCAACAAAGCATTCAAGTTTATATAATACCTTTAAAAAATAATTACCCGATGTGTCATACTGGTGGTTCATCTGACCTATATTCTATAGATAAAGATTCCAAATGAAATAACAAGAATGGATCTTGTCTTAACAGTAAAAGTTGGGAATATACTCCCTAAAACATTCTAACTCCTTTTAATAAACCTTCTTGGCACTACTTTGCATGACTTTGTCCCACCCTTTATATTTGTATTTCAGAGTCATAAATTCTATTAATTTACTGTTTTCTGCCGTGAAATTTTTTATACAATTACATTATTTTTCTTGAAATTATTTGCTACTCTGAAGTCTTAGTAAATCTCTTAGTTACTTTAAACTATAGTGTAGTTCTAATATTTGCCAGAAAAGAGTCACTCACTACTATGTACTGTGTACACTTGTAGCAGTAGTTTCATCTAGACATTTTGTTATCTTGAAAACTTGAGTGCCATGATAGTTTTTTATCTACTTAAGTGGATATCGGCTCCTTTAAAATATGGGCACCTTGAGGGCCAGGGCTATCTATTTTATCTTTACATCCCTAGCACTTAGCATAGTAACCAGCATTTAATAAGAACTAAATAAATGTTTTGTTATCAACCATCTGCTTTTATGCATACACATGCTAAATTTAAATAGCATATCTAGTTATGAAGAGATCCTACTTCTCTACTTGCTTTAAGAAGCAAGTTATTTCTAACTCATGCTCTGTTTATCCTTATAAATGTTTAATTGCTTATAAAAACTTAATTGCCCATTTCTTGCTTTACAAAATTTAAAAAGTAAACTGTAGAGAGGATTCATCAGTTCATCAAGAAGCATTTATTAAGCACCTACCATATGCCAGGCACTCTATTAAGAGCAGGGGATACCAATAAAGGCCAAAAAAAAAATTTTCCTATTTTGGGGGATTTTACCCTTTAATGGGGAAGACAGCATGCAAATAACTATGTACAATCAAGCTAAAGACAAGATTAAACTGGAGATATTCTCAGAGGGAAACCACCAGCATCATCAGACTTTAAAAAGGCTTTGATAAATTATATTAGAAAAACACAAGGACTACTCCTAATTATGTGATATTAGAGGAATACTACAGCCATCTTCCTGCTCACTTTTAGATCGCTCGTGGCTGCAGGAGAAGGTAAAAATAGAAAAATTACAGCAGAAAATTCAACTAGCACTTCAGCATGTCCTACAGAAGAATCATCGGGAAGATGGAATATTAACCAAGGTGGGAGCCAGAAAGTCTCCAGTTGGTGACTCCTTGTCTTAGACTATCTGTACTGTCTGTGTGTATTGTACTATTTTGGTGACTCCTTGTCTTAGACTATCTGTACTGTCTGTGTGTATTGTACTATTGTGGTAGATGCTTTGCCAGTTTGTTTATTTGTGATTACTATTGGAGTATATTTATTGGTAAGTGGAAAAGGTGAAGACTGAAAATTAATTTTAATATTTTTTTAGGTGGCATGGAGGTAAGTGAAGGGGAGAAAACAGAAAAAAATTCTAATGGATTTGGCTCTCTTTTGCCCTGCCATTTTAAAAATGCAGATACAAACCCAGTTGTTTTCATAGATTCTGACATAAGGAGACAGGACTGATGACTAGGGCAGCTAGGTATGGTGCAGTGGAGAGAGCACCAGACCTAAGAGTCAACAAGAGCTGATCTAGACCAGCCCTGAGCACTTCTTAGCTATATATGTAAAGCTCTTTTCAAACCTTAAAGCACTCTATAAATGCTGTTGTTGATATGTTGTTGTATTGATTAGTTGAGAGGAAGACAGTATGGAAAAATACTGATTGGCAATTAGATTACATAACTTAATCTGATTCTGCCAGTGAGTGATTATTCATCTCTGGCAAAGTTAATTCACCTATTCTGGGACTAAATTGTCTTATGTCTGAAGTGAAGGAGAAATATTTATATAGACTGAAGAGAAGCCCAAGTATAAAATAAGTATTAGTGTTCTAACGTGCCTTTCAAGTTTTAAAAAAAAAAAATCTCAGTCCATAACTGTTTTTCTCCTTTGACTCTCTGTCTCTCCTTTTCTTTACAGTTAATATGCAAGGTGTCTACATTAAGAGCACTATGTGGACGACATACAGAAAAGCTTATGGCATTTAAAGCAATATACCCAGACATTGTGCGACTTCATTTTCCTCCGTTATACAAGGAGTTGTTCACTTCAGAATTTGAGCCAGCAATGCAAATTGATGGGTAAATGTTATCACCTAAGCACTTCTAGAATGTCTGAAGTACAAACATTAAAAAAAAAAAAATTAACCAAGACACTTTATATGGCCCTGCACAGACCTGGAGAGCCAACACACTGCACATCTTTCGGTGGTCGGGGTCAGGCAAAGGAGGGGAAACAATGAAAACAAATAAAAGTGGAATTTGTTTTTCTCATGCATATGATTTCCATTATGCCTACAGATATGGACCCTTTTTCTGTCTTGGCTTCTTGATCTTTGACCTCTGTTTACAAGGTTGTCTTTTCTTGTAGTTCACTGCCCACAGACTTTCTACCGAGTAATCAGTCTTTCTAGTCAGAACAGAGAAGTCCAATAGTAACCAGGGACTGCTGGGTATGCAGAGCAGAGGTTGACTGCCCTGGTTTGTATAACCTGCTCATTGTCTCATGAAGGAAGATTTTTATTTTTTTCACCTATTATTGCCAGTAGGCAGGACAGCACGGAAAGGGTCCATAGCAATAGCAACAATAGCATTATAATATATTACAGGGTAAATGGGCATGAAGACTATATATAGCTAAAGAGATATTGTTTATATATTGTTTTAATTAATATAAAATGTAGTAACTGGTATAGCTTTTCTTGTTGAATTGATAAGGCACTTTTCATTTTGCACCTTTTTTTCTTTAAATTAAATGCTAGCGTGTTCATTGTTGTGTCGCACGTTCACCAGAAAGGCAAGTTTAACTGAAAAAAAAAAAAAAAAAGGCTTGGAAGGTACGCGAGGAGGTGTTTATGCTGCTGTTTTTAAAAAATACTTTTTAAAGAATGGCTGGTCATATCTAGAAATGATTATGTTCATTTTTTTAATGTGGAATTTAGTCTGAAACTGATGTAGCCCTAAAGGATGCTTTGCCTTTCGGCAAGTGATTTTTTTTTTTTTTAAAGTGTATTTAAGCTTCCTACAAAGTATAATTGCAACTCTAGGCGGAGACTGACCATGTAAACTCTTAGGCACATATTGAATAGCTTTTAAAATGCTTCTTCATCTCCTCCTTAACCCACCATCACCACCAAATCCCAGAGCTCTAAGAATGCAGAATCCAGTATTTGTATTTAGATATCTCCCAGTAGTAATCATTGAGCTTTGGAACAAATCAGTAAGCAGTATACTTATTGGAATTAAATTTTTACTACCGGAACAAATTTGTAGTCATAAAGTACAGACTAAAGGGAGGGATAAATTGAGGATGAAGTGGGGTAGAAAAACAATGTGTGGGTTCTTATACTGTGGAAATTCTGAAAGTATACCACAGAATAACTCTAATTTAGCTATTCCCATATTCTAGAATCCTAGAAAATATTGTACTCTTCATTTTGTAGGCAGCAGAGGGTAGAATAGGGGCAAGATATAAGTTGAACCATTTTACCTTATTTGTTAAATAGTGAGTCATAGGTCTTTATGTTTAGAAAGTGAAGCTGATACCATTAATACATAGTGTCTTCAGTAGGCCAATCAGGGCTGCAATTTAGTAATATCAGGAGGGACATGATTGGGGTTTTTAGGCAGTGGGAAAAAGGGTATTTCCACTTTCCCTACAGAAAAGGAGTAATTGCACAGTACAGTGAACATCTTTTCAGAACAGGATGATCATTCCTTCCTCTTAAGTCTATAAATGTTCATTTTTGATCCTACAAGGTGTCATGCTGAGCGCTATACATGGGATTTAGACACCTGATTTTCTTTGGGGTTTTTTGTGTTGAACTCTTCAGCCTTATTACCCATATGCTACTCTCTGCCTCAGGGCAAAAAGTATTTGATAGCTGTGATATTAGTTAATGACCATTACACACTCTAGGGACCTGAATATTTTCATTCTATTTTATCATGCTAAAAGCAAAAGAGTAGTGCCAAATGTATTTGCAAAGACAATTTTTTTTTTTTTTAATTTCAGTAGCAGAATGGAACTCACACACCAAAAAATGAATGTTCAAAACCCAGTCTGCTTTCTGGAACTGTGGTCACCCACAGTTGTCGGGAACATGTTTTGTGGCTAGCCACTCATTCTCAAATCCAAACTTTCTCCATATTTCTTCAATATACCTTGCCTCACATCTCCACAAGGCAAGTTGTATCAATTCACAGTTTAGGAAGAGGCCTTCTACAGTTAATACAAAGAAGAGAACGTCTTTTGTGGTCTCAAGATAACAGAATGGAACTTCAGTCAGTTCTTCCTTTACCTGTAAAAACCTTTACTTTTCCATTAGAATTATCTCCTGAATCTTTCTCATGGAATATTGACTTTAATTCTGTTGCCATTTTTGGTTTAAGAAAAAAAAAATAATTTAATTTTATATTCAACTAACTCCTTTACTTAGGGCCTTTTCTTTTTTAAATAAGAAAAGTCTTTCTATGGTGGATCTGTATGAAGCCTAAATAACATCTTGAACATTATATAGATACATATACCTATATACATTTATATTTGATCAATAATCATTGTCTAACAATAAACAAAAAAATAAAAGTAATCTATTTAAATACCTTAACAAGTGGCTACGTGAACTATTGAATTATTATCAGTTAATTATGGAAGTTAACAGTCAAAATATGCTCCCCTAGACATTGTCAGTTTCTGCAAAATATATCTATATCTATCTATCTATCTATCTATCTATCTATCTATCTATCTATCTATCTATCTATAAATCAATCCAAGGTCTTTATTTGTCCATTATATCCTACTGGGCTGATTAATAAATTACTGGGGGGCTTTTAATTGGTTTCATTGTAAGTCATTTCTGATTTACTCAATTTTGTTGGAGGTAGTTTTATTAAAGTATGTTAACTTTTTTTAACCAAAGCTTTCTAAATATGACCAGCCTCAGGTGCTAGTACTTTTAAAGAGCAACTAAACTTAATTTCAGTGTCCATTTTCAAGATTCCAATGAGCTAATCTTTTCTAAGGGTGAGGTAGACCTTAATCTTGAACACCTGTCAAGATTTCTGTGATACTTTTTCTAGAAAAGATCTAACATTGTGCCAGATGTAAATCTTGAGTATCATCACTTCAGAGTGACATTGCTTTTGAAGGAGAGGCAGGGATAAATCAAGATAGAATAATATAATGCTGCTACCAGGTCTTTTTGAAAGACCAAGAGGATGTTGAATGTTTCACATTATAGACACAGTTAATAGGAGTAGACCAATAGGATCCAAGATCTGAGGTGAGGTAATATATTCCATTAATAATATGCTGTGCATAAATGAATGTGAAAAACTTTGAATTTTCACTTTCTGCTCTCATTCTTCCTTCTATAATATATTCCTTTGCTAATACGGGAATAATTACTTTTAATGATTCTTATAATTGAAGTTGCCTGTATCTAAAAGTATCCACCAGATGATTTCTTTTCTTTTATTTTCTTTTTTTGGACCAGTCCCATATCAACATTATAACATGATTGAGCTTTCACTACTCATTTATACCACTCTCAATTATAACAAATATGGCTTATAAAGAAAAAACTGGATACTTTATTGCAATGGTATCTATACAGCTTGTTTCTTCTTGTGACAATTTTGGCTTTGTTCACAGTAGAAAATAAAGCTACAACTTATGACAAAATGAATCTTGCTTTAAAATAAATTTGGTTGTTTTGTTTTTAGTAAGTGCAGTATATTCTTAGGTCTCTAAAATCCTTATTCACCCTTTATAATTTAAACAAAGTTGATTTAAGACACTGCTTCTTCTAAGTTTGGTTGTTCTTTATGAAGTTTGTACATTTATAGTATGGATACCCAGGTCTATGTGAGCATGTGGGAAGGTTGGGGGAGTGAATGAATGTGTGTGCAATGTGAGTGAGCGTCTGACTGCTTCTAGGCTACTAAGTGTCAATGGAAAAAGAAAATGTATTCAAAATATGTAAGTCAAAAATAGAAGGTGGAAAAAAAAAGATTTATTCTATACAAAGCCTTGTCTGGACCACTTTAGAGAGACTTCTATTTTTTTAACCCTTCTATAAATATTTGATGGCACTTGAAATATTCCTGCAATAAAATGTGATTTGTGTAAAGAAAAAAAGATTTTGTAATGTGAAACAATGAAAGAAAGTAATGTAATTTTCTAAAAAAAAATACAAACAAACAAACTTTGTATTATTTTCTTGATGGAATTTGTCTATCTGTCTTTGGAAAACTTTTTATTTCATTGAATGTGCCATAGTAGAAATACGTGTTCTTAAGTTTTTGACTAAGGAATAGCTGTTTGTGTTCCGACATTCCAAAATGCAAGACAACATAGTAGAGTCCTAATTAAAAAGTTGAATTAGTCTGTAAGCTTCTATCATTGTTGCTTTTTTGCACATGTTCTTCATTCCTCTATAGTGCAATATGTACATAGAGCACTTGCGGGTGTACTTTGATCCCTCAGGGAAAAAAATTACATATTTGTACAGGTTTTTTTTTTTTTTTTTTTGCCTTTTTTTTTCTTTTTTTTTTTTTTTTTTTTTTTCTTTTTTGCTAAGGAATGTCGATTGAATCACTTGTTTATTGTTGAGAGGCAGCCAGATAATTATCCTAAAAGCCACTGTTTCAAACATTGATTGTTTAAATCATATATGTCCTTCTAGTACTTTTATTTTTAAAAAATAAAAAGTTATTTTCTGACAGTTCTTTGTGCTGATTGGTGAAAAAAGGGTAAATAAGCACCTTATGATTGACTTAACTGTGAATGACAATCCATCTTGTTATCAACAATAGAAGCCCTATCGTTTTTGGAGTTGGGGTTAAGAGTCAGAAACTAATGTGCTCAGGGATCTTCTAAAACTCTTAAAACAGGGTGGCCAGTACTACTGGGACAAATTTCATTTTTCATTAACATTAATAATATCCCACCAAGGCACAAGTGAACTGCATAAGAACATTAGTGTGTAAACTACTCACATTTGTCTTGTTTTGTTGTCTGAAACCTATATTTTCTTTGCTCTTATGTGCTTATAAACAGCATAAAGCTGTACCATTCTGTTCTAAAGTTAAATGAATATTAAATATATTAACAAAGGAACATTGTTCAGAGTTCCGTAGCACATTCTGTGCTTGTTCTGTTATCACCATCAAAGTGTTCATGTAAAATACATTTTTAGCATTCTACAATGAAAAGTATATTCCAGAATTTATTTATGGATAAAATTAAAAGACACTATTCTAAACAAGAGGTGAATAACTGTTCTATCACTCTTGCTCTATCACCTTTTTTATCTCTCCTCTCTCCACCCAATCTAACACCCCCTCCCCTTCTCTTTCTCTTCCTTTTTGCAACTCTTTCCCCTATTCCATTTTTTCCTATAGATATAAATATGCAGAAGAAAGCTTTAAATACTTTATAGACAAAATATCCTAACATAAGCATATTTTGAGACCTTAATCATATCCACTGGATCAGAAACAGATATATACATACATACAGATGTATATATATGTGTGTGTGTGTGTATATATACATATATATGTGTATGTATATATATATATATACATATATATATATATATACATACACATATATACATATACACACATTGCATTACTTATTAAATTTTGGTTAAGAAAAATTTTTTACTACTTTAGTGTCAAAAATATAGTATAATGGAATGTGTTTAAAACACATTACAAGTTAAATCCTCCCACTCAGTAACACAATAGGGACATATATCAGATATGGTATGTTCCATATGTAGAACGGTTTTTCTATCCTTCAATGTCTGCCTTATAAAGCAGTTTAGATTATTGAGTTAATTTCCATCACTTATTTTAAGACACACAAAGTCTTTCCTCCATCTGTATCTGCATTGTAGAATGGCCAAACATTTCCATGTAGCAGTTGTTTCTTTTCAATTTTTCTTTGGTGACATCAACTCTTGTTGGGCTCTTCATTTAATAACTTCTTTCAGCACCAAACTGCCATTGTAGATTACAAGAACCTTATACCCACTTTTGAGGCAGGAATCTGACCTCTAAAACTTAGAGCAATAATTACATTTAGTCCATAAAGGAAATAATTTTTTTTTTTTTTGGTAATTCAACATAAAATGTATTGATCTATGGATTCATTGTGGAAACTGCATATGAATGTTTTAAGTGGATGACTAGAAAAATTAGTATTTCTAATCTGCATTTAGTGTTATGCTTTAATTATCATACCACATTAAACTTTTTCATTTTATTCCTTGAAATCTTTTCATGGAACACATTCTCCATACACCATCATGATATCCTCCAAGAAACAGTTCTATGCTTTCATTGTTCTTTGTGCACTTCATCTAATTGCGTCCCACCCATTAACCCAATCAGTCTTAATATGGATTAATACATTTTCTTTGGAGCTGATTATCACTGAACAGATTGCATAAGTAAATGCAAGCAACTCATAAGCAATATAGTGAATTTTATTTCACAAAAATACATATGTACTGTACACATCTTTCTAAACTCCAAATTATCTTTTTCTGTTTTGGTTTCAATCTACATGTAAAACAGTGGTAAGTGTTTTTAACATTAGGAAATTAGCTGGCTGCTTCTTTCTATGTACCTGTATTGTCTGCCTGCTCCTTTTGTGGAGATGTGTTTTTGTATTGGATGTTTGGGCCAATGGGAGGCTTCAAGCTACAACATATTTTCCCAATTTAAATATATTTAACATATGACAAACCCCAGACAAGGCTTTTAAAATGTATAAAGAACTGCAGTGTTAGGTGGTTTATTTGCAAACCATTTTCAATGTTGTCCATTTTTATGGCACCTTTAACAATATTCTTGTTTCCAAAGTACAAAAAAAAAAAAAATAGGTTAAAAATACTCTAGCCATAACTGAATGTCAAGCAATAAAAACAAATGACTTTTTGTGCATAGATTTTAAAAAAATACAAATTTTAGACATCTGCATGTAAATGCAATCTTGTTTACTGCTTTCTTCAACTTGAGCAACTGATTCCTTATTTTCCTGCTAACTTAAGGACTTGTAATGGCCTGTAAACATTTTCTCTTACTCTTCTTTCAAATTTATCTTTGTCTCTGCTTTTGAGTCATGATATTTAATGTTGTTCTGCTCACCTCTATACAGTTAACTTTTTGGCTTTCATTCTGTATAGATAAGAAAATGTTATATTATAAACAGCCTACTCAGTGCAAATATTTATCTGTTTATCAAATACCACATTATTCTGTATAATACCTGTTTTACTATATAATCTATTTTAGACATAGCTGTTTAGAACTAGAGTGTGCTATTTTTGTGTTTTTCTGATGTGTGGTGCTAGATAAGTTACTTTTGTGAACAAAAAATCCCTTTTATTCCTAGACAATACCACCTTTGGGTCTTGTTAATTTCACTGAGTATAACTATATATATTTGTATATATATACATATATATATATATATAGCATATATATATATATCTATATATCTACCTGTACCCAACTGGTACCTGTATCAGAGTGCTAGATTTGGGACATGCTTTTCTCTTTAAATACATAGTATCATTATATAAATTATTCTACAGTGTATTTAATTGGGATAAAATTACTTCCTTAGTATTGATATTTGGCATCAATAGAGTGAATTTTCTTATAAATATGGATTGTGAAAATTTAGCGCCTTTTTTTTTTTGTTTGTTTTATAACCTGGCTTTGTAATATTATATTTCTTAAGATGAAAAATAATTTCCTGTAACTTCAAGAACCTAAAGGCTCACTCTAGTTTCAAAAGCAATACATTTTTAGGGTTTTTTTTTTTTTTTTAATAATAACTTATATTTGGCACCTGGTGCACTTCGCGCACCTATTACAAATAAGAGACATTTTTAAAAATATTGTTGGTAGCTTGATGGTAGAACAGACCTTCCAAACAAAAAGTTACTGGTAGATGGATATGTTTGTCATCTAGTAAATGTGTGGGTGTCACACTTGGATATGTTTAATTTGATATGAAATTTGCATTATCAGTCAATTATGTAATGTTCGTTTTGAATTAGCAATTGGACAAGGAGCTAATAATTCTTCTTCCAAACCTTTGGCAGGTTCATTCTTGAAAGAAATATATCAAATATCTAACTAAGGATGTAGTTAAACCTTATTAAATATTTATTAGAATTGTTCTGTAATATTACTGAATTTATAAGATCTTTAGCAAAGATTTTTGAGCAATTTATAAACCTATATGAAATGTTTCTGTTTACTGCACTTTTTGTAACTGAAGGTGATAAATTCTAATGTCATGATCCTGGCTTCCATGCTTTGCATTTGTACCCGCAGTCCTAGACATTTTCCATTTTTACAGAAGATTTGTTGTTATCATAAATATAAATGCAATTGTACATGGTGGGGAGGTTTCATGATCACTAGATGCTAATAATAATTAATTACCTTTCAAAACTCAATTGGCTAGAGGCTAGTGGAAAAAAAAAACTCACAACATTTTAATACAAATCATGAGGCCATTCCTTCTTGCTTTAGCTTAAGAGGAGATACAGGCCTTTTTTACTCCATTTAACATCATAGGCTGCTTAAGAGCAGGGAATCTTATCTTTTCTATGTTCTCTAAAATGCCCAGCACATTGTCGGCATTTAATAAAGATTAAGTAATTATAATAATAATCGACTTGATTGCAACATTGTTTTTCTGAATTGTTTAGGTGTATTTATAAAGTATACCAAGCCTTATGGTTAATATTTTCTCCTACAACCAAGTGTTTAAAGTAACATTTTAAAATACCACATTAAATGCTGATTACAGAAGTGTGTAGGTCTAAGGATGAAGCACACGAATTTCACAAACCTCGCTGAGTTCCAGACTCAGCCTTCTGTAAATATTCATGCAAGTATAAAAAAAAAAAATACTGTACCTATAAATATCTGCTGTCTCTTTGTGTACAGTATGTACAAACTCCTTTTTTTCTGCCACAATGAAAATGCAAGCCATTTACAAGAATCCTAAAAAATAGAGTATTGTACTAAAACTTTGCTAATGATCTTTATTAGAGGATTGTTTAAATTTTCACTTACATTGGGTCTTCTTTTCAGTTCACTCTTAAAGTAGTCTGCTTATATTCAGCTGTTTGTTATTTTACTGAGTCCTAAAAAAAAAAAAAAAAGTATTTTGATTCATTTTGTAAATACAGCTGTAAAAAAGAGATTTAATGTTGTCTTTTAAATACTCCAATTTTCATTCTAATATGAATGTTGTTATATTGTACTTAGAAAACTGTACCTTTAATATTACATTACCTTTATTAAAAGTGCATTGAACACATCGATTTTAGATGTGTTGTTATGTACGGTTATCCTCTAATAAAACTTCAGCTTCTAATGGAAATCCTTGTCTCACTTTTCTGTTTGCATATAACGGAATAACTGGTCACGAAATTGTTCACCATGTTTCCAGACCTGCACAATTAACATTGCATCCAATAAACCATGTACCATTTTAGAAAAGTCTTTGATTCGGGTTTAAAGAGAAAAATAGATTGATAAACAGAGTAAGTTACCTTTAAAAAAGTAAAAGTCTGGTATCTACATTAATATCCACTAATACTAAAATGTGTGAACAATCACATTAATTTTTAGGCCAGTGTTTGTCATTTGTGTTATGGGTTCCCTTACTGTCCCAGAGACCTTTTCAGGGTATCCACCAGGCCCTTTAAGTGAGTTCAAAAAGTCAAAACTTTTTATATTAATACTAAGATGTTTTAATTTTGAATTAGTAGCTAGTGATAGCTATAAAACAAAAAAAAAAAAAACAAAAAATTATGGAGTGGTAATTTCCTCAATTTTTAAGAAAGTATAATCATTCTAAGACCAAAAAGTTTAAGAATCACTCCATTAGGCTATCAAAAAGTACCTTTTAATATCTCTTGAACTCATAAGTAATTCATGAAAGTTAATAGGTAAATAGTTCCCCTGTGAACCAACAAATAAATCCTTAGCACACATCTTTATTTTACAGGGCAATTAATCCATCAAAATATACATGTACTAAAGAATTGAAATGGAGCTTCTGGTATATATGTAGAATAGATCAAATAATAAGATTGTCCTTTAATGTTGCTGAATATTTGATATTTTTGAGCAATTTATAAAAATACATAATCTAATAAAAATGTTCTAGGCAATAAGCACAGTAAATAGAGGATTGCAACTGGAGTTAAAAATACTTGCATTCAAATCTAGCCTTAGCTACATATTAGTTTTGTGGGTCTCTACAAGTTACTGAAACTCTGCCTCAGTTTTCTCATTTGATAGTAAATAGCACCTATCTCCCATTGTAAAGATGAAATGGAATGATAATTGTAAAGTTCTTTGCAAACCATAAAGTACTTTGTGAGTGCTGGCTATTATCATCAATTGTGTTTACATGCCTCATCATAACATTGAAATGACTCTTAGGTCTCAAAGACCAGTTCTTTTCGGTCCCACTGTTGTAGTTGTTCAGTCGTTTCAGTCACGTCAGCTCTTGGTGACCCCATTGGGGTTTTCTTGGCAGATACTAGAATGGTTTGATGCCTTCTCCAGCTCATTTTTACAAATGAGAAAATAGAAGCAAGCAGGGAAAAGTCACCCGGTTAGTATCTGAGGCTGGATTTGAACTTGGGAAGATAACTCTTCCCAATTTCATGTCCTGTGCTCTATCCAATGCACCATCTCTGTCAGTCCTATCACATTGAAAGGGCTTTGAACCCAACAGTGTACTGTACATACTGTCTAAGGGCCAGCCTAGCTAAATTCCAAGAGGTTTATATCAAGTTGGTTACAGATGCACAGCTACAGCAGTTCAAGGAAGCCATGTTCTGTAGCCCAAACTAGTTTCACTTTATTGACAAAGGAGAGTATGCATTCTAATAAAATCAGATCCTTGAAATATCTTCTATGTATATGTTCCCTAGAACATAAGAAACATTTCTTAAATCTGTTCATTTCACATCTGCACTATATAATCATTAACTACTTTCTAGTCCCATTAATTCTTTGTCCTGTTTTTTTTTTTCCTTTTCCTGACTAAAATCCTGTGTTCCTCAATTCATTTAATCAAACCTTAAGTACCTACTAAATGCAAGGCATTCCTACAGTTTCCTGTGAACATGTTATTGAGAATCCTTGGATATGCAAGAGCCACTGGAAGTATACTAAATGTGATATCTTCTTGTAACCTTATGTTCCGAGTTAGTTTGAAATTTGAAGGATGAGGAAGACCGACACTATTTGGTACTCAGGTAAACATTTGCTGTATGTTTTTCCCTCCCTTGATTGTCACAACCTTGAAAGATAGGTGGATCGGGTATTATTAATTTGGGGGTCACAGAACCATTAAGATATCATCAATGTGAGAAAACCTTTCACTAGGGCAGATAGCAACACTCCAACATCCTGTGCCATTCTCATTAATATCTTTCCATAAACCTTCCATTGAGCATTCATCTAGTTCACTGGAGGCCTTTCTTTGGGTCTCTTAATATCTCCAGGGTATCAAGATATCTATATGGTCCATTCATCATTTTTCCATTCTTATTCCATGACACATCTATCCACTTTTCTGGTTCTAAAATATTCTTGTTAATATGTTTTTGTAAGTAATCATCAGCAGTGTTGCCGCCTACATTTACTCAACTTGCACTTTTCATTCATTCTTTGGGTAGCCTAAAAAGGATGGCTATAGTCCCATTTTTCCCATATAAAGAAATTGAGGCTTAGAGAAGATGATTGGCTTAAGGATATAGGGATGGATAAATGGGCTTTTTTGGTTCCTAGTCTAATACTCTTCTATTAAAACATATTGCCTTAAATTGCTCTTCCTTTACATCTGCCACAGATTACTCTAGACTATGTAGGAGACTGAAGGTGCCAGTCTGAACTGGTGCTCACCATGATGTTCATCTTCAACTTTACTATGATTACTCCCTCGTGATTGCAAACTTCATGTAATTGGCTCTATCCCCTGTAGAAGGAAAACCAAAATCCTGTCTCCACTCTTAATGTTAAGCCCACTCATCCCTTTCCAATTATAGTGGAAATAAATACCCCCAACACATCCTTAGGATTCCTAAGCTTTACCATCCTGAACTCCACTATATGTTGTTTCCCCAATCAAAATATGATTCTGAAAGTAAAAGTGTTTTCCTTTTCTTTGTTCCTCCAAAGTGGTTGGAAGATAGTAAGTACTCAATTAGATTATTTTTCATTCATTTATTACGCAACAGAAAATAACTTTCTAGATTTTAATTTTAGTATCTGCAAACGCACTATAACTGAGTTGGACCTCTTGATAGAAGGCAAATATCTGCTTTTGCCCTTATCCATTAAAGTAATGCTAGAAAATACAGTGATTCAAGACAATTCCAAAAGACTCGTGATAGAAAACACCATCCACATCCAGAGAAAAACTATGGAGCCTGAATATAGATCAAAGCATACTATTTCACTTTTTAATTTTTTTTATTTTTTTCTTTCACAAAACTAATATGGAAATACATTTAGCTTGAATGTAGATGTATAGCTCAAAGTGCATCTGTGGATGACCTTACTTTAAAATAGCTAAGATCTCCCATTTCATCTAGGGCCATCGCCAGTCGTCTTGATCTGTTTCTTGCCACTGGACCCAGATGGCTCTGGAGGGGAAAGTGAGGCAGGTGACCTCGTACAGCTCTTCCTCATTTAAATTCAGTTCACTTGTATATCATGGTATCACCTGCTTGATGTCTGTCTTGTTTTTCTTTGAGAACACAGGATAAATAACAACAAGAGTAAATGTATTCTTGTTTTCTATCCACATACAGTACCCTATTCTCTTTATAAAATGTCTAACTTAGCTTAGCTATTGTATCTAATCGGTCTGGCCTAGAGATAACTCAAAACAATTAATCCATCTCCCCTGGGCTTGATGTTTAATCATTTTTCAGAAGTGGCAGATTCTTTAGATTTTTTTTTTTTTTTTTTGGCAAAGATACAGGAGTGCTTTGCCATTTCTTCCTCCAGTTCATTTTGTAGTTAAGGAAACTGAGGCAAAGCGGGAGAAGTAACTTAGTCAGGATCACACTACTAGTAAGTGTCTGAGGCTAGATTTGAATTCAGGAGCATGTCTTCTTGACTCCAGGACCAGTACACTATCCATTATATCATCCAGGTGTCATCTCTCCAGGATAAGAGCTCACAATTATAAAGGGTTGTCCTCACATCCTGTGATGAAGGTGTATTAGATCCACAGTGACAGAGGAGAGGGGGGTGAATTCCAAATCTAGGTAACAACCTCACACCAGGAGATAGCAAGATTTTGCATGTGGACTCCACAGCTCAGTCTTCTAACTATAGTTTACAATTTACAGGGGAAGGAATTAATCCCAGAAAAGTTCATTACTTATCCAAAGTTTCACAGTATCAAAAGTGGGATTTGAACCCCTGTCTTTTAATGTAAGCTTAGTGCTATTGGTCTTTCAAATAACAGACTCTGACCTTTGGCTAGAAAGACAGAGATTTTCGTTGGCTTGAGTAGGCGTGAGCTTCTAGGAAATAGAGAGTAAAATATTCCACACGTCTAGGCTTTCTCCTCTAACTTCCTCTAAATAGGACATCTCCAACTACAAACCATAGTGCTAAAAGTACATTGTAATGTAATGAATGTAATATAAAGAAAAAAATTAAATTATCCTATTAAATATATTTTATTATTAAATTGGGGAGTTGTATTTTTTCAAATCAGATAAAGATATTTTGTTCTTTTTTTTTTTTTTTTTTGAGGCTGGGGTTAAGTGACTTGCCCAGGGTCACACAGCTAGGAAGTGTTAAGTGTCTGAGACCACATTTGAACTCAGGTCCTCCTGAATTCAAGGCTGGTGCTCTATCCACTGCGCCACCTAGCTGCCCCCTATTTTGTTCATTTAAAAAAATCATCATTATGGTCTTTAAGAAAAAGAATAGAATAATAGATCTAAAAAACTAGGCTAGAAACTGGGAGAGTCTGGATTTGAATCCCATCTCAGATAAATACCAAATGTGTGATTCTGGATAAATCACTAGCCTCCCAATAGTCTAGGCCAAAAGTATCAAACTCCAATAAAAAAGAGGCCAATAAACCATACATAAGGATCCCTGCTGACTTAGTTTTAAAATACAAGATTATCTACATTCATTGTATTTCAATTTCTTTTGTTAAATATTTCTCAATTATTTCAGCTGCACTAGAGTATCATAAGCCATATGTGTCCCATGGGTCGTCTGACATCTCTGCTGTAGCAGGTCTCATAAGTTGCAGCAATGTGCTGATGTTCCCTAGCAGAGGGAAGGTTTCTCACCTGGGAGTTCCCTATGCCAGGGAAATCTCAGGTCCAGCCTTTATGACATTAATTCAGTCACTTTTGTCATTCTCTTTCCAAAATCAATCATTGGTTTTGCTCAATTATTATTATTTTTTTATTATCCTCTTTTTATTTTTAATTTGTAAAATAAAACAGGCATTTCCATGGCATATTACAATGAAAAAGGTGAATGTACTTGAAACTGCAAGTCTGCTATGCACCACTTGCTATTCTTTTAAAGTATACAACAAAAGGACCATCTAATTGTTAATTATTTAACATTAACTAAATTATTATTTTAAAAAAATTTCAGAGAAAATTCTGCCTTTGAGAGACTAATGTAGTATTTGGTCGGTATCTGGATCAGGTAACTTCAGAAGGCTCTACAGGTCTAGACTTCAATAACTGTTAGATTTTTACCCTAAGCACTTCCCCTTCCTGCCATTCTTTATTGGTGGAGACGATAGGTGGATGGTGGATACAAAAAGAGCATGGAGTTAGGGTCAAAAGACTTGAGTTCTGTCACTAACTGGCTGTGTAATATAGGCAAGTCAATCCATTATTTTATTCTTATGGAGGCACAGGGGAGAGACCTGTGAATTCTACAGAGAGACAGAAGTTACCCCGACCAATACAGGTTGTCCCTTTTTCTGCAACATACTGTCTTAGCAAGTTCTTTAGGTCAATTAAAGGTATAGTATTCCCCAAAATTACAAAGCCAGTATGTGTCAGGTAGGACTTAAATCAAGTTCCTGGCTTTGAGGCTAGCTCTTTACCCCCTACACAATTTGGTGCTTCTTGTATCAATGCTCTTTATTTCTCAACAAAAATAGCTTTCCAAATATGCAAGCTAGGGAAAAAAAATCCAAAGCAACACAAAATGCTAAAACAGATACTACTGCTTAATGGTGACTAATTGGCGGTGGATAGAGCACTTTTTTTTTCCCCCAGAAATATGTGTTGTTTATTTTTTAAAAATAGTTTTTATTTACCAGTTATATGCATGGGTAATTTTACAACATTGACAATTGCCAAACCTTTTGTTCTAATTTTTCCCTCCTTCCCTCCACCCCCTCCCCTAGATGGCAGGCATTCCCATATATATTAAATATGTTATAGTATATCCTAGGAACAATATATGTGCAGAACCGAATTTTGTTGTTGCTGTTGTTGCAAAGGAAGAATTGTATTCGGAAGGTAAAAATAACCTGGGGAGAAAAACAAAAAATGCTCACAGTTTACACTCATTTCCAGTGTTCCTTTTCTGGGTGTAGCTGATTCTGTCCATCATTGATCAATTGGAACTGAATTAGCTCTTCTCTGTGCTGAAGATATCCACTTCCATCAGAATACATCCTCATACAGTATCATTGTTGAAGTGCATAATGATCCCCTAGTTCTGCTCGGTTTCCCTCAGCATCAGTTGATGTAAGTCTCTCCAAGCCTCTCTGTATTCCTCCTGTTGGTCATTTCTTACAGAACAATAATATTCCATAACATCCATATACCATAATTTACCCAACCATTCTCCAGTTGATGGGCATCCATTCATTTTCCAGTTTCTAGCCACTACAAAAAGAGCTGCCACAAACATTTTGGCACATACAGGTCCCTTTCCCCTCTTTAGTATTTCCTTGGGATATAAGCCCAGTAGTAGCACTGCTGGGTCAAGGGGTATGCACAGTTTGATAATTTTTTGAGCATAATTCCAGATTGGATAGAGCACTTTCCTAATGGAGTTAGGAAGACGCTAGTTCAAATGTGGCTTCAGACATTCGCTGTGTGGCCCTGAATAAGTCACTTAATCTGTATTTGCCTTAGTTTGTGTCTAAATCAGAATTTCATAGATTTTCTACATTTATCAATTACCTTGAGGAATCAAATAAATTGAGTTTAGATAGAATAATATTTGTAGTAGACTTGTTCAACCAGACCATTTTGCAGATGAGTAAATGAAGCCCAGAGCAATTAAAGTCATCCCAAGATTAAACAGGTAAATGAGTGACAGAATTGGAGACCTGAACTCAGATCTGATTCCAATTCCAAGAACTCTTCCACTATATCCCAGTATAAGTGTGGATATATAACTTTGGATATGTCATATCCTTAGCAACTAGCTATTTTGTATATCATATTTTTTGTTTTCACATATTACATTTAATAAATATTTATTAGATGGAATTAAATTTCTGTTCCATTCCTCCCTTATGTTTATTTTAACTTATATTTAGAAAACATTATTTTGGGAAGAATTATAGTTCACTTAAATAATCAGCTTTTCCTAAATTCCCCATCTTTGATTTTATATTTGTTTTAGCTTTGTTTAGTTTATAATTAATATAATTGATATTTCATTTTAATAATCTAGTTTTTTTCTTCTCAATTTTACAAATCCTGATTGCAATTTTAAAATAAAGAACTTTTAAAAAAATTTATAGTATAGCAAGTTTTAAAGAGTTAACCAATTTGCCCTATAGGATAACTGAGCCAGGTTCTTAATTCATTGCAGTATTTTGTCTTATCATTTTCAAGTGATAGGACAGTTCAGAGGTGTATCTATTTTCTTTTTAATTAACAAAATTCATCACTTAGCTTAAAACTCTATGTCAGTTTGTTATATATTATTAATTTATTTTTATATTTTATATTATGGTGCTATTTATATTTTACTTTATATACTAAACTGAAGAACCTCCTTTTCAAATAGTACTTCTAGCTCTCTGTAGATTAATTAATCTTCTAGGGTTAATAAACATTAATTGACAAATACTTTATAATAATGAGATCTTTAATGAATCATATAAATAATTATTTACATTATTTCAGCTGAGATGCACAATTAGTTCCTTCAAATCATCTCTGTTATGCAGGATTATGTGTAAAAGTAATCCCACACAATTTGTTGTCTCAACATACAAAGTTAATCTTTTCTCAAAAATTCTCTTCTCAAGATAAAGGTGAACATGAAGGAAGAGAAAGTGAAGAAATATTTATCAAGCACCTACTATGTGCCAGCCACTAGGCTAAGTGCTTAAAAATATTTCATTTGAACCTCTCAACAACCTTGTAATATAGTCAGTATTGGGATATCAACTTTACAGTTAAGAAAACTAAAGCAAACAGAGTAAGTTACTCATCCAGAATCAACAGAAAGAAAGAATTCTCCATCTCCTTTTTGTTTTCTCCAGCTTCATTCCAGCCATGATAAGAATACAGTGTCTTCACTGGACTCATTTTTCATGGAATTCTCTTTTCAGTGTTTCTTCCCAATATGATATGATAGTGCTAAAAAGAAAGATGTTTTTCCTCACATCCTTTTTCTCTCTGTCTTTATAAACACAGAACAAATGTTACACTCAGATGCTCCCAGACTCTATAGGGAGAAGCAGCTGAAAGAAGGAAAAACTATAACTCCAAATTGTCAATCAAAATTGTTTCTTCTGAAACTTTTCACTTGATTCAATCTGAGCTATCAAACCAAAATCAAATCAAATTGAGCTACTAATTGAAAATAAATATTGTAGTAGAATTACAGAATTTTAAAGTGGGAAAATAAACTCAGCAGTTATTCATTGCAATACCCTATGATATATGTAGGAGATTGTGGGCTCATTGAGGACAGACTGTGTTTTGCCTCTTTGTGCTTAGTATAGTGCTTGGCACATGGTAAGTGCTTAATTAATCTTTATTGATTAATGACTGAACAATTTTCTAGTCTTTATTTAATGAGTTTACTAAATGGGCCCAATGATGTATTTGGTACATTGTTGATTTTCCATTTGTCTTATAAAGTACATGTAGTAGCAAAGAACAATTTGGCATTCATTTTAGTTCAATGTAGTGTTTGTTTTTTTTTTTTTTTTTTAATTATAAGTTGCTTTGGATCACCTCCCATTTATGGTAATCGAGTATAGCCAAAAAGTTAGATAAGACAAGAAAACAAATTCTGAGAAGAAACAAATGTCTTTTTACCTGATTTGATCCTCCAAAAGACAAATGGACAGAACAAACACGATGGACAAGCCACCTTTGTGAGGAAGGGCAATTTGTGGTATTAAAAAGAGCCTTTAACTTGTTGCCAAGAGACCAAGGCTTAGGTATTAATATTTAAACCATTTGCAAACTGCTATGTTTTACTTGCTCTGGACCAGTAAGCAATCATTTCCCTTCCCTTGAGGTCCAGAATTCTCATTTGTAAATTGAAGGTAAGAATGTTTGAACTCTTTCACAAGGTCATTATGACAAAAATATTTTTGTCTTGATACATGATATAAATGTGAGCCATGATAACAGTGTGACACCTCCACAAAAGCTTTACCCTAAAGTCACATCATGGTGGGAAGGTGATCCTAAATTCTCAATTATGCCAGTGGAGTTGAAGCACTATTGGATCAGCATGGATTTACTAGCATGTCTGATTACAGAGAAGACAAGCATATCTGCTATTTGAAAATAGGCCAAGGCTAAATACAGAAAAGTTTAGTACCAGTAGATCAATCAAGACAACTCATAAAACAAAAAATCATGAAATGGCCTTCCTTCCTGAGTGAACCCCTCTGGCTTCTACAATGTTGATGAAAAAGTAGTGATGGGAAAGGGGTATGGGATAAAGAGTGCAAAAAATTTCTCAGTTTGATGAAGTTTATAACAGTTAAATTTATATTTGTAATAAAACATCCTTGACCAATAGCCAATGACTTGGCATGCATACTCTTGGAGGAATTAAACCATATCAGTATTGAAAGAAAAGCATAACAAATAAAGAAAACGAATTGGATACTTCTGAGATGGATGGCTCAAAAATTCTCTTTGGAAGGGAAAATTCAGAAATGAATGGAATTTTGTTTTTGCTGCATTTCCAAAAGTAAAAAGAAACATTATCTGGAAGAAAGAGAATAGATTGGCTTGCATTTTGGGATACTGAATACACAAAAAATTTTTGATGATCATGAAAAAATAATTTTCAGAAGAATCAAAAGTGTAGGTTGTCCAAAGGAAAAGATGCAATATGGGTATGAATAAGGTGCAGCTCAAGAAGCACCATAACTGAGATCATCCAAGAAATGTATTCATGGAAATCAGTCATGTGTTAGCAATGAGGGATAACACAGAAATACCCCCAAATGGCATAATGGTACCCAAGGAATATGAAATGACTTAAAAGGATAGATATTCTCTGGGAGATTTAATTGCATGCACTAAGAAAGTATGGACATGGGTTGTGATCTGTACTACTGAAGGAACTGTTAATTTGATGAGATCACAAATTCATTGAGATAATGACAATATCAACAATAACAAGAAGAAAAAGCAGCCAGAGTTTATTGATTATTTCACAGATCATGCAAGGAAACCAGTATAGATTGATAGAAATGGAAAGGATTGATAGGATAACACATCACTATTTCATGTTGCAAAAATTTAGCACCTACCAAACATCTAACAAAATATTACCTGATGTCAAAATTTTTTTATCTTAAAGCTCTCCATCTTTCATAAATTAAGAGCCAGCAAATCCCAATGGTACAAACACAAGCTTCAAAATATCTGTGAGAGTCAAAAATAAATTTTACTTCTGGAGTGAGAGCCTCATTACAGATGAAAACTATTGCCCATGTTGCCCATGTTCCATTATCTGGAAATAACAGTGAGCCAAAAAAAAAACTTTAGCACAATTTTTATAAATAAAATAACTGTGATTCAGGAAGTATCCAAATATCTATATAATATTAACAAAACATAATATAGGGGGCTATCAATCCAAGACTGTTAAGGTGGGCACAGTTGGTAGAATTCAAGACCTGGACTCAGTTTTGACTACAGACACCTGGGGGCTATAAGACTCTGGACAAGTAATGTAACTTCTATCTGCCTCAGTCTCCTCATCTATAAAATGGAGACAAATATAGTATTTACTGCCCAAAGTTGTTGTAAGGATCAAATGAGTTAATAACTTCAAACTGCTTAGTACTGTGCCTAGCACATGATACACTATATAAATGTTAGTTATTATTAGTAAAACATTAAAAGTCAAAGAATTATCTTAGAATTGTGATTAGACTCAAGACTATTTCTTCCTGCCTGAATTATTTTGAATATAAAATAAAAAGAATGAGAATAATAATAGTTCACATTGATTGAACATTTACAGTTTGCAAAGACTTTCCATAAACTCTCATTTGACCCTCATAATAACTTGGTGAGTTGGTTATGTATATGCTATTGAAGAAAGTTTCTCTAGCTGCTATTTGCTTTTCAAAGAATAGGAAAGGACTGGTAAAGATCTTCGGATTTGTATTAGAACTCAAATTTGGAATTTCCTGATTTTAAAGTCTAGCTCTGGAACAGCTATGCCATACTGATTCTTGTTTATTTATTTATTGCTGAGGCAGTTGGGGTGACTTACCCAAGGTCACATAGCTAGGAAATATTAAGTGTCTGAGGTCAAATTTGAACTCAGGTCCTCCTGACTTCAGGGCTGGTGCTACCCTTTTTTCACATTTGCCCTTTTTAATTTTAATTTTAATTTTAATTTTTTTTGGCCATATTGATTCTTGAAGTACAGGGGGAAAATAGAGAAATAGGAGTGGTGACCCTCTGATTTGAGTTTCAAGTTATCCAGAAGGATAGCATATGCTTATGACATCAATTTTATTTATTTATTTATTTATTTGGTTCCATGGTTCTGGCAAAATTACAAAGGTATTTAACAGTCAATAAGCTTATGTACTAAACACTTAGGATGTAAAAAAGAAGTAAAGGACAGCTCTCAAGATTATAATCTAATGGGGAGACAAAATTCAAACAAATATATATATATACAAGGCAAGTTATATATAGGATACATTGGAAATAAGTAAAAGAGAAAAAACACTGGAATTTAAAAGACTTGGTGAAGACTTTATATAAAAGGCAGATTTTAAATTGGAGTTTAAAGGAAGCCAAGGAGGTAAGTAGTTGGAGCAGAGGAGGGAGAGAATTTCAGGAATGGAAGACAGCCAGAGAAAATGCCTGGATGGAGCTTATGAAATAATCAGATTGCTAGAATTATACATTAGAAATTTGGCATCTTTAGTAAACTAACAAATAGCAAATGTCAACGCTGCAGAATATCATTGAGAATTCAACAAATAAATTTAACTGGAACTGGAGCATCATCACAGACATATGTTGTCATGATTTTCTGGACATATCACTGACCTATACAAATACCTTACCAAATGCAAGTCACCTTCAAATCATGCATAATAAAAAGCTCTTAAAATATTGAGATCAAGCAAAAGAAATAATAATCACATGGGAATAAAATGAAATACACATCATGTCCATGCTACTGAAATTGTTCCAAAGTAACAATGAACCTATAAAAAAGATGAATTTACATTTAATACATCCAATTTCAAAATAATCAGTTTAACTTCCTGCGCCATAGATAGCCAAATGTTAAAAAAAAAAAATCAAGGAATAATCATATAATGGTAACTAGTCCCAGGGCTGTTTCTGCCTTCCTGAATTCTTTTGACTATGAGAAGAATAAGAATAATAACAATTGCTCACATTCATTGAGGATTTTACAATTTGCAAAGCACTTCCATAAATCCATTCATTTGACTCTCACAATGACCTGATAAGTTAGTTGAGGTACACACTAATATTATCCCCAATTTATAACTGAAAAAAAAAAAAAAAAAAAAAGAGGGTCAGAGAAGTTAAGGGACTTGCTCCAGGATCACATAATTATCTGGGGCAGGATTCAAACTTAGGACTTTTTGATTTAAAGTCCAGTTCTGCAACTTTTATGCTACACTGCTTCTTGGAGGAGGAAAAGGAGGAAATCACAGGAAGGAGGAGATGGGATGGAATGGTATCACTCGAACCAAGAGAGAGTTCCAATAAATAGAGAATTTAACCACAAAACTCAAAACTTTTAAAGCAAAAAAAGACTATATGTAACCTTTCCAAATGTTGGCTCATGCAATAAGTAAAGGAGAAAATAAAAACTGTTGTTAAGCATTTTACAAGATGAGGTATTGTAGTTCCAATTTTAAAATAATTAGTTAGTAGGAGTAGCAAGTACATTTTTTTCAAGTAGACCTTAAATAAATTGATCTGAGAATATGACTAGAAATTAATCATATGTTATTTGGTAACATGTTTGGCTATTTTTAATGAACAAGAGTTTTGTTTAAAAATGGAAGGTTCTGCCTGTCATAAATTTTAGTAGTCCTGATTTTATTTTATTTTTTATCTTTACTTTTTAGCAGATAAACTCATTTAAACAAGCTAATTTAAAACAGAAATCAGAGAAGCAATACAGATGAGAATATATAACATATAGTGTTATAATAATATAATAAATATTAATATAATAAATAATAATATAATAAATAATAAATATAGTGAATGAGCTCTCCCATTGGGAGCAAATATCTTGGCTCAACTGAGAGTCCCAGATCTCACCCAAGGGGAAATTCCTCAAAGTTTCTAGAGCAATAAGCTGAGGATAGTGATTTGATTAAGGTACTAGCTAGCTCATTTACATGACAGCTGTTTCCTAGAGTCTATCTCCTTTCAGAGTCTGCAGTGTCATGTCTTCTTTCTTAAAGCCTGAGGACAAAGGAACTAAGGAATTAGGAGGATGGAGTTGCCTTCCCAATAACAAAGAAGCTAGGAATTGGGAAGGATTTAGGGGGAAAGATAATGACTTATCTTTTGGGCATATTGAGTTTAAGATGTTTGACATCTTATCTTTCAAGCTCTTGCTAATTCTGCCTTTCATGCAGGTGATCAAGTCTCTAGGAATGAGCTTCGGGTTACATTTTTTCTTCAAGGCTGAAACTTTGCAATCCTTTGTAAAGATCAAAATCCTTTTTTCCAGAAGGGGTAGTCTCCCAAAATAGAGTTTGCAAAGAGGAAATAAACTGAGATCAAGAAGTTAGAGACCTTGATTTTATGATTTCTCATTATCTTTGTGAATAAGGCAAAATAAGGCTTTAGTTTATTTGAAAAGAAGGTAACTTCTGTAGAATTCTGAAGTCAAAGTTCTAGATCTGAGAAGGGTCTCAGAAGCTTTCTAGTCGAGACCCCAGTTTTATAGATCAGGTAACTGAAGCTCTTTCTCCTCCTCCTCTTTTCTTCTTCTTCTTCTTCTTCTTCTTCTTCTTCTTCTTCTTCTTCTTCTTCTTCTTCTTCTTCTTCTTCTTCTTCTTCTTCTTCTTCTTCTTCTTCTTCTTCTTCTTCTTCTTCTTCTTCTTCTTCTTCTTCTTTTCTTCTTCTTTTCTTCTTCTTTTCTTCTTCTTCATTTTCTTCTTCTTCTTCATTTTCTTCTTCTTCTTCATTTTCTTCTTCTTCTTCTTCTTCATTTTCTTCTTCTTCATTTTCTTCTTCTTCTTCTTCATTTTCTTCTTCTTCTTCTTCTTCATTTTCTTCTTCTTCTTCTTCTTCATTTTCTTCTTCTTCTTCATTTTCTTCTTCTTCTTCTTCTTCTTCTTCTTCTTCTTCTTCTTCTTCTTCTTCTTCTTCTTCTTCTTCTTCTTCTTCTTCTTCTTCTTCTTCTTCTTCTTTTCTTCTCCTCTTCTCCTTCTTCTCTACTTCTTCTCCTCATTCTCCTCCTCCTCCTCCTTCTTGTTCTTTCTTCTTCCTTTATTTGTATAAAATCAGGGTCCAAGCAGGAAGAAATAAACATCAACAAGCTTTTTACAATAGGTGCCTTTCTCCTAGTCATTTACAGTATTTAAAATAGGGACTATTTCATTTTTTTGGTATCTGTATCTTCATCATTTAGCACAATCCATGGCATATAGTTGGCACATAATAAATGGTTGGTAAATAACTTTAAATCAGTTTTACATTCTGGATTATTTACCACTTATTTTTTATAATACTAATTTATTCTAGTAAAATTTTTTAGACATCAAGGAAAGACTAGGGAGGAGAATTCTTTAGAAAAAGCAAAAGACCGTTTCTGCTGTCCTTAAAATCCCACTAAGTAGCAAAGTACCTTGCTTTTTCTATATCTGTCTTTGGCAGATTTCTGAGTATATCTTTTGCTGGTTGCTGAACTCATTACTTCCCAGGTCCTGAGTGCCCATAGTACTCACCTCACAAGGTGGTGAGTTTTATGCATTAAATAGAGATTTGTATTTAAATGCTTTGCAAACTTTAAAAGCTACGTAAATTGCAGTTAATATTACTATACTAATATTATGGTCTTCCCGTTCTCTATCAGTTATGGGAAAGAGAAAAATGTATTTCCCTTCCATCTCATTTAATTTCTGCTATTGAATAGTATTAAGAACTCAAACCGTGGGACAGCTAGGGGGCGCAGCAGCTAGCTAGGGGGCGCAGCAGCTAGCTAGGGGGCGCAGCAGCTAGCTAGGGGGCGCAGCAGCTTCCCAGGGGGCGCAGCAGCTAGGTAGGGGGCGCAGCAGCTAGGGGGCGCAGCAGCTAGATAGGGGGCGCAGCAGCTAGGTAGGGGGCGCAGCAGCTAGGGGGCGCAGCAGCTAGCTAGGGGGCGCAGCAGCTAGCTAGGGGGCGCAGCAGCTAGCTAGGGGGCGCAGCAGCTAGCTAGGGGGCGCAGCAGCTAGGTGGCACAGCGGGATACAGCAACGGCCCACAAGTCAGAAGAATCTGAGTTCAAATTTGATCTCAGACACTTGACACTTCCTAGCTGTGTGACCCCAGGCAAGTCACTTAACCCCAATTGCCTCAGCCAAAAAAAAAAAAGAAAAAAGAAATCAAATCTTGTATTATGTATTTAATCTAGCTCTGGATCCATCATCAGAACTACAATCTGCTCTTAGCCATCTATTTGTAAACTCTCCACTTGGTGCGTTGTCCCCACAAAAATCTTTAATCTCCAAATGGCTTGCTTCTTCTGGGGTGGGGGAGGGGAGGAGTATCCACTTCCTGTAGCTACCATTGTATTCGAGTGTCACAGAAAATGTAAACTAATTTTAGAAGACTAATCCGAGTCTAAGTAGGAAGCATATCTAGTTTAAGAACTTAACTTCCTCCTACCTAAACTACAAACTTCTTTAAAAATGAATCCGTTCCAAAGCCAAACAAAAAAGTTAGTACGTTATCCCCTTTTTAATTCTTTCCGCCACTCCTATCTTCCATCAGTGTAGATAAAAACCACAGGTGCACCAGTCCAATCCATGAAATGTTAACAAGAATTCTTAAAGAGCCTGGTATGGGCCAGCAACTAATGAGATCTAGAGTTTCTGGGATTTAGTAGGCACTTAATAAATGTTTATCACTTTGATTTTCCAGCATTTTCTCAATAAAGCGTTGAGAAGTACAAGTGAAGAGAGCACTAACATTTCAGCCCAGTTTAACCAAACGGACCGTTCTGGGTCCCAGAGATGGGAGAGGCGGCTCGCGGTGTGTCTGTCTGTGGGACTCCGTGGGACAGGTGGGGGGGTCGAGCGAGGGGGCCTGGGCACAGAACGGTTACTCAGGCTGTCGGACTGTTTGGGTGCTTAACCCTTTGTTACAAGGGAAAGGGGAGCACTGTGTACGCAGATGGGTAAGATATTTGTGCAAAAAAACGAGGAAGAATTTGTAAACCCCGCTCTGCTTTAGCAGCTGTAATCCCGACCCCAGAACAGTGAGGAGGAATAGGGGGTGGTCGGCCCTGTTACAAAGTGCGCCGCTAATCACTGAGAAAAGGAGAATCCCTCAGCATCCGAGGCTCGGCCGGACTCCAAGCCGAGATCTCCGTCTCGATTGGTCAGATTCCCGCTTCACTTTCAGAAGCCATCGACGTCATCACGCGCACCACGCGGTGTACGCACGCGCCCTTTAAAGGGGAGACTCCGCGGGCGCCGCCGGGCGCAGTCTGAGGAAGGGTGGGCAGCGCGGGGGGAAGTCACTCTGTCGTGTTGCTGTCGTGGCGTCGCCGCGGGGCTGGGAGCCCGAGGTAGGCGGGCGAGCCAGAGAGACGGAGAGAGGGGGCGAGGAGGGCCCGGGAATGCCGGGCGCTGTAGGTTTCCCGCGGCCGGGCCCGGACCACGCCAGCGCTCTTCTTGGGGACGGGGCTGGGAATATGGCGACCCCGGCCGGGTGTCCGCACCGCCCCTCTCGCCCGCTCCCAAGCTCCGGCTCTGCTTCTCCCACCGTAGCCGGCTCCCCTTCCCCGCTCATCCCTGTTTTGTCTCCCGCGTTCCTCCGGGCTTCCCACCTCCCCGCCCCCTTTTGTTAAGCACCTACTGTATGCGGGGCGCTGACCGGGTCACGGAGATGCTCGACACCGCCCCTGCCTTCCACCGGAGAGGAACAATTTATACCCAGCTCCAGCCGAGCCCAAAAGCGTAGTGCTGGGGCTCCCAGGGAAGAGCTCCTTAAAGTCAGAATGTAGTTAGTTCTGGGCCGGGACCCGGACCTCAACATTCCGCTTTGTAAAGCCGGGGAAATAACGCCTAGCAATGTTTGAAGGAAGCTCAATAAGTGTCCTGTGCATCTCTTGTAAAATAAGCCAATCGGACCAAAGCGTTCCTCCCCCTCCTCCACCCCCCTTTTTTCAGGTCACTTATTCCTGTACATTTAGACGCTGCTCATTGACACTAAGCAAGGTATTCATCGATGAGGCTGACATCTGATGCAGTGTAACATTACTGGTGAATCACTGGAAACAGGCTTCCAGGCCTCTCTGATAATTGGCTTATACTTTGGGCAAAGCCTTTAACTAGACTTGCCTTTAATTTCCTCATTGAAAAGAAGCTGGTGGACTAGTTAACTTCCAGTTAGAGATTTATAGTTCTGTGACTTAGGGAAATGCTCTTTTACACTTAGTGATTTAACAATTTGCTTTCAAAGCGCATTTTCTCTTTGGAGACCAGCTTGTCCATCAAGTTTAGAAGCCTCTGCTATGTGCCAAGCACTTAGATGCAAAGAGGAATGGGCAAACCCTTAAGCTCAGGAAGTTTGTTCTTTGCTGGGGAGACTTATGTTTATGCACAAAACATGCAAAGTAGATGTGAGATATTTGAGGGGGAGGGGTATGCTAGCACTTGGGAAGGGTCATGAAGGATTTGTGGATTACATTGTTTTAGTTTTCAGTGAGAAAACTAATGACCATGGTCATTATTAATTAAATGATTAATTAAATTAAAGACCAGCCCACAGCTCGGTGGATGGACTGATAGGATAGTTTGATGTTTTTAGATAATGCTACTTAACTTTTTAAAACCTCAGCTTTCTCATCAGTAAAATTAGATTGAATTAAATGATTTCTAAAGTCCATTTTAGTTCTAAAAGTATAACTTTCCATTTAGTTAATCCATGAAATATTTAGTAGACAAATAGTATGCTCCGGCCACTGTGCTGGGGCTACAAATACAAAACCAAACCAGTCCCTGATCTCAGAGAATTCTGCTGGAGGAAAGGGGTTGAATAATTGGTATTTTGAAGGAAGAGCACTGATAGCTAGGAAATAAGAAAAATCTGTCTCCCGTTTCTTTGTCTTTGTGCAAGGGCTGTGACCTTTAAGCTTGGAGGGCACTTTTTACTTCAGCCTCTTTAAATCACTTACCTAGTGTGAACTCAGCTGCCAACTGATGCTTGAGGCCTATCTGGTCTCATTTTTTTCCCATTGCTAGAGCCTTTTCATCCACCATGTTACTTTAATAACTATTTTACATTTACTTTTCTATATATGTAGAACGTGGTGCAGTGGAAAGAGGACCTGGAGTTAGAAGATCTGAGTTGAAATCCTTCAACTTAACTTCCCTGGGTTCTTTTTTCCTTATCTGTAAAATGAAGGAGTTGGAATAAATAGCTCTGAAGATTCCTTCCAGCTCCAAATCTCAGTAAGAATAGAAGCTCATTAAGGGCAGGAACTGTTTCATTTTTGTACATGTACCGCCCCTCCCCCCCCCCAGCAGCTAACAAGAGTGCGGTGTTTATAATAAATAAGTTTAGTGAGTCTGAGCTGAATCTTTTAAAGGAGGTTAAGGATTCCAAGAGGTGATGTTTAGGAGCAAGAACGTTCTAGAAATGAAGAAACAGCCTGATCAGAGACTGAAGATAGAATGCTGAATTCAGGAGTATCTTTCCTAGAGTCAATTTATATCTTTTATTGACATGAGATTCTGTTCATTGAATTTAATTAGTTTAAACTGACTTGCTTCAATATATAATTGATGATTTATGAGCAGGAATACACTTTTGTGGGCTGTATAAATTTAGACCTGAAAAGAGCCTTGAAGATAATTTAGACCAGTCCTCACTTTGTAATGAGAAAATGAAGACCAGTGAGATAATTATATACTAGAGCCATATTCAAACCCAAATCCTCTGATAACAAATCTAATGCAATTTCAACTATACCATGGTGGTCTTTGAAAGACCTCAGGCTTGATGTAAAGCATCCAGTCAGTGAGTTTTTCAAGAGACTAAGGTGTAATGGAAAAAACATTAATCTTAGAATTAAGAATTTTGTATGTGTGCACTTCAGCTCTCTTATATTGGTAGTGGGAAAAATCACTTAATCTATGTAGTTCCCAATTTCCCCATCAGCAAAAAGAATAAAATAATTCTTGTAGTCTAGTAGTTTTACAGAGTTGTTGAGAAGGTCAAATATGTGAAAGTGCTTTATAAACTTAAAATACCATATGCAAATGTAAAGCAGTATTATTTCTCATTGATGTTCAGAACAGAAATATTACTTATCCTAAATAATGATAACCATGAGAGAATTTCATTTGTCTCTGATGATGATTTGCAACAGAATGAAAAACTCAACATCAAATTCACTTTAAAGAGTTGGGTGTTATGAGGATAGGAAGGAAATAAACTTTCAGGTCAGCTAATTACTTTTGTTCAGTCTAGTCATATTGACTTTTTCTGCTACAATAATGCTTACCTCCATGTATTTGACTCTGGTTCCCTACTTTTTCCCAGGTGGACATTAGGGCATCTAAACTCCATTGAATCTAGGGCAGCAGCATTTTGTGTTTTAGTGGAACAAGACTATGCAGGATGTCTATGGGCAATCCAGTGCTCAATTGGTGAGTTAAATCTATTGTCATGTCCTTAAAAGAACATGGAGGTGGGGGTGAAGAATTTCAATCTAGGAGAATTTGGTGCAATTTGTACAGACATCAAGTCTCATTTCAAGACTTCAACTAGGTACTGAGTGCCCTAGAAATTGCTCCAGCCTGAACTCTTAGACTTGCCCAGTTGGTTTTTCTCAAGAAATGACTGCACCTCAGAATTTGGAAATTTTTCTGGGGCTTCATTCTGTTTGATTTGGCTACTGATTACCTGGAGGGGAATGTTTGTGAGTTCTTCTTGTATCCTAACACCTCTTTATTTAACCTTCATCTTATGCTGTTCAGAAAAGAAAAAACAGGATTAAAGAAAAAAGCACAGACATATGTGCCATATGTTTTAGCTTTTTACTCTAAACTAATATATTCTTCATTAAGTTAAAGCAGAATGTTATAATACATTCTACTTTAACAACTGTATAAAATTCTTATAGTTCAGAGACCTTGGTTTTGCGAGCATTGTGAGTAAAATTTTGAGGTAAAAAATTTCTTTGACATTTTAACAGTAAGCTTTTTGCTTATTCCTTAATACTAGAGATATAATTTGTTGGAAATAGTTCTGAATTAGAAATCAGAAGTCCTGCATTCTGATTCTGAGTATTCTGAGTTCTGCATTCCATAATCCATGTAACTTTGAGCAAAGTATTTGTTCTCCCTGGGCTTTAGTTTGCTTATTTTAAAAATATATAAACCTGTTGTACATACCAGGACTATTGTGAAGCTCAAATAAGATAGTATATGCAAGCATTTTGAAAGTTGTAATTGACTAAAGACACGGGCTAAGAATAAGAAATCATAATTTCACCATTTTTACACCTAACTCTTTGGATGAATGTTTTAGAAAAACTTTGAGAAAAAAATCAAATATACTGTAATACTCTATATATAATATGGTATGGACAAATTTTCACTTTTATACAGTTAGATTTTCATTTTGAGAACAGGCAAAAATGAAATCTCACATTTTGAAAAAAGGCTTCGTTGTTATTCAAACTATAGGGTTTTACATATACATGCTAGAATTCATTGCAGTTATAAATAAATGCTTAGTGAATGTAATTATGTCATATGCAAAAATGAGTAGTTTCATTAGTTCATCATACCACGAGTATAAATAGTCTTCTTACATTTTAGTGGATGGATTTTTCTTTTGACATGATCAAAAAAAGTCTTCACTTGTTGAACCAACCTTATGATGATGAGCCTTTCTAAACTTAGATAAACTGGTCCCAAGCTTATTAGAACCTACCAAATAATACTGACTTGATTGTTAACATGACCATTCTCACTTGCCAAGATGGGAAAAGTAAAATGCTGAAATTAATAGAAGTCCTTTAGCATGTAAATATCCTTTAGCAACTTTTTCCTGTCAAAATGGTATATCTCTCACTTCCCCCCAGAAAAACACTAACAACTTGAGAAAATCATTCTAAAGCAACAAGCCTTCAGTAGTTTTTGTTTTTATTTTGTTGGACAAAATTTGCATTTTAGCAAAATAAAGACTTGAAAATGCAAATAATGCCCACTTTAAATCATGGGTGGGCAGGCTTCACTTGTGACATTTTAATTCTGATAAAGATACTAAATTCTCCGATGCAAGTAAATTGCTTTGCTTCATAGGGATGTTTCACCAAAAAATGGTCTGGATGTATTTTTCTCGCAAGAAAAATATGAAGAATATTCTTTGACTCCTACTTTAAAGGAACTACTTATTTTGTCCAAAAGGTAAAAACTAATTTTTCTTTTCTTTCATCTTGTATTTCATTCATAAAATTTATTAAATTTTCATATTTAATTGAAAATTTATAAGGTTACCCGAGGTCCATTCTCCATTCTTTCTTTTTTTCCTTAAATAATTGTGATATTGATTACTTACTAGTTTAAATATGTCTTAAAACAAAACAAAACAAAACAAAAAACCCACAAACATGAAGGTACAAAGTGCCTACTATTTAAATTGGCAGAAGAATTTTTTTTCTTTAATTTAAAACTTTCTACTGATTTTATTTCATTGAAAAGTAAAAACAGTGCATTCATTCATTAAGAAAGGGTAGACAGATAATCATTATTCAAGGACAAAACAAAATAGTTCTTCCCCTTAAGGAACTGTTGGGAGAGATGTCATATCATACAGATAGTAAGTACAGACTAATTTACAGGGAGAGCATGAGCTTTTGGGAAGCTTTGGTTAGATTTTCTGTTGGATGAAGCACATCAGCTGGGCTTTCAAGGAAGCCAAGGCTTCTGTGAGGTGGAAGTAAAAGTGTTTATTTCAGGCTTCAGGAAGAGAGGCAAAGAAGGAACGTAATGTTTAGTGAATGAGAGGTAGGTCACTGTGCCAAGCATGGCATACCAAGAGGGCACTCGGTGGTAGGAATATTCAAAGCTGGAACTGCCTGACTTCAAGGAATTCATATATGAAATAAACCTCTAAAAGTAGGCTGGAGCCAGAAGAATTTGTGCTTTATCCTAATGACATTAGCAAAATATCAGGAATATCAAGAATATCGTTTTGGCTGGTAGTGGAGGATAGATTGGAGAGAAGTGAAGCCAGGTGAAGACCAATTAGTTTCAATAGTCTAGGTCAGACCAAAAAAAAAAAAAAAAAAAAAATTATTCTCATTGTATCTCCCTTCTCACTTTCCAATCCTCAAGCCTTTGTAATCTGGCTTTTTTCCTGTACCTTTTTTAGAAACTTCTTTCTCCAAGTATTAATGATTACTTTATTGCTAAATTTACTGGCCTTTCTTAGTCCTCACTGCTCTAGAGAGTCCTTTCTGCCTTACTTGTCACTGCCAATCACCTGTTTTTTTTTCTGGCTTTTGAAGGGTTTGTTTGATACCACTACATCATTATTGTGTTGCTAGTACATTAGGATTTGATGAACACACTTTTGTTTCCATGTTTTCTTATGCCCTTTTTGATTTTATAAACTTTGGTTTCTATCTCCTAATAGGTTCTATCTTTCTAGGCTAGGGTCTTATGAATATCCATCATGCTGTGTTTGCTTCCTTAACCATTTTAATTGATCTTCTTTAGCACAGTAACTGCTTCTTTGAACCATACGAAATTATGAGTAACATTCTAGATGCGAATGTATTATAGTTCTGTATATAGCTGGAATAATTTTTTCCTTTTCCTCCTGCAGCTTTTTTACAGTGGCATGGAATACATTTTCTCTTTGTATATTTTTTGTTCATTATTTTGTGCTTTTGTGCTGAACTTGTAACTGAAATGTGCTTTTCTTTAAAATCAAAATTTGCTAAACCAAATGGAAAAAAGCCAGTAACTGATTTTTCTCATGGCTTAGAAAAATAAAGGAAGGACAATTACATGACAAGAATATTTTCTAGTTCAAGCAGGGATTGTGAATCATTGTTACAGTGTGTGGAAAATGTTATGTAGTATGATTGTTTACATGTTAAGACATAACTAGAAATTTTAATTCAGTTTCTAGTCTTTGCTTCCCAGTGAAAAATTTTTGTTTAAAACTTTAGTGAAAAATTTCAAGGGGGAGGACTTTTTTTCTTTTCTTTTCTTTTCTTTTTTTTGTATAACTTTCCTTTAACTTATACATGAATATTTTCTGAGAATTTCAAGAATTAAAAACTCTGCCATGGTGTTATGGGTAGCTTTTGGTTTTAAGTTAGAGTGAAAAAATTAACTGAGTAGAGGCTTAATGTTAGAAAGTTTTTAAGTTATAGTGTAGACTAAGGAAAATATAATCAAAATTAAGAATTAGACTTCATAGAGTAGGGTAGAAGGAGCATTCTATAAATTTTTTTAAAGTAAATTCTTTAAAGTTTACATATTGGAAATAGTGCAGTTTTGCATACATATACACTCATTCTTCTTTTTCATAGGACATCTGAATAGAACAGATGAGTAGGTAGTTGACAAAATGAAGGGAAAAAACTTCAAAACATCAACTGAAATAAAATATAATACTGTAAATGTGGTTAGAGAAGCCCTGTCAGATGCTTTTGGTTTGTATCTTGATGAAGATTTTGACAGCCACTCCACAATGAAATGATCTTGATGTGCTGCCACTTCATTCTTTGCTGAATGTAGCCAATTTAAGCTGCTAGAATTTCTTGACATTCCTGCATTGGCATATCTGAGTCAGCATCTTGTTGCTGCTGTAGCTTAATTAAATTTGCCAGTTTGTGCCACAAGGACAGACATGTTCTCATATTTAGAGAGACAGCTGTGAAGCAGTATTGTTAAGAGTTGTGGACATGATACTGTTAGGTTTGAATAGCTCTCGAGACTTTTTCTTGTGAGAAATCAATTTGCTGTAATACATTTCTCCCAAGATCAGCAGTTAATGTTCATTTTGTTAACCTAAAATATGCTTATTTTTAAACAGTTATTGGAGAAAGCTTAGTAGTTTAACTATGTCTTCTTTAACCTGCATTATTTTTAGAGCCTACCTTTAGTGTCTATTCCTAGGATCCTTTCTCTATTTCCCACTTACTTATTAACAAGTGGAATTGTCTACTAGCTATCTGAACTTTCAAAATCAGCAGATCTTGAATTTTTGCTTTATTTCTGGCTAACTATTTTTTGCAGTGTAGACTTGTTTTTTAATCATGATTGATTTCTTGTTAAAGCATTTTAATTTGCAAAGTAAGACTGTTATGAACAGGAAAAAAATCTTGCATATACATACTTCATTATTCATAAGAGCTTAGTAATGCATAAATAAATATAGTAGAATCTTGGGACTAATTTATTTGTTTCTCCTTAGTGCCTTTTTACTATTAAAAAAAAAACAGGTCCCCACTAACATAACTATAATTATCTGATTTTTTTTTTTCCCCTACAAGTAAGAGAGCATAAAAAAAATTTTGCTTGTGAGACATGGGGTTTCGGTATGCCCATGACTGCTATAAATATTTGTACAAAATCTCTAATAAAACTATCGATTGATTTTGAGGGATGGGATAAGAAGAGCCAAGTTCAGAGGTTCTCTTCAGTGTTTCAGAATTTTGAATTTCTGAAATTGAAAACCTAATAATTGTTAATTCAGATTGCACCACTCCACTGTAGCAAAATCTATGTTTAGTTGCCACTGATAATCATACTAATTTGTTTTTCTTACACAGGAATTTGAGCTTAATTACAGATAATTTATAACAAGAAAAATATATTAAAGCTTTGTAATTAAATCTGCAAATAAATATAACACCTGGATGGATAAGTGAAAAGACTCCCTTATTCATAAAGAATAAGTGAAATGTGTAAGACCAGTATCTGTCTTTCTTTTTCTGTATATCAGCTGAAAGGTAAGCTTGTGATGCAACAATGTCTTGCAGAATCTTTAATCTATAATAAATGCCAATGCTTCAAGATGCAGGTGGTAGAGTTTTGATGGTACTCTAGAATTTACTCTGTTAATCATGATGTATTCTGCCTGGTGATTCAGAATCAAGAAACTCTACAACTGTCAGCCCTATTTTTCAAATACCAATCTTCATGGTTAAAAAAAAAACAACAAGTACTTCTAAATTATAATTAATTTTTTCCCCCTCATTTCAGACCTATAGGAGAAAATTTGGATGCATCAGCAAACCCTGTGGAAAATGAACCAGCAGTTAATTCAGCAACTCAAGCAAATGGGGATGTTAAAACCACAATAGAAATTGTTCCCTTCCCAGAACCAAGAATTCCTTATCCTTATTTCTCTCGTTTCTCAGAAAGAGAACAGAAAAGTTATGTGGATTTACACAATAAATATTCAAAAAAGCCTATAAATTTCAAGACAGTAGGGTTAAATAAGAAGGAATATTTCCAGTACATGGTATGTATTTTATCCTTCTGTTTCTTTAGAAAATATTGACAAAATTTATTTTGTAACTTTCCACTTAAAAACAGTTAAAAAACATTTGTATTAAAGTTTTGAGTGAAAAGAGCTTTAATATTTCAAAGATGAAAATATATTTCATTCCCTGTGCTTCATTTTCATAATAAATGGGAATAGTCTATTTTTAACCTGTTTCACAGTTGTTTTGAGATTTAATTGAATATAATAGGACATAAAATATTTGAACTGACAGATTCATACAAAAGTTGTTTATTGGGTACACTCAGAGTTGTTTTGAGAATTAAATGAACTAATTCATGTAAAGAGCTGTGGATGTCTTAAAGCACTATATGAAGCTTATTATTAAGTGCATTTTCATCAGAAATAATAGACTTAAGTCTAGTAGTTTCAGAAGTATTCTTAGGAAGACTTAGTGTTGAGTCCTTTTTCAGATACTATTTTGCTATGTGACAGAATATAATTACTTCTCTCTGAGCCTCAGTTTCCTTATCTATAAAATATGATAGCTGGTCTCAGATCTCTAAGGGCTTTTCTACTTGAAATCTATGATTTCATGATCTATACCTCCTTATGGCTTGGGAGTAAGATTGTATTTTTAAAGGCTGGATTTAAAAGCTATGTGTTTGCTCCTTTCTAACAAGCTAAAAAGACTTCAGATTGCAATAATGGACTATGTGTTTCATCTGCTAACTAGCATAACAAGATAAAGAGAAGCTTCTTAACTTCTACAAATAACAGGTGGTTTTCTTGGCCATAGAGCTTATAAATTCATTTATTAAGAAATACTGATGAAGTTATGGATCTTTGGAAGTATTGAAGCATATTGTGTGTGAAAAATGTTTAAGTAACTAAGAAATACAAATTCAAGGCATAGTGTCTGCATTTATAAAACTTCAAGTCCGATATTTTACAAATTCTTTGAAAGCTAGAATTTGTGTTTTTCTTTAATTCCTGCTTTATCAGGCAGTCAGTAAATTACAGTTGTTAAGGAAATGGCTAAGATATAATGAGCTTCCCTTTATTTTGCATTTCTGTATTTTTAAAGTAGTTTAAGTAAGATTTGCCTCCTCTTTATTTCAAATCCAAAGCTGAACTTATCTTCATTTCTGTCAGATTAAGTAATTTGAAATTTTGAAGGCTTTTGCTGGATTCCCCGATCTTTATTTGTTTCACAGTAGAGACTTAATAAAAGGACAGTTTTCACCTTTTAAGAGATGGTGTAGTCTCTTGTGTTTGGAAGGCAGCTAGATGGTACAATGGATAGAGCACCAGGCTTGGAGTTAGAAGATCTGAATTCAAATCCAACTTCAGATACTTACTAATTGTGTGACCCTGGGAAAATCACATAAGCTCTATTTGCCTTATGGCAAATGGGAACAGGAGATGGAAATGGCAAACCCCATAAGTATTTTGCTAAGAAAATGCCATGGACAAAGTCTGTATGTAACATCAGACATGACTGACCAACAGATTGTGTTTTAGTGATTTATAATTTAAAATGATTAAAGTGAAGAGACAAAGATTTCAGAAATCTAATTGAAAAGTCATTTTAAGTAAATTGGTACTTATAAGCAGAGGAAGCCAAACTGATTGAATGAAAAGTCTGAATTATGGGGCATTTTTATAAACCATGCCATTTGCATGGTACCTATGTACTTAAACTGAAAATATGCTGACTGAATTTTGCCTACTAGGGGTAAAAATAAGAATGACTTAGTTTAGTATATCAGCCCAAGTTTTATTGACCTTGCAATAAAACTAATGTAAATAGATGTTTCTTTAGTATTTGAAAATAGTTGTCATAGGTAAAATTTATTAATTGAGTGTTAAATTATTTTTGTATCAGATTTTTAAAAAGGCATTAAAGATAGTCTCTTTATTACCAAGTAACAAGTTCTAAATTAGTCCAAAGGAATGAGATTCTTATTATTTAAAATTTTTGAATTTTAGTCTTCTTCAAGAAGTGTTGATGTTGAACTTATAGAGAAAATTATTAAGTCATTATTTTAAAATATTTTGTTTTTAAGATGAATTTATGGATATCTATTTATTTTCCATGCCTGCTAGCCCATAGATTGCCATAGTAAAGTAACTTTAAAGAATATGGTTTGCTTAAAATTATTTGGTTAAAAGATTGAATTCATTTATTTTTATCAATACATATATAAAAACTCACTTAATGAACATAATGCAATAATAAAATTAAAAAGTGCTAAAATGTATCACTGGACATTTTTAAAGGTGTTAAAACACTTCATTAATCCTCCACTTGTTACCAGATATCCTGATAGCTTTGCTATAACCCTTCAGCCTGAATAATTATTATCAGAGCTCTCACTCAAATGATTATTATACCTTAGTCCGCTTTTTTTTCTTTTTCCCTTTAGGACATGAAAAAATGTGTAAATGATGAAGTTGCTGAATTCCTGAAGTTTCTTCAGAATGCTGCAAAAAGTTGCAGTCAGGATTATGATATACTCTCAGATGAAGCACTTCTATTTACAAAGGTAAAGAATAATAATGTTTGTAAATATCATTTTTGGAAAATCAATAGCAGCAGGCAATGATATTTCAAAATTTGCCCTTAGTATGTAATAAAGTTCTAAAATATTTGCATTAGGAAGCAGAATGCTAGAGTAGAACAAGAACTCACTCTAGAACCAAAAGACTTGAGTACAAATTGTCTCTTTGATTCTTGCTACTTGTGTGAACTTGGACAAGCAACTTCCCTGGGATTTAAAGGATTTCTCAGGTAAAATGTGGGAGTTTGATTAAATGATCTTTGAGATAATGTCCCTTCCAGTTTTAGTGATTCATAATTAGCCTGCTTTAGTTGAATTGCAAATATTTCTTCAATTCCAATATTCAGTTTGTATTAACATCTCAATTCTTTTACTCTTTCATGTAGTGTAAAAGTAAAAATGTTATAAGCAGTGCCAGTCATAGAATCACACAATTTCAGAGTTGGAAGATATCTCAGTGACGAATTAGCCCAACATATGTTCTGAAAAGAATTTTTTCTATAAGTTCTCCTCTATGGTAGAAGAACTTCAGTGAGGGAGATTCCTCCATCTTTAGAGACAGTTTATTCTACTTTGAGATAGCATTGATTTCTTAAGAATTTCTTTTCACATCAAGGCTAAATTTGCCCTGCCCTTTTGTAAGGTTAGGTAGGGTGCTGACAGGACTGTATATTAACTTTAATATTACCATGTCAGGCAGCATATATTAAACTTAACATATCAAGTGATTTTTGATTATTTAATTAAATTACTCAGCTATATATGGAGATTATTACTCTACCATGCCAGTCAGCAAAAGTAAGTGCTACTTACAGTTTTATGGATTTTTATAGTTTTGTTCACAGATATATATATATCTGTGAATCTGAAATAGAACTTTTATTAAATAACTACATGTTTCACTGTGAAGCCTTATCATCAGAGAAGTTAAAAGATGAAAGAAGAGGGCCCATATACACTAGAATATTCAGAGCAGCACATTTTGTGTATAGAGCACTAGAAACAAAATACATACTCTTAGGAGAATGGTTAAACAAATAGAGTATTATTGTATGTTGGAGTCTTACAATTGCATAAGAATTGAAGCCTATGAAGAGTTCAGAGAGACGTGGACAGACTTATATAAACTGCTATAAAATGAAATAAGCAGAACTGGGAAAACAGTATAGCTGTCTCTTGTAAAATAAATGAGAAAAGCAAAAACAAAAAAAGAAATAACAAAAGTTAAAAAACCAAGCTTAGTTTGTTTGTAATCCTGTGTGTTTTATACCAAAAAAGCTAAGAAAATATGTCTCCCTCTCTCCTTTGCAGAGTCAAGAAACAACAGATTTAGAACATGATATATCCTAGCTGACTTGATTGATAATATGTTCGTTTGATTTTTCTCAACTGCTTTTTTCTTCCATTGTTAATTTTAGTTATAAGGGAATGATTTTCTAGAGAGAGGAGGATATATTTAGAGTTATAACTGATATAAAAACAAGATGGGAGAAACTTTTTAAAGTAAAAATAAGAAAACTTACAAAAGAATTATGAGAATTTTTTGCATATAAACTGAAAGGAAGTTGTGTGATCATTATTTTATGGGGTCTAAACATAGGTTTCATGGTGCAATGTCTAATTTATTTTCTCATATTAGAATAAAGTAGCAATAATTGTTGTTTTCCCAGAATCATTGAGTAGAAAAGATAGTTTTAATGAAATTGTTACCAAAGTATGATTTTAGAGATTTATATCGATCTTTTTTTTTTTAGACCTTTTTTTAAACAAAACATGTTTTTAATTTTAGATTCCCTAAAAGTCTTTATTTTTCATTATCAAGATCTTCCTTATATGGATGAATTTTAATTTAGATAGCATAGCAATTTAAAATGTTCAAGAGACATAGTTTCTGGGTAATTTAATAATTTTATTAAGAGGGCCAGCACATTTATTAATAAAAGAATGGTCATTTGGCCATCTCTCTTAGACCAAAAGACAATGATTGGAGTGGGATTCACAGTTTATATACAGCAAAGAATAGGTGTTCCCCAAGGTGATTGGGTAATAATTAATGAGAATAGTATTACAATTACAATTGCACTGAGAGTGACATCATGTCCCCCTTGGACAAAGAGATTGTATCTATATTCAGATCACTTTGTTTTGGTCAGTCTATTCAAAGAATTTATAACTCCTTCCCCCCAAACTGAGAAGAACACAATAACTACTCTATCAGGATAATGTCTGAACAAGAAAGAAAAATCTCATCATCAGCAATGTTCTTTCAGAGACTAAACTTTTTTTTTTTTTTTTTTTTAATTTTAATAGTTTTTATTTACCAGATATATGCATGGGTAATTTTACAACATTGACAATCGTCAAATCTTTTGTTCTAATTTTTTCCCTCCTTCCCCCCCCCACCCCAGATGGCAGGTTGACCAATACATGTTAAATATGTATTATTTATATACATAAATTAAATACAATATATGTATACATGTTCAAACAGTTGTTTTGCTGTACAAAAAGAATCAGACTTTGAAATAGTATATAATTAGCCTGTGAAGGAAATCTAAAATGCAGGTGGACAAAAATAAAGGGATTGGAAATTCTATGTAATGGTTCATACTCATCTCCTAGAGTTCTTTTGCTGGGTGTAGCTGGTTCAGTTAATTACTGCTCTATTGGAACTGATTTGGTTCATCTCATTGTTGAAAATGGTTACATCCACTAGAATTGATCATCTTATAGTATTGTTGTTGAAGTATATAATGATCTCCTGGTCCTGCTCATTTCATTCAGCATCAGTTCATGTAAGCAGAGACTAAACTTTAAAAAAAAAAAAAAAAAAAAACCTTTTAAAAGAAGAATGGAACTTTGGATCTGCCCATATCATTGGTTATTAATATAATCATTCGTCTTTACAGAATAATACATATATAGAACTTATGTTGCAGCAGCTGCATCCTCAGTTTTTTTTGGAAGGTCCAGTCCCAATTTTATGAGCAGAAAGCATACTTTTAGTGAAGCTTTGAAAAAGTAATATCTGTCAGGATTGCATAACTGGCAAAATAGTGAAGTAGTTACAGTTTACAAATTTCTCTATTCCAAAACTTCAAAAGAAAGGAATTATACACAAAATCTTCAATTAATGAAGGGGAAATGACTTGCCCAAGATTATACAATCAGGATATGTTGGAGGTAGGATTAAAACCCAAATGTGTCTTTCTGTCTACTGTGCCATGTTACTTTTGAAAAGGAAGGTGAAAAAAACCTCATGAATTAATACTGAAGGATTTTATTAGAGTACCCATTCATCATCCCTACCTCTGTTTAACTCTGTATGTTCAGAGTAGAGAGCACAAGCAAACTGATTACTTTATATTTGGGCTTCAGCTGTAGAGCTCCTTCCTAGCAGTGACTGCCTGAAGCATACCTCCACAAGAGTGTAGAAGAGAGCAGAGGCTGATTTTGTCCTATCTGTGTATCAGAAGGGGACATTGATAGATGGTGGAGTGGTGCTTTACTGTTATGTTACAGTGTTTGCTGGGGCAGAGAGTTTTAACCTGATCATTGAACTTTTTTTTTTTTTTAATTTAAGTAGAATATTTGATATAAATATATTGTTAATTAAATACAGTATTTGACAAATGCAATTGGTTTCTTTTGTAATCATCATGTATTTAAAAATATTATTCTGAGAAAGGGTCCATAAACTTCACCAGCCTGCCAAAACAGGGTCCATAATACAAAAACAAAAAATCCTTGAAAATTAGGGAACTCGGGGCAGCCAGGTGGCGGAGTTAGGTGGCGCAGTGGATAGAGCACCAGCCCTTAATTCAGGAGGACCTGAGTTCAAATGTGATCTCAGACACTTAACACTTCCTAGCTGTGTGACCCTGGGCAAGTCACTTAACCCCAGCCTCAGGGGAAAAAAAAAAAAAAAAGAAAATTAGGGAACTATAATTTGTATAGGTCTTGAGGGAAAGAATCCTGACGAGGGCCAGTCCTCTCCCCTATGAGGTTACTTAAAGTATTGACTTGGAGACAATGGATTTTGGTCTCTGGACCTGAGAAGGCCTCACAATATCCAGTGTAAAATGCAAAGTAAAAGGGGCAGGGCCCAGAGAGTGAGGAGGAATTAGAAAAAGCAGGTGAGAGGAAAAGCAAAGCTAAAAGACTAAAAGAAAAATGAGAAAAGAAAACCTGAATAAAAACCTATCTTGAAAGAAAAGAAAATAATACAAAGATGATCTGTGTGCAGTGATGCCAAAACACATTGATCAAGCCAGAATGTAAAGGAAAATGAATTAATATTACCTGATGAAAAAGAGAATCCTGTGAACTTCTCAGAGATCATGAAACAATAGCAAGAATTCCAGAATAGTTGAAAAGAAAAAACTCTTAAAAGAAAAAATTTGGAATGAATTTAGCTTGGAAATCAGAGCTTTCAACATAGAATTCAAAAACTCAAATCAAAAAATGAAAACATAATAGACAAGATACACAGAAGTAACTTCAGAATTACAGGGTTTCTCAAAATACATGACAAGTAAGATAACCTGTGTTCCACAGTGCAAGAAATAATATTAAGGAGACTATATTAGAACTTATGAATAGTGACAAAACATAAATTGAGAGAATTTGCAGGTTTCTTCTAGAAAAATATCCTGATCTTAAAATTCCAAGATATAAAGTGATTATATTTCATAATTTCAGTAATGAACAATAAACTTTGCAAGTGGCTAAGAGAAAGGCATGTGAAAAAAATTATTTGAATAACCTTGCTATTCTGCATTAATGAAAAAAAAACAGAGATCAAACTTCAGTCCCGTGTAACATATCCTTTCATACCTGTACCTAATTGTCAACAGATATCTGACATTTGACCAAAAAGACATTTGACATTTTTGAGAAAAAAAAAAAACAAAAAACTTAAAACTAGTAAGCAGATTGTTCAATATCCAAATACTTCAAAGGAGTATTTAAAATGTCAACAAATAAAATTATCAAGATTAAGTGATGAAATCAACTTTCTCACATATGTGGGTTATTGTTTAGGAAAAAAGATCTAAATATTCTAGAAAGAAGTTAGGAGTTAATACTCAGAAAAAGATTAAAATGCCGAAAACCTTTGTCCCATAGATTCCTTTATTAGATGTGTCCCAAGAACATCAAAGATAGAAATGGCTATCAGTTAGGGAAAGGCTAAACAAATTATGGTAAATTCATGTAATATATTACTGTGCCCTTAGAAATGATAAATATATAAAGACCATGAAGAAGCATGAGAAGACATAACTTGATGCAAAATGAAGTGAAATTACCAGGAAAATAATGGCTTCAATATATTAAAAAAAAAAGTTAAATAAATAAATAAATAAACAAATAAATAAATAAATAAATAACTGAGTGATCTATATTATAATGAAGACATTGGGGCAGGAAGAAGGAATGAGGAAATTCCTCTCCTTTGCAGGCAGGGTGGATTGGGAGAGTTATTGCTTGAGTGTCTACATCTAGACCAACTGAACATTTTTGAGTTCATACAATGAAACCTAAGAATCCAATTGATATTCTAGCTCTTTGAGGCATAGTGTTGTTCAGATGTGCCAAATTTCGTTTTTTTCCCCTCTTATTCATTGTTACAAAGAATGGCTCTCTAGAGAGGTGAGATAGGAATAATGTATTTAGGAATAAAAGATGAAGTGAAAACAAAAGATATCAATAAAAATCAGGAACAAATATCCTAAGCAAATAAAGCCCAAACCTCATTTATATCAATTAGCTTTTAACCTACCTTCTTGGTAAGAAATAATACAGGAGTTGAGGTTAGCATAAACTGGGATTGAGAGTAACGTGAGATTAGGGCAGATAGAAAGTTGCATGAGTAAGACAGCTCCAGTTTTATTTTGTTTTTTGTTTGTTTGGGTTTTTTTTAAGAATTGTTCAGAGGAGAAAAATAAACAGAAGGCTAAGGCTGCTTATTAGAGCATTTCAATGTTTTTTGTTTGTTTGTTTTTTGTTTTTTCCCCAGACTACTTTTTTGATAAAAATAAATTCAAAAAGGTCCTCAAATTATATTTAGCAATGGAGCAAGTATTTGTAACTCAGAGTCATGAAATTAGAAGTAGTTCAATGCCAAAGAAAAGAAATTCTTTGTTTCCTCAATCACTTGCCTGTTAGCATAATTAATATGGCCTTTAAGAGTAAAATTATGCATTTCAACTTTCTTCACAATTAAATTTTCATGTTTCATTAATATTTTGCAAGCAGTTTAGAAGGGAGATAATTTTTTTTTTTTTTGCACTTGGATTGATTTTATCTGGCATTTGTACTGGTTATATGTTTTGGTTTTTTTTTCTTTTTTAAAATTCATTTTATAATTATAACTTTTTTTTTGACAATACATATACATAGGTAATTTTTTTTTTATTTTAACAACATTATCCCTTGTACTCCTTTCTGTTCCGAATTTTTCCCCTCCTTCCCTCCACCCCCTCCCCTAGATGGCAGGCATTCCCATACATATTAAATATCTTACAGTATATCCTAGGTACAATATATATGTACAGAACCAAATTTTGTTGTTGTTGCAAAGGAAGAATTGTATCCCGAAGGTAAAAATAATCTGGGAAGAAAAACAAAAACAAAAAATGCTCACAGTTTATACTCATTTCCCAGTGTTCCTTTTCTGGGTGTAGCTGATTCTGTCCATCATTGATCAATTGGAATTGGATTAGCTCTTTTCTATGTTGAAGATATCTACTTCCAAAGGAATACATCCTCATACAGTATTATTGTTGAAGTATATAATGATCTCCTAGTTCTGCTCGTTTCACTCAGCATCAGTTGATGTAAGTCTTTCCCGGCCTCTCTGTATTCCTCCTGTTGGTCATTTCTTACAGAACAATAATATTCCATAACATTCAGATACCATAATTTACCCAACCATTCTCCAATTGATGGACATCCATTCATTTTCCAATTTGTAGCCACTACAAAAAGGGCTGCCACAAACATTTTGGCACATACAGGTCCCTTTCCCTCGAAGGGGGATAATTCTTGCATTTAAAATCAAATATAATTCACTTCACCAAAGAATTCGAAATGGAGGGGATACCTCTCAATTGAGGGGTGGCTGAACAAATTATTTATGATTATGATATAATACTATTGTATTATAAGAAAGATGATTTCAGAAAAACTGAACGTGAAATAATGCAAAGTGAAGAGCAGAATTAGGAGAATGTTGTATACAGTAACAACAACATTGTGTGGTGATCAAATGTGAATAACTTAACTCTCTCAGCAATACAATGATCTAAAACAATTCCAAAGGGCTGATGAGGAAAAATGCTATCCCTCTCTTGACAAAGAATTGGTGGAATCTGAATGCAGGGCTAAGCATCCTTTTTTTTAACTTTATTTTTCTTGGGATTTCTTTTTTCCTCTGTGTTTTCTTTCACAGTATGACTAATATGGAAATATGTTTTGCATGATTATACATGTACAACCTATATTACCATATTTTTTATCTTCTAAATCAGTGGTCCTCAAACTTTTTAAATAGGGGCCAGTTCATTGCCCCTCAGACTGTGGGAGGGCCGGACTATAGTAAAAACAAAAACTCACACTCTGTCTCTGCCCCTCAGCCCATTTGCCATAACCCAGAGGGCCACATAAACATCCTCAGCCCGGCTCATCTGGCCCATGGGCCGTAGTTGGAGAACCCCTGTTCTAAATGAAGGGAAAGAAAAATGAGGGAGGAAGAAAATTTAGAACTCAAAATTTAAAAGATTAATGTTAAAAATTGTTTTTACATGTAATTGGAAAAAATAAAATATTTTAAAAATTAAAATTCATCTCTGTTTTTGATATTTTGGGTAACATGATTTTAAAGTCATCTAATGGTGTTTTTATCTTTTTTAAGCAATATTTTTAAATTCCATTAATTTCTCTAATTGTCTCAGTAACCAGTAAAAAGAAGTTTCTAATGATTTTGTGTTTGATTACATCAGCAGTCTGAATAACAGCTTTCTGTTTGTCTTGGATTTTTATATGCTTGTTTGTTTTAGTTTTTTTATACTAAAAATTTATCTTTATAATGAGAAATTATACTTGAACAAATTAAGATAAGAATAATCAGAATCTGGATAATGGATACTAACGTGATTTTTTATATTCATTGTTTTATTTGGAATTATGTTTAGTTATACTGATATTTTATCTTTATTTTTAGACTTGAAATAATTATGCATTTTGATTTACTTTTGTGACATTTTTAGAAAAATACCTATATGCATGCTTGATCTTCTTTGTTTGTTTTCTTATAGCAATTTTTAAGTGCTTCAATTGAACAAGTAAAAAAGTATCCTGAAATCTACTCACTCCATGAAATCACTAGCTTAATGGGATTCCTCCCAACTAGAATAGAGATGGGATTAAAATTAGAGAAAACTGTCCTTGCATTGGTAAAGTATATTTGTACTTTGAGAATTAATATTTTGGTTTTTTTTATTTTTAATTTATTTTTAAATTTTTAAATGTTTTTTAAAAATTATTTCTGTACATTGAATATAGACTTGATCTTATTTTGAAAGGGTTTTGATATGATAATAGGATCTATTTTTTTTCAGTATTTAAATGGATCAGCGTGAGTATCTCCTCCCTTCATGTGGACTATCTGTCACTTTATTCTGTATACTTTTTGTCTCTGTCTTATAAACATTTATAAAGAATTTAACCAATGTGCTAAAAGTCTTTTTAATTCTTCAGTTTTTTAGGAGCAGATACATATCTAATTTTAATTCTCACTATGTGGTTAATCCACCTCCTTTTTTCCAGTTATTCATGTTCTTGTTATAAAGTAGTCATTACAATAAGGAGTCCAAAGAACAGAAACCACTTCAAACAGAAAATCTTATCTCCTTGCCAAGTGGAGAATCACATTTTCTAGGATTCAGCTAAATTTAGTATACATTTATTAAGTGCTTACTTTGTATCAGGTCTGTGCTAAGAGCTGTTAAGAAAAAGAAAGACAGTCTCTACCATCAAAGAGCTTACAATCTGATGGGGAAAGAAACTGAAAAAGAAAAAAAGAGGGACCCTAAGGGACTTTCTATTGTGTGGTCATGCTGAACTAAGTAGCCTAACCAAGCAGAGTTGCTGTTAGAGAATAGAGAATTATCTGGAATCTGTGCTCGTTTAAAATAATTTGTAAGAGCTCAGAGAATAAGGGTGAAAGATTTTGAGGGCTCCAAAAAAAGGAAGTAATATAGAGAAAAAAGGTTGTAGAAAGCCAGATCATCTCAAGGGCATTTGAAAATGAAAATTAGAAAAAAAATCAGTTGGTGAAAAACTGAACAAATCTGTCAGCATTTTTGTAACAAATTCTTTTCTTTGTCAACGACAGTGAAAAACCACATTAGGAATATACCATCTAGATTTCCAGTATGTTGCATTAAAAAATGGTAAGACAAAACTAGGAATAGTAGGTGTACCTGATCAAGTATAAACAGAAAAAAGCTGTGCCGGATGACGTTGGATTTGAGTCTCTAAGTGTATTGGGCAGTAATCTGATTGATTAAAATCACAGATGTCATTACCACTCCAAGAAAGTGATTGCTAATAAATCAAAAACTGTTAACAAGAGCCTTTTTTCTGATCTTGTGAAATTTTTATGAGAATGATATACATGATATATCAAAGATATACTTCATGAAAAGATGAGAAAACAGCTAGTCTTTCACAAATGAAATTCTATAGCAGACCATATGAATAATTGACAGAAAGATGTAGAAGATAAAAATCCAAATTTTTTTGAAACAAATTTGGTTCTTTTTGTTTGTTTTATTTCATTGCCAAATAAAATGAGCTTTGTAGATGCACAATAGATCTGAAAAGGACTTAGATGAACTGTGGATATATAATATATGCTACTTATATTTCTTATAAACTATATGAAAAATACAAATTTCAGAACTATTTTGCTTATGTGTGATTCTTTCTACCTTTCCTTCATTTCTGTAAATTTGTTAATAGAATAAAAATTTACTTTAAAGAGATCCAGAAGTTTTCTTCTTATGTACATTGAGGTCATTCAAAATGTGTTAGTTAAAACCATAGGAAAACTTTAACAATTCTTTGGTTTTCTAAAATGATAGATTTTTATTGAAATTTCTTTTTTTTGTATTACTGATGTTTCTTCCTGTGTCCACATCCCTCTTCTCAGAGAGTCATCTCTCATAACAAATAATTATTTCAAAAGGGAAAAAAAGTTCATTAAAAACCAACTAATACATTGAAAATAATAAGTTACTATTCCACTGCCATGGACCTCTACTTCTTCTAAAGGATGGGAGAAGTTGTGTTTTCTTACATCTTTTCTTTGAGGCCGAACTTGTTCTTTATAATTTGACAGTATTCAGTTTCAATTTTTTTTTGGTGATTGTTCTTCTGTTTGCATTGTTGTGGTCATTGTATTTGTTATTTTCTTGGCTCTGTTTACCTTACTTTGTATTAAGTTTATATAAAACTTTACATACTATATATCATTGTAATATTCCATTATATTAAGATATCATAATTTATTTAGTCATTCCTCATTTGATGGTTTATATTATTTCCAGTTCTTTGCTATCACAAAAAGTACTGCTATAAATATTTCATTGTTCTTTGATTCTTAATATCCAGTGAATCATAAAATGATAATATATGTTCACCTGAGGAAGTTGCCACCATCTAGAATTTCACCTCAGAGTCCAAATTCAACAGGGATTTCCTTGTAGATTGTGAAATTCCTCACAAGTTTCTTACTGTAAATGAGAGCTACAGTCATTTTAGAAAAGTAACTGGCCTAAAAGTTCACATTGGAAAAAGCAAAATGAATGAAGAAATCCTATTTCCTGTATTATAATATACAATTTATTAGATAATCTGTAGAGCTAGTTCATAGTATATTTATCTTGGTTTGATACTTCAGATAGATAGTAAACAGAGCCTAGATTTGAGTAAGAGGAAAACAATAGACTGGAATGCAGCTGGAAGAATATATAATGCTTTTAACCATCCCAAAATGCTTGATGAAACAAAAATCCACCAGTATTCTTCTGATTATGTTATATGTTAGCACATCTTGAAACATCACAATCTCTGAAGAATAGCATATGACACAAAAGAAAAGGGTAAACCTGAAGAAGCTATAACATAAATGATACACATTACTCATATGTAAGAAACAGTGTAAAAATAATTAGGTAGTCTGATTGCTGTGATTCAAAAAAGAAGCAAGACCATCCTTGTAGGGAATCCTGTGAGGGATAACATACATAGAGCTTCATGTTGCACAGATACCAAATAAATTGGGCACCTATGGAGAATTTATAAAATAAGGGAACAAGAGCAAAATAGGATGAGAAATCATGGGTCAATAACAATATGCACCATTGAAAATAAAGATAGTATTTGTATAGTGGTTAGTACAATGCCTTGCAAATAGTGGCTGCTATATAAATATTGTCCTTCATTTTTCTCCTTTTACCCCTTTCAAATATTAAAATATCTTTTTCACAAAAACCATTCCATTTCCCAACAATTGGACCTTTTCATCAAATATTCCCCATGCCTACACAATTCTTCCCTTATCTCATTTTCTGGCTTCCTTTAAACTCCGCCTAAAATCCTACTTTTTCCAAAAAAGCCTTTCCCAATTCCCTTTAATGCTAGTGCCTTCCCTCTGTTAATTTCATTTTATATTTATATACACATTCACATATATACACATAGACATACACATATAAATCTTATTTGTACAAAATTATTTACATGTTGTAAATTACCTGTGAACTTCTTTAAGAAGAGGGACTGGGCTTTTTTTTTGGGGGGGTGTTGTATCCCCAGTGAATAGCATAATGCCTGGCACATAGTAAGTGCTTAATAAATGATTATTGATTGATGTTCTTGTTAATATTTTTCACAACACTTCTTCACGTACAGATATTTATAGCTTTTCCGTGTCTTTGCATTTGGGTTATATAGATTTGATTAAAATGAATAAATGTTTGGCACAACTAATATACATTGAGAATCCATTATAATCTATGTTCCAGCATAATCTGATGTAACTTGCTTATGATAGAGGAGGAAGCTAGATAGAATGTAGAAAAAGGAAAGAAATTTGGCCTGATATTGTTTTGTACATCCCTTTTTTGACTACTCCCAAAGAGATAGATAATCTAACACATCTTCCAGTAAGGAACCTAGTGGCATTTATTAGGTAGATAGGGACTTGCCTTACCATAGTAGTCCCCATTGTCCTTCAAATAAAAGGAATCCTTGTAGTAAAACCTGGAAGCTTAAGCCATATTTCTGAGGCCTCTTCATCTTCCCTACCTCCTCCAATTTTCTATCTTAGAAATATTGTTTTCCTTATTTTCACTGAGACATTATTTAGTCTTTGATGTTAGCATCACTGGGGCTATAACATAGATAATACAATAGGAAGTACTGCATTGATTCTTAACGTAACTTTTTTCCTTTGAAGGGTTGCGGCCCTGATCCAAGTACTACCAGGGTCAATATAGTGGAAAGATAGAGACTATCTGTATTCCCAATTTGCATTTGCCTTTCTTTTCATAGAGATCCTTTGCTTAAAGAGTTTTACTAACATACTCTGGCTGTGTTGAAGTTAAGAGTTCAGTTTTATTTTTCTGTGATTAGAAAAATGAGTGTTTATTAAGAAAAAACTTATATCACCATCTTTCTAGTACAACATTAATTTTCCTTTATGTTATTTAGGGTAATGTAAAGTTTGCAAAATTATCATTTCCTTTGATGCCTGCTGAGTTGCAGCTCTCTATAGATTATAAGTCTACATCAACTATGGAGACACCGGAGCAGAAAGCTGCTGCAATACATTATGTGAGTAACACTTAGCATGACTGTCCTAGGATGTTTTATAAGTAAATTAAATATATGCAAATAATTATTTTGTCTTTTGGGCATCCAATAGAAAGGTTTCAGAGATTTTTAAGTTAATTGCACTTGAACTCCCTTCTCCCAATTTTGCTCTGCATTTTTTTATATTTATTTAATAAAGAAATGTGTTATTCAAAGAAATAATTGAAATTTCTTTTTCAGGATATTAGTACAGATCCAAATGCTGAAAAACTTGTGTTAAGATATCATCCTCAGATAGCTCTCACCAGTAGATCCTTATTTACCTTGTTGAATAATCATGCACCTAATTACAAGGAACAATGGGAAATTCCAGTGTGTGTGAAGATTATTCCAATTACAGGTTTGTGATTTCCCTCACACTGATTTTGCTAGAGGAAAGGGAAGAAAATACTTTATGTAAACTTCCATGGCTCTTTTCAAATGCTATAAGCAAGATAAAAATCTTGGTTTTAAGTCTTGTTGAAGGCATCAGTGAATATATATATATAATGTACAATATATATATATCCATTTGAATCTGTTTAATTTTGTTTTATCTTTCCTTTTTTGTTGATATAATTTTTGTTGATATATAATGTTGATATACTTTGTCATATATAATTTGTTGATATAATTTTATATATGTATGTATATGTATTTTTAAAGATTCTTCTTAATTTATTTAGTTTCTTCCATGTTTCTATAAGTTTCTCATTTTCCTTTTTTTCTTGAGTGCAAAAATACTTTTAAAATTAGTATCAAATGATTTTGATCTTAATTTGGTATGTTTTGCTACCTAGAGTCAGTTTCCCTTTAACTACCATCATTTTTCATCATCTCCCTTAAGAGTTTGTGCTTCCAAATGAATTTTACAATTTTTTCTGGCTCTAAAAGTTTGATATGGTAACAAATCAGTTTTTTGAGTAGTGTTATCATTATTTTATTTATAGGATCCAACCATGAACAATGAATATTATTCTTAATTTGTCTTCTTTTACTTCTATAAACAGTAATTTCTACTTGTATTTGTGTAAGTCTTGATCTGTCATGGGAGATTGACTCCCAGATATTTAATATGTTTTGTTTTTATTTCATTTCTTGTTTACTTCTTATTCTTTTTGTGTTAACTAAACAATTGCCAATAAATATAAACATTTCAAAACAAAAAACAAGGAAGAATTTTTTATAAAAAAATTGAACATCAGTTTTCTTTAAAGATACACTAATATGTAGACATATGTTTGACAGGGTAGTTACAGAATAATGTTCTATTTTGCAGTTCTTTATTTCCTTTCTTTGTGTTTAGATATTGATGCTTTTTATGACTCTTATTACCTACTAATCTACCTTAATACTCCCTCTAAGTTGAACCCTTCCTTTTGAATATTTTGATTAAATAAAACAAATTAACACATTGATGATTTCTGAAATGTACATTGTGATCCTTTAATGTGAAACAAATGATTTTATATTTGGTGGTGATAGGGAACAAGTGAAATTTTTTTTTTTTTAAACAATATGCACGACTAGACCTGCATTTTAGGTTTCAGTTTGAGAGGCATGTGGGACATCCAGTGGGAGATAGGAGATTAGGGATGAGAAGAGAGATGAGTCAGGCAGGAGTATAACATATTTAGAGACTGACTCAAGAGAATCATGGAATGTAAGAGACTATAGATGCATGAAAGAGAAGAAATGAAATAGCTAGAACTAGAAAGGGTCTGTGGGAGTCAAAGATAAGGGTAGTGTCAGGAGAGCCCATTCTTTTGTCTACTCTCAGTGGACTTACAGATTATGCAAATAAATGTGGTTCTGAAGAATATTATGATCTTGTACTGAATTTTGTTTACTTCTGTATACCATTTTAACATAGAGCCTTGAATATAATGGATGCTTGATTTGTTTTATGAATTTAGATTTGTTGATGGGTTTATCTGCAATAATTTTTTCTAGTAGTTATCTGAAAATATAAGGTACTATGCTTATTTAAAACTGTATTGATTTAATCTAACTTAAAATCATCACAGACTTTCCTCAGTCAAAAATAAGTTGTCCTCTATTTTCAAGGAGAAAAACTGATGACAAAGTCATCTTATAGTTTTCTAGACCTTGGTTCCACCTCATTACTGAGAATAGAAACAACCTCTAGAGAGAACGCAATTAACATTGAGTTGGGATAGGGATAGCTGTGTTAAATTGTGAAATGAAATGCCCTTCTTCCTGGCTAAAACATTTTTTACGCTGTACAGTAAGCAAAATGTTCTTGATGGATAATGACATTCACTATCTAGCAAGGAAGAAATTGATTGGAAAATAAAATTGTAATAAGTTTAGATCCTGAAATTCCCCCCCAGAAGTATGTTTCATTTAACTTTTTAAAAATTGGACTACATTTGAGAGAACCATCTTTAATTCAGATCATATTAGAAAACCCAAAATGCCTTTTGTTTCAATTTCTTGTATGTGAAAAAGTTAACGTATTTCTCTTGGCAATAGAATTGTAGAGAAGGAAAGAGACCTTGAAGATTATCTACTCTAACCCTTTCCTTTTACAAATGAAGAAAATGAGACAAGTTTAATGACTTGCCCAAGATCACACCACACACACACACACACACACACACAAACATAAACACACATATACACACATAACTTGGGAATAGAACCCAGATTTTCTTACTCTTACTTCATTATTCTTTTTACTGTATAAACTGTGTTGCCACCCATCTTACTTGATTTATTTTAATCATCAAAAGGTTCCAAGCCAATGAAAATAATTTATATTGACTCACCTCTTCCCAAGAAAGAAATGACAGTAAGAGAGAGAAACCAAATTTTTCATGAAGTACCATTGGACCTTTTGACAACCAAAACTTCGGCTATTCCTGTCTCTGCTGTATTTATGGACAAACCAGAGGAGAATATATTTCAATGGGATGTAAGTGTTGCCTGGATGAGAAAACAAATTTATAAATATTTGACTTCACTTTTGTAAGTTTTAGACAAATGTAAAAGATGCCTGTATTTTATTAAGTAATATATGTTAGGTGCCAATATGTAAGGTGTTAAGGGTCCAGAAACAAAAATGAAATGGTCTTTGTTTTTAGAAACTTAATCATTTTCAGTGAATCTTAAGACATTCCCACAAATCCTAATTTACATGTTCACAGACTTTTTACTAATAGTGTGATAATGGTTTTATTTTGTTAAGGTGTCTTCTGATATTAAGCAGTGCCGAAGAATTGAGACTTTTGATGATTTAGATCTGAGTTTTGATGAAGATGTTACAGAATTAGAAACTTTCGGAGTAACAACTAACACACCACTAAAAACTTTGAACACATCAAGCCTTCCCTCATCATCTGCTATAACCAACCTTACCACAACATCAAGCACAGCGACAATTCCCTCTAATCCTATAAGTTTATCAAAGATTCTGATGGAACAATTGAAAAAAGAGAAAGAATTGATGACCAGTGTAAACAGTGGGCCAGAAGAGCAGAAAATTAAAGATAATCAGGAACTTTCATTATGTGACAATGTTCTAGATCCTAAAAAAGCACAGTTGTATTTGTCTGGTAATGAATCAAAGCAATCTGAATGTGATTCCTCCTCATCCAAAGACTTTGAAAAAGAAAAAAGTGAATTAAGTGAAGAAAATGATACAACTTCAGATGAAGAATGTGGTAGTATTAAACTAAAGGTCCTAGAGAAAACAAATACTTTTAAAGAAAAAATTGATATATCAGAAGGAAGTAACATTCAAAGTGCTTCTTGTAATAGTGATACAGATGAAGAACGTTTAATTATTGACATAGAATGTAAAAATCATGATAATACCAAGCAAGAGATTCCTATCCTTAATTCAGATCCTGTGCTAGATACTCTAAGATCACCTGTGCCTATTCAGATTTCTTCTGAAAACGTAGCTGATGCTCCTTGTAGTCATGAGCAGAAAAAATGTGCTACGAAAAAGTCTGGCAAAAGATTATATAAGAAATTCGATCCAGTTGGACAGATTTTAAAAATGCAAAATGAACTCTTAAAACCAACTTCAAAGAAAGTTCCTGAGCAGGCCTTTCTGAATTTGGAAAATTCTAAACCCCAACCAATAGTCCTTGTTCCTGAACAACCAGGCACTTCTACTGATACACTTAAGTCTAAATGTTCTTTATTTCAGAAACCAAAAGGACGTGAGTAGGCATTTATAATTTTTTTTTTTCATGACATTTATAGCAAATAGTTTTCCTTGCCTTTTTTCCTCACATACTTTCTTTACTTTCTTCTACAAACTTCATGTAAAATGTAACATTTCTTGTTACTCTTATTCCATTACTTATTGTAGTACTTCTACTGAGCCCTAGTTTACTTTGTATAAAATAAGTGGGCTAATTTAAACCAGCAAATTTTAGATGGTATATTATTCAGATAAAATGTGAGTGGTCTAAGGGGTTCCAAAAAAAAAAAAAAAAAAGTCGTGATGGCAGATAAATACAGTATTTATTTTGTTCTTTTTGCTGATCATGTTCAATATGTACTTTTACTTGATAGATAGAAAGCATAACAAGTTGGTTAAAATAATAATACAAGAGAAAAGTTGGCTTTGTATTGATCTAGAATCAGGATTTGAATGTGCCACTACACCAAGACTGATGAACAATCAAAAAAACAGTGCCATTAAAATAATTAATTTTCATTTTTAATTACTAAGTTTTTCTATCAGTACTCCCTCCTATATGAAATTAGATGTGTATGTGGGTATAACTAATATTCCAGGAAAATCATTTCTCTTAAAAGAAAGAAAATATACAAAGCCAGATTATGAAGATAGGAAGTAAGATCTGTTTTCCTTTTTCTCTTGCTCATCTCTATCCAGCTTCTTTACTGGTGGTAGATTGAATAATAGCATTTTTAAAAATGTACCAGGTTTTTTTTCCCCTTCTTTCCTTACTGAATTTGCTTTTTTTTCCCCTCATATTTTATCTGAAAATAAGAATAGTTTTTCAAATGACTATAGATCTAGAGTTAGGAAGGGACCTCAAAGGCTGAGGAAACTGAGGCCCAATATGGTTAAGTCAGTTGCCTTTAGTCATGGATAGTAATCGTGAGGGGTAGCAATTTAACTGAGATTCTCTAAATCCAGAGCTTTAAAGCCTCCCATTCTACTCTTTCTCTTTTTTTATTTTTTATTTTTTTTAAATTTTATAATTATAAAAATTTTTTTTGACAATATATATGCATGAATAATTTTTTTTATAACATTATCCCTTGTGTTCATTTTTCCAAATTTTCCCCTCCCTCCCTCTACTCCCTCCCCTAGATGAGAGGCAATCCCATACATTTTACATGTGTTACAGTATAACCTAGATACAATATATGTGTGTAAATCCAATTTTCTCGTTGCATGTTAAGTATTAGATTCCGAGGTATAAGTAACCTGGATAGATAGACAGTAGTGCTAACAATTTACATTCACTTCCCAGTGTTCCTTCTCTGGGTGTAGTTGTTTCTGTCCATCATTGATCAACTGGAAGTGAGTTGGATCTTCTTTATTCTACTCTTTCTTCTTCATTCTATTCTTTCTCAAAGATTGTTCCCAAAAAAGAAGCAGAAATAGTGGTAGAATTTGTAACAGAAAATGAACACATAAAGTGGAAAAGAAAATATTTTATAGGTAATCCTATAGGTATTTGAATCTAATATATCATCTTGTGATTTCTATCTATGAAAACATATAATGCAAAAATTTGATAATTCTTAATGAGTACATGCACAGCCTAATGATCAAATCTGTTACTTTTAAGGATTGCTACCACACAGCCTTCAGATGTTTGTTGAAAACAAATCAGAATACTTAACACCTCAAGAAGGAAATCTTGTTTATAAGTTATTCAACTTTCAAGATCTCCTATTACTTGTACGTTGTGGTGTCCAGAAAGTAGAGACCAGGCCACGTTCCAAAAAACGGAAAAATGTTAGAAGGGTAAGTAATTATAGGAGAAAATGGAAGACTCGAGTAACAGAATGGTATAGTATTAAGTGTACCCAGTTTACAATTCGAGGTCTTAGATTCAAAAGTTACTTCTGTCTCTTGCTCATATTTGTGATTTTGAGAAAATTACTTAACTTTCCTGGGGTGTCCTCAGTTTTCTCATCTGTAAAATATATAGATTTGAAATGTATGGACTTTTAAGGTCTTTTTCAGCTCTAAAGCTACAATTCAGTATATAAACTAACCAGCAAATACATATGATGCTTTTGGGTTTTTTTTTTTTAAGTTTAAATTATTTTAGAACTCTCTCTAAGACCCTTAAGTTGCAGAGCAGATGGTGAACTGCATTCATATAGATTTTCCTAACTAGAAGTTCCCTATTGCACTAAGAAAATCACAAGTCTAGACAAAATAAAGGCGTATCTACAATAACTTTTTTTTTTAGCATGAAATACTTTTTGTTGAACAATTTAAGTTACTTAATTAGACTGAGATTTTTAAAGTATGAATTTTTTAGATAAGACAACATAATTGTAAGTTTAATTAAAATGGGCAGAAAACTACTTCGGTGAATTTAAAGTTCATATAGTGCATATAAAGCCCTTAATCTTTCTGTTAAATTTAGGGACTGCTTGTACATGTATATAATTATTCCAAATCTCTGAAAATACCATTGCTCTGGAATTATTACAGTTATATTGAAATAGTTATTTCTTTTTCTTAAATAAAATAAAGTTGTTTTCTGTCATGATAAAAGAATAAAGTATGCTGAGTAACCTGATGTTTTGGTCAACTGTTTGACACAGGCATTCTGACTCCATCTATGCCACTAACGTCTTATTTTAGCAAATAGTCACACAGGGTCCCTTAATATTTATATAATCTCTTAGTAATTATTCTTTTCACATCCTAGGAATAAGGCCAAGCTGTACTACGTATTGGTGACAGCAATTTAATGACTAAACTTTATCTCACAAAGTTACTAGATATGCTTACTCTAATTTAGGTTACATAATATGCTTTCTTGATGTTAACAACCTTAACCTTTAGGTGTTCTTCATGTCTCTTAATTTCTTCCTTATTTTTGTTTGCTTTGGATTTTTGATTTTGGGGGTTTTTTTGGAGACATTTGGGGTTAAGTGACACACAGCCAGGAAGTATTAAGTATTTAAAGCCAAATTTAAACTCAGGCCTCCTGACTCAATGGCTGGTGTTCTATATCCACTGTGCCATCTCGCTGCCCCCCTCCTTACTTTCTTTTGAAGGAGAAAAAATGTAAATATATTAGAAAATATTCAATTATGATAGTTTTTCTTAACGATACTGTTTCCAAATTTTAGAAAAAACTATTTTTCAGAAAGGTTTTGAACTGAATTTAGATTTCACCTATAGATTTTTGCAATAGAAAGTCAAAAAGTAATAATGATATAGTTTAAAAGAATTAATTCAAGTCTGCATTAAAAAATTATTTAGACCTACTTATTGCATTTTAAAACTATTTCTACACTGTAAAATGATAGTTTTATAAAATAGCAAAAGTAATTTTAGACAGTAGTCATGCCATTATTAAGTTTTAGAGTTTGGTCTTTTTGTTTAGTTTAAATTTTTCTTGTCACATGTGATTTCTTTTAGGGTCAACCTCATTTCTTTCATTTCCTGGCCTGTGAGCCCCTATCCATTTGTATTGTGTGCCATATTACTGGCACATAGAAATGGTTGATGGCCAGCATCCCTTTAAATAAGAATTTTCCAATTGTCATTGGAATAATGACTTCAATCTAGAAAGAAAAAATTGGTAAGGAAGTTGCTATACATTGACTAAAGAATTTGAACACATCTTTTTCCAATTGAAAAAAAAAAGGCATGATATTAACATAGAAGCAATTAAGAACCAGCTTATCAAAATTTAACAGGAAGGTCATTCTTAGTATATTTACAAATATTAGAAACTTTACTAGTCTAGACAATTTAAAAGCCAGTACTTGTTTACATTCTAATAATGTCCTTTAAACAACCAACATTTATTTCCCTAAAAGTAAACTTGTTTAAGCAAGACTTTAGATTATGAAAATTCTTGGCTCTTGACGTACAAGAAGCTGAAGTCTATCTAAGCTGCCTCTCTGGTTTTTACCATGTTATTTTTTTCCATATTTTTCCACTTACAGCTAGTATTTAGACCTTGGTGCAACTTCATTTTCCTCTATTACCTTCCTAATTCACTTAAAACCAATATAAATTAATCTATTCACTTAAATAATCTGATTTGTGTTATATAATCATTCAGAGGTGAAATTAAGAGAGCAACCACCGCAAATGTTGGAATGAACTACAGAGGCTGAATTTGGCCCATGTGATAAAGTATGGAACATATTTATTTGTTTCATGTTCAGATTTTTGAATATAGCTTAGTATAATTTCTTTTTGTGGAATTCAGATGAAGTGATCTTGAATGTCCAAGTTTTAGCAGTATTTGTCTAAATGAGTCTAGTTTCATAAAGGCTTTATTCTAAAATGTGAAATTCATAGGATTAATTATTTCAAATGTATATTTGGATTTTCAGTAACAGAACAGAAAAGGCCAAGTACTGGGTAATTTTGAAAGAAAAAAGTATGTATTAGGATTTCATGAGGGAGGGCATAAAGTATAAAACCCATAATGAGAATTTTATTTGTCGCAGATTAGAGGAAATAAAGGGAATAGAATCCAAATAAAGTTATGCCTTAGAAAAATAAGAGCCAGAAGTTATATTTAAGGAAAAAAACACAAATGTTAACATGACATCTGTAGCTATATTCAAAACATTATTTAAAATTTTAAAATGTTGTCATAAAGTAATTCTAAATATTTTAAATAGTCTGATTTTTCTTTTCTCCTACCTGGAGATGGCAGTAGAGGTCATAGAAATAGATATAGTTTCTGTATAAATATTCTTAGTGAGTCCTTTTCCTCCCAAATGCCAAACCCATAAAAATAGTACCTTTGTAAAGTTATTTTGTTTTAATTATTTTTTAAAACATTTTTAATTAAAATTGCCAAGGAATTCTGGTCAATAGAACTTTTTATTTTGCTTCTGGCCTGACTCTACCATGACTTTGGGCAGGTCACCTTAACTCTTGGAGTCTTATGACTAAAGTATTTCAGATGTCATCTTGACCAACTTAAACTTGGAGGAATATCGGTGACAACTTGACAAGTAGTCTGTGTCCCCACTCTGCCTGAAGACTTCTCCTTATGTAGAACACTTTACCTCCTAAAACAATCCATTCCATTTTTAGACAGTTTTAAAAAAGTTTTAGAAACTTTTGTTCACATTATGCTGTTATCTGCCTCTGCTGCCTAGGGTCCCTAGTTCTGTTCTCTTGGGTCAACCAGAATAAATCAAATCTTTCCTTCCATTTCAGAGTCAAGCCATTAAGTATTTATGTGTCCACTGTATGCCCACATTTTACTATGGGCTATGGATACAAAGAAATGGATAAATAGTCCCTGTCTTCAAAGAGGTTGCAATCTCGTAGGGGCCACAACAGGCCAAAAGTTCTGTAGGAACAAGATAAATGTGAAGGATAAACTGGAGATGATCTTAGAGGGAAGCCATTAGCATTGAGAGGGAACAGGAAAGGCTTCTTGTGGAAGGTGTGATTTTAATTGGCAGCCAGGAATTGGAAATGATGGAGATCACCCTAGCTTAGGAGCAGCCACCAAACATGTTTAAAGATGGGAGATTAAGGGTTAAGTGTTCAAGAACAGCCAGGAGGCCAAGGTCACATTTGAAATTGGGGGTAAAGGTAAGGGATAAGAAGAAGGAATGGGTCTAGTGTAAAGGACATTAGAAACCAAATAAAAGATTTTACATTTTATCTTTTAAGCAAAAAGGGATATATTGGGGTAAGAGGTGTAAGAGGCAGAAGCACCTGTGCTTAAGAAAAATCACTTTGATAATTGAATGGAAGATAGATTGGAGGTGGAAAAAGACTTATGGCAGGAAATATTCAACAAGTACTGGAATTGTAGGAGTGAGGGGCTGAGAATCTGTACCAAGATGGTAGCAGGACAAGAGAAAGGTGTTATATACCAAAGATGTTACAAAGGTGGAATGGAGAGGAGTTGGCAACAGTTTGAATATTGATGGTGAAAATGAGGAGACATTAATGATATATACGTTGTGAAACTGGGTTACTAGGAGATAATGATTATAACCTTGTTCATAATAGTGAAATTTGGAAGAAAGGAGAGATGGGGATGAAGGGAGGACTAGCAAAGAGTAGTTTTGGACATGTTGAGTTTAGGAGTCTATGGAACATTCAGTTTGAAATGTCCATTAGATAGTTGGAATGTGAGACTAGCAGGCAGTAGAAAGGTTAGGGCTAGATAAAGATATCAGAATAATCTCTATAGAGATGATATTTGATTCCATGGCAGCTCATGAAACCACCAAGTAAAATAGTATACTTCTGACTTCTCCCTCTGTATTTCATCCTCACCAAGTCCCCATCACATAGATCTATATAGAACTAATTTCCCTATTAATACTCAATATATCTTAATAGGCTTGTGAGAATAAAATGTATTTATATGCAAGTGCTTTAAAAATCATATCATATTTAAGGTATTTGTTGTAGTTAATAAATTGAAGCAAATTTCAGCTGTTTATCTTTGTGTTTCTAGCAATCTCCAGTTTACATATTGCCAAAATTGGAGTATCAAGCCTGCTATGGTGTTGAAGCTCTTACTGAAAGTGAACTTTGTCGCTTATGGACTGAAAGTTTGCTACATTCTAACTGCTTGTTTTATATTGGTAAGTGTGATTTATATTCCTTTTGGATCATTGCCTCATTAGCATATAGTGACTTTTGTATTACCCATTTCTTGCTCTAAGATTTTTAAAATTCTCTTGCTCTAGTCAATGAAATATTTGCTGTCACTGCATTATTGTTAGGCAGGCAAGATGACATTTTATAAAGAAATTCAGTAAAAATGTGTGGAACATTGAATGAAAAAATGAGTAAAACAAGATTCCTGTTTAGAAAATATAATTGAAATAGCTATTTAGTTTATCAAGATTTTATTGATTTATATAATTATTAGGTTTAGTTGCTTTCTTCCTTCTCAAAAAGTAGTTAGAAATCCACCTGCATTTAACTGCATTTCCCCTTTGCTTAGTGCTTTGTAAAGTAGAATATAAATGTGTTTGTTTTTGCTACTTTTTTATTGCTGCTAGAAATTTAATATGTGCAAACTTTTTTTTCCACAACGTGACTAATATGGAAATATGTTTTACATGATTACACATATATAATCTCTATCCATGCTTAATTTCTTGGGGAGGGGGAAAGTGCAGAGAAAATTTGAAACTCAAAATTTTTGAGACTCATAGGTGGTACAGTAGATAGATGACCCGAGTACAAATCTGGCCTTAAGACACTAACACTTAACACTTCCTAGCTGTGTAAACCTGGGCAAGTCACTTAACCTAAATACCTTAGCAAAAAAAAAAAAAAAAAAAGGTAAAAAAAACCCTTAAAATTTTATTAAAATAAATTTTTAAAATTGTCTTAACATGTACTTAGGGAAAAAATAGAATATTTTTTAAAAAGTTTACTTATGCAACTTTTGAAGCATTTCTATTACCACACATTTTGCTTGCTATAATTCATTTCACCTGGAGATTTATCTTGCATGGAAAGACTAAATCTTAGTAAATGTTTATTATATGCCAAGGTTTATAATAAAGTCTGGAGATTTAGAAAGAAACCCAAAACATTCCTGTGTTTAAGGAGCTCGCATTCTAATAGTAAATAAGTAAATGATTATAAGATATATAGAAAGTAATTAAAAGGTAATCTTAGAAGGGAAGGCACTTTTACCTGGGGGCAGGATGAGATTGGGATTAGGAAAGGTCTCCTTTTGAAGGTGGGATATAAGACAAGTCTTGAAGGAAGCCAGCAAAAGTAAGAGGTGGCAGTGGGGCTGAATAGTATTTAAGACATAACAGAAAACCATTCATGGAACTAAAGGATAGACTATTTTGTGCTGAGAGCATCAAGTAGAACAGAAAAGCTAGATTGTGAAATATATGGAAGGGGGAAGGGGATTAAAGTATTAATTTGGTAAGGTAGACAGGATCCAGAGTACTTTGTATTTCATCTTGAAATATGGAACCAGAAATATTGTAGCTCAGAATGTTTTGAGACAAATTCAAACCTTTTCTACCAGTTTTATTAATCAGCAAACATTTATTAAGCATCATCCAATTAATTCCAGGTATTATACTCAACTCTGGAGATATAGAAAAAGTCAAAATCAGTCCTGTCAGCTTATTTTTGCAAATAACTGCATACAAGCAAAATGCATATAGAGGGTGATAATCTTAGAGGAAAGGCATTAGCATTATAGGGAACTTGGAAAGGGCTCTTGTAGAAGGTAGAATTTTAGATGGGACCTAGAAAAAGCCAGGAGATGGAAATGAGAAGAGAAGAGAGCATTCTAGGCATGGAGAACAGTCAGTGAAAATGTTTGAAAATGGGAAATAGATCAATTGTGAAAAACAGCAAGGGAAAAGGTTTGAATTTGAAATTAGAAAGACTTGAGTTTAAATTAATGAATCTCAAACATATAGTAGTTAATGTGATACTGCATAAATTGCCTAACACTTTCACCCTCATTTTCATCATCTATGAAATAAGGATATTAATAGCACCTACTTCATGAAATTATTGTGAGAATCAAGTGAGAGATAAGCAAAGTACTTTGCAAACATTAAAGTACTATCAAAATATTATTTTTTTTATTTAATTATAGACTTAACTTGGTTGTTCTATTGCTTCTTTGCTCCTTGTCTTCTGAGGAAATCCATGAGAACTGATATGAAAAAAAAAATCATTTACCCTCTTGGACTCCCAGAGACTCAATTTATCTCTAATCCCAAAATATCAGCCCATTAGTCACTGTGGGTCTCAGCCCTGATTTTCTGTAAAATGAGGATGCAAATAAATTATTAAACAGTTCTTCAGGCACTTGAAGATAGCTATCTTGGTGCTATTTAGTATTCTCTTCTCTTGCCTAAACTTGACTATGCATGGCTAAGCATCCCATTTCCTACAACTTATCCTAATATGACATGAATTCAAGGTCTTTTACAAACATCCTCCACTGGACACCCCTATGTCTTAACATTATCCTTTTTGAACTATGTCCACAACTGAACACAGTTCTCTAGGTAAAATTTTACCAGGGTAGAGTAGAGTGGGACTGTTACTTCCCTATTACTATAACTTTACCTCTCTCAATGTATTGTATTAATTTTTTTGGAGGGGGTTGCTATATGACATCAATGACTCATTGATTTTGTAATACCCCAAAATCCCCTGTTTTTTTCAAAGTGATTGCTCTCAAACTATGTCTCTCATCTCTTACTTGTGAAGGTTTTTTTTTTTTTTTTTTTTTTTTTTTTTTTGGTGCCAAATGTAAGGCTTTTTATTATCACTGTTCATTTTATTAGGTTCTCCTCAGTATTATAGGTTCTCAAAATCCTTTTGGATCCTTACTCTTTCAGGGTATTAGCTATTCATCTCAACTTAGTGTTAACCTTAAATTTGATAAATATATCTACCATATGATTAAAAAAAAAGTGAAACAGCACAGTACTCCATCTTTAAGAAACTTTTTTCACATCAATACTACCAAGCTCTTGTTACTTCAAAACATTCCTTTTTTGGGAGGAGGGAATATATATATAGATAAAATATATATATATATATATATATATATATATATATATACACATATCTATATCTACGTAGATATAGATATGTATGTATGCATATATGTATATGTGTATGTGTGTGCATATATATGTGTGTGTGTGTGTGTGTGTATATATATATATATATATATATATATATATATATAAAACTTAAATATCAAATAGGAAAATTAAAAATAAAAAACCTGAATAGTAAAAAAGTAAAAAATTGCCATGTGCACACAGAACATAAGAGTATTTAAAATATGAAACAATAAATATTCAAGAAGGCCTATATAATAAATACAACACATTTTGTTCAGAGCTTTTCATCTTTTCTTTGCTTCCTTGTAGGTTTTCTTTTGTTCTCTGCTGCACTTTATGCTTTATTCTTTTTTTCCCCTTTAGGATTCTAAAACTACCACCCCTCCTCCATCTAATTCTTTTGTCACTTCTTTATTTCATACTTCACTTGTATAACTTAATTGCTCTTTTCCTACATTTTGCCTTTTAGAATGTCATCATATTCATCTCTATCCCAATCTTTCTTTTAACTACCCACTTACTAATTACAGTCTTAGACATATGATTTACATTTCCATGTCTAAAACATAAGTATTTTGTTCTTATTGAAATTAATCTTTGATGTTTACCTCACGTTTCTCTTAAATATTAAATGTCAAATTTTTTAAAAGATGAGGTCTTTTTTGCAAAAAGATCCCTGCAAGTCTGGCAATTCATTGAATGTCCTTTTTCTGTTTAAAATTTAGAATATGCTTAACTTTCCTGCATACAATATTTTTGGCAACAACTCTAGTTCTTTTGTTCTTTGATATATACTGTTCCAAGACTGGTTTTTCAGTGTAGTTGGATTATCTTAGACATATTTTAACAACCAAAATTCAATCATAAAAACATCCTTTTTTTGGAGACAAACACAGTGAGTCTACCTTAATTTGACATTACCCTGGACATTTTTACTAAATCTTAGTTCTAGTTTCTCATTGTGAAATGGAAGTGAAGATGGGCTTTTGCAGACCAAGCCAATGTAGTACAAGTTTTAGCAGATCTTTTTAATCTGAAAAGGCTTTAAGTACAGGCCTAGCAACAGATTGTTGTCAAAGGAGAAGCCTAGCTGAATTTAGACAGTCATCCAACAATTAGTTACCAAGATAATTAATGATAACTATTTTTGTCCATAATAATTCAAGAAATTACCAGGTAAGGTGTGGTCATATTGTAGAGCAGAGGTATCACACTCACTGCACCATAGAGCAGTCAGAACCAGATTAAAATGTAATTGAGAAATAATTGACAAAATAAGTGAAAATATAACACAACATAGATAATTTTTCTATCAATAAGTGGCCTGCTGGGATCCGTTTCTATTTAAGTTTGACATTATTGTAATGAGTATCAGTGAGATACCATGTATATCACTAAAATCATAGAACTTTGAATTAAAGATTGAAGAAATCTTTATAGATTTAGCTTAAAAATAAAGATGTTTACTAATTACAAACTTGATGTCAATTTTCTTCAATAGTGGAAACATTTTCAGTCTGAAAAAAAAACTTATAGTAAATTGATTTAAGTCATTTAAAAATGACTTTAAAATTAATTTGGAATTACAGTACATGGGATAGTTTAAGGAGAATTGAAATAGTATTTATTAAGATTGAACCATTTTAAAAACTAAATAGTTTTTGGGAGGGTTGTTTAGGTTTTTTGTTTTTTTGTGTTTTTTTTTTTCATTTATGACAGTTTAAAAAATAGGTGTCACCTGTATTTTCAGGACATATTGATGCATTTACATCAAAACTTTTTATGCTTGAAGAAATTCCCATGGATGTACTCAAAGAGAAGTTTGCAACACTCAAGTAAGATAACTTAATTTATTGTGGTAGGGGAAAAATAAATTGATAAGACAATGACTTACCTTTGTATTAGTTCCAAAACAAAAATATAAAATGTCTAGAGCAGCTAGCTCTGCTATTCCAGGAAGAAGACTTTGTAAATATATGTTTGAGATCATACAGAAGGGTCTGATATGACCCACACCACTAGGAGAATGATGCAGGGGAAGTAAAGCCGGATGGCCACAGGAAAGAGAATAAGGTTATCACCACCTATAGAACTGTCATGCAGATTGGGAACTGTATAACCTTTCTTCGAGAGGTTTTTTTTGTTGTTGTTCAATAGTTTTAGTTGGGTACAATTGTTTGTGACCTCATGTGTTAAATTCCATTTTATTTTAATATGAATTACACAGTTTGTTTTTGAGCTTTTATTGTTAGTTGGTGTGAGCTCATAAATTTATTTTAATTCATTTGTAGCTATGTTTTATCTCAGTTGAGATTAAAGTTAATCTATATATTAGGGTATAATTTTACATCTCTTGTTGGGTTTAAATTTGTACAGCAAGCTATATGATTATTTTCTCTTGGAAACCAGAAGTTCTTCACTATCAACAAGTAAACAAATGATACTTATTAAAGAGTTGATAGTGTTGTTAAGATGAATATAGGTATGATTAACACAAAAAAAGGAAAAATAATAAAATCCAGTTAACTGCTTTTTCAATAAAAAATATACTATTGATATAGCAATAAGTGTACCATTCATATATTGCTGTGAGAAGTATACAATAAAGAGAACCAGTATAGATGAAGATTTAGAAAAGTGCACAGCTGAACACCTTACCTTCTAAGTTTAAATTGTTACTAGATACTATTTAACTTAATCCTGTGCTTCTCAGGCCTTGTCTTGACAGCATTTTCTGAATATTACAAAGCCTCAAAGCTTCAGCTTCTGGATTTGTTGGGAGTCTTCCTAATAAAAACTTTATTTTGTCTCTTCACCTCGTTTGATAAAACTTAAGAGTCAATTTTCTTTTCTTTTCAAATATAAAAACCTTCCCACCTTCTTTTCCTTTGTGATCAAAAAATATACAGATAATACATCACATATTAAATTTGTTTTTTCCTTGTCTGTTTTCCCTTGTCTGTTTCCTTGTTTAGTCCTTGTCCTTCCTACAGAGCAGCTAATTTATTCCCAATTCTAATTCTTTTTTCATTCATTTTCAAGGTTTAATTTATAAGGGACAATGGTTTTTTTTTTTTGTTTTGTTTTGTTTTGCTTTTTTTGTGTTCTTGTTTTTTTTGTTTTGTTTTGTTTTGTTTTTTTAGTAATTCCCAAATTAAAGTTCTGAGACCAATAGAGCTTTTTAAATGGATCAGTGTTCTTTTTCAACATTTTAAAATACAATTTGAATAAAAGAGTGGTTTTTAGAAAACTTGATAAAATGATTGTTTCCGCATCTATCCTGAGTTAATATGAACAAAACATATACAAATCTACAAAAGTAAAATTGTCCATCTGGCAAATGTTCGTTAAGAATTCAGTTAACCATAGTGAATGTGCTCCGATAGATGCTGTATAAAATACAAAGATAAATAAGACATAATTCTTACTCTTAAGGAGTTTATAATCTGAGTCATTGTTTATTCCTAATTCAGATTAGAGATAATTTATTATTTTGGATTGTTAACAGTATTGTCCTTTTTTATTAATGCAAATAATTGATTTGCTTTGCATTTGTAAGGATTAGCATTGTGAACTATATTTTGTGTTTTTATTCCTCATAGCATTCCAAATGCATTTAATGTTCTCCAGCATATTCTGAAGAAAATAAGTAGGTAAGCAGTTTCTGAATGTCTAAGGCAAGATTCTAGTGCATTTCTTCTTGACTCACAAGTCCTGTCCTCTGTGCAGTATACCAGCTAGATGCTTCATTAAATGTGAAAGCATACAAACAAATAAATTCAAGAAGTTGCTGAATTGATTTTTTAAAATGCTAGATAAGAAAAATTGTCCAAACTGCTAGGCACAACTTCCCTGCAAGTAGAATCTATGGTCAGGAACACCAGAAATCAAGGACAGTACCAAAGTAGGGTCTAGTCACCTCATTCAAGAGTCCATAAGTTAAGGCTTTAGGTTAAAGCTGAATCACAAATGAGTTGCTAAGATGTGAATAAGTATATGAAAATGGTTCTCTAGTTTACACATATTTAATGTACTGTAATGATATAATCACACTGAGGTATTTAAGAGTGGAGAGGACTGGAAATAGAGAACAGGGAGAGAAAAGAAGAAATTTAAAAGAAAGGGCAGATTTTAAGGGAGTAGACCAAAAAAAAAAAAAACAAAAAAAAAAACAAGTTTCAACTTTGGAGAGTGAAATGATAAATGAGAGGATAAAAGGAAAAATAAAAAAGTATAAGAAACAGTAATAGGATCTGGGAAAAATGAAGAGAGAGGAGGAAGAGTGAAATGGAAACAAATCATGTTAGTTATAGATTACTAGTGATGATCACATTCCCTCTGATTTGTTAAATAATTGGAAGACAGAAATGATTAAGTCAGATAAATATATTAGAGGATCTGATGCATAGCAGTGTGAATTAAATGGAATGAATTTACCCATTAAATGGAAGGAAGCAACAGAATGAATTAGAAAGCACAATCCAGCAGCATGTTTTTTATGAAAGAGAAAATTATCCTAAAAAGTACTACAGATAATGAAATAACATCAGTACTTTATATATGTGACATATATGTGTACATATATAAATCATATAGTTGCTTTAATATCTGAATATTTTAAAAACTTGATTGAATTTTAGAGAGAAATAGCAAAGTAACAATAGTTTGGGGACCTAAGTGTTGCTTTTTTATATCTAGATAAAAGCAGTAAATAGATAAATGAGAGAAAAGCTAAGGACATGAATACAATTTTAATAATGTTAGATATTCTAGATTCCTGGTGTTTTTTAGTGGAAATATATGCATATTTCTTAGCCATATTCTAGAATACAAAATGATAAACACAGAAAAAGTAAAGTAATAAAATTCTTGATCAATAGTGAGCATTAATGAAAGAATTCGTATTTAAATGGAGACTAAATAATCTTTAAGACTTTGTGAGTCAGAGAATAAATTGCAGGAATAATAATTTCATAAACAAAATTATGAGATAACATTTTAAAATTATCATTAAGCCAAAAGCAATATTTATAGGAATGCTTAAAATACTGAATAATAAACAAAAGAAAGAACAAATCAATGACTTGAGTATGCAGTTTAAAAAAAAAAAAAACCTTTAAAAAAAAAAAGCAAATCCAGCAAAAAAATAGAAATTATGAAAAACCAAAGAAGAAATTGACAAAATCCAAAGCCAGAAAACCAAAACAATTAACTGGTTTAAAAAAAAAAAAAAGTCTAAGAATTTTTTTATTGGGGGAGGGGATGGGCAAAAAAATCAGTCAAGGAAAGCTAGCAGTTTGGTGATATTAACCCCAACAATTAAAAGGAGAAAAAAGAAAAGAGCATAAGTGAAACATTTATAAAATGTTTGAAAGAGAATAGAATAGAGTTCTAAGAGAGACATAGATAAGCAGGATATTTTTGAAACTAACGTTCTGAATTATATTCTTTAAAAGTGATGTGTAATAGAGATTTTCATATTTGACTCCCCTTTTCTGTTCTTTTTATATAGATATGTTTGTGTTAGTAATTGTAAAATTAATTTTTTAAATGAGCTAAAAATCAAATTAATAGTTCGTGAAGAAAAAAATTGAAATAAAACAGGAGTTAGAAAACATTAACAAAGTAAGTGGACTCCTTAAGAAATAGAAGAGTGCAACTTCGAGAAATTTTGTCATAAAATCAAAATGCTGAAGAATTAGAAGAAAATGTAAGCCATTTACTATCAAAAATAATTCATCTAAAAGCAGATAAAAGAGACAGATTTTTAAAGATCATGAGACTCCTGAAAGCCATCCAAAGAAAAAACCTGGTTACCATTCAGTCTACCCTCTATGTGTTAAGCTCTCCGTATACAGAAAGAGTCTTCCTTTCAGAAGCTCACAATATAATGGGGGAGACAAATATGTGCAAATAGGTGATATACAGAATTAATATGAGATTATTATTTCAAAGGAAAAATAAGAATAGATTATTTTCTTATTAAAATAAATTTGGAAGCGACATTTTAATATTATTTAAATAAAGTTTCATTAATGAAGATAAATGGTTATTTAAAATTTGATTATTAAATGAATCAATTTTTAAAATGTGTTGGCTTTGATGTAATTATCATAAGTGTTGAGTTGTAACAAATATTTATGTGTTAACTTAGTTTGCAGGAGGGTTCCTACTTGCTAAGTCATGCAGCAGAAGATTCTTCACTTTTGATTTACAAAAACTCTGATGAAAAATTTTCCAGAACAGCCTATAATTTGCATAAAGCTCATTGCACTTTACCCAATATACCATCCAGTCTTTCTGTTCCTTGGGTCCCATTAGATCCCACAGTCCTGTTACCTTATCATATTCATCATGGAAGAATACCTTGTACTTTCCCACCTAAATCTCAAGGCTCTACAAAGCTGCAAAAGGTAAGATATGTTTTGGAATCAAAGGGTTCATTTGCTATTTTACATTAAGTCCCCTGAGATTCATATTTGAACTATTAATCCTGTAAGGATTTTGAAAATACAGGCCCATAACAAAATTATGGAATACCATGTGTTGTAATTAGTGACATCTGTGTACAGGCATGCCAATTAGCCATCATTCTTTTTCTGTAGAGTTTTAAAATCAGCTTGTGAAAATTCTATTGATAGAGAATCCTGTGGAATAATACTGAAAACTGTGTAAACAGTGTTAATTCACTTGAATTAATGGAACAAGATGAATTATTGGGACTACTATCATGTTGAAAATATAGTTAAAATATACTTAAAAGGTTAGTTTTGTTTTGTAAATTCATAAGTCACATTTTTCACTTAATTATAACGTTTAAGAATTTAAAAGAAGAGACATCATTGCATCTTGAAAAGTGCATAATTTGGTTTTGAATTTCAGTTTTGGTGCTAGCTTGAGAGAGTTTTTCCTGATAGTCATTTTTCTCATTTGTAAAAATCAAGTATTTAGACTTACATGATCTTTCTTTCTAACTCCAAAACTTGGATCCAGTATTGCTTGATATTTGTGTAAGGATCAACCTGATAAATTTCTAATGAGATTTAGTTAAAGGAAAAGAATGTTTTCCCAGCAAAAAGACCAAATGATCTTTGTGGTTCTTTCTAGCTCAGGATCTATATGCTGATAAGTGCTATATAGCTTCCATTATCAGAAAGGTAAAGTTATGTGACATACTGTGAGTTCTTATTTTTCCTTAATTGCTAAAAATCAGAAACAGATTTATTGTCTGGGTTTTGTAATCTGCACATTTTCGGTGTGTAAAGATGTTTGTTCTTTTTAAAAACCAGAGACTTTGCCAGGGTCTTTGCAATTTTTTTTTTAAAATAAGCTTTGTTCCTTTTTCTAAAATTTGTTAAATATATAATGTTTTTTACCTTGTTTTAATTAGTAAATTACCATGAATTTATTCAGAAGATGATATATAAGCTTTTGAGAATACATATATGCAAAAAATTAAAAGGAATACATATATACATACATATTTGTGTGCGTATCTGTGCATATGAATGTATTTAAAATATACTTCACAATAATTAGAAAAATTTTTAGCATCCTCTAAATATTTTCTTAAGTTTGGAGTTCTGTTTTGAGGTATGAAGAATCTTTTTTATGTTCTTGTCATTACTTGACCAAGAAATAACTAATTTATTATTAATTAGGTGAAAACCAGTGAGGAAAAAATGGAACTTGTAACAAACCTTACACTTAACTTAATTCTGCTCTATTTGTAGTTCTAGTTCTTTTTAAATTCTCGCTTCTGCCTCAAATAAATTCTTATTCTGGTGCCATTCTGCGACAAAGTTTTTCTTAACAATAATAATGATTGAAGAGCTATTTTTGAGAGATTTATGGTCTTTGTAGGTGGATGTGATTTCCTTTTAATTTAGAAACTATGATTATAGTCTGTCAGATAAACATATAATTGTATGTGGAGGGGTGGTTTATTTCTTTTTAGAGAAAATGAACAGTTTAATACTAGGATTCCCAGCTACTTCATCAACTGAAAGGGAAAAGCATTGTATTTGGCTCCAAATGTTTTCTTAAAATGAAACTAGTCTTTCTGTGGGGAAAAAGAGATTGCCTTATAATGATAACATGAAATAACTCATTTTTACAATATTTAGAGTTACTCACTTTGGATCATTAGAGTTTTTCCTCTTGAACTCTGAAATTACCCTCTGATTATCCTTCTTGTCTTCTTTCTTATTGCCGCATTATATTTCTGCTCTTCTTCCTCATTTTCATCATTAATCCTTCTCTGTTTCCCTAGTAACTTCTTTTCTGAATCCTCTTCCTTCCTTTAACAATCTTGACCCTAAAATTTTATCATGTCAAAAGCACTCTTCTCCATCCTTGAATTGAATTCTTTGGCTTTCATTTCTCATCCCCTTCCAGTCCCTGACCCTAAATTATTCCCACCATCTACCTTCTCTGTAATTGTGCCCATGTTGCTAGGTAGTGGTTTAAAACAAAAAAAAGGAAAGAAATCATGTTGCAGGATGCCCTTCACATTTCTGTTGTTTACTCTTAACTAAAATCTCCCTCAAAAGTCTCTAGAGTAGGGCAAAAACTCAGACCCATTTAATTCAAGCTGTAATTGAAAAATGATCTCTTTTAAAAGCAGTCCCCCAGCTTTTAAGTAAAAGCATGTTGTTCACAGAAGCATTCTTATCCCAAAAGTAGTCCATTTCCTCATTTGTGTATTTGTAATTGTTAGAAAATGTTTCATTTCATCCAGCTGGAATTAGCTTCTCTGCAGTGTCTATCCTTTGTTCTTAACCTCACTTGCCCTTTTACTAGTTGTTGTTCCATTGTTTTTCAGTCATAGCTGATTGTTCATGACTCTATTTTTATTTTTTAGCAAAGATACTGTAATATTTTGCTATTTCCTGTTCATTTGATAGATAAGAAAACTGAAGGAAATATGATTAAGTATCTTGGAGAACTCCACCAGTAATCTGTAGTAGAACCAGACCATCATCATAAAAAGAATTAATAATCTCTGAGCTCTATAGAATGAAAAGCTTTCAGAAAAGAAGAAATCAAAACCATGGAGAAGCAGGATGGAAATGTATATCATTCCTGTTGTCCTATATATACTGTTGGGAGTTTTACCAGAAATGCTTAGTTTTCCTATAGAGTTGAGTTTATATCCTAATGCTTTTTTAAAAAATTAACTATAGAGAAGCAGCTATTTTGTCAACTTAACAATAATCCATAGGAATTAAATACAAAAGGATAGCAATAAATAGTGCCTTGTCTAACTTCTATCTCAACTCCATTAAAGAAGATGACGATTTGATTGATATATAATAATAAATAAAATTATAGTATAATAATGTAGGTAAAAAATGGAATCAAATATGGTAAGAACATTAGAGATTTTGATTCCTACATGGAAAGCTTTCTCCATTTATAGAATACTACCAAATGCCAAGATTAATGGTTATAAAATGTGGCATCTTGAATTTGGCTCTTTTCAACAATGAGATGATTAAAGGCAATTCCCATAGATCTATAATGGAAAGTGCTATCCACATCCAGAGAGAGAACTATGGATACTGAATGGATCAAAGCATATTTTCACCTTTGTTGTTTGTTTGTTTGCTTGTGTTTTTTTTTCTTTTTGATCTTGATTTTTCTTGCACAGCATAACGAATATGAAAATGTGTTTAGAAGAATTGTGCTTGTCTAACCTATATCTAATTGCTTACTGTCTTGGAGAGGGGGACAGATAAAGAAGAGGGAAAAACATTTGGAAGGCTAGGTTTTGCAAAGGTGGAGTTGAAAACTATGTATGTATTTTGGATAAAAATAAAATGCGCCATCTTGCAAGTAAATATTTTAAGCTTATTATGCTTCTGCATAGGCTTTCTCCTAAATAAAATTGCTTATGGCTATGTGGTTGATAATGTAGTTATATTAAAACATCTCATCAGTCACTTAATATTCATGAATAGTATCGAGTTGTGTAGAACATTAAACAGCCTCTTTCTCTTGTGAAATTCTTTTTTTTAGTGATATTCAAATGTCATTTGTACTCCATAGTATAAAATTCTTAATGTTTGTCAAGGAAAAATAGGAAATTAGGTTTCAAGTTTGAATCTAGAGTTCAGATTGAACCAGTGAATGACTGAAATAGTTAAAAATAACTTGGTCTTCTCCAGACCCACATCAAATATAAGACTTTCTTGGAGAATAGTGTGTATGTCAAGAAACTGAATGGCAATTTGAAATAAAAACCAAATGAAAAGCCATATTAAATATATATTATTATATTATTTATATTTTATATTGTTTTATTTATATATAATTATAATTAATACATAAAATAATTATTATATTAATATACTGTGTTAATTATTATATTGTTTATCTATTATTATATATTTTAGGTAATATCTAATTATTATATTAATTAATATAATATTAATCTATCATCTAAATGTGTTAAAACATTTAATAGTTAACATCTTTGCAGTGCCAGATTTAACATACGCTTTTAGATCTGTAAAATGGACAAAGAAAAAAGTTAAGAACTATTCATTAACAACTTCATACAGTATACTCCCCAAAACTCATATAATATTAACAAAACATAAGACCTCATCCTTTAAAGAAGGTAGATATCAATACATTGCTTATCAAAATGGAGAAAGATGATAAAACTTATAAGAGCAAAGGGTATGCCAAAAGTATACAGAAATGCTTAAAGAACAAGCACTTCCAATAATTATAAGGATTATTAACAAGTATACATTATTGGATCTGTCTAATATCACAAAGAACTTTATCTTGTAGCCAGTATAAATAAGCTAAAATCAAAAAATGGAATAAAAAAGCCCTTTATACCATTCATTTTTACTCAACAACAATATGTTGACAGAGAAGCATCTAAAAGATGATCGAGTCATACAGATTTACTTATGGAAATGGAAGGGTTATGATATCAACTCAATTTCTAGTCGTCACCACAGGAAATTAGAAAAGGCATTTTTAAGGATCCTTGACTTACTGTTCAATACACATTATGAAAGGAAATGGTAGAAACTATTAGTATCACTGCAATAAAAAATCTTGATGAACTTATTAAATGTAATAATTTTCTCAGAGTTGTCATATCGTTGTCTTGGTACTGATTGTTCTGATTCTGTTCATTCTGTATCAGTTCATATCAGTCATCATATGTTTCTCTGAAATCATCCCATTCATCATTAATTACAGTATAATAGCAATCCATTACATTTATATATCATAATTCTTTCAGCCACTGCCTAATTTATGGTTACTCTGTTAGGTACTCATACTTTTTTATCTTAAGAAGGGCAATAAATATTTTTGTACATACTTTGGGTGTTTTTTGTTTAAGATTAATAATCTCCAGCAACTTCCCCTTACTCTTAATTACCCTTTTTCCTTTTCCCTCCTTTCATCCTATTTTTCTTATTGAGTGAAATGGTTTTTTTTTGTTTTTTACCAACGATGTAATACCAGATCTGTTAACTTGGATGACTAAAAGGATGTTATTTTCCTAAATAGAAATAAGGAAGTTGAGAAAAGTAGATTTTCAGGAAAGAAAGCAGTATAGTGAACCACGGCAGTTTTGAAGGACATATGATGAAAAATGCTATTCCTCCCCAAAGAACACACCGATGGAGTCTAAATGTAGATTGAGGAGTACTCTTTCTTTATTTTGGGGGGTGGGAAGACTGTTTTTCTCCAAGCATAGCTAACGTGGAAATATGTTTTGCATGACTGCATATGTATAACCTATTTTAAATTGTTGCTTTCTCAGTGGGGGAGGAGAGAGGAATAGAATTTAGAATTCATATTTCAAAAAATGAATATTAAAATTGCTTTTACCTGTATTTGAGGAGAAATAAAATATTAAATTTTTTAAGAAGAAAGAGAGGTTTTGAGGGAAAGAGAATGAATTCTTCTTTGGACATCCTGAATTTGTTATGAATAAAAAATATCCAATTTGAAAAGTAATGAGTTGGTATAAGTACACATTATTATTGTTATTGTTATCTGGAGAAAGATGGAATGGATTTGAATAGAGAATGTATGTGATATTGGCCTTGGTAAGGAAAAAAGCCATTTCATCATCTGAGGCTAAATAAAGGAGAGATAATGAAAGATTATGTTAAGGAGTTGTGTTATAAGGAAGAAGAGGAAGCTCTTAGCAAAAGATTTTCATTATCTCAGTAAAGTATGAGGCAAGAACCTCTGTTTAGGGGAAGCTAGGTGGTGCAGTGGATAGAGCACCAGACCTGAAGTCAGGAGGAGTTGAGTTCAAATTTGATCTCAGACACTTAACACTTCCTAGGTGTGACCCTGGGCAAGTCACTTAACCCCAATTACCTCAGCCCAAAAAAAAAAAAAAAAAGAAGAAGAAGAACCTCCCTTTAAAAGTTACAAGAGGAGATAGGGAGAACTTCAGGATCAAAGAACAGCTGCTATAGTGAATGGAATAGAGATTCACTGTGGAAGAAGTTAAAGGATTGCCTTGATGCTATAAGGGCCTTGATGAGACTAGGTGGAGTAAATTTAGAATGGATCCCAATTAGGAGAATTCCATGACTTTCTGTAGGTTTGTTCAGCAGCTCATGAGGAAAAGTGATAGAGCAGATGTAATTCAGGATGAGAGTTTGGTAATCCATTGATTACCAAATCTAAATTTCCAATCCATTAGGGCAAGAGATTGGGTTGAATTTAATGGGTTAACTAAAAGAAATGAAATTGAGAAGGAAAAAATAATGAATCCACAGGCAGTGAATGGTGAGGGTATAGGAAAGCTTTGAAGCATAGGTGGTGGGATTGGAGATCATAGTTAGGAATAGTTTAAGAGGAATAAGGCATGGGGAGAGATAAAATAAGTAGCTATGATCAGATAAAGGGATTTCAGAGTTCTTTATCAAAGAAGTAGAACAGTTCTTGGAGGTGATGAGCAATTCTATGTATATTTAAGGTGGAGTGAAGGAATATATTGTTTAAATATATAGGATTTGGAGAGTTTGAGAAAAGAGAGATGAGGAATAGCGTCATGAAATAAGGAAGAGGAAAAACATCAAATGCTTGTTGTGTGCTTGGTTCTATGTTAAATGTTGAGGACACATATTTAAAAAGTGAGATTCCTACCTTTAAAGAGCAAGTTAGTTCTAACAGGGAAGACAGCACATATACAGAAGTGGTACTGGGTGATCAATTTGCCTTAGGACACTCTTATAGATAGTAAAATGAAGTGACCCTTTGGACAGACACTGGAATCAATGGTACTATTGATTTGGTTTCTATGCCCAGAGTCAGAAGTGAGGGTTGTGGGAGAGGAGTATGTGGGAAGGACCCATCTGCTTTGGACTGAGACATGTGTTCTCAAGGTGCTCTATAGAATGTACCGATCTGGGTGGAAAGTAGCAGCGTTGTGTCAGAAAGCAATGGGTTCAAATAGGTAACAGACGAGGATACAACATGGACCTGGATTAAAGAAGACCTGTCAGTCAGTAAGTATTTATTAGGTAGTTTGTGCCAGGGATAAAAAGAAAGGCAAAAAATGTGTTTGCCCTCAAGGAGCTCATGGGAACTAAATGTAAACCACTTGTGCACACATTTTCTATGTAGAATGGATGGAAGGTGATTTCAAAAGAAAGGTCCTAATAGTATTTGAGGCAATGAATGATAAAGGCCTCTAGTTGACTGTATAATTTGATAAATCTTTGAAGAAAGCCAGGGAAGCCAGTTAAAAAAGAGCATCTCAAGCAGGGAGGTAAGCCATGGAAAAGGCATGGAACTGGGAGTTGGTATGGTAGATGTTGGATTGTAAAGTTTATGTAAGTTATTATAAAATAATATAAGAAGGCTGGAAAAAAAGAGCAAGGTTGTGAGTGATCTTAAATGCAAAATTTTCTATCTGGGCTCACTTTATTAGTCGTGTGAGTATCAGCAAGTCTCTAAGCTTCAGTTTCTTTTTAAAGATGAGGGGGCTCTATCAAATAATCCACAACACTCCTTCTAGCTCTAAATCTATACTATACTATTTTTATTTGAAGCATTGATGGTGGGATTGGAGATCATAGTTAGGAATACTTCCTGAGCACTCTCCTGGGTATATTGAAAGCTTCCTGAAACAAAATATGAAGCACTGTGTTTGTTGGGAAAAGGAATGGTGATAGGTATTTTTTTAAAAAGTACTCAGGTTGCTGTTTGCTCAAGTAGGCAGATTTGTGTCTACTGACTTCTTGTGCTTCCAAAGAAAACTTGTGAGCCATTCTTCCATTTAGCTTTTACTTTGTTTTTTTTTTTTTCTTATTTGTGGGGCTATAAAAATTTATGTGTAATTGCTATAATAGTTATTTAAATGCAAGAACTATTTAAAAAAAGAAAGAAAGAAAGAAAGAAAAGAAGATGATCATCTAATGCCATCTAAGCACTAAGTTTACCATCTCACAGTATAAGTAGAAGTCAGTATTTCAGTTTACTTCATAATGGATGTTTGCTTTCCCTTTATTCTTTTTCCAAAACTAAAAGAATATAAAAGTAGCTTAACAATAATAATAATACTCAACAATAGTAGTATTCAGTGATTTGTATATAAATGGGCTCATCTGTTAAACTTTAGAGCATTTGTGAATTCATGAGAAGAACTTTGGGTTGACCAAGTATAGTTTTGAAATGAATTACTGGCATGTTAGGTTAAAGGAAAATTGTAGAAATAGCTTACCCATGTTTTAGTAAATTACTTGACAAAGTCTCTTTCACATTGTGGACAAGAAAGGGAGGAATGACTTCTTGGATAAAGTCCAGTTAGTTATATTTAGAATTGACTAAATGACTAGATCAGAGTATTTAATGGTTTACTTGAAAGGAGCTTCAAGTTGTAAAAGATCACTAACAATCTATATTTGGACTTAGGCTATAAATATTTTTATCAGTGCTTTTTTAAAAGAGTGTATAGATGATAAATTTGACATTTTCAGATGACCCAAAGTTGAAAGGGTTGAGTTACCTGCCTAGGATCCTAAAGCTAGCAAGTGTCTGAGGCAAGATTCAAATTTTGATCTTGCTGACTCTAAATCCTGTACATTCTCTACTTCCCCCTGTTTCTGGAAATAGCCCTTCTTCCATATCTGAACTGAATCTTTCTTAAAACAAAAACATTTATTCTTTTTTTTTATAGCTTTTTATATATGTTTTGTATATGGGTAATTTTTCAACATTGATCCTTGCAAAACTTCTGTTCCAACTTTTCCCCTATCTCCCCCCACCCCCTCCCCAAATGACAGGTAGTCCCATACATATTATGTTAAAATATATGTTAAATATAATATATGTATACCTATGTATATAGTTATCTTGTTGTACAGGAAAGATCAGATTTAGAAAGAAGGTAAACAGAAAGAGTGGAAATGTTATTTTGTGGTCCATACTCATTTCCCAGTATTCTTTCTCTGGGTGAAGCTGGTTCTGTTCATTACAGATCAATGGGAACTGAGTTGGATCCTCTCATTGTTGAAGAGAGCCACATCCATCAGAATTGATCATCATATAGTATTGTTGTTGAAGTATATAATGATCTCCTGATTCTGCTCATTTCACTTAGCATCAGTTCATGTAAGTCTCTCCAGGCCTCTCTGAAATCATCCTGCTGGTCATTTCTTATAGAACAATAATATTCCATAACAATCATATGCCACAATTTATTCAGCCATTCTCCAATTGATGAGCATCCATTCAATTTCCAGTTTCTAACCACTACTGAAAGGACTGTCATAAACATTTTTGCACATACGGGTCTCTTCCCCCTATTTAAGATCTCTTTGGGATATAAGTCCAGTAGTAACACTGCTAGATCAAAGAGTATGCACAGTTTGATAACTTTTTGAACATAATTCCAAATTGCTCTCCAGAATGGTTGTATTCGTTCACAGTTCCACCAACAATGCATCAGTGTCCCAGTTTTCCTGCATCCCCTTCAACATTCATCATTATCTTTTCCTGTCATCTTAGCCAATCTGAGAAGTGTATAGTGGTATCTCAGAGTTGTCTTAATTTGCATTTCTCTGATCAGTAGTGATTTGGAGCACCTTTTCATGTGACTACAAATACTTTCCATTTCTTTATCTGAAAATTGTCTGTTCATATCCTTTGATGATTTATCAGTTGGAGAATGGCTTGATTTCTTATAAATTAGAGTCAATTCTCTATATATTTTGGAGATGAGGCCTTTATCAGAACCTTTTGTTGTAAAAATCAAAATATTTATTCTAAAGCAAATGAGGCAAAGGCCACATCTGACAATGTGTGCATCATTTTGTTTTTTGTTTTCCAAAGTATCTTTTTAATCTTGTTTCACACCATTCCCTTATACACAGTATGTTCCTTTCCAAATACACCATTAGTTTTCTGATTTTTATCCTGTTCCCTCTTACCTTTGTGCATTTGGACATTCTAGCAGTCTGGCCTGAAATAGATTCTTTCCATAGCTCTAATGAAATTTTTTTCTCTCTTCAAGTTTTAGCTAAGGTCTTTCTCACATGTTTCAAGAAACCTCTGATTTCCCCAAGTGTAAAAGTGATCCTTCTTCCTTAATTTCATATGTGGTACCATTTGACTACTCTCCAACTTGAATTATTCTTATTTTTATATGTCTTATCTAACTCTTACCAAATATAAATTTCTATTTATAGACACTCATTTTTTGTTTAATCAAATATACATATTATATAGTTTTTATAATTAGTTTGTATATTTTGTATCCATCTGCTAGATTTTATACTCTTTTGGATAGAACTTTGCATACAGTAAAAGTTTAATAATTTTATTAAATTAAATTTTGTGTCCTGTCCCCTTAAAAGATTGCAAGTTCTAAGAAAGAAGAGCTATGTCATTTTTTATCTTTATAACTCTAGGGTCTAGAACAGAGTATTTCCACACAATAGATGAAATGCTATATCTTTCATGAAGTCTTCCTAATACTTTGTTTTGTAACTCTTTAATATGTTTATTATACATTATTATGAATTAAACCTGTGTGTGCCTTAATCTTCACTATAGCTGTAAATTATATGAGGTCAAGGACAACTTCTGAGCTATATTTTTTATCTCTCTAAGGGTTTTACACAGTGTTCTGTATATAGTATATAGTATGACTTTAACATAAGATGAATAGATGATGAATGAATGACAAAACAGTATATTAAATGTTTATGAGTGCTTCAGCTACTAGTGTGATCTCTTATAAATGCTACAATTTCCTTCAACTCAATTCACAGTTTTGGGTGCTGCCTAATCCATGACTCTAAAAGGTACTTTCATATGAGCTCTTGCCAAATCTCCTTTTTGTCTTGGATTTCTCATTTTCATTTCTTCCCTTGACTTCTTCCACTTCTATTCTCTAATATTTTGTTAGGAACTGTTTTCCTAACAGTAACCTGGTCAATGAGATATAGTTGGTGGAGCTGTGAAGCTAGGAAATTTGGACTAGATTCCTGCTTTAGAAGCTGACCATTTTAGTGATCACTGGCAAATCCTTTAACTTTTCAGAACCTCCATTTTCACATCAGTAAAATGAGGATAACAGCATAAATTTGAGTGAGAAAAAAAAAAAAAGCATTTCACAAGGCTTAAAGTATCCCACATATGTGAGCTTTTAATGATTCCCATGATTCCACCTATAGTTCTCCTGGTTCAGACTCTGATCTTTAGCCAGCCACTGGATTTGGGGATTTTTTTTTTTTAATTTTGAAGTGGAAGTTTATTTTATTTTATTATTAATTTTATAATTATAACATTTTTTGACAGTACATATGCATAGGTAATTTTTTACAACATTATCTATCCCTTGTACTCCCGTCTGTTCCGAATTTTCCCCTCCTTCCCTCCATGGCATTCTTGGGGCTATTTTTTTGAGGCTAATAAGATTATAATTAGAAAACTTATGTGCTTGTTAACTAAGTTTCTGGGTTTCTAAAATATTTGTCTTTTTTCTTGAATTCATTCTAGTAAGCACCAGTTGTACTTTTTAAAAATGACATATTCCTCAAAAGTTGTCATTAATCTGATTAAATTTCTTTCTAAAAGTAGAATGGGCAAATTTTGATATTGAATAGAAATTGTAGAGATGGAAACAGTAGATAATTTAAAAATTTCTCCTTGGCTTTTGAGTAGTGATTATTTCCCCTCCCCCCCTTTTTTTCTAACTCTTATCTTTTCTCTGTTATTTTCCCTTTACTCCTTTGATTCTCTTTCCCCTATCTTTTCTTTCCATTCCTGTTTTCTTATCTTATTTTCTCAGATATTGATCTATTAATTTCCTCTTCTTTTCTTTCTCCTCATTCTGACTTTGGAGTAGTAGAAACAGCACATGGTTTGGAACCAAGAAGCCCTGACTTTAAGTTCTGGTTGTGTCATTTATTAGTTGATTGATTCTGTCAATCAGCAAGCATTTATTTTGTGCTTTTTTGTGTATTTCTTTATTTGGTAAATGAGGAGATTGAGCCTAATTATTAGGTCCTTTCTAGTCCTAAATTGATTGTTTTTCTTCCCAGTCTTGTTCCCCTTCTCTGCAGCTTCATTTTTGTAATGAAGCAAACGTTATTTTAAAATCCTCCTGTTTCTCAGATCCTCACATATTTGTTTGGAGATAAGAGACAAGAGTACTTCCAATCTCCTTTTCTTAGCCCTCTCAAAAAAAATTCAAGGAATGTTGAGCTGTGTTGAAATAAAACATTGTATTTTCTTGGCAATTTACAGTAAAAGGAGATTGCCAGAATCAGATTGAAGTGGTAGTGGAAAACCAGAGTCAGATTTTCACAGATATAACCTATAGCATGGATAACCCTTTTAGAAATTACAAGTTGTCTGTAAAAACTAATGTTCAACAAACACTGAATTTGCAAAAAAACCATAGAAGAAGGGTTGCTACTTTGTTTAACAGCACCCTAAGATGGTATTATATTTCTACATCTGATTTTCAACTTAATTGTATTTGATTGAAACATTAAAAACTCCAACATTTTACCGAAAAGAAAAAAGAAATTATTATGTTGCAGAACATGGATTGATTGTGAATGTTTTGAACTGCAGCATGTTTGTTATATTTGTTCATCTCTTTCAGGTTGGTGGAACACGAGTGCCTGTTCCTGGGCACAGGAATCCAATAACTGCAGAAACAAAGAATAGTAGCCTGCCTGCTCAGCAAGCTGAAAACGAAGGTGTGGTTCCAAAGAAAAGGAAGCAACATAGCCATAAAAAGTCAATATAGTAGAAAATGGCAATTTAGAAAGGACAATCATAGCAAAATAAAGCTATTTCAGGGGGAAAGATTCCAAGAGATATTTATTCTGGCAATTGGAAAGACTTCCAGAATGTTTCTGAAAAACATAATCTCTTCACATTGTACCTCAGATTCAGCAGGAATTCATGCCAAAAGGCATCTGATATTTTTAAGTCACTAAATTTATTAAACCTAAGAGAAGACCTTTTCATTCTATAGATATTATTCAAAATGTTTAGACAAAAATAACTTTGATCCTGTTAATAAATAAATAAAATGAGATGGAATTTTGTTTTCATCACCTTTGTAGTTGGGAATGTTTTTCATCTTTACCATCTTAAGATAATGAAGTAAATCAGAGAACGTAATGAGGTTTTAGCAGAAGATCTTGCTAAAGAATTTGTAGTCAAAGGACAACATTGGCTTTCCTCAATATTTGGCATCACTTGGAATAGTCACATAAAGCAGAAGACGACCTGGATTTCCAGTCAGAAGATCTGAGTGTGAATTCCAGCTGTCTTCCCTATTACTTTTATGACTCCTAGCAAATCACTTTGCTGTTCTCTTTTATAAAATGGTGGAACTGTATTTTTTTCCCTTAAGGTCCTTTAAAGTTCTAAAACCAATAAATTTAGGAATGTTATAAAGTATTTTGTTGCACACCTCTAAATTTTACCTATTCTTGGTAGGATAATCTTGCCTTTCTGAAAAATGTCTTTTACCATAACTTGTGTCAGACAAGGATGTGGAACTTGAACAATTTTGTTGTTATTGGGCATCTTTTTTTTTTTTTTTTTTTTTTCAGAGTAGTTATTTCAAATAAACCTTTTTTTTTTTCCATATAAGTATTTGATCACCAGTGCTGGAAACACTTAGTAAAGTTTCAGTGCTAAAGTAAACATAATACACCCTTCTTCAAAAGTTACATTTTCTGACAATGTAACCTTAAGTTTGAAAAGGGAATAAGACATTTTTGGGTTTGACAGGTTGGGTGGCTTTAAAAATTCAGTCATGTTTTGGTCTTAGTCCCCTCTGAGTACTGATATATGTTAGTGATTTCAAAAATATGTTCTGTTCATGTGTTATTTGTAAAGTTCAAAACTATTGAGGGGTTTTTTGTTGATTGCAATTATTTGTTGTGATATTGATTATTGATTATTAGTTTCAATTTTTTAAATTGTGTGAATTTGAAACAGTTCAACAAATGAGACCTAATTGCACTCCATATAAAACACCTTCACATTTTTTTTTATTTCTGTTATCTAATTATATTAAAGTCATCTTCTGGAGCACTTTTGTGCCATTTGTAAGATAAAAAATTTTGTTTTGGAATATGTTCACATTGTATGTTTTACAGCACATTAAAAAACTTCAACTAATCTTAGCGTTCATATAAACTGGTTTATTTCAATTTACAAAGCATTTCTAACTAACTTAAACAATCATTGATAAATGTATCATTTCCTCATCCTGTTAACAATGAAGCTATTGTTGAAATTTTTTTCAAGCCTTTTAAAGTTATTTCGTGGTCATACTGTAGAAATAGTTCATTTGTGAGTCTGAGTCACATATCAGTTAATTAAGGGTGGGCCGGGGAATCCCATGGAATTTGCCCTTTGAATCTAGCTATACAGTGTTTTCTTAGTTATCTGATATCCAAAAGATTGAGCTTTTCAGCTTTTTAAAGGATTTATTTATATGACTGCTTTCTAACATCATATTACCCAATTATCCTTAATAAAATTCTTAGGAGGCATGTATATTCTGAAAATAAATATTTAAAAATTAAACTATCTTTCTATAAAACTAATAGAGTCCTGAGTAACCAGCTAATAAATATACATACAAAATTTTAGTGTTATCTCTTTTTGAGCATTATATCTTTTTGGTTCTGTTTTATGTGCTCTTTTTTTTTTTTTTTTTTTTCCATTGAGACCTGGTTGATCCTATATTAGGTTTTATATTTGTCTTTTGATATTCAAGTGCTTAAATATAACACAGCTTCTACTAGATTATAAACCCCTTGGCCTCAAGGACTAATGAATTTTTGAGGTCTTTATTTTTGTTTTAAATTTGTGTATTTTTATTAACTGAATCCTGCACATAGCAGCTTAACATGTTGAATTGAAAGTTGAATATAATAAATGGGAAATTTTTTCTGCAATTTTTTAGGCAGATTATAGAAATAGCATTTCACAATGTTGTACCTTCAAATATGTTTGCAAAATTAATTTTAATTTTTTCATAAATTGCTTTTGGTATGAGCAGTGTTCCCAAAGTCAACATTTTATTTTATTTTTTGCCGAGGCAGTTTTGCCCAGGGTCACACAGTTAGGAAGTGTTAAGTATCTGAGGCTAAATTTGAATGCAGGTCCTCCTGACAAAATCAACATTTAATAGTACAGCTAAAGATATTTAATCTAATAATTTGAAAATTGCAGATCTATGATTCTCTTCTTAGAAGTAGATACTATTATCGTAACAGTATTGAATATTTGTATTGTAAGATTATTTATTTTTGTGCCTTAAAATAGATTGTGCAATCCACATAACAGAAAAAAATGTCATTACTTCAATGTAGATCAGTGAATGTGGTTAGGCACCTATGTGCAAGGCATGGGGATTCAAGGATGAAGATGACAGTGCTTACTTTCAAGAACTGCCAGTCTAACAGGAAATTGCAACACATATACAAATATTTATAGAGTGAGGCAAGAGTCTTAGTGTAGTTTTAATCCATTAAACTTTAAAACTGCTCTTAAGACTTTTAGGACACCTTGTGTCATACAAAGTAGTAGAAAGAGTACTAGATTTAGAATTATAAATCATGTTCAAATCCTGCCTCTGCTTTGGAGTACCAATGCATCCTCAAGCAGGTAACTTAACTTTCTGGGCCCATTTCTGTCATCTGTTAGATCTGTCACAGGATGTCGGATATTTAGGCTGAGAGCTAGACAAAGCACAGTCAAGGACATGATGGAGTAGGACATTTGAATTAGGCCTTGAAGGAATAGACAGCTGGAAATCCCTAGAATAAAGAATGGCATGAAAAATAATAGAGAATTTTGCTGAAATGTATAATATATAAAGGGAAATGATAAGGGAATTAAGACTGGAAAGCTAAGTTGACATCAGATTTTCAATTGCCCTAAGACTATTTTGGTAGACTTTGGGGGAAACATTGGGTTTTTGAGTAGAAGTGAGATATGATCACAAGGAAGAACACATTGAATGCTTATTGTGTGCCAAGCACCAAGTGTGTAAATAGAAAAGGTACACCTTCAGGTAGTGGGAGAAAAACTGACCCTTTTAGCTAAAACTCAGATGGAAAGCTCTCATGGTCGTTAGATTACAGCAACATGGCAGGTGGTAATTCATTTTTAATGTCCTTTACACTGATAAAATCAGTTTTTGATGTTGGATCATTCAACAGTGCCAGGGACTTTGGTGGTAAAAACTTTTATTTCTGTGTCTTTAATAGATGTGGCTATCATATATATAGACAGAATTGAAAAGCTGCATTTCCAAAGAGTTTGCTGTCTAGGATGATGGCTGTGGGAATAGGCTGGAAGCTTTCTAAGATTCTTACATTTAGGATTCTAGGCTATTTTCATTGAAATCTGAGCGTAGATGACTTTTAAAATGGTAATAGTGGTTTGACTTGCCTGGCTTTCCTATATATGATGGCTATGGAGGCTGAGATGGAAAATGGACCGAGAATCTGAGGGTCTATTGACCAATATTCCTATTTATGGGAAGTGGTCAGTAGAAGTTAGTTGCTGATAATAATAAAGAAGATCCCTCCTCTCTTTAATGATGGCATTGCATTGAGTAACTGGAGTATGGTTTGAAGAGAAGATAGAAAAACTAGAAGTAAAAAGATTTATTAGGAATCAGTTAAAATAGGTGAGAGCATTTAAACTATGGTGTTTGCAGTGGCACTGGAAATGATGGCCAGATGTGATAAAAGGTGGAAATAGCAGAACTTAGCACCTAATTAGATTATAGAACAAAAAAAAAAGGGGGGGGGAGATAATTCCAAAGTTGTTTCGGTGGCAGTGAGTGGTTGTGTATGTTTGATTCAGACCTGAAATTTAATTTGTAAGGAACTCCTAGCTTGGAAAATTTCATCACTGTAGATTAACTTCTCTATGGCTTAAGAGTTGCCCAAGCAACTGAAAGTTTGATTTATTTGTATAAGGTCACACAGTATCTAAGTCTAACTTAAGGCCAGTCCTCTGCCATACTGCCTTTCTTTGGTGCTAAAGTTATTAGCATTGAAAACTATACAGAAATTAGGTAAGGAGTGATTTTGTGGGAAGAAACTGATTTCTGTTTTAAACAAGGTGAGTTGCTATCAGTGGGTCATAAAAGTAGAAAACATATCCAGTGAACAATTGGAAATAAAAAATGAGCTTTAGGAAAATATTTAGGATTTAGGAATTAGGGAAGCATTGTATTAATGGGATCACTGGAGCCATGAAGGGGAAAGCCAAGAGCTTCTTGAAAGAACCTTGGGAAACATATTTTAGGGGAAAGAAAAAATTCATAGAACATGAATATAAAATAATAGGATAGTGAGTTGTCTCAGGACCATTTCTATTTTAATCTCATTGAAAAGAAGCGAAAATGAGATTAAAATAATTGTTATCATGTACTATATTACAGATAAAAATACAACAAAGTATAATGAGGATATTGGAGATTGTGATGTATTCATAGAAAGCTTTCTTCATTTATTATATACTCCTTATCTAAAATCCAAAAATCTTTTTTTTTTATTTGAATTGCTTATTTACCTACAAAATAAAAACGTTCTTTAATGTGGTATTCAAAGCACTACACGATCTGGCACCAACCTGCTTTTCCTGTTTACTTTTGGAGGACTTCTCTTCATATCTGCCCCTTGACATGGCATTCCCATGTTTATGCTTTGGCAAGGCTGTCCCCTATTCCTGGAATGCTCTTCTCTGCCCCTTTGGAACTCTAGCTTCCTTTAGTGGTCAGCTCATGAAGGCTTTTCCAATTCCCCTCGGCTACTGGCCTTCTGTGAGTGAGTCCACAATGCCAAGACCATGGGAAGGTTGTTTCTCAGGGCCCTCTAAGGCAATCTAAGGCTTGCAGTTGTACCTCTGCAAATGCAGAATCCTTACTTTAGAGCTCTTTAACAAGTGAAATCAGGGCCGTTCTCTCTCCCATAGCTAGACCAAGATCTGGCATCGAGAAGCTGCTTTAAAATGCTTTCCGATTGATGCATCCTATAGTCCTGCCAGACGTGACTACTCACTGACTGCTCCCAGTTTTTGTCCTGCTTTTTTCCTCTTTGTATACATCATGTTCAGGCCTGGGACAGAACCTCTTTTATCTTTACCTGTTGACATCTTAACCTCTGTGAATTAGTTCAAGTGCCATTTCCTTCATGAATCATATTCTTACTTCCTTAACTAGAAGTGAGCTGTCTTCTCTGACCTATTCACTGATCATTTTCTGTCTTTTATGATTCCTGTATGTCTAATTCTCTTCCATTTACTACTGAGTTGTAAGAAGGATCTCTATTTTATCTCTCCATCTTTCCAAAGTCTAAAATTTATTAGGTACTTAAATGTGAATAGTGTGACATAGAGCAAAGCACCAGCCTTAAAAACAAGAAAGACTACATTTCAAGTCCCATCTCTGACACATCTATGTGCATCTCTCTCTGTTCTAGGCAACTCTGACTCCAAAGTTGCAGAAAAAGTGCAGACCTGCATTTGCAGAAAAAGTTTCCTCACCTGAGACATTTTTTTTTTTGCTAATGATTACTCTTAATATATGCTGAATTGAATTGTAGTACTCTCTACCCCAATCCAACTTTGTCCCTCAAGATTCATCATATAGATTTTTCTCAGACCATTTCTTTTGCTTTCTCTTAAGTCACAGATAGTATCATTTGATACTTAAGTAATTTCACACCTTTTTGTTTGGCATGTGCATGTATCTAGTCTCCCTAGTGAGATTGTAGTAAGTACATTAAGTTAAATTTTTTATAGACTAAAAGTATCCTTTTCCACCTAATATTTAAAACAATCAATAAGTGTTTGTTAAGTTCTGTGGTAAATGCTGGACAAGTTGTACATATTTAATGACTGGACTTAGAAGTTATACTATAGAACATGTAATGAATATGCCTTTTGCTCCTCCCCAACCTTTCCGTTTTCATAAATTTGCTTTCCTCTTCTAAGAATTGGATGATGGTCTAGTGTTTTTACAACTCTGACCAATTCGTTTTTATGGAATTTCACCTGACTTTAGAAACACAATTGTGCATTAAATTTAATAGTTCAGAAATATTTTAGTACTTCTTAAGTACAATATACCCTATGTGGAGAGAAATATATGGCCAATCATTCTTGATTAGTTAATAGAAATATTCTTATCTTCTACCTAAGAAAAGGGCATATGAGTAAGATTGCATCCTAGCATTAGCATTTTGGAAAGCATTTGTCTTCTCTTGTGGCAACTATATCTCAGTCATTGTTTTTTTTTTTTTTTCCTTTATAGCTAAATACAAAAAATAAATAAGAATGAAGTAACTTGGTTTTCAAATTAGTACTTCAATCAACTTCTGAATAATATAGGCTTAGAAAAGTCCTAATTCACTTAGATGCCATGTGACTTTTTTTTAACTTGTCAGCTAAAATTTGGGAAGCAATGAATGAGGGCAAAATGTGTAATAAAAGCCTCCCCTACTCCCCCAAAGCATATGATTCTCTATACTAGTGTATAAAAAATCCTCCAAATTTGACTGAGAGTTGGTGGGGATAGACACTATAATATAAGCAGATGACTTGGAGAAATGGTCATTTTAATTGAATTGGAAGATTAATGTTAAAAATGCAAAAAGATTCAGTGGAGGAACATGTATTTTGTATTTTATGTTTTAACTATGCAGGTCCCAAGGATGCAGTTTTGATAATATAAATAATAAATAATTGAACACATTTTGCAAGTATAATGTCTGCCCTCTGCCCCACCACAAGTGATGAAAATTGCAGTTTGTCAAGGGCCAAAAATCATTCTCTGCTGCCAGAAATAGTTTCTACCCAATTCCAATCTGTAGTCTCATAGAATTGTGCAATGAGGATCTTGTGATTTTAAAAAGAAAAGAAAGAATTTGCTGGGCTTGAGTTTCTTTGTGTATGTTGTAAAGCTAATAAAGTGGTAAGTCTGTCTGTCTCTAATTCATTTTGGCTTCTTTTGTGCAGCAGTCTTGCCACAGAAAACTTTCACTCTTAAGGAGTAACTTAGTAACTGCCTAAGGCTAAAATGTCATTCCACATACAGTAGAGTGCTGAGTCTGCTGTCAGGAGGCTTCCTGCATCCCTAGAGGGGACTAGCACTAGTCATAATTCAAATCCAGAACTAAGAAAATACATGCCTTCAGAATTTTTGGCTGACAGCCCCAATGTGGGGAGAGGAGCATGGGAAATAAGAAGGTCCATAGTGGGATCAGTGAGGATGAAGGATCTGTCAGGATGGCTAAAGATTTTGCCATCAGAATTCTCTGTGTGGTCTCCCAATTTTAGAGGCTGCCGGTTTCAGTTATTAAGCTATGCTCTAATAATGATATGAAGCTTCATTATTAGTTTAGTCTAACTAAACACAGGAGACTGAGAAGGAGGCTTAGTACCAGTTCAGTGGTATCAAATTCAAATTAAAAAAGGGGGGGGGTCATTAAATTGTATGTAAAGAGCACTTAGGGCTGCATATTGACTTAGAAAACTACATGTTTATATATTATTTTATTTTGTTAAATATTTCCCAATTACATTTTATTCTGGTTTGGGCCACACTTGGGAGGGTTATGGACCTCATATTGCCCACAGGCCATGTGTCTGACACCTCTGCGAGATCAAAACTGGCTTACAATAATACAGCCAAGGCAGAGAGAGAGTATATATTTGACAAAAAGCAGTTTTTAGTTGCAGAAGGAGAGATGTTACTTGTTATGGAGCAGGTTGAAGCTGTTGTTGGGAACTGTAAAAATCTGTACCTACAAAACCAGTTAAAAGGTTAAAAATTACTTCTTCCTAAGAATGAGATGGCCCTTGGGGGAAAAATCCTTTGGGTTTTTTGTTTAATTTGCTTAAGTGCAGAAAATATCATTAAAAATGTCTCTTATCTTCAAGGTCCCTTTAATTCAAAGAGAAGTAAGAATCTCCAAAAAACATTCTTTGATGAAATGGGAGTAGAGAAAGAGGAGGCAAAAGGGTACTGGTTATCATTATCATAACATTTAAATCTGGTTAAGAGAAACATAATCTTAAAGGAGAAGGTAATGACAAAGGAATGGTAAAACATAGTTCAACATGAGAGGTGAATTCTCTAAAAATGAAATAGAATGTGGGCTTTTCATTTAGGGGATTAGGCTAAAATTCAATAGTCCTCAAATATTTATGGTCTCAGGATTGTTTATATTCAGGATTTGTTTACACTCTTAAAAGCTATTGAAGATTCCTCCTTAGGCTTATCAAAGAGCTTTTGTTTATATGAGTTATTTCTCTACCACCTTAGTTATTACATTTACCATATTAGAAATTAAAACATCAGCATTACTATGAAAATAGTTTTGACCTCAAGGATCCCCTAAAAAGTTCTTGGAGTCCATGGTTCCTAGACCACACTTTGAGGACCAGTACACTAGATGATCCAGATTCCCTTCCAGCTGTATCCTATCCCTATCATCATACCATTGCCATGATTAAAACACCACCTCTATATTAGCCTTTTATACACTTGTATACACACATACATCCACAACACTATTTCCCTTCATCTCTAGACATCTGGTTCTCAACAGAAGTCTTCACAAGGACTTGGTTTATTGCTCCAATACTTCCTTAGAGATAATGCTGACATTGAGCAAGTCGCATACCTTTAGCATGTGGCATCCCAAAGGTCCTTTCCCACTGGTAATATAGTTAGGAGAATTTCTGAATTACAGAACAATCTAGATCCAAAAGTCACGAGTTTGGAAATGATCTTAGCAAGGCCAGCTTCGGCACTGTGAAATCTGAAGATTTTTACCTGAATTTCCATTTACAATGTGCCTTTCCATATGTATATCTGCCCCATTAACCAAAGAGTTCCTGATTATTCTACATGTGGAGTAATTTATCATTTTTGTTCAGTTATTAGGGTATATCTGGCAAGATCTCTAGTTTGTACCTTTGAGATATGGTCCTCCTGTTCCTTGTGAGTCATTTTAAACATGTTTTTATACAGATCTTTAAATCTTAGTAACTAATTTAGAGCATAACTTGAAAAGAAATACAAAATAATCATAAATATTTGCCATGGGGGAAAAATATAATTTCAAGCCTGACAAACTAAGCTTAAACATATACATTATAGATGGATAACATAGATATTATATATAGTCAATATTTAATAAATACTTATGTGCTAAGATCTGTGCTGTATACTGGATATATAAAGAAAAGTAAAAGACAGTCTCTGCTCTTGAAGAGCTTACAGTCTAATGAAGGAGTAGTCTCCTATTATATTTGTGTATATATACTAAGTTTGTATGTAGTCTTACAAACAATTACATTTTTTAAAAAGCTATATACAGGAAAATAGGAAATAATCAAAAAAGTTAGCAACTAAAACAATTAGTAGAATTAAAAGAGATTGGAAAAGGTTCCTGATGGCGGGGGTTTTTAGCTTAGACTTCTGGCTATCCTGAAGATGGATATGAGTAAAGAGAGCATCCAAATGCGAGGTACAGCCTGTGAAAATGTTTGGATTTAGGAAATGGAATATTTTGTTCAAGGAACAATAAAGAGGCCAATATTACTGGCTTGAGGGATAGAGGTGGGAAGAGGAGGGGCAATATAATGTGTAATAAAACTGGAAGGGGGGAGGTTGAAACATAGGTTATGAAGGGCTTTGAATGCCAAACAGAGAATTTTATATTTAATGGGGAGCTACTAAAGTTTCATGTGTGTGTGTATATGTGTTTATGATATGATTGGATCTGTACGTTAAAAAAATTACTTTGCCTCTCTCTTTTTTGTTTTTTTTTCCTCCTTGGGTCTGATTTTTCTTGCACAACATGACAAATATGAAAATATGTTTAATAGGATTGCACTTATTTAACCTATATCAGATCACTTGCTTCCTTGGGAAAGGGGAAGGTAAAGGAGGGAGAAAGAAAAAGTTTGGAACATAAAGTCTTACAAAAATAAATGTTGAAAACTATACATATATTTAGAAAAATAAAATATAATTGAAGGAAAAAAGGAAAGAAATATTACTTTGGCAGCTGAATGAGGATAGACTAGAGTAGGGAGAAACTTAGGCTGGGAAACCAACCAACTGGCTATTCAATAGTCCATGTATGAGGTGATGAAGGCCTAACAGCACCCAAGGAAAGGGATGTTCCAGGGGTAAAATTGATAGGTCTTGGCAACATATTGGATCTGAAGACTAAGTGACAGTGAGAAGTGATGGATGGCTCCTAGGTTGTGAACCTAAGAGGGAATGAGTACATTATGTTATCTTTAATAGGTATAGGGAAGCTTGGAAGAGGGAAGGTTTTGGGGTGGAAAGACAATGTGTTTAGTTTTGGATATGTTAAGTTTAAGATGTCTTCTAGATATACAGTTCAAGCTGTCTGAAAGATAGTTGGAAATGCAAGATTGGAGATCTGCAGAGATTGGGGGGCAGGATATTTACCTGCCAATAGCATAGAGATGGTTATTAAATTCTTGGAAGCTAATGAGATGACCAAGTAAAATTGTATAGAGAAAAGAAAGAGGCCCAGACCAGAATCCTGTGACACACCCACTTTTCACTGAATTGACCTGGATAAAGAAAGCTCTAGCAAAGAAGAATGAGATAGACAGAAGAATCAGGAGCAAGCTAAAAACTTAGAGACGAATCAAAAGAAATGGGTGATCAACTATTAAAAGCTAAATAGAAGTCAAGAGAAACTATATCTACAGTTTCGTATCATATGTTTATACATATAAAATAATGAAACTAATTTTCATGTATGTTTCCTAGAATAGATCTTGTTCATTTATAACATAATTTGATTCAGTTCAACAAATATTTATTAAATAATTTATTACATGTAAGCTATTGGAGGAAGCAAAGAAAAAGAAAAAAAGGAATTTCTGCCTTAAAGAAAGTTGCAATATGGTTAAAGCAATGAGACAAATAGAGAAATAATTGGAATACAAGTTATCACAAATTGCAGAAGAAAGGTCCTAATGAGTAGAAAAGGGAATTTGAAAAGACAGAGATCACTTATGCGGAGAGAGAATTCATCCTATGAAACCTGAGCTGACTGTAAATGGAAGCAAAATATTTCAACAAGAAGATATATGGGGAGAAAACTTTTCAGATATGAGAACCAAAGATTTAGTTTTGGAAGGGATCTTCATTAACAACTTCTGTTTTGCAAAGGAAAAGACTAAGGCCCAGGGAGGATGGTTTGCCTGAGGTCTTACAAGTCATAAGTAATAGATTTAAATGCAGGTATTTTCCCACCATACTGTATTGCCTGAGAAGAAAAGACTGGGAATAAGTAGTTACCAGAACATAGTGTGTGAAGGAAAACGGTATGCATAAAGACCAGGTCAGTTGAACCAAGATTGTAATAGACCCTGAATGGATAAAAATTTGTTATTTTATTCATCAAGCTGTGTCACAGACTTGTTGTGATGATCAGATTAAGTAATATTTGTAAAAAGTGCTTAGCTCAGTGCCTGGAACACAATGAGCACTGCGTCATTGCTCATTATTCCATTCCTCTTGGGCTTATTGCCTATTCAGGCCAGAAGACACACAAAAGAGATACCTGGACAGCTATCAAACCCTCTTATCAGATTCTTCTCAACTGAAGTTATCTAAACTTCCATTTAGAGGCATTAGGGTGATTAAATATTCTTTACCCCTTCCCTTCTCCAGCGCTCAGGTAGTGGGCATATCCCATTGACATAACTTTCTGGGGTTTTGGGGTGTGGGTGACATATCTCCTTTCAAAGTATTTTCTTGTTGCTTTTCTTCATTATCTAATCTTCTCTTTCTTTTAAAGGCCATTCAGATTACCCTCAGGCTCAGAGGACTTCAAGAAAGCATTTCAGTCTGTCAAGAAATAATGATCACCTATGCACTGTGTGCCAGGCATTGTGCAAGCTCCAAGGATACAAAGAAAGAAAAAACAAACAAAATAAATATATCTTACCCTCAAGGAACTCTGTCTACTGAGGGAGAGAGACAACATGCAAATAACCATGTTCGAACAGGATAAACTCTGGGTAAAGTGGAAAAAGAAAGAGGTCACTAAGAAACCCTTCTTGTAGAGGGTAGGATTTTAGCTGTTGCTTGAAGGAAACTAGAGAGGCTGGGAAGCAGGAAAGAAAAGAATTCCAGATTTAGGATTGAGCCAGTGAAAAAGTCTGGAGTCAGAGGATAGACTGCCTTGTGTGAGAAATAGCAGAGAGGGCAGAATCACTGGATCATAATGTATATGGAGGTGAGTAAGATGTAGTAAGGCTAGAAAGGTTGGTGTGGGAAGAGATTATGAAGCGCTAAACAGAGGGTTTTTATAGTGATCTTAGAGATAGTAGGGAGCTCCTAGAGTTTACTGAATGAGAGATGGAAGTAGTAACATAGTCAGACTTGCACTTTAGAAAATTCAGCTTGAGAATGAGTGGAGGATAAATCAAAATGGGAAAGCAGGGAACAATCAATAAGATAGTGTGATAGTTCAGGCTTGAGGTAATGCCCATACCTGGGTAGTTGTGTCAGAGGAGAGAAGGAGATAGATATAAATGGAGAGAGAAAGAGAGAGAGAGACAGATAGACAGATATAAAGAGATGTCATGAAGGTAGAATTAGCAGGACTTGGCAACACACCGTCTATCAGGTGAGAGAGTAAGGAGTCTGGGGATAACAATTCAGTTTCAAGCTTGGCTTATTGGGAAGATGATGGTGCCTTTGACAGTAATAAGAAATGTAAGAAAAGAAGAGGAAAGATAATGAGTTCATTTTGGGGCATGATGGGTTTAAGATATCTAGAGGGGAGAGGCAAGACTTGGAGGCTGCTATAGAGAACCTTGCCGGAGAATAAAAGCTCAAGACTTGTTGTATGTGCATTTATAAAAAAAGTAATCTTTAAAAATACCCCTTATTCATTCTCTTGAATGTTTTTCTCTAGTTGTCATTTTCCCCTCCCCTAGTTCTGCATTCTTCATAAGGAATACCTCTTAGCACTAGATAGATGTCACTCAGTAGTTCAAATCGAGTACATGTCTAAGGTGGAAATATATTTGCTGCGATTGCACATGCATAAAACTATATCATTGTTTGTTGTCTTGGGGAAGGGAGGAGGAAAAAAAGGAGGGAGGGGAAAAACATTGGAAATCAAAATCATAAAAGTAAAAACTTGACTTTACTTCACCTCATCTGACCCTTCCCTCCCCAGGCTAACTCTCAGGCTTCCCCAGCTTCCCCTGGTGTCTCCATCCAGAACCATCCTTCCATCCCCAGTGTTTGTTACATAATCACAAGGCTTCTAACTCCTTCCTGATGCATTCATTGTTTCCTCCTGAATTCAGAGAGGAAGGTTACAATGTTACCAGCTCTCCACCCTCCCTCTCCTCTTTATTATTAATTATTAGTTCTATTATTCTTCTTTTATTGTTATTTTATTATCCTTCTATTATTAGTATTAGTTCTTCCTCTTGCCTAATTTTTGTAATTGTTTCTTTTTATCCTTTCCTGCCCCATCATACGCATTTTAGTCCCAACCTTTGAAACTATCTAGTTTATACTGATAACATTTTCTCTTATATAAGTAAATAATTGGCCTTAATGAGTGCCTTGGAATTGGTCTTTAATGTTTAATGTTTTCTGGATCTTTTATATTAAATTTTCCCATTTAGTTCTGCTCTTTTTGTTACAAATACATGAAAGTCTTTCAGTGTCAAATATCTATTTTCCCCTCATTCCTATTTTATATTCCAGATTTCTGGATAAATTATTCAGGATATAACTCCAGATCTTTGGTTCTTTGAAATTTAATGTAATAAAACCTATGGTCTTTTAGAGTTGACGCTACTGGGTTTTGTGAAGTCCTGACTATTTCTGCAGTATTGAAGTCTGTCTTATTTTCTAGTTGTATTGCAGTATTTTCTCCTTAATCTGGGAATTGTGAAATTTTGCTAGAATATTCTTGTAAGATTTCCTCAGGTGATCTCTTCGTTGGTGAACAGTAGATTTTTTTTCTTTCCCCCTTTACCTGCTTGTTCTAGAACTTCAATTCAATTTTTTTTCATAATTGCTTGAAAAATTGTATCTAGATTGTTCTTTAAATAATAACTTTTAGGTAGTCCAACAAATATTGTCTCACCTTGATCTGTTCTCCAGTTTTTCTAATGAAATGTTTCAGATTCTTTTCTATTTTCTATTTTAATTATTTTTTGGTGTCCCATAATGTCACTCGATTCCTCTTCTTCAATTCTGTTTTTCAAGAACTTCTTTGTTACCTCTTTTGAACTGATTAACTTTCTTTTCATAATTTCTTGGATTGCTTTCATTTCCCCTCCTAATATTTCCTTGATCTCTTGATTTTTGAATTCCTTTTTATGTTCTTGCAGGAACTCCTTTGGGGCTTGTTGTATACCTTTGATGTTACCTTTTGGGATAGGAATGGCTTGTTTTTTAACCTCACTATTTTCTGGATATTAACCTTGATCTTCTTTTATAGCAAAGTAACTATTGTGAGGTTCTTTTTTCCTTTGCTTATTCATCCTGAATTTTCATTTGGTTTATTTTATTTTTAGCAGCTTATAATAATGATCATTGTTACAATCAAGTAATCCTCAGCGCCTCCTTACTGTTATGTTCTGTATTCTGTCCAGGGGTTCAACCTCAGCAACAGTTCTCACCTAAGTCACATACAGCGTTCCTCAACTTCTGTCCCGGAAATGTTTTTGCTCCCTAAAGTATTTTCCCATTAAGTGCTCATTCCTCCTTGTCCACAGCCACAGCCCAGCATGTTTTTTCCTTGTATTAGCTGGTGGATATAAAAGTATTTTACAGATTAGAAATTAAGGCCCAGAAAAAATTGAATGATTTACCCTTAATCACAAGACAATAAAGCAAGAATAATTGATAATAAAATATTTTTAAAATATAACTACTCCTTTTTTCTATTTTTATTAGCATATTAAGGGTTTTTTTTTGTTTGTTTTTTTAGAAAAAAAAAGCATTGTACCTATGTATGTACAAATCAATAATATACAGAGTTTCTCTTTCATGATTAAGCAATAACATGAAATAAATATGAAAGTGGCAAGCTAGATTGAAGGTCTAAATGCTTTTCTTGGAGAGTACATAGGTATTTGTTTTGAGTTTTGCTTGATTTATGGGAACTGATAGGTGCTGACATTTCTTGGAGGGAAATTGGTGATCTGAACCCACAGAGACTTCCATCTGTAACTGGAATAAGTGTTTTACCCATCCCATAGAAAATGATTATAAAGCACTTTATGAACAGAAAAATGGTATGTAATGGTTAAACAATATGGAAAATTACAGGGTAGAGAAACAGAAATTTCTAAGACAATAATGGCATTTGTAAGATTTCCCAAAGAACTCTTTGGTCTCTTCTGTTCCCTTACGATTTTAGTAGTTCATCTTTTCTCATTCCATTTGAGCTACAATATATTTGTAACAGAGAAGTTTGTTGCCCCACCCTGGTTGCTATAGTTGATGATTCATAGAAACTGGAGAAGGAAAAGATCTATGAAATCATCCGGTGCATCCTCAAATTAAGAAGTGAAGGCAGCATAGGGACTGAGTGAAGACCCAACTTCATTTTCTAAATAAATAAATAAAGAAGTAAAGAGAGAAAAAAATTAGGCAGAGACGATTAGAGTAACAAGCATCTGGTTTGCCTTTTGTTCATACTCACATAATTATTTCATGGCAAAATTAGAATGAAAATCTGGGTCTCTTCTGGCTCTTAAGATAGTATTCTATTACATTGCTTTTTCTAGAAGTCCTATGAAATCTTAGATCATTGATCACAGAGTTGAAATGGGCATTTTCTTTACATTATTAATTAGCTGTATATTGTTCTTTCCTTGATAGATCATACAAATGTGCTTTGATTAAACCTAGGTTGAAGTAATTCTAGATTTAACTGTTACTATTCCGGTTAGAGGAATCTCAATTTAATGAGATTAACAATTTAATGTGATAGTAACTGTTTGTAAGAACTGATGTAGAGTAAAATAAACTGAACTAGGACAAAAAATAAACAATAACTACAATTGTCAATGAAAGCTATATTCAAAAATAACATTATTTGTAGTGACCAATCTCAATACCAGATAATGGAGGATAAAATATACTGACCACCTCTCAGAAGAGAGGTGGAAACTGACTACAGGTACAGAATGTGCCAAGTTTGCAGACATGGTCTCTGTAATTAAGTTGGTTTAGCTTAACTTTTTTTGTGTGTTATAAAATAAGCTTTAATGAAGCAGAATGACTATGGTATAAAAGCAAAGAATGTAAATAAGCTGTTGTTATCTTTCTTTTTATTTCTTCTTTTTAAATTTATTTTATTTTTTTATTTTTATTTTTTCCAGCTATATGTAAAACAATATTTTTGGTCATGCATATACATTCATTTTTGAGATATTTCCATATGAATCATATTAGGAGAGAAAAATAAGAATAAAGGAGAAAAACCACAAGGGAAAAAAAACAAAACAAAAAAGTGAACATAACATGTGTTGATTTACATTCAGTTTCTGTAGTTCTCTCTCTGGAGGCAGATGGCATTTTCCATCCAAAGTTTATTGGGGTTGCCTTGAATTACTTGAATTACTGCTGAGAAAAACCAAGTCTATCATAGTTGAATCATTGCACAATCTTGCTATTGCTATACACAATGTTTTCCTGGTTCTGCTTGTTTCACTCAGGATCAGTTCATGTAAATCTTTCTAAAAATCAGTCTGATCATCATTTTTTATAGAACAATAATATTCCATTACTTTCATATACTATTAGTGCCGATTTCTATAGAGCTTTGCAATTTATAAAGTTCTTTCATCACACAACTCCTGTGAAGTGCATAGTGCAAGTATTATTATCTACATTCTATATCTAAAGCAAGTCAGACTCCAAAATGTTTAAATGATGTGTTTGAAATCATTTGGTACAAAGCAAGTGGGACTTTTAACTCCAAATCCAATGAGTATCCACTTTGCTACAGAGGCTCTTAAAAAGTTTCTCTTTCTCTCCAATGTACTTCTTTTCTGATTTTTATCCTTAATTCCAGAACTTATGGTCAGAGATAACTAGGTGACTCATTAAATAAATAGTGCTGGATCTAGAGTCATGAAGAACTGAATTCAAATTCAGTTTCAGACACAAATTGTGTGATCTTACACAAGTCACTTGATCCTATTTGCCTCAAGTTTCCTCACCTGTAAAAAAGGGGATAATGATAGCACATACCTTGAAGGGAGATGAGGATCAAATGAGATAATATTTGTAAAGCATCTGGCACAAAATAGGCATTATTTTAAAAAGGAATTTCCTTCCTCTCATGCTATTGCACTTGTCTGAAGACCTGTGAGAGTACATTTAGTAGAATGCAAAGTCTTTACAGGCAAGGATCCGACTTTCACAAACAACAAAGGATAAATAGGGAAGTAACAGTTATTTTCCTTTGTTGCATATTTTAGTTCTATAATGTTAAATTGCAGGAAGAGCAATGTAAAATATTGTATTTGTAAGGGAAAACATTCTAATTTATACTTATAATAATGAGTATGCAATTTTAGAGATTTCTTGACTCTTCTTCCCTTCCCATATCCAATCCTTTGTTGTCTTGTCTATTTTACCTGGGCATATCTCTTGTATCCTCCCCTTCTTTCCACTTTTTAGAAATTCTGTCTTGGTTCAAGCTCTTTTCCACTCTTGGTCTCCTACACGCTTTCCTTTGTAACCCAATCTCTTATAGAGCTGTTACTTTGATATTGCCAAAGCACAAATCCAATCATGTTACTTACCAATCAAAAATCTTAACTGATTCTCTATTGCCTCTAGGATAAAATCCAAAATTCTTAAAAAGGCATTTAAAAGTCTTCCACAACATGGCTATCACCTATTTTCTAGTCTTATTTCAGATTACTCCCCTTCCTGTACTCTCTGTTCCTGCCAAATGGCACTGCTGGCTATTTCCCAAACATGACATTCAATTGACCATCTTTGTGCTTCACACAATTATTTTCCTGTATCCAGAATGTACTCCTTCCTCATCTATACCTCTGAGCTTCCTTAAATTACTTTCCTGAACTTTCCTGATTAGTATTACACTCTTCTACTTTAAATGATTTTACATCTATTTATCTATGCACTTGTACACCCCTAGTTAAATGTAAACTCCTATAGGACAAGGTCTATTTAATTTTTGGCTTCATATCTCCAAGACTTAGCATAAAATCTTTTTTTTGTCCCCCTAATCTGGACTAGTTGTTCTGGGCTAGGGGTTAAAATGCAATAAGATACTAGTTGACCCTAAAACATTATAAAAGCAATTTTACTGATAATAAATGACAAAAATATAGTTCTTAAAACTAAAAAGAATATTTAGATACAATGGCTCCTATCCTTCAATTTTCTGACATATTAGGTAAGAAAGCATTTTTTTTAAGGTAGTAGAAATCCCCTAAACTTCTAACACCAGTTCTCCATGGGTTGGACCTTTTATGCTTCAGAAATTAAGGAAGTTAAACCACTGATGATCCCTGTAACTGTTCCCTCAACTCCTTAAAAGGAAATTAATTTCCTTTAAATTTAGAACTACCTAAAGTAGGTATAATTCCTTTGACAACTGTGATTTTCTAAATATGGAAGAATCCCCATAATGAAATGTCCTTCACCAAGCAGATCAGTATTGTTCTGTGATGTTTAGTCCTAATTACTTGAGTCTCTGAGAAGTTAACTATTAGAGTAAAAATTATGTTCAGGATCATATACCCAGTATTTGTCAAAGATGGTAATCAAACCCAGATTTTCCTAACTCTGTGCTCTGACTAATGTTCTATATGCCACTGGTATCAAACTTAAATAAAAATGAATCCCTGCAGACCTACATTTTGACTAGAAAATCACAAATTAACATCCAGATTTGTATTGTATTTTATTTTGTTAAAACATTTATCAATCATATTTAAATATACCCCAGATTACTCAGGAGTTTGATACTTATGTTTAACCTTATATATAGTATTACCTAATAACTCTTTATTGAATTGAAATTCAAAATTGCTAGTCACAACTCAGAAAAGAGTCATTGGACTCTACTGTAGTAAAGAATGCTGTCTTAACTCTCTGTTCAATGTGCTGTTGTGGCTAAAATAGTCAATGAGATTCTGGGAAAGTGGTTATCAAACCATAGTTTATTCCTGCCTGGGATATTGTTGTTGGTCCTTCATTTTCAAAGAGGAGCAAAACATCACTGCATGATGTTTTGACTTTCACAAGAATTGGTTTTAAGAGAGGCAGAATTGCAGAAATTAGCAAGCCTAGTTCCAGATTCATCCGAGTCCAATGGCAAGACAAAAATCAAGACAACCTTTGATTGCCAAGGATGGAAGGTTTGACCTTGATTTCTTCACTGTCTGTACAAACTCTAAATGCTCCTAAGTGTGTGATTCAACTGCCTTCATGTCTCTTGAGAAAAAAAAAATGCATCCTCTTATTCCACAGGGTGGGCTAACTTTTTTTTTTTTTTTTTTTTTTTTCTTTGCTGAGGCAATTGAGGTTAAGTGACTTGCCCAGGGTCATATAGCTGGGAAGTGTTAAGTGTCTGAGTTCAAATTTGAACTCAGGTCCTCTTTACTTAAGGGATGGTGCTCTATCCACCGAGCCACCTAGCTGTCCCAGGCAAGGGAATGTCTTCATGTTGGAGTAGACATCTCTAATTTACTGATGAGTTTGAAACCTATTGACTATTCTCAGTCTGGTTTAACCCATCTGTTGAGATGGTTTTGTTGGGGTATGGCCATTGCACATGCTTCTTAGAGCCACAGGTAAGAGTTGGCTGACAGGTAGACACTCAAAATGGATGAATATCCCTGAAAAGGGATCAGCAGGCTCTCGTAGCCGAGATGGTAGAGTTCTCACACTATAGACCCTCTGGAATACTAGAGAAAGATTTGTTCCTAAACTTAAAGCAATTCAATTAATAGAATATTTAGTGTTACTCTATGTCCAGTATAAAAGAATCTGGCCTATATATTTATAAAGGATAAACCAAGTATATAAAGAATTCTGTTTGAAGCAGTTGGATGGACAATTCATGGAGCTGGTTCACCTGTACTTTTTATCTTGGTTAGACAGAGATGGAAGAGGGGCCCAGAATTGAATGACAGAATGAAAGCAGGTTAGATTGATTTTAGGAAATTGTACAATGCTTTCAATGATTTTTCTCCCTGATATATAAGCCCATCTCTTAAATATCAATATTCTTCTGGTGATGGCAGAAAATCATGGAATCCTAAGGTCTCCATAACTATAGGACATTGAATAGGTAATGTAGATGTATATGGTGGGCATAAATAGTTTAGAGCATTTTACCAACAAGAAATTGTATGTAAAATGTATAATTTAATTGTACATAAAATATATGTGATATGAAAATAATGAAAAAAATGAAATTTTCTGTAAGAAAAGCCTGGAAAGACTTACATGAAATGATGCTGAGTAAAGCAAGCAGAACTAGGAAAATATTGTATATAGAAACAGCAAGAATGCATGATGATCAGCTATGATATACTTAGCTTTTTTCAGCAAATTAATGATCATAAGCAATTCCAATAAACTTTGGATCAAAATTGCCATCCACATACAGAGAGATAACTATGGAGACTGAATATGGATTGAAATATATTGTTTTCAACTTTTTTTCCTCCTTTCTCTTGGTTTTCCCTTTTATTATGATTTTTCTCTCCCAACATAACATATGGAAATATGTAAAAAATAAATGTACATGTTTAACCTAAAATTTAAAAAATAATCAACATAAAACATTCCACCTAAACTATAAATGAATAAATGCTTCAGCAGTCCTCAAACAATTCCAAGAAATATGCAGGAAGATATTCAGTATATGAATAATAGTCTTATGATAGAATATGAACAGAAGTTAGATAGAATGTGAAAAAATGAATGAATTTCCAACCATATCATTGGAACAAATACACACACTGATGAAGAAAAAAACCTGTTTTTATTATTATGCTCAAACACAGATTCAATCCTTAGACAAAATCTTCAGATTCTAACTAGGCTTCTTATAGGCAATATTATATTAGAGTGGCAGAGAAATAATTCTTTCACAAAAAAATATACAATTGTATATTCTTTCCTCTTGGGCTGTAAAACTTAAAAGAAAAGATCCATAATAGCATGCTTCCTTCAGTGGCATGAAAATTGAATAAACTTATTTAAGCAAGTCATCATTTCATACATACCCTAAGGAAACAAACCTTATCAAACAAACTTTTTAGGGAAACTAAGTCAGTATTCAGATTAACTATATATAGCCTAATTGAGAAGGAAGATTTACAGGTTGCCAAGGAGTCAAGAACAGCTGCAATTTTTTCTCTGCCTTATTTAAGGAATGTTTATGATTCTAAGTGGAATTTCACACCCCATGAGACAGGTTTTGGTCAGTTCAACAAGTTCTTAACTAGGACAAAAGCTGACATTCCTTTAACATTATTTCATGAGCCAGGTTTTGGTTAGGTAGGGTTAAGCAAAGACTAACTTTAACAGTCAGCTAACCAAAATTCCTAGAATGGCTCTGAATTCTGAATAATAAAAAGAAATTTAAAATTGCCATAACAATACCATGGAGTAGCTGACTTTGGAAAAGGAGTAGGTCCTAGGTTAAGGGAAGCATGAACAAAAGGAAAAATAGGATAATAACCCTGGCCTGTGTAGGACAAAATGAGGAAAGAAAACAGATGGCAATCTAGAGGATATTAAAATGCCACATGGAAGCATTTGTCTTGAGTTTCTAGGTTACAGAGAGAGGCTATATCTTTAAGAGACACAATAAAAAGCAATGTTACAGGATGTATTCCAGTGGAGAGAAATGAGAAGAATGGAAAACAGGACATCTTCAAGTTGACATTAAAGGATAACAGACTGGAGAATGGACAAAAGATTCAGAGATATTACAAAGATAGAATAAACAAGACTTGGTGACTGGGTAGATATAGAAGGTAAAGGAAAGAATGAACTTTAAAGTGGCTTCTGGATTTTGACTCTGAATGAATAGAAGAATGGTGGTGCTATGAAAAAATTGAAAATATAAGCTGATACAATAGCTTAGCTCAATCACATAGTGAGTAGTTAAGCCTTATTGGTTGATTGATAGAGAAGAGATAAGGCCAGTTTGAATTTCTGATGGTAAGAATCAAAGTAGGGATGTTCTGATGACAGCTGAATATGTAGGAATGAAGCTTCAACAAGTTGATATATTCAGAAATAATTGGTGCCAAATTACTGTATTAGTTAAAACTACCAAAAAGGATAAACTCACTGGAAGAGACATTACATAGAGAGAAGAGCAGAAAACTAGGGCCTGAATATTGTGAGAGAACTAAAATTAAAGAGGAGAAAGAGAAATCAGTAGCAGAGACAGAAAAATAATATAAAAGATAATGAACCAAAAGAATATAATTTCACAAAGTAAGAGAAGAGAAAAGTTCAAGGAAAAAGTGGACTTAGGCTTCAGTTAAGTTAAGGAGAATAAAAAGCAGAAACCATTGGAATGCAGCTTCAAAGAATGGGTTGTGAAGGGATCATGTTTCATGGTATTTAAGAGGGATTGAAGAGTGATAAAATGGAGGCAGCTGAAAAAGACCTCTTGTATAAAATAATTCACAGTGAAAGAAAGGAATGCCTCATGACAGTAACTGAAGGACTCAACAGAGTCCAGCAATGGCATATATATATATGGGAGAGATCTGGATATGTTTGAAATAATATAAGAAGGATCCAGTATTTGGGGAGGTAGGTGGGTACAGCAAGGAAGGTATACTTATTGAAGATACTAGAGACAAAAGGATCGTAGATTTAGGACTGGAAGGGAGAACAATTAACACAATTAAGAAGTCACATAGCACCTGAGGAGATATTTAAACCCACCTGATTCTAAATCATCGCCCCATGTTGCTTCTCAAATATAATTATCATCATATTATCTTACAGGGCTGTACTGTCCTATGGGAACAGGACCACTACATCTAGTATGGTTCTTCCTTTTCCATCTTTTGCTAGGGATTAGACCTAAGATTTCATCTGAACTCTCTGTAGATTGGGACTTTTTACGCCATTTAAAATCTCAGAACACTGAGAGTAAGTAAAGTGATTTGCTCAGGATTTTATTTATTTATTTGCTGAGGCAATTGGGGTTAAGTGACTTGACCAGGGTCACACAATTAGGAAGTGTTAGTGTCTGAGACCAAATTTGAACAAAGGTCCTCCTGACTTCAGGGCTGGTGCTCTATCCACTGCACCACCTAGCTGCCCCCACTTTGCTATATTTAACAATTAGAACAATATAACAGGCTGCTTCAGAAGTGAAGGCCTCTTCTTTAGAGCTCTTCATGTAGAGATTGGATGACCATTTGTTAAGTATATAATACAAAGGTGTAGGTTGGAGTTCTTGAACTCTTCTCAAAAACAAGAAAAAGTGTTGTGATCCCACAGGGTAATTAATATATTTTCCATTATTTTAGAGTTATTTCTTGAGTACTTATAATAACAAGGATAACTTTTGTCCTCACAGTTCCAAATTAAAATTTATACTATATAATTACAAAATATGAAATGTAATTCTGTCTTTAATTATAAAAACTGGATATAAAATTTCTTTTTTTTTTCTTTTTCTTTTTCTGAGGCTGGGGTTAAGTGACTTGCCCAGGGTCACATAGCTAGGAAATGTTAAGTGTCTGAGACCAGATTTTTCTCTGGTCCTCCTGAATTCAAGGCTGGTGCTCTATCCACTGCGACACCTAGCTGCCCCCTGGATATAAAATTTCAAAATTAATCGTAAAAATTATAAATATTTTCTGTGGCATATTCTGTAAGAATTTAAAAAGGCAATATAGCAAAACCTCATATATGTTTACTATAATATATGACTTTATATTAAATTTCTTTATTTTATGGATTTTGTTGGATATAAGTTACATTTTTACTGAACTAAGAATTCAGAAGATATTTTTATAAATATTTAATTTAAAAACTGAACTTTTTTACTTAAAGAAATAATTGCAATGTTTGACTCAACAGCAGATAAACAGTCTGATATCTGGTTCTACATTGTTTATTTTTGTATTTTGTTTTAAAACAAGAATAAAGTAAAAATACTTGCCCATGCAAGTTATGATATAAAATATTTACTTTTCTACTGGCTAATAGCAAGTGATATATGAAATGATAAATGTACTTAAAATTCAATTGTTTATGTTGCTTCATTTTTTCATAATATAAATAACATATTTAATTATAAATATCATAAGCTAACCTTTGTAAGGAAAGAATCTTTTTACACATGACTGTTCTCTTCTATACTGGCATACTGGCTATACCCCTTTAAAAATTCTACTGAATGACAGACTAATGTTGTCAACAAAATAATATGAAAATACATCAGAGAGAAGAATAGTAACATAAATGGAATATAAATTTAAACTGGAAAACTTAATACTCCAACACTTGGGATGGCCCATGGTGGTCTCAAGATGGCTTGCAATGTGCATTCCTAATGCACCCTTTGATTTTCAAACATTTTGATATTTAGTTGTAAGAACACAAACATTCATAATAACTAGATCACATGGTGATACCATTTAAAGCATATGATTATAGAATAACAGGGGGGAAAGAGAAGGGAGTTACTCTGGTGAATTATATAGAAGACACACAAAAGAAGATACACACAAAGTCTGATCATGTCTTCGGAATTGGTTTGTGCTTGAATGTTGAACCCATATAATGATTTGGAAACAATTTGATGACAGGTTGAGAAACTGCAAAAACACAGCACTTAGAAGCAGGCCAAATTTGATATAATCACTGCATAAACACCAAAATGTATGCATGATCATGGCAATTTTAAATAGCTGCTTAAATCTATAATGCTTCAAACATCCATATTCTTATTTTCACAGAGAAAATACTTTTGGTGACATAATGACAATAATCTACTGTTTAAGGTAAGGCACCATTAAAGAATGTTTATCATTAATTCCTTGGATAATCACAAATCACTAAATGGTAACCACTAGATGAGAAGACTGATTAGTTCATTTTCCATGATTCTATGTTAAAGAACATCCAAGAGTTGACTTATATTAACAGGAACTTCCCAATCCATATATTCCCATCCCTTCTAGTTTGGATCATTATTGATACATCAGTTTTGATCAGCAGGATGATTTCAGAGAGACCTGGAGAGATTTACATAAAACTAATGATAAGTGAAATGAGCAGAACCAGCAGATCCTTGTACACTGCAATAACAAGGTTATATGATGATCAATTCTGATGGACTGGCTCTTTTCAACAATGAGATGATTCAGGTTAGTTCCAATGATCTTTTGATGAAGAGAGCCATCTGCACCCAGAGAGAGAACTGTGGAAACAATAAGTGTATATTACAACATAGCATTTTCATTCTTTTTGTTGTTAGTTGCTTGCTTTTTATTTTCTTTCTCATTTTTTTCCTTTTTGATTTGATTTTTCTTGTGGAGCAAGATAACTGTATAAATATGTATGCATATATTGAATTTAACACATATTTTTACCATGTTTAACATATATTGGATTACTTGCCATCTAGGGGAGAGGGTGAGAGAAAGGGAGGGGAAATTGGAACACAATTTTGCAAGGCTTAATAGTAAAAATTATCCATGCATATGTTTTGAAAATAAAAAGCTTTAATAAAAAAAGATACAGCAAAGTTTTAATCTTTGAAATTTCAATACATTATCTTTTGAATGAAATATTTTCTTGATTATACCTATTACCAGAGCAACTGGAAGTAAAATTCTTTACCAATCCAAAGGACTAGAAAGCTTGTGTCAGAGAAAGGAAACTAAATATCACATGCCTGCTATTTTATGGAAATGTTACTGGCAAAGAACTGACAATCTTTAATCTCAACACTACTTTTTGAATAGGTGCATAAACACAGATTCTGTCCTAAGGCCTTTCAGTCTAAATTTAAGAATAAAAAATATAGTCCAGGAATTATAAAACTATTCAAGTATCAGAGATGTGACCTTTATATTTTCTTTTATATATATATATATCTTTCTGTTACAGTCTCTGACCTCATGGGTTATTCTGAAAGGATATGAAATTTTTTAAGAAGTGGGAACCTTTGATATCTGGGTAGGGAAGAATATTTGAGGCATTAAAAGGCATGTGGGAAGAGACCTAGAAGTAAGAATGGTAAAGATGGGAGAGCTAAATTCTAAATCCATATTATATTAACTAGCTGCATTGGCCTATTCAGGTTACTTAGAGTCTTGTTTGTAAAATGAAAGTTGGATCAGATCTTCTTTAACATCTTTTTCAACTTTGACATTCTGTGATTCTAAAATGTGATTCCAAACTCATCTGTAAAGAAGGAAGATCTAGGCAAAATATAAGACTACATCTTGAAGAAAAGGAAGAATGACTTGAATATGAAAAATAGGAAGGAAAAAGGGAAGCATTCAAATAGGGAAGATAGTGGCAAGACCTTTAATAATTTTACCAGAAGCTTTTCAGATAAATTGAAAAAATGGCTGGTTGCTAAATCAAACAAAAATGTTGTTTACTCATTGGTTGCCAAGTAAGAACAGTATCCAAACAAAGTCCTAATGGTGAGAGATGGAATTTAAGGAAATGGGGGCAAAGTCAAGGGAGTCTCTAGAGATAAATGACCAGGATAGAAAAACTGTGCTAAAACAAGAGAGAACAGAAATTCAGTACTGGGACTGGACTAAATCAGTGGCCAAAATTTGTGCACAATCTTGTAGAATTAAGAGATCCTTCTGGACATCGTAAACTTCCAGAATATATTGCATGTATATGAATAAAAACTGCTTGCAGAATCCACTGCATATGTACAGAGCTCAGAAGCTCACGGAGAAGTGGAAATTGTGACGAATATAACTCTGGAGCAGAGGAGTTTCGTCTAGTTTGGAAACTTGGCTTTGAGGTTCCTATTTCCTATGAGCCAGGAACAGTTCTATTACCCACCCTATTCAAATTCTGTCTGAGAGCTTCAGCAGTATATTGCCAGGGCTTGCCCAAAGGTGAAATTCTGACGTTTCCAAGCCTGCAATGATTCCTTTCCATACACTTTTTTATATTAAAGGGCTGGGAGAGATGCCAAGGACCAGGTACTGCTGCAAGCTCTTGGGATCATTTTGCTAATGCATTGTGGCTTTCTTCTGGGAACTGCCTTGTCTAAGGTTAAGCTAATAGATTCGCAGACAGCAATAGAAGAAGGGTGCCAGGAGCCTTAGCTCAGGGGAATAAAGATTTATGTTTCCTGGAACAACCAACCCCATTTTCTGTTTTTAACATTGACAGCATCAAACGTGAAACTATTTTACCAAGCTGAGGAACAGCTAATTCATTTACGAGCACGCACACCGTCCTCCACCCAAGCCCCTCACCCCCACCTCATTCTTTCAGCCCCTGCCCCCCGTCCCCTTTCTCAAGTCCCTAAACTTGAAGTAATGTTGAACCACGAAGGGGCTAACGAAGCAGAGAACAATAGGTAGTAAGAAATCCAGAGGGTGGATCTTCGAAAAGCAGAAGCAGGAGCAAGACGGTTTGGGCCAGAGGTCTAATAATAGCTGGAAAGGATTTGCTGGAGAGGTCAGAGCTCAACTTTAACGTTGGGGCTAGGGCTGAACCCCCGGGGAACCCCGCCCTTTCAGCTAGCTAAGTTTTGCACAATGTTTCCTGCCACGGTGTGTGTGTATGTGTGTGTGAGTCACTATGAATCAGGGGAGGTCCTGGTGAGCGGGAGAAGGGGCGAGGGAAAGGGAGGCGGGGCGGGGAGGGGTGGGGCGGGGACTCTACTCCTACTGAGGATGTGGCAGAGCATAAAAACCCCACCCAAGAGGTCCCCGGCTGTGCCTGAAGCCCGACTAGCTCCCCGCTCTCTCAGTGCCTGGCGCAGGTAAGGAGTGCACCTCCCGCTATTCCCGTTCCTCCGCAATAGCGGGAAGGGAGAAGTTCTTGAAAGGAAAAAAAAAAAGGCCCTTGCAAAGGGGCTCTGAGTTGCTTTGGGGAGGAGGGGGGCTGACAAGGGAAAAAGAGCAACAGAAGAGGGGCTGATCCTGCACTAGCGACTCCTGGGACACAGGGTTTCTGGGGAGGACAGTAATGGCTATCTTCCCATCTGAGCCCCTCAACTACGCGCAGGTCAAGTGGGAGGGGGTCCTGGACCCCACCTTAAGGCTGCTGCATGGAGCGAGGATGAGGGGGTGAACAGCAGGGAGGGAAGGGTCCCTGCATTCCTGGGGGGAGGAATCTATTCAGGGGAGGTAAGGGCGTGGCACTGATAGATGGCCAAAGCTACTTCAAGAAGTTTCTAGCGAGTGGGGTTTTCCGAATTTATTAATTTATAAAGTGCCCAGACGTTTCCTAACCTAAGTAACTGGTTTAAAATAAGGGTTCTATTAACTCTCTTTGTACAATCCTCTCTCTCTCTCTCTCTCTCTCTCTCTCTCTCTCTCTCTCTCTCTCTCTCTCTCTCTCTCTCTCTCTCTCTCTCTCTCTCTCTCTCTCTCTTTTTTTTTTTTTTTTTTTTTTTTTTTTTTTTTTTTTGATAAAGACTGGAAGTAACAGGGGAGAGCCAGTCTGGTTGCATTGCTGCATAATGAGGGAAATCCAACAGCTGGCATCGATTGCTATAGTAGTTTAAAGCCTTCTGTTCTTGGGAGTGGTCCTTTTCTTTTCCTATATTTTCCCTTCTTCTTTCTTCCTATAATCCCTTTAACTCTCTCTCTTTTTTTCTTCTCACTTTTTTTCCCCTGCCGGGGTCTCACGGTTGGGATTCCAGTATCCCTGGGAGTCCCCCTCCATCCCCAGCCTTGGTGCAGTAGGCAGGGCTGCGGCCAGTTTTTCAGTGGAACAGGGCCAATTTTGTCTGAGGCCCAACAGGATGTTTCAGATGGGGGTAATGTGGGTAGAAGGTGTTCTTAGTTATAGTTCAGTGGGTACATGAATTCAGAGAGTACAGAGACGGGGCCTTCCAAATAATTTAGGCCCAAGTGAATTTATAACGTACCTGTGCTGACTGGATGGAATGGAAAGAGCTATAAACTTAAATTCCAACAGTAACCACAAAACCTCAAAACATTGCTTTCCTCATCTGTAAAATGGGGATGATAATTGTTCTCCTTACCTTTCTGCAGCAACAGCATGGTACAGTGGCATGAGTGCTATGGTCGCAGTCAGGAAAAACTCAGATTAAATTCTATCTCTGACTTTTACTTCGATAAGGGGAGAGCAAGTCTTTTCACTTTCTGACCTCCAGTTACCATATCTGTGAGACAGTAGTATTAGATCATTTCTAAAGAGCCTCTCATCCCTATATCCGGAGACCTTAACATATAAATTACCCATTTTCTTTATGAAAGCGCATCCTGAGGTGTGTTCGTTTATTCCCTAATAAATTGTGATATCTTAGAGGTCCAGAACTGGAATTTCTATTTATAAAAAAGTTCATAGTTTTTGTACAGGGTTGGGCCAAAAAGTTTATTTATAAATTATCTTAGAAATAGGAATACATTTATGGTAAAATATATTATTAAGAATTGTGGTTTGGCTCCCAGGCTAGTGCCCCAAAACTCATTGAAGTCACAATGTGGCCAAAGTACATGTAGTTTTGAGACTACTAGTGTGACTTGATGGCTTAGAGTAGCAACAAATGAAGTAAAGAAAGAAGAGTTTTCTTGCCCTAAGGCTAGTTTTGAAATAGGTGAAATTTATAACATATCTTCTTCTCTTTACTCTCTTGAGATTAATTTCAATTGAGCAAATATTTAAGTATCTGCAACATATTAGGTACTGATTATATATAATTTATATGCATACACACATACATACAAGTATATGTATTCAGAGACAAAAATTTAGTAGTCCCTGCTCTCACAAGGAGGTTGTGAATCCTACCCATTCTCATTTCTCTTTACCCCTGTACCTTTCTCCTTATCTTCCTCCAGTATGTTTATGCTGCCCAAAGACCATACTTTTCCCAAAGTACTCTGAGCTCCAAAATGTCCATTTTTCTCTCTTCCCCCTTTCTTGCCTTTTAAAATTCCTTTAAAAAAAAATCTGTGTAGTTATATAAGTGAAATAGTAGCAAGAAAATGGTCCATGTGTATAAATTCACACTAAAGTGTAAATGACTGATAACTTTTTAACTATTTCAGATAGTTACCTGATAAAAGTGGATACATATTATCCCAAATGATTCTCTAAATGGTAGACTTTCAGACATTGTAACAAAATGAAGTAAAAATATTCAGGCAGTGTGGGTGATTTTTTTTTTAATGGGGAACTATTACAAAGACTGATCTATTCTATGAAACAGTCATTCCCTTAAAATAAATGGGTTTTTTGTTTGTTTTGTTTTATTTGTTTGTTTTTTAAGAGGGCATTCCTACTTTTCACAGTTTTTGCTCTTTTCTCCACTTATGACTTTAGGAGCTCTGAGGCTGACTCCACTTTGCCATTTCTTCCTCATGGTAGTAGTGGAATCATGGATTGTTACACTGGAAAGAGCCTTAGAAAGTTCATTGGAAAAGCCAGAATTCAAACCAGGAGTCCTTCAGCTACAGGACAAACGGTTTTTCCAAGGCACCATGATGACTCACTTACCACACCACTGGTGGGTGTGGCAGTATAGGTTCTTTCAAGCTGAGGCCTGCCAGTCTGTAATATCATCACTTTCTCCTAAGAGGCCTACCCATGATAAAGGCTCAATAAAAATTGCTCACTGGCCAGGAATATAAATATAGATTGGAAATGCAAAGTTAATGCACTGTCTTTGTGATACTAGAGCCAGGATTGATTTTATTCCTGTAGTTATGAACCCTGCTTCCTGACTGATATTTTTACTAAATAGTCCTTGGAAATTGGTCTGAGGAGAGAGAGACATTTCTTCCCTAATTGCTATTGATTTAAGGGGCTATATGATTTTCCTTCAGTGCTGAATGTAATGGCACCAATCCAGTGAGTTCTAGGTTTTCATTCAGCAAGCACAAATCTTCATAAATCCTAAAGACTTGCTTTAGATGATTACAAAGATCATTGGAAATAAGAATCATAGCTTTTGTGCTGGGAAGGGAACCTAGAGACCATCTTATTCCATATGAGATCTAAAAAGGTTTCAGACTCCACTGCCATAGTTAATATGGCAATCAAAAATGGGGTAAATGGCTCATTAAAACAATACTTGTACCGTTGGAGCTGATGGTTATGCTGGTTTTTCCATTTTAAATCGGTCAGTCTTCACATAAATGGCTCAGTTAGCCTGTTGTAGACTTTTCTTTTTAAAGTTACCAGCACTTTGACCTATCTTCAGATGTAGTTGTTTGAATTTACTCAATCTTCACTTGCTGTTCCTCCTTTTTTAAGCATGAGGATCTCCATTTCTCTGGTGCTTGAATACTGCCACACCCTGTACCAGTGGCCTGCTGCATCAGAAGGAATCATGCTTGATAAAAATTCCCCTCTTTTCAATGAAATTTATCTCTTTTTTTTCTGAAGTAGAAATCTTGCATCCTGTGGGGGGGAGGGGGGAAGACACAGAGACAGAGAGACACAGCCGAGAAATAAGGAGGTGAACAGTAGTAGGACTTGTGAGCTGTGTTCCTAGTGTTCCTGTTTCTCTTCTGGAGAGCACTCTAGGTGACCACTTGCCCTCAGATTGGGCAAATTTAATCTCTTTGAGCCTCTTTTTTCCCTATCCATAAACTAAAAGAATTAGATTCGGTCATCTCTAAGGTTCCTTGAAGCCTTAAAAATATAATCCATAGTCTTTGCCTCCAAAAGACTTTTCTGACTCAGAGTACTAACACTGGCTAATTTGTGGCCTGGCTTTGCTGCTAAGAAGGGAGTGGTTGGTACTTTGGCTCTTGGAATCCAAATCCTTTTCCCCTCCTTTGCCACTCCCAAGCAGTACTCTCTTCATCATTGATCAGAGGAAGTCCCAAGGCCACTTTAAATCATTTGCTTTTAGGATATCGCCTCTAGTGTTTCAAGAACCAGCTAGACCACTGCTACGGAATCTCTGCAATGTTTGAGGCTAGAATCAAAGGAAGTGGTGCAATGGTTCCCAACATTTTTATTCCTCAAATTCCTTTCAGCAGTAACAAATACAAGGCTTCAAACACACATATGTTTGTTGTTACTGGCGAAACATATATTTGTAACCTAATTGGGCAATTATTTACTGCATAAGGTGTTATTAAAGAATATGTAGCACAAAACATCTTTGTGAATACCTTGGAAACCATTTAAATAGTGTCTTGGGAAGTCTTAGTGTTAGGGAATACAGAGGATCTTCTTTTCTTTGTAAACTTTTGTTTGAGGTGAAAAAGGTAGCCTATATTGGTACTGAACTTCTTCATTGTGGGTCTTTAGAAGTATGGATTTCATCCCATTTGTGCTTTCAATTTGTAGAATTTGTAACTACAACCCCCCAAAAAAATTCTCCATAGAGGATCTGTTTATTGAGGTTTTGGGGGGAGAAGCTTGCTGTCTAGATCTTTTACCATGGAGTCCTCCTGACTTCTCTATCCACTACACCAACTAGCTGCTCTCTATCTAGTTTCTTGAATGAAATATTTTTCCTTAATTAAAAAATGAGTCATTTTCTGATATATTCCCTCACATTAAACTTTCACTTTTAACAAAAGAAAAACCAATAAGCAAAGCCAACCAACAAAAGCTACCTAATCTGAAAGACTATGCTACGTTCTTAACTTATTTTATACTGATAGGGAAAATATATTATATTCTTTGCTTTTGGAGAATGCATCCAGCAAATTCTTACTTAAAGAAACAGTTTAGTGTAAAGCAGTCTTCTACTTATGATATGATCATGAAAATATATTGAATGGCCATAAATTAATAAAATTTAGTTGCCCTGTGTGTCTTTCATGAGTGAGTATGATTTCTCTAGAAATGAAAACAGTGATTACTCCTCCAAATTAGTGAAGTATATCTTTCCTGTTGGGTTTCTCCTGGAAGCCCTCTCTAACCCAGCATCTTTTTCTGGAGAACTGTTGAGGAACTGAACAAGGATCCCAACTTGTCTATAGTTTTAAAAAAACAAATTAGTTAGACAAGTTATCTTATTTTTAAATGTCCACTTAGTTCTACTTGATCAGGCTGTTTTGAACTTCTGAAAGAGCTACATATAGATTCATATACATGCATATGATATTCATCTGATGAATCATCTGGAGGTCTTTAGCTTGGACTTTAATCAAAAAACTGTGAAACTAAGTAGAAAAAGCTGTCCTTTGCAAAAAGCTCTGAGTAAGACTGAATCTTCCCCCTCCCAAGCTTTATTGGTTAAAATTCATAGAATTCATCATCCTGTTCTGGCTGATTGGCATGGTGGTTGCTATGGAGTTGTTTTGTGGTTACCCCATCAACATTCCACGTGTAACTGTGCAATGTGGGGGTGTGGGTGAAACTGCTGGCAGGAATCCAAGTTTTGTTCTTTAGACTGGCCTCTTTCAATATGTTTTTCATTTGCTCTAGAACTAAGCCTTTCTGTTTGTACTTGGTGCCTACTAAGACTGTCTAACTAAAACAGCATTATTCATAGATTGCTGGTGTTGCTTTTTGACTCCCAGAATATTAACCTTTGAGTTTAAAACAAAACAAAATAGCAACTTTTGCCCACCTAGTTATTATAGTAGCTTTTCCTCTTTTTTGAATAATCAGTTAAAACCATCATTCCAGAAAAATTTTGATTTATTATTACTTTTTCTTTTTATTGTGGGACAAAACAAATTCCTCATCAGAGACTAGGATTAGAAAAAGTCAGCAACCTCAAAATCATCAAATTATCTTTAAGATAATGTTTATAGTCTCTTTAGATAGCTTTCTTCCTCTAAGAACAAAACAGATGGGGAAGCTAGATGGTGGATAGAGCACCAGCACTGTAGTCAGGAAGATCCCAGTTCAAATTTGGCCTCAGACATGTAACACTTCCTAGCTGTGTGACTCTGGGCAAATCACTTAACCCCAGTTGGCTCAGCAAAAAACATACACAAACAAACAAAAACTAAATAGATTCATGAAGTCTTTACTCCTTAACATTAACAGTTTGTTAATGATTAATTTTCATTTCCCTAGCATATAGTATAAACAAGAAGTGCTTAATAAATGCTTGTTATTTCATTATTAGAAAACTGAAGCTTTGTGGAAAAAGCACTGCATTGAGAAAGTCATGGGGTCCTCCAATCAAGAGCTGATAATTATTTAGTTTAGTTTTAAGTTCTCCTACCCTCTATTTTATAGAAGATGTGGATATAAGTCTTACCTGGCAGAGCTGAAGCTAGCAATTTTTCTGCCTGGTCAAGTAGCACAAAGGGCACCCTCAAAACAACTTTTTTTAAGAGAAATTCATTTAGAAGGGGCAAGGCAAGATTGGGAGAACAACCTCAAATCTCAGTACAAAACTTTGTTGAAGACACTACTGCTAGGAGAGGGAGCAGGAATATCCCATGTGAGCCAATTTGAATTGGGGAGAAGTATACCATCTCCTAGTTTCCAATTTTTCTAATAATTTTGGTTAAATAGGAGCTAAGCTGTTTCTACTTGCTGAATAAATGTAGGTGTTATCTGTGCCTATTAAATATTGGCACCATATAGGAAAGTTCTGGTAACCTCCCCCTTGGTATAGCTCTTTATCTCTGCAACTTAATAGTGATATGTGACTTTGAGCATGGCACCAAACATTTCTGAATTTCAGCTTTCTCTTTAAATTGGACTAGATTTAATTTGACAAACCTTTTATTATGCATTCTGTATAAAGTACTGCATGAGGTATGAGGGAATTAAAAATGACTAGATGATCTGTAAGGTCCTTTCAATAATTATATTTTAGGAGTCTATACAACAATTTCTTAGTGATAGCTGAAGTTCAGAGAAAATACTTTTCAGTTACCTTGCTTGCATTAATGTTGACCTCCAGTCTGTTTCCCTACCTCAATGATGAATTTAGTTAAAGCCAGTTTTCTATAGGTGTGGCTGTGGTTGCTTAGGGACTATACTAAACCAAAGTGTGGTTTTTTTTTTTGTTGTTTTCTTTTTTTTTTTAAGACAGTGAAATCTACATGCTCTCAACCTACCCAACCTGTTTCTGGGAATTAAAGTTTGGAATGTATTAGAGTGCTTATCAGCAAGATGAATTTGCTGAAATGGCTTTTCTAAGCAAGTTGGGGCAAGTCAGGAATCTAGGTGAGGTTGAAGCTTTGGAAATACTGAAAGAAAAGTTTCTTTCCAGTTTCTATGCTATTAGTTTTTAGATATTAGAAGGTAGGGTCTGGAAGGTCATTTCTGCTCTTAAAATTAATGATAACTGTGGTCTGGGGGCAAATCACTAATTCTTTCTGCAAGAAAGTTTCCTTATCTGTGAAATGAGGCAGGTAGACCAGAAGGCCCTTCTAGCCCTAGAGCTATGGTTCTATAATTTTGTGAATGTGAGTAATTTATAGCTGGAGACTCATTCATCCTGTCTAATCTTCTGATATAGTTTACATTTCTCAAGGCAATAATAGTACAACATGTAGATAACCTTTTACTATTTACCAAGCACTTAACAAGGATGATCTCATTTAGACCTCATAACAACCTTAGAAAGTGGACAGTACAAGTATTATCACCATTTTATAGATGAGGAAACTGAGACTTAGAAGTGAAGTGATTTGGCTGAGGTCAACATGCAAGTCTTGTGACTCAAAATCCAGAACTTCTATTACACTCTGTTGCTTTCCTCCATATTAAATTTATTAAAGTAAAATAAATTTTAAAAGTTTTAAAAAATAAGTTGGAATTTTTGGAGGGGAAGTGAATTTTAGTGAGCAAACATTAGTATCAAATCTAAACTCCTTTGCCTAACTCTTTAAGGTTCTCAGTAATTAGGTCCCACTCTGCTTTTCTCTTCAACTTTCCTTTCCCTTTTATATTGTCTTCTCATTCCACAGACTTAGCCCTTTCCACAACTCTTCATTATCTTCTTCCCTTTCATGAATTCAATTCCTTCTTACTCTTCAAGTACCTGCTCAAGATTATGCCTTTTCTCCCACCCATTTCTCCTTTCCTCCATGGAGCCTTCTTTACCTACTGGATTCTGGTTGATCTTACTCATGTTTCTCAATTGTAGTTAGCCTTTAATTGTTTTCTAATTGTTTTGAGTGTTTTGCCTCCCAAATTGAGTTCAGTTCCCTTGAGGTGAAGGATCTGCTCCCCACATACACACTTTAAAGTTATTTATTTAATATTTTCTTTAGTTACATCTAAAACTTTTTTTTACATATTAAAAAAAAAATTTTAAGTTCCAGATTCCTCCCCCTTATTCTTATCCCCATACCTGGCTTCCATTAAGAAACCACATGTGAAGTTATGTAAAACATTTCCATAAAAGTCATGTTGTGAAAGAAAACATATATCTCTCACCCTAATAAAAAAATACCAGAGAGAAAATATGAATATGAATATGTTACATTCTGCAATCAGACATAATCAATTTCTTCTGTGGGTATAGATAAGATTTTTCATCATATCTCCTTCAGAGTAGTAGTGGATCATTGTATGGCTGAGAATAACAAAGTTATTTATAGCTGGTCATCCCAGAACATTGATATTATTTTGTATACAAAACATTTCACTTTGCTTGAGTTCATGGAGGACTTTCCAGGGTTTTTTTTTTCTTCAGAACATGATGGTCATCATTTCCCATAGAACAATAATTTTCCATGATAATCACATACCACAATTTATTCAGTCATTCTCCAATTGACGGGCATCTCCTCATTTTCCATTTTTTTTTCCCAGATAAGAGAGCTGTTATAAATATTTTTACATATATTGGGACTTGCTCTTTTTTATAGATCCTAAAAGTGTCATGAGCACATGGGAAACTTTCATTTAGTCCTTGTTAACTGGTTGATAGACTGTATTCTTAACTTTCCCTATACTTGCAGGCTGATTCAGTTTGTTTTTCTCTTTTGTTGGAAGGATGCTGGCATATGGATATATTCACATCAATCAAATAAACAACATTAAACTAATGTTTTTACAAGTAGCATAAGCAGGAAAGCTGACTCTTTCCTCTGGCAACTAATTAGTCATACATACAATGGCTTTGTAACACTAACAGATTTGATGGGATGCAGAGGGGAAGATCCTGTTTTATTTCTAAGGTGAAAATGAATTAACCCTTATTCTAAATGGTTCATGTGTATGCACACAAAACATTATTTTTGGAGATTTCTCTCTTTCCCACATTTAAACATGATATTCACTCCGAATTTCTCCTCTATTTGTTTTTTAGGATCATATATTTAGATCTGGGTGAGACTTGAGGGACTATCTAGACCAAACCTCTCTTTTACATAAGATGAGGAGACTGAGGCCCAGGGAAATGAAATGACTTCCCCATATTTCCAGAGTGATAGAAACAATGTCCTCCTACTCTAGCTCCAATATGTGTTCTTTTAAAATAACTTTTAATTTTCCTCACCTGCATGTAAAAACAATTTTAATATATTTTTTTTTCTTTTTAAGTTTTGAGTTCCAAATTCTATCCCTTTCCTCCTCCCTCTCCCTGAGAGGACAAGCAATCTGATATAGGTTATACATGTGTAATCATGCAAAACCTATTTCTATATCAGTCATTTTTTGGAACAAAACTCAAACAGCAACATAAAAAGAAAGTGGAAAATAATATGCTTTTGGTCTGTAGTTAGGTATTCTTTCTCTGGGAACAGATAGCATTTTTTTGTCATGAGCCCTTGGGATTGTTTTAGATTGTTGTATGGCTGAGAATAGCTAAATTATTCCCAGTTGTTCATCATATAAATATTGCTATTATTGTATACAGTGTCCTGGTTTTGCTTACTTTACTCTGCATTAGTTCATTTTAATCTTTCCAGGTTTTTCTGAAATCATAGGCATAGGATATGTTTTTTTTTTTTTTTTACTATCTTGCATGTAATTCAATCAATATTTAATAATTCATGGTCAAAACATTTATATAAGGATTGCAAAAAGCTTTACAAATATTATATCAATTTATGCTCACCATAACCCTGGAAAGTATGTGCTCAAAACTGCTCCCATTTTACAGGTGAGAAATTTAAGGCAGATAATGAAATGCTTAAGTGACTTGTCCAGGATCACACAGGTATTAATTGTATTAATTAATTGCCAGACTTAGAGTGAGGTCTTTCTGACTCCAAGTGTAGTGCTGTATCTGCATACCAAGATGAAGATGAGAAGCATGTTTTTTTAAATCTTTATTTTTTTTTAATATTTTTATTTTCAAAACATATGCAGGTACAATTTTTCAACATTGACCCTTGCATAGCCTTGTGTTTCAGATTTTCCCTTCTTCCCCACTCCCTCACCTAAATGGCAAGCAATTTTTAAAATCTTTAGAAGCATTTGTTAATGAAAGTACAAATGTATTAATAGTTTATTCAGGAATATGAATGTGTCTAATGTGTTGGTATGTAGTAGCCAATTACAGGGCATATAAAAATCAATGAGACAATTTTCCTTATTCTCAAGAGCTTGCAGTTGAGTAGGAAAGATAAAACATATACAAGAATGACTACTGATTAAGATATCTATCATAAGCTAATTTGTCTTTGAGTAGTATAAAGTGCTGGGAAAAATGGCTGGAAAGATAATTTTGAGACAGTTTGTGGGGAGTTTGAATGCAAAGTAAAAGAGGTTGCTATTTGTTTTAAGGCAATGGTGATGAAGAGATTTGTGGGTTTGTTTGTTTGTTTTTAACACAATGGTGAGCTGGTCAAGTTACTCTTTGCACAGAGGATTGAAATGTTTAATGGAGTGCTTTAGCAAGATTAATCTGATGTAGGTTGGTAGAGTGGATACATAGAAGAAGGTACAATAGGCTATATTAAGGCTCAGAACGCAAGAAAACAATATGGCATAGTGAAAAAAAATTACATTTAGGGTCAGAATTCCAAGAACATATTGACTTTGTTCCAATTGCATGTGACTTTGGAGATCTCTTTCATTTCTGTGAAATGGGGGGTTGGATAAAGTTGAACTCCGAGGTCTGGTTTAACTCTAGATTCCTTGAGAATGATATTGAGTAAAGCCCAAAGAATTTAATTTTCCTTCTCTGTGTAGTCTACCCCCTTTTCATAATATGTAACTTGGAAGGGGAAAAAAATGTTATGGGAGAGTACACTCAAAGCATTTAATCATTTCTTTGGTACTAAAATGTTACATGTTGAGACATTTGTCTACCTGTGTCAGGACTTGAAAATCTCTCCATCTGCCCTTTTTAGCTTGAAAGAAAACTCTCCTTTTGAGCTGTTACATCAGATGCATCAGAATTGATTCTACAGTATTTGATTTCACAAACAAGTAAACTTCAATACATACTGATTTGTAAGGAGAGATCTCATTTTGTAATTTAGCTCTCTGTCTTAGTACTTGCTCTCCCTCTGTTTGCAGCAGGGAGTAAGCATATCATGGACTGGAAGATAAGAGGGTAGATTTGTCCCATTGTTATCCTCCAACTGTGGAAAGTAATCTAAATTTGTTTGCAAAGATGGAGCAGGCTCAAAGAGAGATGGGGGAGTTCTTAGGGTCTGGATGCCCTGGGAAATCCATCCATGAGCTTAGTTATAGTTAACTGAAAATTTCAGAAGAGACTGAATCAGTTGTAGGATAATATCATTGTTCTTAGATATTCTAGACTAGTCCTTTGGCATCTTATTTAGGTTCCTCAGACTATACAGGCTTACTGTAACACAACCCCAGACCTATGGTTTGATATCATCACTTTTCTATATCTTAGCCTTAGCCCATATTTCTGTGCAATAGAATTGATTCAAGGTTCAAACTGGGTCTAGAGTTTGAAAGGCTTGAGAGAGAATTGCTTTGGGTTCTTTGAAACTCATTTGTGTTTGCAACAATTCCATCAGCTTTAGTTGAATGACAGATGTAAACCAGAAAAAAAAAGCCCAGGATTAAGCTTTTCCAGAGAAGCATTATTTGTGAGAAATGAGTCATCCTGTTATCTTATCTCCCTTTCTCTCTCCCTCCTCCCTAGATTGTACCTGGAATTTGCTCAGTATTTTGTTAGAACATAACAGGGGTGACTTTCCCAAATACTCCTCCAATTTTGTAATTCATGGCACCATTTTACTTACAGACTAAAGCGCACTACTGAGTAGACAGAGTATTTCATTTGTGGGGGCAGGATTTTGCTGAACAAAGGGGGTTTAGAGAAAGCAAGGAGGCTTCTGTGGGACTGCAGATGGGCTCTGTAGCAATGAAAATGCCATGACACATTTCAGCTCTCCATCAGAGAGTATGATTCTGTTCCATTTGGCCTTTGTTGGGAGTTTGGACTGAATGAACCCTTATTGCTAGGGATCAGATAAAATTTACTGCTAATTGTATGTCCCTTAGTGGTAGGGGCTTCTAGCATATGTTGTTCCCTAGATCACTATGATTATAAGACTGGGTTAGCCAAACTTCAGTCTTTAATGTTGCATGCAGCCCAAGTAAGAGCATTAACTAATTATGAGCAGCTGGCTTGAATTCCAGCCATTTTATGTCTCAACATAAGGAATTTGGTTATTAATGGTACCAGCTTTCAGTGTTTCATGGGAGCTGGTTGAGTTTTGGATTTCTAGCAACCACAAAGGAATTTTTTAAATACTAGGAAAAGCTATGGACTATTTATTGTGCTCATGAATAGTTTGTTCACTTCTTTGATTTAGGACAGTAATTGTTATGTAGGAAAATCCCTATGAGTTAAGTGTTCTTGATTTGGAGTCACATCCATGTTTATTATATTTGGAAGCATAGAACAAATCATTTATTGGAAAACTTCATCATTACTTTTTATGAGGAGCCCGATCCTTAGTTTTAGCAAATAACTGTTGGCTTACATTTGCAGATTTCTTGCAGATAGAATTTTGAAATTTGCATTTTTTTTAAAAGTATGCTTATAATAAAAAAGTAAGTGACTTCTTAGAGCTAACTTAAAAAAAAACTATCAGTGACGGCAATATAGCAGTATGAGTAGAGTTTTATATGTGGAGCTAGGAATTCAAATACCATTGAACTGTTATGTTATGAGTTTTAATCTCTCTGGACCTCAATTTCTTCTTGTAAGAGGGATAATAGAACATGACCTTACAGGGTTATTGTGAGTTTTAAAGTGGAATATGGATGTGAAGCATTTTGTAATTTGAAGCTCTTTATAAATGTCCGATATCATTATATTTTTAGTAGTGAAATTCAAAATTAAATTTCTCATAAATAATCATTTGGGTTTCATTGCCTAAATTGGAAAAATGGCAGATGACAATAGGTTAGTCCTTTCTTTAAAATAAAAGTTGGAGCTTGGATTTTTGAAATAAAGAATGGTGAAGCTTTTTTTTTTTTTTTTTTTTTTTAAGATTCATAATTCTTGTCAGCCTTGTGGTTGATTTTATTGGGTTAAGATTAGACTTAGAAGACTTTTTTGGGGAGCTTCTATGTTCACTAATGGTATGTGGTGGGGTTAATATCTAAAGGATTCAATAAGATAATGCATGCAAAAACACTTTGTAAATCCTTAAAGCACTTTTATAAATGAGTTGGACTTTGGCCAAGGAAGGGGATGGGCACTGAAAGAGAAGAAGGGCAAAAGAGATAGTGAGCTTAAGTGACTTCTCAGACCAAAGTCGCTGAAAATGAAAATACATAGTTGCAAAAAATGACAACTTCCTCAAGCAAAAATATCCTGATGTACTTGTGCATTAAAAAGAGCATCTTCAATAAAGTCCTTGTGTCTTTTTTTTTTTTTTTTTTTGTTCCCCCAGCTTCTTTCAAGATGTCTACAGTTCACGAAATTTTGTGCAAGCTCAATTTGGAGGGTGATGTAAGTATCTCACTGCAGTCTTGTATTTTGAAAGGGTTTTTGGAATTTTTGTATTTTTTTATTTTTTCAGTTTAATCATCCAGATGGTACAGTGGATAGAATGTTGGAACTAATGTCAGGAAGATGAGTTAAAATGTAGCCTTAGACATTTTGTAATTGTGGGACCCTGAGCCAGGCTCTTAATCTCTATTTACCTTAATTCCTTAGGTAAAAAGTGGGGATAATAATACTGGCTACTTCATAGGTTTATTGAGTGAATCAGTGACATTTGGAGTGGACTTAGTGTAGTCTAACATAATAGGCACTTAATAAGTGCTTTTTTTCCTTCCTTCCTTTATAATCTCCCTCCCCCCAATTCATGATTCTATATTAGATGTTCTTAATTTGATGAGTGAACTGGGTTTCTTAAAAAATATTTTGATAACTTCATCTTCCTTTGTAACCCTATGTATTTTATTTTATGCATTTAAACACATTATTCTGAGAAGGGATCATAGGCTTTATCAGTCTGTCTGAAAGGTTCATAATATGAAAAAAAATCAAAAACTTCTTTTCTAGAGGATATTAAGTATTAAAAATTCAGATAGATTTTTTGGCTTTCCTTTCCCACCATTAATTTTTACCATTGTCAGTGGTGCAAAGCCAAAGACAATTTAAGTGATGAACTTTTTCCAGGCCTTGCGTCAAAATTGGAAAGACTAACAAATGACACTCTTGTGACCCTTCTTAAAGGACTGTATGTCTTTTGGCCAAGAACCAACCTAATTAAGATCAAAGTAGCCTATCACTGCAGGGTGAAGAATTTTCTGGCTGTACCTCCTCTTAAAAGACTAACTGTCAGGTCATAGAGGAGTTGTAATAGACATCAGTGGAGGGAAAACCATTCTAACAAATTTTCAGATCCTCAAAGTATATCCTTAAAGCAAATACTATTATGGTTAGTAGTAATTTACTATGTAACATACTAGTATAATCACAATCATCATATGATTTTGTTGTTTTTGAGTTGTTTCAATCATGTCCAACTCTTTGTGATTCCATTTAGGATTTTCTTTGCAAAGATATTTGAGTAATTTGCTATTTCCTTTTCTAGCTCAATTTACAGATAGGAAAACTGAGACAAATAGCATAAAATGTCTTGCTCAGCATCATCCTGCTACTAAGTATGTGGGATCAGATTTGAACTCAGGAAGATGAATCTTCCTGACTCTAGGTTCAGCTCACTATCTACTTGTATCACCTATCTGTCCCTAATAGTAATTTTTTTTTAAATAATACTAATTCTCCTTCACATGTATAGAAAGAGGGCTAAATATTGGCCTTTGCTCTAAGAGGAAAGTTCAGATTGGACCTGAACATTAGGGTATAATAACATGTGACCAGATTGTTTAACTAGAACTTTGATAACAACTTAGTATTACTAATAGTATTGTGATTTATAACACATCCTATATTGCACTTAAAAATATACTTTCACTGAAATGATAATAGACAAAAAATCCCATACAGATACAGTTGACTGTAATTTTGATAAATATTGCACAGAGTCAATAGATACATAAAGAATATTAAAAGTTACAGCATAAAAAAATGAGAGAGCAGAAGTAGGCACATTTCACAACTATGCTTAGGGGGAGAAATTTTAACCAAACAACTGATAGAGGTGATCATAAATAACAGAGGTCAACATAAATAGCTAAAAATAACAAAAAACTAAAAAAGCTTTTGCACAAAAATCAATATAGACAGGATAAGAAGAGAATGTTAAATGGCAAAAAAGTTTTTTGCATCAAATATTGCTAATAAAGTCTGATCAATATCACTATATATGACCAGAGCTATTCTTAAATAAATGATGATAGTAATAAACAGTTTTCAAAAGAAGAATTATGTACTATCGATTAACATGTGAAAATATACTCCAAATCATTAATAATAGAAGTGAAAATTAAAAGAATGGAAAAAATACCCAAAAATTGAAACAGAAAAGGGACTAAACTGTTTATATCCTTTGATCCAGCAATCTTACTACTAGTTAAATAGGTTGAGATAATCAACAAAAAGGTCCCATATCAACAAAATATTCAGTTTAATTTTTTTTTTTTTTTTTTTTTTTTTTTTTTTTTTGGTTAAATGTGAAGAACTAGAAACAAAATGAGTGCCTACTGATTGGGGAATGGCTGAACAACTCAGAATCTGTGAATACAAGAAAATATTGTTGTGCATAATAAATGAAGAATTCAAAGAATCATGGGAAAATTTGTATGAATCGATAATTGTTAGAGAAGCAGTTAAGTAATAATACACACAATGACCACAACATTGTTAATTAAAGGACCTCTAAAAGTATACTGAATACTTAGTAATTGAAAGCCAATCATGATATCGGAGGATAGACAATGAAAACTACTTTCTTTCTAATTGTAGAGAAGTGGAGAGCTACTAGGACAGAATGTCTAATATTACAAGAAATTGGCCCTCTTTTTTGGAATTTTTTTTTAACTAGTTTTTTAATTATAAGAGAAACTTCAGTGAGGAGAGTTCCAGATGTGATTGTGATATAAAGACAAATGGAAATAAAGCATATTTTTTAAAAATCAGACAGAACACTTTATACTTTCTATGGTTATTTTAAAAATGTTATTTGTCATGATAGGATTAATGTTTGTAACAGATTGTCTGATGTATTCAGACTTTTATTTATTTGTTTGTTTTGACCAAGTGGACACACTTCTTCCTCTACCATATACCTTTGAGGAAAAAGTTAAGCAGAACCATATTTTTTTAAAAAAGATATGTATTTTCTACTTTACTCAGTCTTCCACCATTTAGGAGAAGGTGTTGCATTTGACCTTGCTGACTTTTAGCTTGCCTTCATTTACATTGCTGCTCTTATATTGTTCTTTTCACTTTGCTTCCTTCCTTCCCATCACTTAAAACAGATCTTGAAGTAATGGACTGCAGATACAGAATGATATATGTATTTTCAGATGTGGTTAATGTACAGATTTGATTTTCTGGATTATATTTAAATGAAAGAAAGTTTAAAGGTTGTTAAAGAATGGGCTATTAAAAGGATGGGATACTTCTTAGAATAGGATAGTATACGAAAACAGAGCATGAATGAAACTTTAAAAAAATATACTGATGAAAATGAACAGGTTTTATAAGGGACTGTAGAAAAATGGAGCAGTTTTGTGACTAAATTTAACAGATTTTTTTTTTCTTTAAAAAAAAAAAACCCAAACCCTGCAAAACTGTAAATGACAAATATTCATGCTAATGTTTGCAAGCCTCTTGTTCATATTGTAGATTGAAATGTTTGAGTCTTTTGATTAAGTTCCTGATAAAAGAAAAGGAAAACAATCTTTGCTAGGTTTTACTAAGGTCTTTCCATTTGTCGTTCTATATGGTACAGTAATGTTCTGTCGCTTTAATATACCACAGTTTGTTCAGCTATCCCCCAGTCATTGCTTATGTAACTTCTTTCTAGCTGTTTGCTGTCACAAATCATGCATTCAGGAATGTTTTTTTATGTGTGGTTTTTTTTTTTTTTTGATTATCATTAATCTTCTTAGTATACAAACCCAACAGTGGGATCTGTGAATCAAAGAACATAAACACTTGAGCACATTTTCTTGTGTGATTTTAATTTTTTTTTTCCCCAGAGGAGTTAGATATTTGTTTTGTTTTGAAGAAACATTTCTCAGTCTCTTTTGTAATTTATAAGGACCTGTTTCACCTTGTCCTGCTCATCCCACCCACATGGAGTCTTCTTTTACTGATATAATCATTTTATCCTTATCTTGCCCAACTAGATAAGAATTGGCACCTGTGATGTCCCAATTCCAAAAGCTAATAATTCATACCCACAAACTTATGTTTATACATATATATCTGTATATATATATATATATATATATATATATATATATATATATATACACACACACACACATATCCTACCCATGTATACATAAAAGTATATAGACATATATCCACACACCTATATGTATACAAATGCTCCTCTATACCTTATTCCTTCTCCAAATGTCTCATTACCATTTATGGATGAATCCCTCATATTAGAATCACAGACTTAGACATGGAAAAGACCTTCATTAGAAGTCATTTAATGTAGTTCCCTCCTTTTTGCAGATGAAGCAACTGAGGCCCAGAAAGATTAGGCAGCTTGATCAAAGTTAGACAGGAAAGCAATGGCGGAAAATTTAATTCAGGGCCTCTGACTCAAAAGTCAGCGTTGCTTCCACTCCACAGTTACATCTTGGAACACCTAAGGAACAGGGATCTTGTCTCCTTATTTCACTCACAGCCTATTTTACAAGAAGTCACTCTTCTTATTGACAACACAAACCATATGTTGGGTGGAAGATCCCAACTCCAGATATGTATGCAGATGTTAAATAATGTGTATTTCTGCCCAACTGTTTAAGATAGAATTGATTTAACTACAACATAGTATGTGACAGAACTTTGGACTTGCATTTAGGAGACCTCAATTTGAATCCCGTTGCTAAGCAGTCAATAGTCAAGTGACCCAAAGCTTTAGTTTTCTCTTCTTTAAAATAGGAATGAAACTTGCATTCTTCTGACCTCTTAGGATTGTTATTATGAGGAAATTGCTTTGCACATTTTAAAATGCTAAGTAAATGTGAACCCTTTTGTGTTGGGATTGTTAAAAATATGAATATAGTTTTCAATCCTTACTTCCAAACATGGAACACTTAGCATTGTCCCATGCTCCCTCCTGGAAGGTATATACTTCTTATATATGGTGGACGAAAGGTAAAATTAAGCAGTTTAATTGGATGCTTTAAGCAAAAACAAAGATGCTTTTTTTTTTTTTTTTTTTTTTTTTTATCCCTGAAAAAGCTAATTTAGGCAAATGTAAGTCCCTTCCTCCCCTTGCCTCTGAGGTTTTATGGACACTTTTCTTTCCTTTTTTTCGAGTATGAGGATAGTAACTATGAGAAAACCTTTTCCACCAACTGTTATTTTTGGAAAGGAACATGCAGAATCTGGAAAAATAAGTCCTGTGAGATATAACCAAACTGTAGATTCTGATCATCTTTGCAAATAGAAATAAATGATGATTTTGGTAACACTGAGGAGAAATATTTTCCATTAGTATTCTTGTCTTCTACGAAGCAAAGATAGTTAAGGAAAGACTTTAATATATCAGAGATCCAGGATTTTGTGGGAGTCGGAACTCCTTTCCCTGACATGGATTACAACACTTCTATGACTTACTAGGCATTCTTAGAGAGTTAATGAGGCTGAAAAATTTACTATCCTAGTAATAAGTCTCTCTGAGCTTAACCCAGCTAAATGAACAGACATAGTGTATCACTAGGTCTTTGCTTAAAAAGGCTTTCCAGTTTGGTAGGTCCCACTACAACTTGCACTAAACTGCCATTACTTTCAAGATCCAAGGTGATTTCCCACACCATAATGAGGGATAGTAGTAGGATTTTAGTAGAGGTCCTAAGGAAATACAGGCTTCAAAATAGCACTTAGCCTTTGATGTGGGATAAATTCTTCAGTTTCTACCAAATGAGGAATATATCACATGGCCTCTACTGGAAAATCAAAGCTGTAAAGAGCTAATGGTTAGTACCATGACAATTCATTTTCAAGAGTTATAATTATTTCTTAATAATTATTATTTGGCCCCAAATCTTATATTTCTGCCCAACTGTTTAAGATAGAATTGATTTAACTACAACATAGTATGTGACAGAACTTTGGACTTGCATTTAGGAGACCTCAATTTGAATCCCGTTGCTAAGCAGTCAATAGTCAAGTGACCCAAAGCTTTAGTTTTCTGTGTATATACACACACACACACACACATACACACACACACATTATATACATATATATATACATACACACATACATATATGTATATTTGTGTGTATATATGTATCTATATATATTCTTTTTTCTTCTTCAAGTATATTTTAGATGCCAAAAGTACATAGTGAATAATTTCTATCCTTATTTTTAATACATTTTAAAAATCTTTATTTAATATTTTATTTTCCCAATTACATGTAAAACAATTTTTAACATTGTTTTTAATGCATTCATATTCTTGCATATATGCATTGCATATTCTATGCTTTTATTTCTGGGCATTGAAAAGCAGCAAGTGGGATAAAGGCTTTGAGGCTAGGAAGTTCTGAGTTCAAGAAGAACTGCTTTGGACACCTAGGTCTGTGTGACTCAGAATAAGTCACTTATCTTCTCAGTGCTCCAGGCAATTCTCCAGCATGATAAATTGTAGAGAAAAGTTCCTCTTCTGAGGTTTCTTTATTTCCATGAAGCCCTAAACTTAGTCACTCTCCCCGTCCATTTTGGTAGGCACGAAAAATGGAATGTCATCTCAATATCCTATGTGGATAATTTGCTGCTGATAACTAAATGGTGTGAGTGGGTTGGTAATGTCAACTATGTAGATGGAGACTTAAGTCACAGCACTCAGATCTCCTGATTTTACACACAAACTGAGCAAAGGCAACATTACCACATTATGAGTAATCATTATGGAATTTGCTCAGTGGAGGAACCAAGGGTGGGGATAGTTCGAAGTACAAAAGAATTGACCTTCCCTATCTCCCCCAAATAAATTGCATTTCCACTGTCTTTTTTACCCTTGTGTCCTTCCCTTTTCTGCCTTTGATGTCACATGGGAGAAATCCTAAGAAGAGTTATAGGGCAACAATAACAATAATAAGTTAATGTTTTTATAGTATTTTAAGTTTTGTAAAGTGCTTTACTGATGGCAACTTACTTGAGCTTCACAGCAGCTCTATGAGGTAGGTGCTTTATTATCCCCATTTTACAGATGAGGATACAAAGGCAAGGATTAAGTGATTTGTCCAGGGTCAAGAAAACATTTGTCCAAAAACAGGATGATGTAAAGATTAATTCAGGCTCTCAAAGAAGTACAGATGAATGGACCCATCCTCTTCCTTCAATCTCAAGCTAGGGTGATGATGGGGTTGATAGAGAAAGAGGATTTGGATTCATTTCAGGGGAAAAAAGACTAGTAGGCATTTTTAAAAAGTGGGATAGGAAAATTATAAAAGAAAAAGGCAATAGAAAAACCTGATTGCTGTCCAGAGAAAGTATAGAGGAATCTAGCATAAGAAGGAAGGGGAGAAAAAAATTTGGCAAAGAGAGTGATAAAGCATAAAGGAGATATGAATGATATTGCAACACACCTTGGTGCTACATTGCAAGCCCAAGCTAATGCCTTTGTTGTTGAAGAATATACCCTTACACAGTAGTCTAGATGACCAGAGATAAATCATTTAGGATTGCTGCATTTTCTTTTACAATTGTAATCTCAGCGATATAGAGCCAAAAGCAATTCCCTGTCCCTGTCATAGGTTGTTGGATCTGTTCAGGGAAGTTCAGGTTATCTTCCTTTACTATTTTTCAGAGTGTGTGCATATTTACAAGTTATTTAGGTCCTCATTTCTCTATCTGTTCTACTTATTGTTTCCCTAGAACAATAAAAAAAAAGAATTTTCAAAGATATTTATCTCATATTGAGATATTTTTTGAATAATAAAGTTCTGGGGTTGCTTTATTAAATAATAGGCAAAACCTAGTTATTATTCTTTTTTACTTGGCAGTTAACTTTTAACACGTTTGACAATTTTGAGAAAGAGTATGGTATATTAGAGGATTAATCTGGAAATCAGGGGAACCAGGGATTAAGGACTGCCTCTGATACATACGGCCTTTGTGATCTTGGACAAGTCATATAAAGTTTTTCATGCTACAGGCATTGTCAGGTTTGAGTTAGAGAAGAGTTACTGATCTATTCAAGAGAGCAACTTTCCACGCCAGGAATTCTTCACCTAGGTTGAAATCACAAGTCTGGATTAAAAGACTTTTTAATTCTTCAAGATGAAACATTTCTAATTGTTAACTTTTCAAAATCCCAGCATTCCACACCTGCAAGTGCATATGGCTCTGTCAAGGCTTATAATAACTTTGATGCTGAGAGGGATGCTATCAACATTGAGGCAGCCATCAAGACCAAAGGTAAGATATATTTTCATTCCCTTGTCAAATCCTGTAATTTCAGTCACTTCCTGACTTTTGGGTTTGTTATTTATTGGGTTTACATTTAGTAGAAACAGATCATTTTCCTTCCCTCCCTTCTTCCTCCCTCCCTCCCTCCTTCCTTCCTCTCTTCTTCCTCCCTTCCCTCCTTCCTGATGGAGTGAAGATATTTGGAAGAGAGTTATCACCAGAACTTTGCCTATGACATAAATAAGGATTTTTTTTTATAAAATCATATCAATTTGTTCAGCAATGTATAAAACATTTGAGGGAGAGTAAGAGAGGAGGAGATAATTATCTACATCAGAAGAGAAATTATCTGTACAGAGAAAAATCATAGATCCTGGATGGATGAAAGTTTTGAAATTTGTGAATATATTTTCATTTCTATGAAAGGGATCAAAACATAAGGGGTAAGAAACACTTGAATCAGGTGGACCTGGGTTCAGATCCGGCCCATTTGCTAATTTTGTGACTAAGTCTGTGCCTCAGTTTTATGGAGCCATTGGATGCAATGATTTCTAAGGTTTCTTCTGGCTCTAAATCACAAATCTCTTTTGAATGAACATTTATTTTTAAATTCTGGTTTTGTAAATCATTTAACATTGTATGTAAAAATTTGTAATAAAATTAAGTAAGGAATGCATGGAAAATCTTCTCTCTTGTGTATGCTCATTGGTGATTTAATGATGGAAAAATCCAGGCATATTTAAGCTTGAATGAAAGAAACCAGGAATGTCACTCATTTGCCTTTGGACCTTAACCAGGAAGAGCTGTCAGGAGATTTCCTAGAACTCCAGGATTTTTAAGAGAGATCATGAGGCCTGTAAACCTTCTTTTTGAAATAAAACCAAATATTAACACATGATTTATAAGTGTTTCTACTGGTGCCTGCTACAACATTTGGTAATTAGGAAAGGAGATATTTCAACATCATGTAAAACTTTTGCGACAAAATGAAGCATGGATATTTGCCATTCCCCCGAGTTTTTTGATGCCTAAAAAAATCTTCTCCCTATTGTGAAACATGATTTGTTATTAATAACCCTTACTGCTACTACCCCTTTTGAGGTTTCAGTGTGCTTTGGACATCTCCATGACAAGGAAAGTAGTCACTCTTCAAGACCATTGCTGTAGAGAAGAATTCTAATTTTCTAATGAGGATTTTAGAAGTAGCATATGTTCTTATAGAGTTCACATAGATATTACCAAGAGCCAAACCTCCAGGTATTATATTTTTACTAATGAAAGCTTAAATTCCTCCAAAGATTCTGTATAACCATAAGCTTCATCTTCTCCTTCCATGCATTTCCGTTCAATAAATCTTTGTTGAAGAGCCTCCTTATTGTGGTGCTCAAAAAGCTGGAGTCAGGAAGAGCTAATTCCAGGCCCATCTCTAATATATCCTGGGGATGTGACGCTGGGCAAGTCACTTAAATAACCTCTCAGTGCTCAGGCAGCCCTTTAGGACATGTAGAAAAGGTTCCAGCTTGCATCATCTGGGAGGGAGTCCCCTATATCTAGTCCCTGTTCATAAATGTTTATTAAGCAGTACTGTGAGCCAAGCTCTGGGCTGGCCACCGGGGAGATAAAGGCCAAAATGAAATAGACCCTAACCTGAAGGAGCTTATACCCTAGAGGGAGAGAACCTCGATAACTTTCCTAGTAACTTCCCAGTTCAGGGCACTTTTAGTTAGTTTCAGAGACTCTGATAATGGTTTTCTAGGGCCAGTGCCCATCTGAGCACACATTCATAAGGGAGGAAGCTCTCTTTTTGATGTGATCAGGAGTCTTAATTTTCCCATTTATGGAAAAGTCAGGAATGATTTCATTTCCTACTTGAGCTATCGTTTACACATACATTAATCAGGAAGTATGTCTTCCTGTAAGGCCCTGTGAATCATGAGAAAGTGCAATTATCCAATTTCACAAATGGTAAGGTTTTCATTCTCAAAATGTTTAGCAGGAGTGATGATGATCACCATTAATGTTCTTGACTTCAATTGAGTGGAGTTTTAAGACTCCACTCCCCTCCCCTACTCTAAAGTTGGTAAACATTTATTGAGTACCTCCTGTGTTCTAGGCATTGTGCCAAGTACTGGACATAAAAATAGGAAAGACAGGACTGCCCTCAAGAAACTTAGTCAAATGGGGAAAAACATCACATAAAGAGAAGCTGAAAAAATGGGAGAGAAGGCTGGGAACCAAAGGACAAAGGGGCAGAAGAAGTCCATAGAACTGTAGTAGTGAGAAATGAAGAGATGTCTGGCTTTGCCCCTCCTTCAGGGCAGCTTCTTCCAGCTTTGAGAGTACTGTGGCTCCTGAGAAAGCCTTAAAGTGTTTGTATTTCCCCTCTAGGTACTCACCCTCTCCTGAAAATGATGGTCTGTAACTCTGCTGATTTGGGATAGGGGTTGGGGCTCTCTGCTTAAAAAATAATAAATGCATAGGGTCATAAATCACGTTATACATGAGGAAACATTTCACAAACTGAGAATAAAAGAGGGGAAGTAAATTATTCAAGATCATAGTTGTTTGGTAAGCTTTTGAGGCAGGATCTGAATGAACTGTGAAAAGTTAAAGGAGATTTAAGCTTCTAATTTTTGATGCTTTAAGGCCCCTCTCCTCCCCTCTCCCAATATTCTCATGTGAGTTTGGGCAGGGTATGTGCCTTTAGACACCCATGAGGAAATTGAACTGGATTCCAGAAGGCTTGTCTCATCACTCTCCCTCCTAACGGCTAGTTCTCATTCTGTGAGAAACAAAGAAAGGGTGTGGCCTGCTTTCCTGAAACTGTACACCCAGCCCCCTCCCCACCCCAGTGTAGGACCTGGGTGTGCCTAGAGCCCTGTGGTTTGCCAACATGCCATTGCAGAAACATGCTCAGCGTCTAACAGTTAACTCATCCAAAAGACACACAGCTTTCAGTGAGCCTGGAACAAAGCCTTCTTTTATCCCTGCATGAGAAATCTTTCAGTGCACTGGAATGTGAAGGGTCCATAAAACCACCCTCGTCAGCATAGAAATTCTCATGATACCTTTTCTTTCCCACTCTGTATTAACAGGAAATAATCAAAGGTTCTTCCTCATACAGAGTCTGGTTAGCTAGACTCCGGACTAAGAACTTCAGATTTATTCCAATGCAGCTGCCATTTCCTACCTGCTTTTTATAATTGGGAAGAACTTTCAGCAATGAGAGCCCAAGCGGTCCTTTGGTGATGATTGTATGTTCAGCTGAAACTTCTCAAATTCGGTTGCAGACACTCACTGCCTTCTCTTGAAGATTCAGCTATCAGGGCTTTCAGAGGGTTCTAGCCGGCACATTTAGCTTTCCTATAAAATGTCCTGTCCATTCAAGAATATCAAATATCCGCTATATGCAGCCTGAGAGGCAGGGTGATATAGTGGATAAAATTGGTCTCTGAGGCCCTTCTGGTTGAGTGACTCATATCATTTCTGTGTCCTAGGCAACTGGTTACTTTCAGAGCACTTGCTAATCTACCTTGGTGGAGAGAATTCACAGAATCAAAAATTTGAGAGTTAGAAGAGACTTCAGTGGCCATCTATCCCACATGAAAGTAATCTCTACTATAACATGCTTACCAAGTGGGCACTCCCTACATAGATAAAATCATAAGTCTGGTCCAGAAAGGAAAAAAAAATACTACTTTACTGTTCAAGAGTGAGGAAGATACATAAAACACAGCCCCTGCCCTAAAGAATATTTTTAATTGGTAGAAGGAAGAGTGCATAAGCACAGAGAGAACGCCCTCCAAATCAAATTGATTAAATGACTAAGAAAAGCATAAAGAGAGCAGAACACTTCTTTCTTGTATGATTTTACTTCATCCAGAAACCTGAGGTGATGTCACTGACATTCTTATGAACACTGCCTCATGGAAAGTTACAGGTGCTAGAGAAATAAACCTGGAAGCCTGGAAGAGAGTCTTATTAAGTGTGTAATATGTTTATAAAGTTAGTAAAGCCTATTTGTAGTCTCACAACTTGTTTGTATAGTTTTTCCCCCCGTGGAAAATGTAGCCAGAGTCTAAAACTAGAATAAACCCTTTTTTTTTTTGGCAAAGTTTCAGATTTTTGCATGATTAAGACTAGAAAATTTTATTTGGCAATTGTATGCAATACTCTTTTTAAAATAGATTTTTTTATTGATCTTTTATTTTTCTTTAACATTGCCTACATTTTACTCTTATATCTTTCCCAGAGAGCCACTTAAAAAAATCTGTTCGCATATCTTTATTTTAAAATTTTTTCAATTATATATAGACGATTATTAGCATTAAGTGTTTATTTTTATAAAATTTTTCTCCCTTTCTCCTTCCCCTCCCCTCTTCTTAAAATAGGTAACGTGCAATCATGGAAAACATCTCCATATTAGTCAATACTTTTTAAAATATTTTTTTTCTTTTCCCCAATTACATGTAAACACAATCTATGATATTCTAGTAGAGGCAGCTATGTGGGCCAGTCCTACCTCTGACACCCACTGGCAGTGTGACTGTGGTAAAGAACTAGCCCTCTCACTCCCCCAAGAAATTCCTTAAGACTATAAGAAATAGAACAGCTGCTGACCTATGTACCCTGGAATTTCCCTACATTGATGAAATCATACTTCTGAAAGTAAAGCCCCAAACTCATAATACACAATGCAATATGATCTTGAACAACCCATAAATGTCTTGTGGTGTTTGTCAAGTAATATTTCCAAGTGCAAACCCCAGTTGTCCTAAGTATTAACTGTAAGATTTTTTTTTCTCTTTAAAGTCATTAGCTCATTGTCTTTAAAAGTTTTTTTTGGTTTCTCTTTCCAACATGTATCTTGATTCCTTTTCCTTGTATATATCCCCCTTGATAACTAATTTGAAAAATGATTAGATCCAAATCTCACCTTCTCCAGGAATTTTTTCCTATAGTTATATTTGGGAACAGATTCCATAGTATTACTTGTTGTTCCCCCCTAACATTTCCCTCCTTCCAATTCTAGGAAACTAGTCACTTTAGCATGGGTATGTGGCTTACTATTTAGTCTTCAGCTAGCATTCACTACAATAATAGTTACAGGTTTGCAAAATTATTTAGAAGTATAATCCCATTTTATTTGTACAACAATGCAGGTAAATGCTCCTATTATTTCCATAGTACAGATGAGTAGACTGAGGTCTACTCAGATTAAGTGAAGTTGCCCAAAGTGTCACAACTAGTGTCTGGAGGTGAATTTGAATTCAGGTCTTCCTAATTCCATGCCCAGAACTGGTCACTGTGCACCTAATCACCTCATTATTTCTGGAAGAAGGGGGAGAGAGGATGGTCATGAGAAGGAAATGCGTGGCTGATCATATAGCTACTGAAACTATCAGAGTTGGACCTTCAACTGAAAGGAAACTGCTCTTTTGACTCTCACATAGCCTTTAGAAATGTTAAGGCAGAAAGGATATAAAAAGGATAAATAGGGTTTCATCCCTTCCTGACATCATTTCCTTAAGGATGAGGTTGTTGCTCTGCTTTATAATGCTAGTGCTCATTAAGTTGCCATCATAGAAATCCAGCTGTTGTGGACTGGTCCTCCAGAACTGTAACCAAAAAACCTAGTGTTTTAGAACCAGGAAAGAATGAAGTAAGCCAACCAAATTTGGGGTGTGTGTGGGTGGTAGGTAGTCAGAATGGACAAATAGGGATCCAAAAAGAGTGGGGTATGGCAGTGGTGTAAACCTCAAATAGAAACAGCCATATGGAAGAAACCCTTTGGGACCCACTTGACTTACAAAACTGATATTGACTACCTACATTCTACTGTATTTTTATTTATTTTATTAAATATTTCCCAGTTATATTTTGATTTGGTTCAGACCCCACTTGCAGGTAGAGACTGGGATGCCTATGGTTTTACTTCTCTGGTATACAATGGGGTAAAGTAGATCCCAGTTCTACCTCTGAGTACTTCTGTCATTGATCTTCTCTGGGCGTTAAGTTCCTTATCTGTAAATGAGGCAGTCGAGTTAGATGGCCTCTATGCTCCCAGTTCTTAGTCTGTGACCCTGAGAAGATGGCAGTTTAAAGAATAAACAGGAGAATAGCCCATAGTATAGACCAGTTGGTAATTATAGTTGATATTTATATTGTGCTTTAAATCTTGCAAAGTGCCTTCCAGTCATTATCTTATTTGATCCTCAAAATGAGCCACTGTAGTATTGCAGACTTCTCCATTTTATGGATCAAAAGACTGATTTGCTTAAAAATCACTTTTCACTAAAAGTGAAGTGGGGACAGGATTTGAACCCATTTCCATCCTGTTTAAGGCCAAAGTTCTCAGCACTATACCAAACTAAGCAGTAGAAGAAAGGAAGGAAGGAAGAAAACCCTTTCTGAAGAGATATATACAGTGTGTACAAATATAAATACAAGATGAGAGGGAGAGAGAGAGAGAGAGAGAGAGAGAGAGAGAGAGAGAGAGAGAGAGAGAGAGAGAGAGAGAGAGAGAGAGAGAGAGAGAGAGAGAGAGAGAGGAGAGAAAGAACACATACCAACACGAACAGGGAGGAGATAAGGGGAAGGCTTCATGAAAGTGGCAGTCCTGGAATTGAATCTTGAAGGAATATAAAAGTTCTTGAGGGGAGTAGTGAATAAAGAGCTCTAGGCCTCAAGGATGCAAGGTTGAGAACCTTCCAATTATCTCATAGGAGCACGATGGACCCAACTGATGGTCTTCTGAGTTCTTTAATAAAAACTTAGAGAATGTCCTTTCCCTTTTAAATGAAAAGCTCTTATTCTAAATTCTAGGATTGGATGATTTTTTCTTCATCCTCAGAAAGGCAAGCTGCAGTATCCAAGACAATTGTGCTTTTGAATTGCAAGGCAACCACAAAACACCATGCTACCTATTTCTCCTACCTTTTGCATACTATACTACTCATCCTGGACTCTTTCACCTCCTTAGAAGATTTTGAGATTTTAATAATTGCTAGTTAATTAGGAAGTGATTGTGGTTCATCCTTTTATCTTTTTAATTGTGGATTGCCTAGAGGCAAACCAAACCTGGACAATGAATGGTTTGGAACTAGTTGGTGACACTGGGTAAGTGAATGTACCTGTTTGGTTGGTGTTTGGTTGGGCAGCCATCTAGGGCAGAAACTTAATCTCAGTGGCCCCCTTAGAGACGTGGAACTTTTTTTTTTTTTTAATAGAAAGGATTTCAATTTTTGCTATTTGGTTCCCAATTGGGGGACCTAGCTTTTTTTTATGTTTATGGTAGTTAAAACAGCTTTATTGGAAAAAGCTAGATAGTAACACATATGTTCTTTCCTTTAGATAAACTACTGTTCCTAGCCTTAATTTATCTACTTAGAAATAGAGTAAAGCCTTGCAAAAGTATTATTATTGTCTAATTAACAAGAGGCTCCTTAGGCTTAAAGCTGTAGGAGTTTCACGGTCTAAATTGGCCTGGGGTTAAATATATACTATGCAGGATACAACACAGCTGTGAATGGTTTACCATATGGGTCGAAAAAAACTAGAAAGGAAAGTCAGCTAAATGAGTAAAGGATGAATCTAGACTACACAAAATAGATTGTAATTAGCAGCAACACAACCCCGGAGTTACTTTAAGTGCCAATAAATGAGTACAGCTTTGGTTTCTTTCTGGAATGCTAGGATAATGAGTGGTCCTATTATTGCCACTTTTGATTTTAGCAGGATTTGTGCTCTCCGGAAAGGATGCAAAAATCAGCCGATGTTCTTTATGAGCATGAGTATAGAATAACTGCAGTGAGTTTCTGTGCTTATCTTGTGTTTTTTTTTTTTTTCTTTTTTGTGAGAACTTTAAAAATGGAACCAATCAAAGCATACCCTAAACAACCAAACCTCAATCTTAACTTAAAGGAAGTTATTATAGATATTGTTGGCATAGTATCTGGACCTGGGGATATTTCAACAATGAGCATTTGAATACCTTTTTAAAACTTTTTCAATATACAAAGATAGTTTTCAACATTCAAGAACTTTTAAAAAATTTATTATTTTTTAATTAATTAATTTATATTTTAGCTTTTTATTTACAAAACATATGCATGGGTAATTTTTCAGCATTGACCCTTTGGAACTTTCTGTTCCAATTTTTCCCCTCCTTCCCCCCACCCTCTCCTCTAGGTGGCAGGTAGACCAATACCTATTAAATATGTTAAAGTAAATGTTAAATACAACATATATATATATACATACATACATACACACATACATATTTATATAGTCATCTTGCTGCACAAGAAAAATCAGATTTAGAAATAAGGTAAAAACCTGAGAAGGAAAACAAAAATGCAAGCGGGCAATAACAGAAGAAGTGGAAATGCTATGTTGTGGTCCACATTCATTTCCCAAAATTCTTTTGCTGGGTGTAGCTGGTTCTCTTCATTACTGAACAATTGGAACTTATTTGGTTCATCTCATTGTTGAAGAGAGCCAAATCCATTAGAATTGATCATCATAGTATTTCAACATTGATCCTTGCAAAACTTTGTTTTGCAAATTTTTTCTCTTTTCCTTCCCTCCACCTTCCTTCCCTAGACAGCAAATTATCCAATATATGTTAAAAGTATAGTTCTTATATACATATTTCCACAATTATCATGCTGCATAAGAAAAATGAGATCAAAAAGAAAAAAAATGAGAAAGAAAACAAAAAGCAAGCAAAGAACAAAAAAGAGATGAAAATACTAAGTTGTGATCCACATTCAGTCCCCATTAGTCCTCCTCCTAGATGCAGATGGCTCTTTCCTTCACAAGCCTATTGGAATATACTCATCTCATTGTTGAAAAGAGCCATGTCCATCAGAATTGATCATCACATAATTTTGTTGCTGTGTACAATGATCTCTTGGTTCTACTCACTTAGCATCAGCTCATGCAAGTTTCTTCAGGACTCTCTTCTTAGAGAAGAATTATGGAATACCTTTTTTTTTAAAGTGAATAATTATAATAATAATTAAGCCAGAAGAAAGGCATAACTCAATGCAGTATTATTTTTCATTGATGGTATACTCTGGGAAGATCAGGAACCAATCTTTTTGAAAAAAATTAACCAAGCTTTTGTGAGAATGTCAATAAGAAAAGTCTCTTTCTGCCCATTGGCTTGAAGCCTAGAGTCTTTGCAAGGTTAGTTTCCCTCTCAGATGACACTGCTAATGGAAAGGAGTGGGCCAGAGCCCAGTTGCTGAGAACATATCCCATTGTATTATGGTACTTCAGAGTTCTCATCTTACATCAATGCCAGGAGCAATAGAAAGGAATCATGAACATAGCCACCTTTGCACTATGGGTACCAGTTTCTTGGATGAGTGTATTTGCTGTTTATGTGACAATCCTGAATGCCAAAACACTGGGCCAAATATGCTAACATGAATAGATAATGGAATTCAGAGTGCTTTTTTAGTTGTAGGTTTCAGTTCTAACATCCTTCTTTCCCCCCTCATTCCTTCCTAGACTGCTTTGTAAACTTTTATCTTTTTTTCCACATCTGAAATTCCAGTGGTAACACTTCCCAGATAAGGTGACCATTATTTGTTGTTCTAAGTGTATTTCAATTAAAAGAAAAATTTCAATTGGGAAGTACATGTTGATTTCCTTTTTACCATTTACAATTTTGATTTCCTCTTAAATTTGGGTCTTAGATTTGTCAGGTTACTTTATTTCTGGCCAGTATCATCTTTGCCATTTTATTTATTTGGTACTTTATGATCTCCTAGGAGCTCTGTTTTAATAGTATGTTTAGAAGCAGCATGTCATTGTTGGATAAAGCCTTAGATGTCAGGAAAAACTGGTCAAATCCTGCCTAAGATATTTCAAAGCTTCAGGATCATGAGTGGGCAGGGTTACAGCCCTAGCTTCCTCATCTACAAGATAGAAATGAAGATATCTATATCCCCTACCTTTTGAGGGAGTCAAATTAGGTAATATAGATAAAACAGAAGCCTTTCAGTCCAAACCACATCCTGAGGTCCTCTACTTATCTCCTAGATTTTGCCTTCTTGACCTGTTCTTGGGGAATTCTCTGCTTTGTTACTTGTTTGATGTATATTTTCCAAATTGTCATTTGGTCTTGCTAATTTGATAATTATAGTGTAATCTTCTGGCAAAAGACTAGATCCCTTCTTTCTTCTTCTACCAGATAACAGTTCACTGCTTTAAGAGTTGATGGCAGGAGACAATTACTCAACTTTGTCCAAACTGCTGATGCAATTCTAAATGGGAATTTTAGGCCAAGTGACCTGAGAGGTTGATGCCATAGTAGACTAATAAGGACAGTATTGGGGGTAAGGGCAAATAGGACCTCTCTAAATTCACATGACAGATAATAAAGAAGCTGCCTAATTTTCAGATGAATACAACTTATCCTGGTCATAGCAATATTCTTTGGAGAAGAAGAAATCTTTCTTACCCCACCCTAAGTTATATATAAAATTATGAATCACTCTCATCTTTGCCACTGAATTCTGACCTATTAATTTCTTTTTTTTTTTTGACCTTTTTATTTTATTTTATTATATATATATATTTTATAATATTATCCCTTGTATTCATTTTTCCAAATTACCCCCCCTCCCTCTATTCCCTCCCCCCGACGACAGGCAATACCATACATTTTACATGTGTTACAATATAGTCTAAGTACAATACATGTGTGTGAATATCATTTTCTTGTTGCACAATAAACATTAGAATCCGAAGGTACATGCAACCTGGGCAGACAGATATTAGTGCTAACAATTTACATTCACTTCCCAGTGTTTCTTCTCTGGGTGTAGCTACCTCTGTCCATCATTGATCAACTGGAAGTGAGTTGGATCTTCTTTATGTTGAAGATTTCCACTTCCATCAGAATACATCCTCATACAGTATTGTTGTTGAAGTGTACAGTGATCTTCTGGTTCTGCTCATTTCACTCAGCATCAGTTGATTTAAGTCTCTCCAACCCTCTCTGTATTCCTCCTGCTGGTCATTTCTTACAGAGCAATAATATTCCATAACCTTCATATACCACAATTTACCCAACCATTCTCCAACTGATGGACATCCATTCATCTTCCAGTTTCTAGCTACAACAAAAAGAGCTGCCACAAACATTTTGGCACATATATGTTTCTTTCCGCTCTTTAGTATTTCTTTGGGATATAATCCCAGTAGTAGCGCTGCTGGGTCAAAGGGTATGCACAGTTTGATAACTTTTTGGGCATAATTCCAGATTGCTCTCCAGAATGGCTGGATTCTTTCACAACTCCACCAGCAATGTATTAGTGTCCCAATTTCCCCACATCCCCTCCAACATTTGTCATTATTTGTTCCTGTCATCTTAGCCAATCTGACAGGTGTGTAGTGGTATCTCAGAGTGGTCTTAATTTGCATTTCTCTGATCAGTAGTGATTTGGAACACTCTTTCATGTGAGTGGAAATAGTTTCAATTTCTTCCTCTGAGAATTGTCTGTTCATATCCCTTGACCATTTATCAATTGGAGAATGGTTCGGTTTCTTATAAATTATCTGACCTATTAATTTCTTTGGTGATTGTCATTATATAGCTCATGCTTTCATTTCCATTAGACATTCTTTTAATAGTTTTCCAAGAGGGAAAGCATAATTGGCTTCATTGCCTCAAATCCCTCCCTGATGCCAAAGAAAGTTTTCTAAGATGTAGAATCTGATTATCCCATTCTCCTACTTAATATGCTCCAGGGGCTCCTCATTACTGCAAGGCATAGGTAATCCTAACCCTTAACTAAACCTGTGATTTTACTGATATAGGAAACTCTTGGATGAGAAAAACTCCCTCTACTAATGTTGGTCAGTACTATTTTGAAAGATTATAGTCTTTGAACACCAATAGATTAAGGGATTTGACCAGATCAAATACAAACTCCTCTGCTGGGCAGGTAGAGCTCTATATAATCTGGCTGTCCTTTCTGTTCAGTCTTTTTACATATCACTCCATTTCATAGTTCAGACATGATGACTTACTATTCCTCAGATGTTCTTTCATTTCCCCTACAGTGCTTGGTACTGGTTTCTCCCCAAACTTAGAATGCTCTGCTATTATCTCGGCCTCTGAATCCCAGGGGCTTAACTTAAACATCCCCCAAGAACCTTCCCTTCCAGAGTTACCTTCTATATACTTCTTATGTGTCTTGTAGATGCCATTTTTTTTTTTTTTGTATATGTTGTATTTCCCTTTAGAGCATAAGCACCTTGAGGGAGAGGGCTGCTAGTATATTCTTTGTAGGCCAAAATCTTAGTTTAATGCCTGGTGCATGTTTAATAAATGCTTGCTGATTGATTGATAATTGGTTTACCCACTTACTGAACTAGAACATTTTTAATTGTAAAAGATGTTCAGGGAGAGAATCAAGGAACATTTTCCATTCCCTCAAAAAAAAAAAAAAATACACATACATTCCCAAGCATTTTTTGACCACTCCTTACTTATCTTGGAGTAAAGATTATATTTACAAAATTCCTGATAAGATCTGACCAGAAACCATAATTGTCTCATAATTTAGATAAGAAAAGGTTCTGAATGCAGGATGTTGGCCAGGCCTTTGCCCCACAGCAAGTGCTGCTCCCCTAACTCCTACTGTTTCCTGGACTCTATAGAGAACAGAAATGAGATCCATTTTCTTTGTATCATCAGTATCTCCCAGGAGATGTGAGTCAGCTTCCTGTCAGTATGGTCTGCTTGTTCTTTGCCACTAAAAACACACATTTTCCATAAAATTCCATACTAGGAATTAGTTTGGGATTTCCATCCACAAAATTGAGCAGAAAACACTTCGCAGGCTGATTTTGTGGGATTGATATATTGTGGGGGGAAAAAAAATTAAGCTTAAGATCTCCTTTACTGTTGAAAAATTCTGAAGCTGGTTCAGGGTAGGGTGGGGCTGGAGAAACATGATGACTCATTCATCTTCAAGATTGAAAAGCCTATGGCCTGGCTTGGGCTTTTAACTCAGAATGTACCAAATGCCTTGGTATTGGCTCAATTGAATCAAACAAGCATTTGTTAAACACTTACTATGGTAGACTGATGAAATTACTATGATGATGCAATCTCAGTTCCTGGCCAGAAAAAAAGAATATACCAACTACTGAAGCTACAAAGACAAATATGAAATAGGATCTCCCCAACCTCCCCCAAGATAGTCAAATGCTGGTGGGGAAGGGAGGTGAGAATAAAATATACACAGATAAGTAAATACAAAGGAATTTTTTTGAGGGTGATTGGGTAGGTGGGAAGAGCTCTAACAGCTCAGAGGATGAAGCACACAGGAGGTGAACTGAGCCTTGAAGAAAGGTGGAGGTGAAGGGAAGCATTTAGACTTGGCAAAAGTGAGAGATAAGATGTTGCATAAGGCAGGGCTTCTTTAACTTTTTCCACTCATGACCCCATTTAACCCAAGAAATTTTTATCCAACCCCATATATGAAAACATAAAATATATAAAGTAGGTATACAAATGCAAAATTTACTGATCATAAATCATCATTTCCTGACTTCTATATTCAGTTATATGACCCCATATAGTCTTGTGACCCACAGTTTAAGAAGCTTGGCAATAAGGGAATCTGGTCCTAGGCTTTTGGAACCCTGGAAGACAATTTTTGTCTTGCATGTATACATATATTGTATTTAATTTATACTTTAACATACTTAACATGTATTGGTCAACCTGCTATCTGGGGGGGGGGGCGGGGAAGGAGGGAAAAAAATTAGAAAAAAAGGTTTGGCAATTGTCAATGTTGTAAAACTACCCATTCATATATCTGGTAAATAAAAACTATTAATAAAAAAATTTTTTGTCTTGGTTGTCACATGAATGTTTCAAAGAGAAAAACCTTTAGGAACTCCATGTCATATTCTGATTTAAGATGGCAAATAAAGCCTGTTATCTTCATAAGTATTCTAAAACAAAACACACCAAATTAAAAACAAAAAGAATACCAACTTTGCAAAAGATATTTCAAAAATTATACTTGGCTTGTAAACATTTACATCAATCGTAACACCATGTGTTTTTGAATGTGCCTTCATTAATTAAGTCTCTTTCTAGGAAGATGAGAAAATTCAAGCATTTGCTTGAAATCTGTCTGTACTAGGAATTTATGTTCATGAGAAGCAAATGAAAAATGGATTGTTAATGAATATATGTTTGTGTATATATATATATATATATATATATATATATATGAAATTAATTTTATCAATATCTCTTGTTTTTATATCACCTTAATTTCCAAATATATTCTTCTCCCCCTCTTCCTAAGTGATTGTCTCTTGCTCCAATAAATTAAAAAAAGGCAAAAAAAAAACCCAAAAACAGTTTGGTAAAACTAACCCAACATTTCAATGAAGTCTGACAGTAAATGTAATGTCCTGCACCTTGTATTTTTTTACCTCTACAAAGAAGGGAGGAATAAGGGAGAATCCTGATTTTTCATCTTTTCTAAGGGGATAATCTCAGTCTTTGCAGTTTTACAACATTTGGGGTTTTTTATTTGCTAGCTTGTTTTCCATTTACATTGTTGTAATCATGGTATATATTGTTTTTTTTTTTGCTTCTGTTTATGTCACTGTATATTAATTCATATATTTTTCTATGGTTTTCCAAGCTCTCCAAATTTATTTTTTCTTATTGTTTAATAATTTTATTTCATTCATCATGTACTATAATTTTTTTAGCCATTTCCTTATATCAGCCTTGTTTTTAGTTCTTTGCTACTACAAAAACACATTGATCTGAATTTCCAAATGATGTATATTAATTCAGCCTGGGGTCTTTTCTCCAAGCTTCTCTCTTCCCTCCATTTTAATAAGCTCCAGATATGGCCTTGGCACACAGTACAGCAAGAAACTATTCTGAAATCTGATTAAGAACTGAAGAGGTTTCCTTGGAAGTTGAATTATTAGGGAATGAAAATCAATTTTCATAAGGTCAACTCCCTTCTCTTTTCTGAGCCTCGGTTTCCTTTCCTTTTAAATGGGGACAATAACACACCCACTACCTTTCATTACATAGTTGCTGGGAAAATTAAAGTATCATATCAGTTCATGATTTTGTCAGTGTAGTAACATTCTCCAACATAGATAGATGCATGACCTAGTTAGATAAGTTCCAGGGAATTGCTTGAGATATGTAGTGTTTGATGACTTGCTTAGCCTCAGCTAAGAAGCATCTGAGATTGGATTTGAATCTAGGTCTTTATGCTTTCTAATCCAGCACTTTGTCCACTCTGACAAGCTGTTCTGCCCTAGATTTGGCACGTGACAATAGAAAGAACCCTGACTAGGTTTGATTTTAGATACCCTAAGTTGAAATCTAAGCTCTGTTATATAGATCTATATATCCAAGGCTATTAAGTAAGGGAGGGAGAGAAAATGAGTGTCTACTGTATACAAGGCACTATGCTAACTATTTCACAAATATTATCTTATTTGAGCTTGTCCATCCTGCTCATTTGCCAATGATGAAATGGAGAGGAAGGAATTAAACCTAGGTCCTCTGTTGTTGTTTTCCCATTGTACTACATAACTTATGTGATCTTGGTTATATCCTTTATCCTGTTTGGACCTTAACATTCTCCACTGTAAAACGAGTGTTGGATCAGTTGGCCTTTGACATCTCTTACTGATCTAAACCAATATTCTTCTATAAAACCTTATTCTGTTTGGTGATTCTATGCCCACATTTTCCATGAACATTTGGAATTAGATGGGTGTAGATCATATCAAGATAGAAGCTCTTCCCAGTGTCTGCTATTAACTTGGCCCTCACTCAGCACTGTTGAAAATGAACATGATGATCTGCAGGGGGAAAAAAAAGTGTGTTCTGTTTTGCATTCTTCACGTACATCCTGGGCTGAAATGATGAGCCATCAGAAGACCCTCACAACTTCAACCTGTTCCAAATAATTTTCCACAGGAATAAGCTGCCTCACAAATTATGGATGGCAAGTGGAAAGGAAGCAGCAGGTCACTGAAGATAAGATGGTTATGTTGCACAGGCAGCCATGTGCATATTTGGTTCTTCTATGAAAGAATGAGTCTCTACTCTAAATGAATCAAACTTAGCAGTCTGCTACCTCCATTTTTTTCCCCATTCCAGTTCAATTTAAAACATGCAGACAATGAACATGCTTGAGAAAAAGCTGATGCAAGGCCAAGTGCCCTGGGAGCTTCTCTTTGCAGAAATAGAATCTATTTAATTGTCTTTGTAGTCAGTGACATTAGCATTTAGGTAATGGATCATATTGTTCCCTTGTAAACTGTCCCAGTGTGTCAGATGCTGCATCTCAGCAGGCCGTTTGCTTGGTAAATAATTTAAGGAAAATGTATTTAGATTGTTTCAGACTATAGTTGTTGCTGATGAACCTCGGGTGGTGTTTTAGTAGGTTGACCCACTGAGATATTGAATTCTGACCATTGATCAATAATGAGAAGCTAAAGAAGAAAAAGCAAGATCTGGACCAGTCCGCATTTCTGAAAATGGGAAGTTCATGTTGCTTACTATGGACTGCAACTGGGAGAATTAGTTCAGCTGTGAATCCTTCCTTTCAGGTCTCATTGTTCAGCTGGAGGGATTCAGGCAAAGGCTACCCCTCTTCCCTTGACAGACTGCTGTAGAAAGTGCAGTCTATGTAAACAGCCTTGAGTGATGACTCTTGGTGACTTTCTCATGTTCCAACTTCCAAAGATTTTTCATTACTTATCTCTGGATAACCATGTGGATGAACTACCTGATACTACTTTCTGGGAAGGGGGTAAGGGGAATGGGGAGGAACTGTCTCTATAACTGAATGTTTTTGTAACATGTATGTAATCCTCTGACTGGGCTGAAACAATTGGGTTCAGTGCTCCCCCCCTTTAAAAAAAACCCATGAGGAATTGTGATTGCTACCTGGATTTTTTTAGTCCAGTGAACTTTTTTCCTTGAATAATTTAGGTACACTTAATTATCAAAATAATCAGGAAATAGTCTGTAATAGCATCCTTACAGATGATAGGATTAAAAAAATCTTCAACAACTTTTATTAATGTTTTTAATGTTTTTGGTTTTACTCTCATAAGCATTTCACTTTATAGTCCCAGCCTTCCTTCCTAAAATCTACCTTTGAACAAAGCAAAAAGAGCTGAGCAAAATCAACATGGGGACTGTGTGCAATAATACATAGAACATTTCCTATGCAGAGTCCCCTACTCCTCCAAGAGTAGAGAAGTGACAAAGATGCAGTTTTAAAAATCTCTTTGTTCTGGCTACTTGAAAAATAAGAGCTAATTTGAGACACTATAATAAAAATAATATAGTGATATATTGTTCTGATGAATCCTTTTATGAAACTTACTCTGAAATGTTACTGTGCCATTTTTACACTCTCTAGCTTATTCTATTTTTGTTCTTTCTGAACTTTATAATTTATTTTAAAGATCACATTGTACCTTCTCTTTGCTCTGTGACTCTTGAAATAAATGGCCTTTGGCCAAAACCAATAAAATTTTGGCCAATGGATTTGTCTTATTACCTACTTTAGAGAAAACTGTTTTGAGTTAGATCTTGTTTTATGTAATTATGTGCCATTTGACATCATCATTTCAACTCACCTGTGGTTTGCACAACTATATGGCAGACAGGGCAAGTCATGGCAAAGATTGTTCATCTGTCCCTTCCTTTTTATATGAAGCAAGTCCATATTTAGTCAAGAAAGGTCTTTTACTTTTTGAATTCTTGAGTTCCTGTGTTCTTAAAGTTAATGGCATCTTGGTGGCATTTCTCATTATATAAAATTGGAAGCTCTCAGATGCTAGGAGGCATTGCTTATCTTTGTAAATACACATGTTCCAATTAAAATAGGTACTAAAATATTTTGGTAGCACTTCAGAACTCCCAATTTAGATTCAATTTAGATTAAAACACTTATTCTTTTTAATAAAGTTTTAAATTGATTATTAAAATTGCCTATTGAAGATTAAAAGCAGTAGAACATTTATTTCCCTCACAAAACAATTTAGTCTTCACTAAGTGTGATTTTAATAATCAATTATGCTATTAAAATACAACTGCCATATCGAATCTAAGAGTCATTTGTCATAACAGTTGTTATAATTATAGAAATTATACCTAGCTGCTTCTATAGCTATAAACCTGTAATAAATATAAATAATTGTCTCCATTAATACAACTTGAAGCTACTATTCTATTAATCTCACTGTTAAGTGGTAATTTGGCGATCTTCATTTAAAATGCCACTGCATCTTTCTTGTTCGGTCCGACTGCTGGAGCCTTACAAATACACCTCCTACTGATGATTCCAGAAAGCAATTTACGAGTAAAATGTTTCTCCCCATGAGTAATTAAACTGTGTCTGTAGATGTGAAGTTTGAGGCTATCAGAAAAGATGAGAACATAAAGGGGGTGGATTGGACAAGGAAATACATGGAAGATAAAGAACAAATATTGTCTTGATGTTCAGATAACCAAATAGTAATGATATTTTCATTAGAAAACTCAATTTGAAATTTTCTAGATGAGACAACTCTGCATTATGCACTGACCAACTTGTGTTTTTCTACAGGGGTCGATGAAGTTACCATTGTCAACATTCTGACAAATCGCAGCAATGAACAGAGGCAGGACATTGCCTTCGCTTATCAGAGAAGGACCAAAAAGGTATTAAAGATTTTGTGTTTTTATTGTAGGAGTTTGGATAACATGGGATTACTTTTCTTGAGAAGAGTTTTGGATCTCCCTCAGTTTCAAACCAAGAGATCACATAAGATTGTTGTTGGATTATAGTTTGTCCAAGGCAGTAGAACTTGGAAACAATGTTTTATTCCTTCTTTTATGTTATTAGAATCTTCTAAGCAAATCCTAAAGGATTTTAGGATTCATTAGTAGAAACCTTATTTCCCTCCTAAATGAAAAACAGAATTTCTAATGCTTGGGGAGAAAGGATTTATACAATTTTTGCTTGGAGGGATAGAATTTAGCGGGTCTTTCTTGAGTAGAATTATATGGTAGATCTTAGAGCTGAAAGGGACCTTAGAGTCATTTTACAAATGAGGAAACTGAGATAAAAAAGAAGTTAAATGATTTATTAAGGAGCACATGGATAATAAATGATGGAATTAAAATTTGAGCCAGGCACCTCAGATTCCAAAGGCAGTGCTCTTCCCAGCATACCATGCCATCTTATTGAGCCTCAAAATGGCATTTTGTTCCTAAAAAAGACCTACTAAGTTATTTCTTTTCCATTAAACTACCTAGAACTAACCAAAGCACCCAGGGTGCTTTTAAAAGAGATCCACAAGGACACACACACAACCTCTGGTTAAGGTGTTTTGTATATTTTTGTCTGTGGTTTTGAAATAACCAAGTGCTTATTCGCCTTTTACTTTGTTGTAGTTTGGCAGTTTTTATTTTTAATGTTTTATTTTTTACTTCTTGTTATTTAGAGAACCTGATTTATTCTTGGGCAGGGTAGTAAATGCAGCTTCCTGCAGCTCACCCTTGACTTCTCCCAGGCAGGTTTTCATTCCTAACAGTGGTCTAAATGAAACAAAGGAATCTCTGTCTGGATGCAAGGGAAATAAAGTGTCTGGGACTCCATAGATCTGATGTGGGACTGATGTGACTATAAGACATCTTTGGGAAGTAGCCAAGTCTTGATAATGTTCCCTCTTCCTGGAGTAGTTGAAAGTAACATAAACAGGGGAACTTCATCTTCTAAGCATTACAATTCCTCTGGAGCTAAGCTTTTATTAATCTACCTTGGTAGAGTCTAGGTGCATGTTTTCTTTCTCTTGTTCCCTGAAGGGATCTGTGAGCAGGTAGAACTGTGTCTCCCTTAAAGGAGAGAATCTCTCTTCAGAAAATGTCCTTGTATTGCTCTCTTAGGCTGTCACCTTTGGAATGTTATTCTGAAACATGACATCTTAAGCTGTATCCCTTTCTTGGGGTGTATGCATGTCAACTGTAGGTCCAAATTTCCAATTACATAACTGCTGAAAAAAGCAGCTTTAACTTAGCTTGGAGGAAAGTGTGATGAGGTCTTAGAGTTACAGCTGCAAGACCCTCTAGTGGAATCACCTTACCATTGTAGATAATTAAATATACTCAATGACCTCAGAGATGTCGCTATGTATAGGGGGAGCTTACTAATAGCAACACTCACAGTTACATTGATTCTTAGTTTCTCTTAGTACTAGGATGGGCAGACCTACTTGATCATTGTAGGATTATTTTCCAGTCTTTTAGAGACCTGTGAGTTATATTTGCTTCCTGCTACAGAGACAGCTTTGTCTGTCTCCCTCCCCCTCCCAAATCCCTTTCTCTTTGCTGAGGAAACTTTTCATCTCTGATGAAAAGGATAATAAACACTTTGAAACAATTTCTGGAGGGAGTAGATAGTGGGAACAAAACCATACTGTATCAAATTAGTATCAAATCAAGAGAAAAAAAGAAAGGCTCCTACAATGTGGAGAGACTTCTGTGAGAATGCTTCTCTGTCCTTTTCTTGTAAAGGTGACAGAATTAATAAATATATCTGTAGTACCAGAAGTATAGACAGTGGCAGGCAAAAACAGGGGAGGATAGTATGGGAAGAGAGTAGAGAGAAAATGTTGTCTAAATCTCAGTTTTATCATTCCCTAGAGGAGACTATCCCAATTAAAAGACTTTGGTATTTGAAAGCAAACAATAATCTTTCAAATAGTGATAATTTGCTTCTTATGCACTGATTTGCATATGGCACATTTGAAAGAATACTCAATTTGGAGTGAGAGAACCTAGGTTGAAATCCTAGTTTCTATCTCTTACTATCTGTGTGAGGTTGGACAAATAACTCAGGAAGGCTTTTCTCGGAATTTTTCAAGTTATCTGATTGGAAATCTGGCCCTGGAGTTCTTTATATACATCTGTATGTACACATGAGCCTCTGTAAAATGAAAGGCTTTGATCAGAGGTGGGACAAAGTAATTTCTAAGTGTTCTGTTGAATGCTGTTGAAAGGACTAAGGTATAGGTAGGAGAGAAGAAAGGAAGGGAGAGACTCATTGAAAGAAGCTAACTTGTTTGAAGTTTTTAGTCAAATAGTGCCAACATCTTTGTCTTTCTTTATTACTCTAAGCTATCTACCAGAAATAGCTTTCCTCTGCAATTAAGCTCCTCCATAAGACCCAGTCTAAAAAAGGGGCATCTTTTATCCATAGCCTTTGCATCCTTATAGAAGAGCGGAGGGATTGCTCTTCATTGCCGGGAACTCTGTTTTGTAACTCTCCAGTTTATTCAGAAGCAAGAGCCTTCTTGATTTTGATTCTTTTCTTATTAGGCAATTGTTTCAATGGGTACCTACCATCTAATGTGGTCTCAAGGAAAAACTGCTTTTGCTGACTTTGGGGCATAGAGAGCAAAGAGCCAAGTGTGATTCTAGCATAGCTGTGGTTCTGGGCTGCTTCAAGTGAATGAGTGGTGGGTGTTAGGTACCTGGCATCTCTTTGTAGGTACAGCTAAGACTCCCCATGTAAGGAATAAAAGAATGTGAAATGGACTTCATCGTATCTCCTTTTGTCTTTAAGATGAATAGGTCTCAGAGAAAAGATCCATTGACAAATTTTTATGGTTTCATAGGACCATAGACCTGGAGTAGAAACCTATATTATATAGGGATTTTCTAATCTAAGTAGCCTCCTGCTTAGCAAAGATGCTTGAATCTTAGGAAGTCATGAGACTACAGTGATGTCTTTACAGCTTTCAAGAATGAAATACAATTTTTCTCATCCCTTTACTGACAAGAAGGGAAATAGTGCATTATCTACTCTAATTCTCTTTACACTTTCCCCATTGGATTTTGAGAAACTTTTGCAAAAGAAGGGTCTGTCTGGTCTTTGGATTTCTAGCATCTACCTATCTTGAAAGGAAGACGAAAGAAGTGGAAAATAAATATCCCTAGCTATGACCCCTCAGAATAGTTGTGATATTATAAAATATGTTTGTGTGTTTCATCTAGAGGTAATAAACTGCCTTAAAATGAATTCATCTTACCATTCTTTTAATCATATGTTTGAAAAGCAATGCTTGCTACTAACTTAAGTTCCTCCCCTCTTCTTCCCAAAAAAGGAACTTGCATCAGCACTGAAATCTGCCTTATCTGGCCACCTGGAAACAGTGATTTTGGGCCTTTTGAAGACACCTGCTCAATATGATGCTTCGGAGCTGAAAGCTTCCATGAAGGTAAACAAGCAGATTTAATCTAAATCAAAGTCTACCATTAATATTGGGAATTGCTTTTTCCCCCCTTCCTTAGTGTAATTAGGTGATTTTTCAGTTTTGTTGAATTCTCCCATTTGGAACCTTTTTTTCTTGAATGAACTGAAGATATAGGGCCTGGGATTTGTACCAAAAATATTTCAATTCCTTTTTTAAACTCTAAAGAAATTTCATGATGCTGAGAAGTCAGTTACCAGCTGCTACTGCTTGGCACCTGGGCAATTGCTGTACCATTTGGAAAACTACTTCCTTGATTACACTTCCTCCTTTAAGAAATGTTTTGTGCTTTTAAAGTAAAAGTTAAACACATAGGAGGTCCTCACTGAGGCTAAAAAAAATTCTTCCTTACTATTTCATAGATTCTCTATATCTACTTCCCTGCTAGTGAAAAAAAATTAAAATAGAGAATTTTAAAATTAGAAGATATTTTAGAGCTAATCTATATGGAATCCCTCATTTTCAAACTGAGACCTTAGTGAGGACATATAACTTGAGCTGGATTATATTTTATTTGACAGAAGAATCTAGGAATAGAATGGGAATAAGGATTCTTCTAAATTTGTTCATTTCTTCATTTATATGTTCATTCTGTGAAATTTTTTAAAGTGGCAAGCAGGAAAAATTTATATTCTGCTAGTGGGAAACAGCATAGATAGCAAAATACAAATGAAAACAGAATAAGCACAAAATATTTGCTGGGAAGAAGGCATAACATGATGAGATTCAGAATCTTGAACAGAATTTTGAAGAAAGTTATGATTTCTTAAGATATAAAGATCAGGAAGGATTAAAGCCAGGCATGGAAAACAGCAAGGGCAGAGTCATGGAGACTGGAGATGAAATGTTCTGTATGAAGAAAATAGGCCAGTTTGGCTTAGACTTGGTGTATGTGGAAACATGTAGTAAGGCTGGAGGAGAAGAGTTCTAAATGCCAAAGAAGAGTTTTTACTTTAAAATAGGGGCAATAGGGAGCCACTGGTACTTCTGTGGATAGAGTTTTCAGGTCAAGGATGCACAATGGCTTGAATTATCTTTTTCTTTTTCTTTTTCTTTTTTCTTGAGCAAAGAAAATCTTTGTAAATTTCTGGGAAAATTTTCACATAAAATGTATTATATGTATCCTATCAAATGAGATAATAATTATAAAGTTCTCATCACAGTGCCTGGAACATAGTTAGCACTATATAAATGTAACTTGTTTATTATATTGTTATTATGATGTCATCATCATTCATTTCCTCTCCTCCAGTTGGATGCAACTCATAGCCAACTACTTTCTATTGTCTATTAGTAAATAATTATTAGAAGCTTGACCAGGAATTTTACCAAAAACCATTATAACTTACTTAATAAAAATATTATTATTACAATATGTGTATTATATACATATATATCCTTAGGTATATATATGTATGTGTATGTGTGTGTATATATATATATATTTAGTGTGTATATGACATACAGTCTGGCCAACCACAAGGTATTTGGGTAATCAAATGCTGCCCTCTGCTGCTGTAAGTAGATATAACTTGTACAATTCAACAAAAAACCTATTTCTCATTTTATTCTGTGCTTTACTGCTTTTGTTGGGCTTTTAATATTCCTGAATTGCCAAGAGGACAACCTGCAGGCCTGTCACCAGAGTTGTGACCAATGTCATAGTTCAGTTCTTTTCTCAGGAGAGTAAACTGGAATATGAGTTAGCCTGCCTAGCGAAGATGTATTTCTTGAGAACTAGAGTCTAAAAAAAAATCAGTTCTATAAATATCTAATTATTAAATTCATTTTTCCTTACAATGTTGAAACTCAGCTCAGGCATCTCCCTCCTGCTTTCCCTCCCTCTTTTCATGTTTTTTCCCCTTTCATTCTTTCCCTTATCCCCCCTCCTCTCACTTTCTGTCCTTTTGCTTTCTCTCTCTTCTATTCCTCTCTACCTTTATCTTTCACTCATTTCCTTCCTCTTCTCATTCTCCTCTCCCTTCTTTTCTCTAGACACTCCCTTCTCTTTTTATTACCATCTACATTTTCTAATTAATCTAAGATCCATCAGAATGTCTTAAAGGAGTAAAATTTCAACAAGATTTAATTGATTCTTCTTGATAAATATCATGTCTGAAATTTGAGCCAGGAAAAACACAGAGGAACAGAAGATGTAGCCGTATGGAGGGTTTTTCTTACCATCAACACATTTGGCTGGTTCATACTAAATCTTTTCATCATGAATTCATTTGCTGATGCTTATACTTTGCCGTGTTGGGAACTAGACACTAGTGGCTGGAACAGGACTCAGGACCTCTTAGAGTGACTTTCAGTCATTTTGTAATCTCTCAAAGATTGAAGGCCAATGAAAAGTAACACTGAGTGAAAAATCTTTGACCCTTTTCCAGCTCTTTCTTTGGTGATTGTGGCTGAGCCCTACATTGAAAAGTATGAAATTTGAAATGACAATGTTGGCTTTATCACCTTTGAGAACTCTCTACTTTGCCTTCTGGAAGTAACAATATCCCCGGTGTGTCACTATCAATATTGCCCCCACAGTAGGAATTGTGAAAACCTTATGAACCCTTGTGAAAAGTTCAAACTGTTATTTAGTTTTTGAAGTATTCCAAGTTAGCCCAAGACACATAAACTCTATTGGTGTTCCAGAAACATTTCAACCTTGAAAGTTCAGAGGTTGCACAGGTTAAGTCCAAATAAGAGAGACAAACAAGTACCTTCTAAGGTCCTTGCTTTTCTCTCAACCTTAAGACAGAGCATATTTACAGTGGTAAAAGGCTTCATTGTTTCAGTCCACATTTCTGTCAACTTTGAAAATGAAAAGATGCTATCCAAATATGTGTCCTGAGTTACTTGATCCTCATTTTTCATCACTCATTTGTGTAGAAGTAAGGATGTTTTGTGAAAGATAAATGGCTGCTTACATATTACTCTTTCAGTTGGCATAGAATTTTAGGGAGGAAGTTGTTGCTTTATCAGTTATCACAGTCTTAATAAGACATCTTGAAATCCTGGAAGTAGAGGTGTTAGCTGGTGAAATTCAAAATTTAAAATTAACCATTGACCAGTTGCCCAAGGCTTAGCATATGGTACTTGAGCATATCTGGGGGGCAGCTGAACTCTAATAGAGTTTAATTAATAACTGACACTCTTTTCATGTGGATAAGTAATTTTCTTATTGTATTAACACCTTATAATTGATTTACATTTTCAACAGTACTCATTCTGTGTAGTTCAAAGCAATATTTCTATATTCAGTTTTACTTTAGCTTCATAGAATGGCAAGTATTCAAGGACCTGATTATTAAATCTTGACTTTGATCACAAAGCAGGCTTTGAAATACATGTTTCATCATGTCCTTTCAACCAGTCTGGCTAAATCAAAAGTGTATGTATTAAATTTGAATACATCATCTTTCCAATTCTTACTCCTTAATAAAATGTTGGTGTCTAGCTTTATTTGACACTTCATTATTTCCTTTTGCTCCTCTAAAGTGCCTGAAGAGTGCATAATAATTAAAGGGAAGAGGCAATGCAGGTATAACATTTTTAACATTCATCCAATTTTTCATTTAAAGCTTGTTTTATTATGCCCCTTTTTCTGGTATAAAAGTTTATTTGAATCTAAGAAGCTGATACCATAGCATTACCTATGTTTCTTTTGCATAAAATGCCTGAAAAATATTTTTAAGAGATGGGGAATAAACGTGACTATCTGAAGAAAATTGTCCAGATTCTTTCTTAGAAAGACAGAAAAAAAAGATTGGGGAGGTGAGGTACTAGAGTCTCTGCAGGTGCCATGTGATTCACAAGTATGTCTACCGAAGGAGATAGAAGTAACTGCATGACTCTTAATGCTTAAATCTCGGTGGTTTCCTAATTCTGATCTTGCTATTATAGGGCTTGGGTACTGATGAAGATTCCCTCATTGAGATTATCTGTTCACGGACAAATCAGGAACTCTATGAAATTAACAAAGTCTACAGAGAAAGTAAGTGAGCTCTGTTTCTATAATTAAGTTAAGCCCTTCAGCTCAATCTTCCTGAATATATAATGGAAAAGTGGGACAGTGAGATGGCCAGAATAAAGTCTTGCTGAATGGCCTGTGCCTTTGATTATGCTAGGGAGAGTTTTTTCAAAATACTAGTTTTGTTTTTAAAATTATCTAAGCACTTTGCTTCTGCCTCACTTCTGACTTTTGGACTTTTCTCTGCGTATCCAAAGGGTAGGCAGAAGGGAAATTAGATAAAGCAAAAATTAATTAATTTTGCATTTTTTATCAGTAGCTGTATCAGAGCCAGCAGGGCATAATGAATATTAGCTTCACAACTAGGAAGATCTGGATTCAAGATCTGCCTTTGATATACATTGGTTCCATGAACAAGTTACTGAACTTTTCAGCAGTGCTCTGAGCAAAATTCTAAGTATGTGAGTCATCAAGGTGCTTCAGAGATAACATGCTGAATCTGCAGTCAGGAGCACCCGAGTTAAAATTTGCCCTCAAACTCTATCAGTGTCGTGGAGAATTGGACATGGCTGAAAATGACTGAACAACGTAACAACAAAAGTTATGGAGAAAGGGCCAGCCTGTGTGGGTAGAGAGAACTCTCATCCAGGAGTTCACAATACTGAAAAAATCATAGTCCCTATCCCTTGCTCTGTTAGTATTAAAGATTAGGTGGGGTCAACTGGGTGACACTGGCCCTGAAGTAAGAGGCCCTGGGTTCAGATCTGGCCTCAGACACCACTGTTTAACCCTGGCCAAGTCACTTAACTCTGCCCCCAAAAAATAATTTTATGGAGAGGAACTTTAAATTTGAATGAAATAATGTTTTTGTGGTATATGGAAATTCTAGTTGCTGAGGTGATCTAGCTTTCCATGTCACAGATAATTCAAGCTTGACTGTTTAGAAGTAAACTTATTGATTTTAAATTTGATCCAACCCCTTTAGCCCTTTAAAAGTGACAAACCAGTCCTGACTCCAGAATTAATAATTGGGTATTGATTTAGGGGCAGGGGTGCTGATGTATGTGATATGTTCATTATCCTGGTTAAGTTGGGATTGTCAAAGCCTCAGCATCAGCCAGAACAACAGAGGTCAGTGGAGGGGGGAGACAAGGAGGCAGGAAATGTAAAAACTATTGACTTTCTTTTCAAGTGTACAAGACGGAGTTGGAGAAGGACATTATTTCGGACACATCTGGTGACTTCCGCAAATTGATGGTTGCCCTGGCAAAGGTTAGTTTCTTTCAGCATATTTCTCTGCCCTTGTTTTTCTAACTCCCTTGGCCAGACCCATGCCTCATTTCGTGACTGGGAGTGAATTAACTAAATCCTCCAGGGCCTGCTGCTTTCCTGACAGTAGGTTTATACTGTCACTGCAGAGTTGTCATTTTCATATAATAGGATTTCTTATCCTGAGAAACAGCCTGGGTTAGTGGACTTGGGGAACAGAAGGGGAATAAGTAACTCCCGAGGCCCAGCTGGGCTTTGCCAGACCTTGTTTGGGTGACTTTAGGAAGGTCATTTTGCCTCTCTCCAGGTGGGCTCCTAGAGCCCCCTCACAAGGTTGTACACTCTCATCGGGTTCACCTGAACTCATTCCTTAGGAGAGAAAGGAATGACCAGACACGGCTTGGAGGATTTACACATGTGGTCCTGTGCCTGGTGTTGTTGGTTGTTGTAAATCAGTTTGAAAATGCAAGTACAAGGCATTGTTGAAATGCAAAGTATTATCACCTATAAGCCTGAATTGTGTTGAGAATGCAATTTAAAAGCCTAGGAACAGGAGAAGGAATTGAAGTTAGTTTCCCTGGGACCATCAGAATGAAATGATTAGTGCTCTGCTTTTTAGTCCCTACCAGGAATCCTTATCACCTCCTCACAGCCTCCAAGCCAAGCTTTCTGCTTCTCATCTCCTATCTACACTTCATCCTCTATATCAAACTGATCTTTCTCAAATGTTACTTTTGTCATATTATGCTTCTGCTCAAGAACCTTCAGAACCAATCTAAACGAAACGAAAATCTACAAAATCAGAGTTTTTCTTTCCCTCCTTTTTTATCAGTCTGATCTCATCCATCTTATCTAATCCCAGTTTTCCAACATTTATTATTCTACACAGTATATTGAGAAGCAGTATAGCTTGGTGGACAGAAAGACAGGTTCATGTCTCCTGCATATGGTGGTTATATATTCCTGGGCAAGTTACTTCAATTCCTCAGTGTCTCAGGAAATCCTTTGAGATGATAGATTGCAGTATAGATTCCTGGTTGTATTAAAATTACAGATCTAGTTCCAAATGTTACTTATGGGAATGTCAGCATGATTACATGCTCAGACCTACTTTATCTTGCTCTTCCTTCTTGTTCTCTCCATCTTTTAGAATCTAACACATATCCCATTCTAATTCCCATATATTTATTTTTCTGCTAATATGTGTTAGATCCTGAGGATACTTAAATATGTCATAGATTTGTGATTTCTTCATATTTGCAAATCAGGACCCCTTTACTATTTCATAGGCAGCTTTTGAAAGTTTCTGAAAAGTCTGTTTGCTGGAATTGGCATGGTGATAAGCCTTTGGGGTTTCAGAAATGAAAAGTGGATAGTCTCTGTCATCAAAGAGATTATAATATAATGGGGAGGGCTAGTTTTAAACATTCTAATTTGTATTACAATTATATGTATTTATATATTTCATATGTGATTTTTTGAATAGGGTAAAAGAGCAGAGGATGGCTCTGTGATTGATTATGAACTCATTGACCAAGATGCTCGGGTAAGTAACACTACAAACATTTTTTTTTGCTAGGCATGCCTTATTAAAGTATATTTGATGCAGACAAAGACTCATGTAATAATAATAACAATAGCTAGCATTTATATAGTATTTCAGGTTTTCAAAATGCTATATGTAAGTTAGGCACTTAATATTGGGAGATGAGGCTACTCCTAATAAGGAGTTGACGAAGAAGTTGGGACTAGTGCCGATTTTTTTCTAGTGAATATTACCCTTATTTTGAAGCAGATCTAAGAATCCTCTAAACACAACAGAAGTTCACTTTTACTTTGAAATTAAATATATGACATAAATTACTCTTGAGAAGGTTGGAGAGTGAAGAGTTACAGGCTTTAAAAAATAGTAATAGAGTATTGTGTTTTGTTGTAGTTATTCAGGTAGATTGTGTTATGATGTTCTCAGTTCATAAATGATCTATATTTCTTCCCTCTCTCCTTTTTTTCACCCTTCTCTCTCTCCTTTCTGTTTTTCATTCCTTCCCTCCCTCTTTCTTCCCTCTGTCCCTCCCTCCTTTCTTTCTTTCCCCCCTCTTTTTCTCTTTCCTTTTTACCATTCTTCTACTCCAACCCACTAATAGAAGTCATAAGTTTTTATTTGGGTTTGTATCATAAGGTTTTCTTCTGATTTTGCTCTTTGAGGACTTTTAAAAATGTAAAGTCTGTATTGTTATTATGATGTTTTGCCTGGTGAGATGAGTTAAATCTGCTTTGATTATACGTATAGGAACTCTATGATGCAGGAGTGAAGAGGAAGGGAACTGATGTCCCTAAATGGATCAGTATTATGACTGAGAGGAGTGTGTGCCACCTCCAGAAAGGTATTGTGCCCATCTTTTCTAACATAAGAGTCAAGTTAAGATTTTGTCCTTGAGGCTCATGCAATTTTGGGGGAGGGCTGTGGTGAGGCAGGATTTGGGGGGCAAGGTTCTTCTGCTCACTCATTCCCGTCAGTCAATCATCAAGCACTTATTAGGCAGCTAGCATGCATTCCCACTGGCCCCACCACTTTTTGGCCTTTTCCATCCAAAAATATATTAGATGTTAAAAGCTACTTTGGCCTTTTTTTCTTTTCTTCTTCCAACTTTTCCATTTTTTAGCACCTTGAATAAAACATTCAGGGATAACTAGGTTGGTGCAGTGAATAGAGCACCATCCCTGAAGTCAGAAGGACCTGAGTGTTCAAATTTACCCTCAGACACTTCACACTTCCTGGCTGTGTAACCCTGGGCAAGTCACTTAACCCCAGTTGCCTCAACAAAAAAATAAAACATTCAGTATTTAAATCATAAATTTTTGCACTAAAAATAAATATAAGAAAACACATTGGCCAGACATTATCAAAGAGAAGCAGCATGTCTGAGTGGATAAAGGACTGAAATTTGAACCTTGGAACATCTGGTTTAAATCCAGTACCTGATCTTTACTAGTTGTGTAAATTTGGGCAAGTTACTTAACCTCAGTGAAATCTTGTCTTCTCATTTATAAAATGAGAGCTGGCACTAACTGGCTTCTGAAATATCTTGTAGCCCTAAATTTGTGATCCTGTGAGTGTTCTCTTTCACCTCCCTACATATATTGAATTAACTGCTTTTACTGTGCATTGAATTCAGAGAGCGAACTGAAGAGAGACGGGTGAGCAGGCTTTTAAAATTATAAATTACATGGATCTGTACCTGTGATTTCATCAGTATAGAGTCCCCTCTATGGGAACTCTCTTCATGAATGCATGTCTGTAATTCCCTTGAAGTTAGAGAATTTCCTAGGACTCCAAGAGCTAAAGTGGCCATTCATTAGTAAGTATCCAGAGACATGATGCTAGCTCAGTTCTCCCTCTATTTCCCACTTGAATGTAAACACCTTGGGACAAGAACTGGCTTTGCTTTTGTATTTATATCCCCAGCACATAACCCAGCTTAGCATCTACTTAGTAGGTGCTTGATATTTTTTGAATAAATGCTCTGTGCCACTTCTCTGCCTCCAGGATGTGATTGATTGATAATTTTGATTTAGCAGACAGAAGGCTTCTGCTCATCTAATTCTTTTTCTCTTTTTTATAGTATTTGAAAGGTACAAGAGCTACAGCCCTTATGATATGTTGGAGAGTATCAAGAAGGAGGTCAAAGGAGATCTCGAAAATGCTTTCCTCAACCTGGGTAAGCAAACATATGTTACATGCCATTTTACCTTTCCTGGAACAGTCCTAAAGTCTTAGTACTTAATCAGCTCTTCCAATTTAGATGGATAATTGGAAGTTCTTATTCTGAATGTGAATGATTTTTACACTGAAGAAAGAAAAAAGAGTTATGATTTAGAAGATTTCTTCATTGTGGCTCTGTATAATCAACATCATTATCATACCACCTTACATTATATGTAGTGCTTTCCACTGATTAAAGTACTTTTATATTCATTATCTCAATTTATGGATATTATGTAAGGACATTAAACTAAACAAGACTTGTTATAGTAGGACTGGAAATCTTGGAGGTAGGGGCAGAAGGAAAGGGAAGAATAATAGTAAAAGAAAAGAAGACCCTGTTATTGAAAGAGATTTTTTTCACTGTCTATATATTATTTGTATCCCCCGATTTTTAGGTGTCTTTGGTGATTAGTGTCAGTCTTGGGATAAGCATGTACAATTTTATGATTCCCATCAGACATTTCTATTTTAAAATATATTTTAGTAAAGCAAACCTATTTTGTAATATAATCCTTTCTAGTTTACTTAGCAGGGATAAGACCATTTCACTCTTAGGTTTTGTAGATAGATAGGCAGTTGAACCAAAAGACTGACAATTTCTTCTTTCTGCAGTTCAGTGCATTCAAAACAAGCCTCTGTATTTTGCTGACCGACTTTATGATTCCATGAAGGTAAGAGCAACTGGTTACTCAGTTCAGACTTGTGCTACTTGGTCTCTCTACTTTCCTTGACCAAAGTTTTTTCTGTGATTTCTCAAGAAGTATGATGCCTCTGATAAAAAAAGGAACTCATTGGATAGAGCTAGGAATCCAGACCTTATAACTCTCATGTGTTTGGAATATGTCATACAAACTATAGCTATCCAATTTTGAGTGGTATAGTATAAAAATTTTGAGTGTGATATTTGTTTTTTTTAATTAAAGCTTTTTATTTTCAAACCATATGCATAGATAATTTTCAACATTCACCCTTGCAAAACCTTGTGTTCCAAATTTCTTTCTCTTCCATTCCCCCCACTCCCTCCTTTAGATAGCAAGTAATCAAATATATTAAACATATGCAGTTCTTCTATACATATTTCCACAATTATCATGCTGCACAATAAAAATCAGATCAAAAAAAAACCAGAAAGCAAACAAAATGCAAGTAATAAGAAATTGACAATACTGGCATAGAATTTGTTTTAAAAAAATTAACCAAAAAACTGAAAGAGAGTAAGTGGCCTGTTGATCATTAGTCTCATGTCTCCCTATGGCTTATGGAATAAAGTATAAATTCCTTATCTTGATGTTCTAGGTCCTCTACCATGAGGCCCCAACTTTTTAGGCTTATTGATCACCCATATGGGGCATGAAATTTTTGTTTCATTCTATTTGTCTATTTACTGTTCCCTAGTCTGTCTAATGCTTTCTCATACTTTTGCTGTCTTTTAGCTTGAGTTGTCTCCACTTCTATTTCTGTATATCTGAATCCTCCCCATCTTCTGAAATTTTTATCCACTCATATCTCTGCTTAAAGCTTTCCCTTAGCACCTTAGAATATCCCTTATGCAGAAATGATTTGTTCCTTTCCTGGACTTCTCCAACACTTACTGTTGATTTTACTCATAAACCCCATCATATAACTTGTATTTGTGTATATTTTCTCTCCCCTACTAATTAATGGGTAAGCTCCTCAAGACAATGTTTTATGTTTCTTTTTGTATAACATCACATCTAGGTGCTCAGTAGGCAGGTCACTTAACCTCAATTGTCCTTCCCCCAAATCAATGAATGAATGTAGTTGGTTTTTTGAATACATTTAAGCCTGGAATGCATTATTTTCTAAGGAGCTCATTTTTCTTTGTAAAATTATTTGTCATAATTTGGTAAGGGACCTAGCACCCTCTATGAGCAAGCAGACTCTTTTAAATTGCTTTTTGATGATTTTTCATTGAATTGTAACTTTTTGAATTGATGTAAACTTGACTGTAGGGCAAGGGGACCCGTGACAAAGTCCTGATCAGGATCATGGTCTCTCGCAGTGAGGTGGACATGTTGAAAATTAGATCTGAATTCAAGAGGAAGTATGGAAAATCTCTGTATTACTTCATTCAGGTAAGTCTGGAAGCATGTATTTTTGACCTGCTTTGTATGCTTGCTAAGAGCTTTTTTCTGCTGGATTGTCTCAAGGGATACCTAAGGAAGATAGCAGGGAAATGCCATTATACCTTTTACATTGTAGGAAATTGTTTTAATTAATTCCATTTTCCTTCTCTTAAACAAGAACAGTTTTCTTTATGGGTCTCAAAGTTCTTCATGATAAGGTCTCATAGAAAATACTATAAACTTGCTTCATTGAAAATGCAAATAAAAATAGAGGTTATTTTTTGGGGGAAGGGGAATACTCCCCATTCTAGTTCATTGAGAACTAGACAGATGACAATTTTCTTTTGTGGACATATGAAAAAACAATATGGAAGAATCAAACTACCTTGAAGAATAATACTGTTAGGCTAACAGATTTGGCTATATTATAATCCTTTACAGTGATAACTGATTTAGATAGTGATGGACCTGGAGGCATTTCAAGCTCCTTAGATGCCTTCTGGATCATCAAAGATAGATTCATTACATTTCATTTTAAGTATATTTTGTTATTTTCCAGTCATTTGGAAATTTGTAATACCACGTAACATTGTGACAATTCTCAATTAATCAGAATATTTAATCAACTAGAATATTTTATTCCCAAGGCAAATCAATATACATCTCATTATTAATACATATCTCACTCATTAACTATGAGTGGGAATTTAATATATAAAGGAATAATATCCCTGTGTCTTTGTGATCCCGAGACCAACTTTGTAGGTGCTCATTCTGGAAGATTAAGTAATTTTTAAAATTGTAAAATAGGGATTAGCACAAAATAATTTGGAGATGGATAGTATATGCAGGTCTTCCATTAGAGGTTCTGTAAAATTTTCACTAGAACTTGGGAAGAGATTAGAGAGTTAGTGACATGTCTACTTCCCTGAATCCCATTATTTGAGATACTCTTAGGGTTTGAAATACACTCTGATTCCTGGGCTTGCTTTTGCAATTTGATGGGGAGGGCCTAAATCTAGGGCATGTTTGAAGCATCCTGTGGGCCCTTTATTGTGTCCTAACATCTCCTTTTCCTTTTCTTTCATGACATTGTAGCAAGACACAAAAGGAGACTACCAGAAGGCACTCCTGTATCTGTGTGGAGGCGATGACTAAAAGCCACATGGAAAGAAATGACCAAAGCAGTTGTAATAGCCAGAAACAATGCTTTCTGCTCTCCCCCTTGTAATTTTAGAAAATCAACTTGTGGTAACCTGCAACTAACAGTAACTCATATTAGTCCTTATTAGGGTGATGTTATTTGCTTTCTTGTACTTTTTTAGTCATGTATTCTTTGCTTGCCTTTCCTCAAGTTTTCTCCTTAGCCAAAGGAATGAACATTCTAAAGGAATGGAAGTGAAATTCTGATGTGAAACACTTGGCTTTTTGTGTACTGTGTTGTCTAAAGACAAATAAACTGAATTTTTACTTTAAAAGCTATCTTGTCACTTTTGCTTTCAAATACAGAATTAAAAACTAATTAAACAGAATTAAAACCTTTTGAAAGGGATTATCCAACATTGTTGCTTTCTCTATTCTGTAATCCTATGGAGAAATGTGTAGTAGAAAAAAAAAAAGCATTTCCATGAAGGGTGATGACTAAGGAAGGCCAAAACATTGTTAGCTGCAACACCCCAGCCCCTGCAAAATTTTTTCCTAATGTAAGATCTAGTATAAATGAACATCAAGGACAATCTTGAAACCAAAGATATCATAAAGCTTGGATATATTTCTAGGAACTGGATATGGAATTGGAAAGGGGCCAAATAACCTTCTTACTTTGTGATGTTGGGATGTTGTGCTTATGGGTCAGTTGTATAAATAGGGATTTTGAGTTTTTTCCTTTTTGTATTTTTTCTATTTGCCTGTCTGTTTCATACATCTTTCCCCTCCTTTGCAATAACTCTCTTTCACTCTTTCTCTCCTTCCCTTCCTCCCTTTCTTCATTTCTTATTCTTTCCCTCTTTCCTTCCTCCCTCCTTTCCTCTCTCCCTTCCCTCCTTCTCTTCCTTCCTTTTTTCCCTTCCTTCTTTCCTTCCTTCTCTTCTTCCCTCCCTCCCTCCCTTTTCCATATTTGTGATCAAACTTTTAAAAACATCCCTTCCCATACCCTAATCTTGCTGACACTTATGAGGTCAAGTTCATTAGGGGAAAAAATGACCTAAAGACAGAAGATTTTTAAGCTTATTTCTGGTCTTCAGATAACTCTGGCTTCCCTTTGCTGAAGTACTTTGGCTTCTTATTCACAATTGGTTTATTTGACTTTTTTCCCATCAACCACCAAAAGGAAAGTCCTACTAAGAGAGTACATTTTCCAATGTCTCTTAGCAATGAGGCAGAGCATATTATAGCCATTGAATTCTCATTGTTCATTCTATTTATTGAAAAAAGCCTGCAGGCTGATTTCTTCTATGTGACTACATTTGAGCAAGCAAAGTTTATAGAGATGACTTTTCTCATTACATTAGAAGAGTGATTTGCTATCTCAGCATCTGTAAGCAATTTCACCAGACATTTCTGGATGAAGAAAAGCTTTTGTAAATACATGCCAATGACATGACTTCATCAAGCATTAAATTGGAGGTGCCCCAGAAAAATATTACATTTGTGCATTCAATTAGCTTGATTGTGACTGAATTTTGTCTACCGAAGACAGCATTTCTGTAAGAAAACAGAAGCATTCTCTATGTCAGCAGGTTTCCCTGAGCTGAAAGACATACTAATTTTATTCTTTTTCTTCTCAGGTCCTGACTCTTTTTCATTTGTTCTGGTCCTTAGCTTTAGAGTTCTAATCATTTCTCTAAGAGTGGGGTCTCCACACTAGGGTGAGGATGAGGTAGAGAATTGGCTGTCAGTCATTTTGTTTAATGTGGTTGACAATTAGACTAACTTAGAATGCAAATTGCTTATCTTTAATTCAGATGAAGACAGGATAGATCTGGTAGCAACATTTTGTTTTAGAGATTCTTAACCACCTCTTCTCTTACCATCTATTTTTTGTGTCATTCTCCCTCTCTGACTCCATCTCCTTTTAGGTACCTATTGCTTTTATCTAGGATCTAGGATCAGGTAAGATTTGCTATCAGTGATTTATAAGTTTGTGTGAGTATGTCCAGTGTTATCTCTTCCTGAGGCTTTTGCATTTTAAGGCAAAGTGGAGTAAATTAAAAGAAATGTGAGTATTGGTGAGCATTTATAGAATATTCCTGAACATGTGCAGAATTCCTTAAATCCTTAAAATCACATCAGGTTAGGTAACTATTGTTTACCTAAAGAGATAGTCTAGTCTAAATGATTGGTATTATGGATAGTCCTTCCATTCACTTGGTATTGGTTTATAGACCTGTGCTGAATTTAACTCCAGTCAAGGCATGTGAGGTAGGAAGTTGTCCCCTGTTATTGTGAAGACATGTAAGGAAAACTTGGGAAATATTTTTGGTTATGATGGAGTCTGGAAAATAGATTAATTTTTATTTTTAAAATTATTCCCACAAAAATATGCTTATAAGATAGTCATTGAAATGAGGCAATGTGACATTATGGAAAAACTACTCAATTTGAAATCAGAAAACCTACCTTCAGGTCTTGGCTCTGTTTGACTTAGGGCAAGGTTTTTTTTGTTTTGTTTTGTTTTGTTTTGTTTTTATGTTTCTGGGCCTCAGTTTCCTCATCTATAAAAGAAGTGTTGGACTAGATAGTTTCTAAACTTTTTGAACTTCACATATGATCCTTTAAGGTTCATCTTATTGGGGAATCTTTTGGGAAACTTAGAAACATTTTAAGTACTTAATGTTTTCTATGTATTCCAGGAAGTTTGAACAAACAATTCAGCTAGACCCATTATCCAGGTCCCTCTAGAAATAAAAGCTAGACTAGTTAAACTCTGAAGGATTTATAAGCTTAGAGTAACACCTGTACCCCTTTTCCCCATTTGCTTTTTCTCATCATGAAACTCATTTTTGTAGAGGACCTTTAAAGAAAATACCATAAATTTTTTTTTTTTAATTACCTAGTATGAATGCATAAGTAAATTCTGTTTTTTTTTCTTGGTCTGCAATTAGGCTTATCAGACTTCTGGGAAAACACAAAATAAACAAAGAGATAAATATACAACCATATCCACATATGTGCATATATACATGCAAATATATATGCACATATGGATATTCACAATGCATACACACCTATTTGCCATTTCCTAACTTCCCCCTTCCCCCCCACACACTTTAGAAGTGATAATTACCTATCTGGGTGCAGATTAACAGTTATTGAGAACCTAAAATGAACTCTAGGAAGCTAAAAGACAAGGTCTATATCCTCAAGAAATTTAGAATTTAGTAGGAGAGATAAGATTTGAGATTAAAATAGTTATAGTGCAAGACTATATAATTTTAACCATATAAATAATACAGAAGTAATGATGGAGTTCAGAGGACAAAGATCACTTTCTTTTTCCTTCTGTACCTGAAAGTCTCACTATCTCACTATTTTTGTTTTGAGGTGGAGGTTCTTAACTCTGTGTGTGTGTGTGTGTGTGTGTGTGTTGTTGTATGGGAGGGAGGAAGGGAGGAGATTGATGAACTCCTTTGGCAATTCAGTGAAATTATGAACCCATTCTGAGAAAAATGTTTTTAATTTAATATTTTATTTTTCCTTGTTTATATGTAAAAATAATTTTTAATATTAGTTTTTAAAATTTTGAGTTCCATATTCTTTCCCTTCCTCCCTCTCCAACCCCCTTCCATTGAGAATGCAATCAATTCTATATAAATCTTACATGTGTAGCCTACAAAACATTTCCATTAATAGTCATATTGTGAAAAAAAAAATGGACCAAAAAAGAAAAAAAATAAAGAAAAATAAAGAAAGTAAGAAGAAATTATGTTCCAATCTGCAGATGTTTTGCTCCCGGTAGGCACAGATAGCAGTTTTCATCATAATTCCTTCAGAATTGCCTTGGATTATTGTAATGCTTAAAATAGTTATGTCATGAACAGCTGGTCATTTTACAATATTGCTGCCACTTTATACATTGTACATTTCACTTTGCATCAGCTTGTGGAAGTCTTTCCAGGTTTTTCTGAGACCATCTTGCTCATCAAGAAAAATGCTTTTAAGTGCATAAAATAAAATATAAAGGATAATTAAGGAAACCAATTATATTAGCCTGAAGTTATCAATTTTATTTTTTTTAAAAGTTTCACAGATCCTGCATTGAGGAGTTACTTCCTAAGTAGTCCAGTTAAAATACAAATATTATTTATTAGTGAGATATACTCATTAATACCCATAATTAAAAAAAAATTTAAGTATCTTTTTTAAAAAATTTAAGTTTTTTATTTACAAAATATATGCATGGGTAACTTTTCAACATTGACCTTTGCAAAGCCTTCTGTTCCAAATTATTCCCTCCTTCCCCCCACCTCCTGCCCTAGATGGCAGGTAGTCCAGTACATGTTAAATATGTTAAAATTTATGTTAAATCCAATATGCATATACATATTTATACAGTTATCTGGCTTCACAAAAAAAATCAGATCAAGAAGAAAAAAAAAACTGGAAAAGAAAAAATGCAAGCAAACAACAGAAAGAGGGAAAATGTATGTTGTGGTCCACACTCAGCTCCCACGATTCTCTCTCTGGGTATAGATGGCTGTCTTCATCACTAAACAATTAGAACTGGTTTGAATCATCTCATTGTTGAAGAGAGCCATATCCATCAGAGTTGATTATTGTATAGTCTTGTTGCCCTGTATAATGATCTCCTGGTTCTGCTCATTTCACTCAACATCAGTTCATGTAAGTCTTTTCAGACCTCTCTGAAATCATCCTGCTGGTTGTTTCTTACAGAACAATAATATTCCATAACATTCATATACCATAACTTAGTCAGCCATTCCTTGACTGATGGGCATCCACTCAGTTTCCAGTTTCTAGCTTCTACAAAGAGGGCTGCCACAAACATTTTTGTATATGTGGGCCCCTTTCCCTTTTTTAAGATCTCTTTGGGATATAGGGCCAGTAGAAACACTGATGGGCCAAAGGGTATGCACAGTTGATAGTTTTTTTTTAACATAATTCTAACTCGCTCTCCAGAATGATTGGATCTGTTCACAATTCCAACAACAATGTATCAGTATCCCAGTTTTCCCACATCCCCTCCAACATTCATCATTTTTTCCTGTTATCTTAGCCAATCTGACAGGTGTGTAGTGATATCTCAGAGTTGTCTTAATTTGTATTTCTCTGATCAATAGTGTTTTGGAGCATCTTTTCATATGACTATAAATAGTTTCAATTTCTTCATCTGAAAATTGTCTGTTCATATTCTTTGATCATTTATCAGTTGGAGAAAGGCTAGGAATCAGGAAAGTTGAGAGCATCAGGCACTTTCCAGATAAGCAGATGGAGATGATATTGTTAGATGATTTGGCATGAGATTCCAGCTATATAAAATACAGTAAGTTTTAAGTTCTCAATTCAATCTATTATTTTCCTGAAATGCCAATACTACAAACTCTAACGTTGCAGAAAGGTACATAATTTATGCCTTTGAGTGGCTTCCATTTTACTAGAGAAAGGATTAGAAATCATTCAGCCATTCCAAATCTGTAGCCACCAATTAATGGGAACTTAAGTACATCATTTGTTGATTTCTTTGGAGTCCATTTAGCAAGCTGATAGGATTGGACTAGGTGATCTTTTAAGATTCTTCCTAGCTCTCAAATGTTAGTATAGCTTTTGGTGAACTTGAGAACTATCTACAACAGCCATTTAATCACAGTTGATAGCTTGTGGGTCTGGTTTTAAAGGTCTAGGGTCAAACTATAAGGGGAAATCTTTAAAAATGAGGTCAAAGAACTGTTTGACTACTAAGAATGAATGAATTTAAGAAGTGGAAGGAATCAGAAGTTATTTGGTCCAAAACATACCTAAAACATGAAGCCTTCCTATAACATCCTTAGCAATTTGTCATCTAGTCTGCTTAAAGTGATAGGAAATTCATTGCCTTAGGATGAAACCCATTGCAGTTATGAACAATCCTAGTCATTAGAGGAGATTGTGTATTGGTTAGATGAGCAGATTTGGAGTCAGGTTCTTGTCCTGTTTTGACAAGTAATTCTTTGAGTAAGTTACTTAATTTTTTAGTGTCTTAAGAAACTTTCTTAATATAAGAAATTGAACTATATAGATGGAGAAGATTTCCTCACTTGAAAATACCTTGTATCACTGCTGCCGAGTGAAATGAGCAGGACCAGGAGATCATTATACTTCAACAACAACACTATATAATGATCAATTCTGATGGACGTGGCCCTCTTCAACAATGAGATGAACCAAATCAATTCCAATAGAGCAATAATGAACTGAACCAGTTACATCCAGCGAAAGAATTCTGGGAGTTGACTATGAACCACTGCATAGAATTTCTAATATCCCTATTTTTGTCTGTCTATGTTTTTGACTTCCTTCACAGGCTAATTGTACACTGTTTCAAAGTCCGATTCTTTTTGTACAGCAAAATAACTGTTTGGACATGTATACATATATTATTTCACATATTTAACATGTATTGGTTAACTTGCCATCTGGGGGAAGGGATGGGGAGAAGGAGGGGAAAAGTTGAAATAAAAGGTTTTGTAATCGTCAATGCTGGAAAATTACCAATGCATAAAGTTTTTGTATAAAAAAATAAATTATTGCTTTGACACCAAAAAAAAAAAAAAAAGAAAGAAAAAAAAGAAAATACCTAGTATCAAAAAATCACAGGTTTGTATTTTTTTCTACTCCTAACCAAAAAAAAAAAAAAAAAAAGCTAAGAATTGAATGTCTTCAACATTTAATTTTTCCCCAATTAACAAAAATATTTTTTCCTCTTCATTTCCCCTTGAACGATCAAAAATGAAAGAAAAATTATTATAAGTTGAAATCTGAAACCCTGTAACATCTCACTGGCTTCAGTTCCCCCTTCTGGGACTATAAAACACCAGTCCTAGTTTAAGAATACTGTGTCAGTTAAACAATGAGAAAGAACGTTTTGTTTTTTTGACAACTGGATGAACTATTTTTTCAGAATAGAAATCTAAATAGCTTCTCAAAGCAGATATGTCCCCAATTATGCCCCTCAAAAGAAGAGAAAATGAATTAATAGCTTCTGTAAGTGATTTGGTTGTTAAAAGGAATTCCCAAGCCTCTTGTATTTCCTATCATAATGTGTAAAGGATTTTTTGTTTTTTTAAGGGAAATGTGGCTATACTTAATAGTGCCATTGCTTTGGAGATTGTTTTGGAAAACCAAGCCAAGCTCAAACCTGAGTTCTATGATGGAAGATAAAAGCTGAATTTTCTGATATCTTTCCAATTTATGACTTCTGTTTATTTGATTCTTGCCCATATTTTCATATGGGGAGGAACTGTCCAGTGTTCTGAATCGCCATCTTTTTCTACTTCCTGGGCATCAGGTTGAACATCTGTTATATCTTGAACTTGTTACATGACTGGCTTATCTTACTTTAATTGTATATATGTATATATATATATATATATATATATATATATATATATATATATATATATTTCCTTAACAATTTATTTCTTTTGTGAATTCTTGCTTTTAGAATATCATCAAAAGCATTTTGCAGCACAGAACCATACTAGCAACTTTGATATCTGGGATCAGAAGCCTGAATACTCAGATCACCTTTTAAAGAGAAATTTAATTGAGAGAACAAAGTTGACTGGAGGTAGAGAGGAAAGAAGGGGAGGTGAGACTGTGGAACACTACCATTTAGGCAGAGAGTCCAAGAATTGGGGAAGTCTATGATATGTGTATGTATATATGGACTGCTCTAGCCTAGGCAATTCTCCAAGACAATAACTTGACCTGTATTGGTGGGGGGAATTTTCCTATTCAGAATATTCAAATAACAAGGAAATTACAGGTTTCTCCATATCCTATATGCACACAGCATAAATCAGTGGTTATAAACTTGGGGTATATAGAGACTGTATGTGTGTGTGCATGTGAGCTTCAGAGTGATTCAAAAGAGGTTTATAAATTCATAAGTATTGAAAAAGTATAGTCATTTTGATATTTATCTTGTTTCAACAAAATATTCAGAAGAAATCTGCCTAACAAAGAAGTCTCCTGTATAGTGACTTATATCTTACAGATACATGTATCACTAACTTTTAAATGTATGGATGAGAGACAGGTAGGTGATAGAGTGGTAATGACACTGAACATGGAATCAGAAAGACCTGAATTCAAATTTTGTTTCTGACATTTATGATGTGACTCTGGACAACTCATTTAATTTCTATTTGCCTCAATTTCCTCAACCATTACCTGGGGATAATAATGGTATTTATCTTCTAAAGTTGTTGCAATGATTTAATGAGATAATTTTGTAAAGAACTTGGTGTGATGTCTAACACATAATAGGTATGACATAAATGCTTATTCTCCACTCTATAGATGCTCATGTGCAAATCAAAGCACAAATTTACTCACAAATGTCACAGAAGTTATAGCTGATTTCAGCTACTGAGTATTTTTCAATCAATACATACTAAAAGTGCAATTAATTACATACAGATCAAATGAGATTATTTTTATAAAGTGCTTCACAAACTTCAAAATACTATGTAGGTGAATTTTTATCATATCTCCTTTGTAATTTCCACTGAATTTAACACATTGCCCTGTTAAACATGGGAGGTATCCAATGAATGCATATTGATTTATTTGTGTATGTGGAATAATGTATCGCTGATATATAAAAAGCTTTTCATTCATAATTCTAGGAGTATAAAGTTATTTGTCCTAGAAAGAAACAGAAGGAGAAAAGGTAAATCTATTGTGTTTAATTCCAAGACTTTGTATTCTATTCTGCTTGGGTTTATTAGGATATTCTAAAATGTGGTAGTCTAAAAGAGCTTTAAGGAGCTAGTGAAGCATTATGGAAAGAGCTTCATATGAGGAAGCTTCCTGAGAGGACACAAAGTTGAATCCAGCTCTTATCACTTTGAGTTTGAATAAGTTATTTATGCCCCTTTGAACCTTTGCCTTCCTCATCTGTAAAAGGGAGGTGGAGGTGCTCTGCTGGATAATCTGTAAACACTTAAAATCTCAATCCTTTCTTTCTAATTTCAAAGGAATGAAAGTAAATGAAACCCATTATTTTTGTCAGAAAATTCACCTAGGACTAGGCTGTGTATTACCAAGAATGATCACAGGATCATATCTTTTGAGTTGAAAAAGACCTTGGAGATCATTTAGCTTAATTCCTTTCCTTTTACAAATAAGGAAACTGAGTCTCAGAGAAGTTAAATGACGACCAAGGTCACACTGTGGTAGCACCAGGATTTGAATCTAGGTCCTTTGATAACAAAATCTAGTGTTATCCTCATTGTACTACAGGATGCATCTCCTTGATTTATTTTTCATCTTCAGTAAATTCTCAAGCCTTTTACTTTCTTTTCATTTTCCATGTTAATCCTCTTTCTATAACCTTTGGGGGATTCTCTTTCTTTAGTTGTCTTGACTTTCTCTTTGTGAAATATTTGTGTCTAGATGTGCTGTTTACTTCCTTTTCCTCCCCTCCAACGTGAACTTGCTAGGGATGGATTTTTTAAAAGACTATCCAGGAAATGTATGGAATATTCTGAATATCATTCAGATGCAGATGTGCCTTTGAGTCTCCCATAAGGTCAACATTTTTCATATTCTTGATATTGAATATAGTAGGTTTTAAAAAAAGTTTTGATTACCTTTGGAATATTCAAACAAATAGAAAAATAAGCATGGCATGAAAGTGATCAATAATGGTGTTTCAGAATTGTCCATTTTCAATTGTACTTAACTCTTTGTGACCTCACTTGGGGTTTTCTTGACAAAGATACTGGAATGCTTTATTATCTCCTTCTCCAGCTCATTTTACAGATGAGGAAACTGAGGCAAATAGGGTTAAATGACTTGTCTGGGATCCCACAACCAGTGTCTGAGGGCAGATTTGAGCTCAGTAAGATGAAGGTTTGGCAGTCCCATCCATTGTGCCACCTAGCTGTCCTTTAGCTGCCTATTAATTATTAGGGGAAAGGTAGGTAGCACGGTAGATAGAATGCCAGGCCTGAATCCAGGAAGAGTTCAAATTTGACCTCAGGTACTTCCTAGCTGTGTGACCCTGGGCAAGTCACTTCTGTTTGCCTCAATTTCCTCATCTGTAAAATGAGTTGGAGAAAGAAATGGCAAACCCTTCCAGTATCTTTGCCAAGAAAGTTCAAATGGTGTCATGAAGAGTTGGACACAACTGAAAATAACTGAGCAACAATAGCATCAGTTATTAATTCTCTTTCATAAATATAAGGATCACAAACATGAAGGGACTTCCAAAGCCAATTTTTTCATTTTTCAAATGAAGTTATCAGAATTTAAGGAAGTTAACAAAGTTTAAGTGACTTAGCCAATGTCATACACTTGTAAATGTGGGGTGGGATTTAAACCCAAGTTATAAGACATCACAGAAGTGTCATGATCACTGGAAAGCAGCACTAGAATTAGAGATTTGTGGATGGCTAATTGCTGTAATAATTTTTAGATTTATAATAGAGAGTTGCCCGAGGCATCAAAAGTTTAAAGAACTTGCTAAGGCTGATATTACCATTGTGAGAGATGCCATGGCCGAATGGAAATAGAACTAATTGTATTTGTAGTCACAGCACCTGAGTTTGAACCCTTTTGTTTTTTATTTATTCATTCATTATTAATTTTTAACCAGTGTGATTTTAGTATGTCATTTTTTCTTTAAAAACAAACAACTTTTGGGGGGAAATGAGGCAATTGGAGTTAAATGATTTGTCTAGTGTTACACAGCTAGTAAGTGTTGAGTCTGAGAAAAAAATGTGAACTCAGGTCTTCATGACTACTGTGATATCTAGCTTCTCCTTTTAGCTTCTACAGTAAAAAATGAGAAATTTGAATTGGACTATCTCTAGGGTTCCTTCCAGTTCTAAATCTATAATCCTATGTTCGTATAAGTTACTCTCATTCTTTACCTCATCATTATAATGGTGTTAAATGAAAATAAGAGGAAAATTATAAGAAATATCCCAATCTACTAAGCCTCTAAGGGTCATTTGGTCAGACTGATATAGAAAGCATATTTAATCATAGACCATTAGAACTGGAACTTCAAGATTATCTTGTCCAGTTGAATCATTTCAAAGAGTAGAAAATTGAAACCTAGAGTATTTAAATGATCTGTCCATAGCCACACAGCAAATTAATGATAGTGAATGAACAAAAGTAGAATTAGCTTTCTTAATTATTTATATTTTTTCTGTTCCTCATGATTTTTTTGCCTATTCATTTGTGTTGTTCCTGAAATTCTAGAAATTGGAAAATTGCTAAGTCAATTTCCTTCTTTCTGTTCTGCAGAAGGAGATGTCTCACATGGAATGCAGCATGGTCATAGTGGAACACGTTGGACGTTGAGGAGGAATCTGAGTTTGAACACTACCTCTGATGCTAGTAGGGCAAGTATAGTTTTCTGAATCCCAGTTTCCTAATTTGTATAATGATTATGATAATATCTAAGGTATAATGGTTTTTAAACTTTTTTGTACTTACAACACAGCATAATTCTTTTCTGGTATTCTCCAGGAGAGTTTAGAGATTTATGTGGATGTGATTCCAAGTATAACTTCCAGGTAATTCTGGATACCATGGACAGGGTGCCAGGCCCATCCTTTGAGAACCACTTCTGTATTAACAGGCTAAGGTTGTTGTAAAATCAAAAGAAATAATGTGTATAAATCACTTTGAAAATCTTAGTGCACTACATGAAAAACAGCATTATCATAGTCATACATAGAGTGATCAGGTGCCAACATCTGAACATATGTGGCCCATGCATGCTCTGTACAAATCTATTTTTTAAACCTAAGTCACATATTTTTCATTTCATCATAAAAAGATTATATGTGGCTATAGATAGAATGCTTGACTTAGAGTTGGGAAAACTTGGGTTTAAATTATGCCATGGACATTACTTTGGTCAGTCACTTAATTTACTTGAGTTTCAAGAATTTCCCCTAGGACCAGAAATTCCAGACTGGTTGAGATCTATATTTGTGAATATAAAACAGGGCCCTACTAAAAGGATGCTGCTAACCAGCTTGATTTTTTAAACTAGGATTCAGAGTTGCCATGCCCTTGGTTGAACTAACACAGTGTAGTAGAAACTCATTCATCACCAATGCCAAATTCTACGATGAACCTCAAAGGGCCACCACAAAGGGAGAAAAGCATTTCCCTATTCCGTACATCTTTGTCTCACTACTATTAAATTTGAGTCATTGTCCTCAATGTCCTTGTGTGCTCAAGGGAAGTATACTCTGCTCTGGATTGAATGTTTTATACCAAATATTCTTGATATACTTTCTCAATAAATCCAAAGCTAATTGAGTTTGGTAGGCATGATGGAATAGTATTTATCCCAGTGTTACCAGCAAATGACCACCTGGGCACCCCAATTTACAAGTACAAGTAGAGGTTGGAGAAAAGATCACAAAAGGAATACTGTGTTCACAATAGTTTAGCTCACTGATATTCAATATGATGGCCCTGAAGCATTAAAGAAAATCCTCCCTCTTAGAAGCTTAGTGTTAGAAAGGAACCTGAGGGTTGATTTAGTTTATGCTTTTATGCAGTGTTTGAATTCTCTGTATGGTATTTGTGACATCTGTTGCTTGAATATTACTAGTAAGAGGGAAGTTATGATCTTGTAAAACAGCTAGTTCCATCATTGAGTATTTTTATTATTTAGATATCTCTTTATATTGAACTTAAATAAACTTTCCTTAACTTTTGCAGATTGTGACTAGTTCTGGTTTTTGGAACAAATAAAGTAATTCTCTCTTCCCAAATGATTTCCCTTCAGGAGCAGCTAGTTGGTGTAGTGGATAGATCACCAGCCCTGAAGTTAGGAGGACTTGAGTTCAAATCTGGCCTTGTCACGTAAGGCTTCCTGGCTGTATAACCCTGGGCAAGTCACTTAGCCCCAATTGCCTCAGCCAAAAAAAAAAAAAAAAAAAAAAAAAAAAGATTTCCCTTCAAATGTACCATACATCCTCTTATCATATATCTCATCTGCAGCTTAAATATTTCAGATTAATTCCATCAATTAAATTAGTAGTTGCTAAGCATTTAGCATATGCAAGCATTGTACTGGACCTTGAAGTAGAAAGAAAAACAAAGCAATCCCTACTTTCAAGAAGCATATGTCCTACAGAGAGGAAAAAGTAAAGAAAGAAGAGTAAGAGCCTTAATGTGCACTTATAATTTGATGGGTTGGAGATGGATGATCCAGCAAAGGAGATAAAGTGTCCAAGGAGATAAGGGAAAAACCAGGGCAAGAGAAGGTATCTGGGAGGAGGAAACCAGAATCTGCAGACAATTTCCAAAAGAATTAGAACTGAGTCAAGACCACTGGATTTAGTAGCTAAGAGAGATCCTTGGTAATCATGTAGAGAATAAATTCAGTCAAGAAGTAGGATCTCAAGTTAGAGTGCAAGGGGATGAGAAATGAGTGAGAGGTGAAGCTATGGGTGCAGAGATTGCAAATAATCAGGAGTCTGGAGAGAAAGATCCTTCATGTGTTGCTCTTATGACTTCAAAAGAAAGATTCATTTGTTGGCATTGTATTCTACTTAGTAAAGAAGGAAAATAGCACTTTACAAGGAGTTTCAGCACAATAGTTAAATTGAGAATCTCCAGTGATAAGATAAAAAACTCTATTAATTCTCAAAGTTGCATATACCAGGTTTCCACTTTATTTCTATGTCTCTTTCTCCAAAATGATTTCTTCTTAAAACTTATGCCATCTTGGAGGAATACAGAGCCATTAACCAATGCTCCTACCTGTTCCTTGGTTCATCCTCCCTTACTGCTGCTCGACTTGTCCATCTGCCCCTGCTCAATGATTTATGACAAATGAGAAATAGCTGTGCCTCACAAAAAGCTGGTGAACTCTAGGTTAAAACAGGGATTCTCCTTAATTGTCAATTAACCAAAATATTTAAACAACTAGCCAGAATACCCCTGTTCTAAGCACTCCACTCAAACTTTTCTACATTGTGGCAATATCCCACAAATATTCTTATTTTATTCAAGTATCTATAAAGAATATTCTGTATCTATATGTCCAGTAAATTCTAAAATACAGCATAAAGTCAAATATAAATTGGGGCATATAATATTAGAACATCTAGTTGGAAAAACCACACCCATTTTCCCCCCATTTTGAATTCCTTTTAACTGTAGGGAATTTAGCAAGCCTCTTAGGAAGGAGCGCTAGAGGAAACTCACTTCCTTTCACTCAAGAACGCCAACAGCTGAGGCTTCTGTTCCACTGAGGAAACACATCCCCCTTACAGACGGATACACTTGACATCATAGCATTTCCAGGGATTTCAGGCAGTGATGAGTGACATTATGCACCCAGCCAGCAGCTGCTAATTTAGGTAAACCAGGCATCATTATCTCATTAGCCAGACATGGTGCTGAAACCGGGGAAAATAAAGAGAAACTCATTCTTTCTACTACCGACACCTAACTCCTTAGGAATGGCAAGTGGGTTCGGTTTGGTTTTTAGTTTGGAAACAGCAGTGTGGTAGAATGTAAGCTCTTGAGGACTAGGCCGGAACATAGGTAACCATAGGTAACAGATGCTTAGTAACCGCTGGCTGATCTGGACCATCTCATTAAGTCATCCTTACATCTTTCCAATGAGTGCTACAGTTCTTGATGAATGATTTTTCTTTCATCCGTTCACTCACACATTCTTTAGGGGGGAACATAATTATCTCCTTCAGGGGAAGCGACATGACTGTACTTGGAGGTGTTTCGGGGATGCCTTAGGATTGGGACTTGAGGACAGCATGTATTGATGAGATTGGATCACAAGAGGGAGCTCTAACAAAGCGCCTAGCATCCTGCTGCAAAATCTGGTTCTTTGCTCTCCAGAAACATTCTGAGAATTCTGACTGATCCCTGAAAAGTGTAATTTTTAAAACAAAATGCCAGCCTCCCCAAACGGCTTCAGCTTCATAAAAAAGTCTTGGGGGGGGCGGTGAGAGAAGCAAAATGGGATTTCAAATCTATCTATTTTTTTGCTTTTTTATTTCAAGTGATGAAAATTCCTTTTTCAGAGTGGATCAATTATCAAGGCAGAAAAAAGACTTTGGAAATATAAGCATTTTATATATACTATGTGTGTATATTTAATGCTTTAAATACTTTGTAAATACTATTTTATATGTATATAAACACATATATAGTATATATAAAAGTATGCATATTATGTATGTGCTGAATCTTTTAGTTACAACTACTAACAAAGGCATTCTACTAAGTCACAGAAGGGTTTCAATATACCTTTTGGTTGAGAACTAAGAATCCTAAATTAATAGTAATAATAGTAACTATAATAACTAGCATTTATATAATATATAGTACTTAAGGTTTGCTAAGTCCTATACAATATTTCATGTGATCCTCATAACAACAGTGGGAGATAGATGATATTATTAACTCCATTTTACAGATGATAAATAATTGAGGCAGACGGAGGTTAAATTATTTGCTCCCCACATAGCTAGTAAAGGTCTGGATTCAGATTTTCCAGAATCTAGGATTTTATCTACTTGGCTGCCTCTAGATGCTTGAAGTATTGAAATAGAAGCAACATTTCTAATTCCAAACTGGGTCTTTTACTCATATATTTTTAGAAGAATATTTTCAAGCTGTAGGTAAGTGGCTAGCGTGCAATTCTCCACTCAATAACTCTTAGGTGCTACTGACAAAAATGACTTGGTCTTAAACAAAAAGATGCCTCTCTCTCTCTCTTTATATATATATATATATATACATATATATATGTATATATATATGTATATGTATATATATATTACATATATATGTTATATTTCATACATATGTATAATATATATGTATATATACACTTTATAAAGAGGAAGAGGGAGGAAATGTTCCCTATTTATGTCTCAGAGGTATATTAAAAACCCAGCTTGCATTTTTCCTGGTATTCAGATTAACACTTGAGGGCTTAATTGCCAACAGTTGAACATCCTTTGCATGGAAACAATCTTTACTGAAAATAAAATAATTAGAATAATTTATGTGCATATGTGCTATTATGAAAGAGGTTTTGCTAAAGAAGATATTGCTAGTTATTCAGGGATATTAAGGACTTCCCCCCCCCCCTTCTCCAGTGACATGTTTATACTCAGGAACACTTTTAAATTTTTAATAAAGAAGAAGAGAATTCATTTAATTAGGTAGAGTGACTTGTTTATGTGCAGGTTATACATTTATGAGTTTTAATGAAGAAGGGAAAATACCCATTGAGCTGCTTTTGAAGTTTAGCTTGTTTAGGATAATTGTATCACTAGGGCTTAATGGGAAATCAGGTCACAATTCAATCTGATGGCAGAAATGGTAGATTATGGGGAGGAAGCTCAGGTAAGTTCATTACACAAATTGGGCTTGGATCACTGGGATGCTTGATAGATTTTGCCCCCAAAGCAAAGTCCTCTGGCTTCTTCTCAATGGCAGTATTTAAATTAAACTGTGGGTAAAATGCTAAAGATATAGGAAATTCATTGTCCACCCCCCTCAAACCTATCATAATAGTGACATTTTTGAGGAGCTGATTTTAAAAAATCTTCCTTGTATGATTTATGGAACATATTTTGCCTATGAAATAGTTGCAGATATGAGTTTTCATTTTAATAAGTACTTCTTTCTCAACTACTAAGCTTAATATGAAGAAATAGGAGGTTAAATTTTTATTGAACTCCTTTCATGAAAACACCAAATTTCTGTGTACCCCTAGCATAATATAAAGGAGGAGACCTTTAATTGATGAAGTTTTCTTTGAATTAATGTATTGTAATGAACCACAAAGCTCAGTAGGACTTAGAAATCTCAGCTGTTTTTAAGCATTTTTCATTTACAAGACCTCATCTTTGTAAGGAATAAGCACTCCACATTTATTTAGTGAAAGAATAAAAGATAAACAATTTATTTTTAGTTGTTGAATACCTACTTCTTTATATGTATTCACGATGCAACAGATGAAATTAAACTTTGAGAAAGGTTAAAAATATTTTGTTGAAGGTTTCTTTCCTATCACCTTATATAGGTTTCATTTTAAATTGCAGTTATCATCTGGAACAATTCCAGTTCCCTAAGCTTGAATAATAATGTAATCCCCAGTGGAACTCCTCTTGTGGGAGGGAGTAGGGTAAATGGGATGTTACATACAAGTTCTTGACAACAGATCCATCTTGATATCATCCCAACTGATGGATTGTTACAAGATTGTTGCCAGGCCTTGGTTTTTGCCACCTTTATCTTATATTACAATTACAGCCCCAAAGAGAAAAGTAGTAAATATAGTTTGAATCCTTTCCTAACTGAATCTCCCTCCCAAGAAAAAACAGAAAATGTTTTGTCAGAAAAACAACTTCTGCCAAGTAATCTTCCTTTCCTAACTGTTAATATACTTCCCATCATGAGTGAATAACAGAGTTGGGAACTGAAAGGGACCTTAAAAATAAGCTGTGCCAATTTCCCCTTTTTACAATTGGGGAAACTGAGAATCTGGGAGATTAAGTGACATACTCAAAGTCAGATAGCAGCCAGCAGCAGAGGTAGGATTCCAAGTCTTGCCTAAATTAGTTACTTAAGAAATATTTTTCTGCTTGATTGAAGGCTATTATTATTATTGATTGTATTGGGCTAGGGTGACTTGAGAGAGCAGAAATGGAGGCATAAAAAATAAATTGTCTTGTGTGATTGTTGAATAATATTTATCTTAACTAAGCATTAAAAACCCTCATCATTTTCTCTTTTCTTTCTCCTATGTATATAGTATCTTTATTTTCATAGGAAAACAATATTCCCTCATTCTGAGCTGACAATATGAAGCTGAGATTTTATATGGTGTGGGTTTAGCAGCAAACAGGATCTAATCAGATGGGATTTGTTTTTTTATTGATCTTGTTATTTCTTGGTTACAGCAGAGGAGATGAGATTCAATAGAGAGGAATTAGGGAGACAGGCACTTCAGAGTGAATCTGTTTTCTTACAAACGAGGGATGATGATAACAGCTAAGAATTTAAGTGTAAAAGAAAATAAATGCAAAGAGTCAAAAGTTTCAAAATAGTTAGATGAACTCAGATATTGACCAAAATGTTAGCTAATTCAAGGGGAAATGCATCAAATTAAACCAAACACTATAAATGAGCGTGTTAGATGAATTGATTTCTAAGATCTCTTCTCTCTGTAATTCCCAATACCTTAACCTCACAAAAAGATTTAGGTTGAACTTCACAGATGAGGTGGCTAGCATCTTTAATTAGTGTTGGTTAAAGCTACTTCATTTATCTTGATTTAAGCAATGAAGGAAGTGGGATTGAGTTTCCTAATCTTTTGGTGGGGGAATATGAATAATCTTCATGTGATAGCAAAAGAGTCTGGGACTTTGAAAAAATATGTTGATATAAAAGTTATAAAAAAGTAGTGCTTTAGTGGGAGGAAGAAACAAAAAAAGTAAGGGAATATTTGAACAAAAATTAAACTAGCTACCAGAAAACACAGAGTATGTAGCTGGATGAAGCATAAACCGGATGAAGGGGAAAAAAAAGTTGTTTTGTAATAGCAAATGAATTACTCTCGTTCAGTTCTGCAAATAGAAGTGAACTAAACAAACAGCCATGGTGTTATTAGATAACTTAATTGTGCCAGGCAACATAAAAAGATCTGTCTTCCCATTAGGGTAAACAACACAGGCTTAGGATTCTTCCTTAAATAGACTTATCGTGCTGCCTAAGCAGAATTTTTAAAAATTTCATTGTTTTATAAAATTACCATAGTGGGCTTGGGGGTCAAAGAATAATGTATTCTTCCTGCCTATACTCTTTTAGTGTTTCAGAAAAGCTGGGTGAAATGAGGGGGAAAAATGGTGCAAAAGGGAGTAACCATTACAAGTGAAATATTACTGATGACACTCACTCCCAATGCAGAGCTGACTTTCAGAATCTCTTTAGCAAAGTATTTACAGGTGCAATATCTCTGTCCTTCCCCAACACCTCTTATTCTACTCTGCTCGTATTATGTACGAATTATCTTTAGGTTGTTATTAAATCTATTTTTTTTTCTTCAGAGGGAAAGAAAATGATGTACATTGTATACTGTATTCAAGATAAGGGAAATGCCAGATTAAATTTTTCCCTTTTAATGAAATAGTGTTTCCCTCCCAACTTATAAAATGCTGGACTGTTAGTATACTTTACTTTTATCTCCTTTATGCTTACTTGACTATTCCAGTTAGTCTGTTTGAGAGATGAATGGTATATAAAAATGAGATATCATTTTAATCTGGGAAAGGGAAAAAATTTCCATAGAAAATCATGAAAAAATAACAACCAAAGTTCTTAATCTGGAGTCTTTGAATTTGTTTTCCAAAAATATTTTGAAAACTGTTTTTCAGTATAATACTTTTCCTTTATAGTTTTATGTGTTTTATTTAATGTATTGAAAAATATTCTAAGAAGGGATCCATAAGATTTGCCAGACTTCCAAAAGGACTCATCATATAAAAAAGGTTAAAACCCCTGCTTTAGAATTTAGACAGACTCTCTGAGATGGAAAAGGTTAACCACAATGCCTTTTTGGAGGGAAATGATTTTATGGAGGCAGTTCAATTATTCCAAATATAAGCTCAGATATTAATTACTGTTATAACTGTTGTTCTAAAACATCTTAATTAACTTAGAAAGATTTTTTAAAAATAGAGTACTGAAAAAATCTTATGTTGAAAATGTTATGTTCAAATATAAAGACTAAAGGCCCTTGGACAAATGTGTTCAGGCTTTTAGGGCAATTCAAGTTCTTAGTTCTTAGTAGCTACAAACTGAATGCTATTCGTCCATAGGTAAGGGCTCCATTTAACTCCCCATTTCTGTCCAGATAATGGCTGAGTCCAGACTTTTCTTCTTGACCTGGTAGTTCAGCATGGATTTACACCCCAGTGATAAATTAATCTGAAAGGGGAAACCACCCACTAGCTGTGTCAGGAGGTCAGGGCCTTAGAGAAATTTAGAAGGGAATGGAGGAATTGGAGCTCCCAGTAGCTGGGCACCTGCTGCTCTAATTGATTTGACTCTTCCCTCTTTAGCCCAGACCAGGTGATGCAAGGCAGGAGGGAAGGAAGCAGAAATCCAAGGATCAAAGGAGAAAACATCAAGTTCTCCTGAATAATAAGATTGCAGAGAGTAGAAAATGGAAACTTTTTCTCCCTGTTCTTTGATAGGTAAGATTTATTAGAATTTTGGGTATATGATGATATAAGGTGTTTTAAAAAATACATTTTATTGATTCTTTTTGTTTTTATATCACTTAAGTTTCCTATTGTCTCCTTTCTCCAATTTCTTTCAGAAAGCTATCCCTTATAATAAAAAATGTAAATATATAAAGAGGTTAATAAAAGTAACTATATCACAGAAGTCTAATGTCATATGCTATGGACCTCATTTATGGTTCTCTACCTTTACAAATTGGATGGGAAGTTTCTTTCCATAAATCTCTATCTTTTTGGAACCAAGATAGGTCATTATAAATCTGTTATCTTTTAGTTTAAATTGTTTCATCATTACTTTTGTAGTCATGCTGTATATTGTTTTCTTTGTATTTCTTGTTTTAATTTGCATCTGTTCATAGAAATCTTTCCATGGTGTTGGGTGATTTCTAATAAGAATGTAACTTTTAAAACAGATTTGAAAACAACAATTTTCTTTATATTAAATTTCTTGTCAGAAATTTTTATGTGATAGTCTTCCCCTCCACCCCGAAAGTCTAAAAAAACTTTGTTTAATTTTTCAGGTCCTCCGTAGTTTAAATGAAATCAGTCACAGACACATTTCATAGTTTTCTCATAAATTTATCTCTGATTCTGTCATTTCTCCTTAAGAAAAGAAGGCCCAATTTCAAAGAGAGTTTTGATATCTCACAGCCACATGGGCCCCACCTTGCTCCTAGCTCTTATTGAAGTTGACAGAAAATTTTCTTGATTCCATCTTAAAGTTTCTTATAATGAATTAAGGGAATAGAAATTTAGTTTTCATAAGATAGCTCAAGTTACCCAGCAACGTTTAAAAAGCAGACCCTCATGCTTTATTCAAAGGCAATGAGGATTTTTGCTCAGGATCTTTAATTCAGTGTTTACTCATAAAAATCAGAAAAAGTTCAATGAGGACTTATTGACTTTTCACATTCATTTGTTAACGTGAGACATTCTAGTTTCTGATTTGCAAGCTTGTCAAATAGTGTCATAACAAAGATGCAGATTGCAGGAGGTGGCATTAAACTATAAAATAGGATTCATCTGATGAAAAATAATACAGCTATTTAATCTACAAAATTGGGAAGTTGTTTTCTTGACTTGTTTGGCAATTGGGATGTTTAATGAAATTAGATACATAACATGTTCAAGTGGAATATTTGTTCACAAAGAACCATGTGACTACATGTTTTAGAAAATCATTCAGTGAGCGTTAACATGATATTTAATGGAGAATATTTTTAAAATCAAGGGAAGATTTGTGATTTTTATTCTGTTTGTTTCAGGTCCAGAAAGTAAAGCCAAATATTCTTCTTTTCAAAACACCTGGGACTTGCCTTGGACTACCCCCCCCTCCCCAACTGAGTATAAATTGTTTTTCCCCCCAATTGTCACAGGCCTGTGATTATCATGGAATGTGAAATCCTGGTTAGGAAGCTCCCCATACCAAAGAAGATCAGTAATCCCTCTATTACTAGTTTTAGAGAACTACCTGGAACATTGAAGAATTAGGCACTTGCCCAAGGTCTCAAAACTAGTATGTTGCAGAAGTAACCCAGGTCCTCCTAACGCTCAGGTTGGCTCCCTCCTGTCTGCCAGGCTTTCAAATTAATTAAAAATCATACCTAAAATTTCCTTGATGTAGGAAACTTCTGGTGTGAAAACACCTTCTATCAATGCAGATCATTAGTAACTATTCCTTTAACTGATTTTAACTTTCATAGTTACTTGAAATCACTAAGAACTTAATTATTCTCTCATATAACCGATCTACTGTTTTAGACAGGACTTGGATCCAGGACTTCTTGAATTCCAAAGGACTCTCCATCTACTATCCCCATGTTTTCCCCTCATGCTAAACAGTAACAATAATTAAATTTGGTGTATGGTGCTTTCAGGTTTTTAGAGACTTTGTACATATGTCATGGGATCTTCACAACTCTCCTGTGAAGTAAGACCTATTATTTTTCTCACTTTAGATGAGAAAATTGAGACAATAGCTATGGGGCCTGATATAATTAAATTTTCTGTAAGCAAAAAAGCATTTTAAATTCAATTTTTGAATTAATATCAGATATATTATATATATGTGTGTATATACATATATACACACATATATATACATATATATCATACTTATGTCTATGCATGACATGTAAGACATATAGAAGACAATCTTATATAGTGAAGAGGTTAGGAAGTGTTATAATTGAAGTGATTTCATTAATAGTAGCATCTATCAGAAGAATTATATGTGTACACATAGTAATTTAAAGTTTACAAAGCTCTTAAAATATGTTTTCTTATTTGGGCCACAAAATAATCCCATAAAATCAGTATTTCTATCTCTATTTTACATAGCAGGAAACTGAGGTTTAGAAAGGTGAGATAACCTGCACATGGACCCATGTATTTGTAAGTATTTGAATCAGATTTCAAACATGGTATTTCTGACTTCATGTTCATTATTTGATTCATCACTTGATTCCACACTATATTTCATGCTTAACAAATATTTTTTTAAATTTTTAAATAGTTTTTATTTACCAGATATATGCATGGGTAATTTTACAACATTGATAATTGCCAAACCTTTTGTTCTAATTTTTCCCTTCCTTCCCCCCCCCCCCCCAGATGGCAGGGTGACTAATACATGTTCAATATGTTAAAGTATAAATTAAATACAATATACATGTCCAAACAGTTTTAACAAATATTTTAATATTTATTTGTTTTTCTAATTTTCTTTTATCTCTTTCCCCTACAAGTAAATTAGAGATACAGGTTGGACTTATGATTCAATGGTATAGGCAACTCAATGCTGGGAAAATTTTCTTTTTCAATGCAGATCAGCACCTTCAAGTTATAGCATTAAAAAGACAGAACATTTAAAAGTTAAGTGACATGCTCAGGGTCACACAACCAATACAGGTAAGAATGGGAAGCCCTCAAATACAGGTTTTTCTAGCTTCAAGCTCAGCTCTCTATCTATGTCTCCCTACTTTCCTCTCCACCCCCACCTTACTTACCATAGAAAATAGGCAAACTCCTATACTGGAGTGGAAATGTCTCCATTGAAATGATTTTATATAATTGATCTGTGATGGGTTCAGGCCTTTGTTAATTTCTTGATCTTATTAGGCATTCAACAAATGTTTTGCAAATTGAATTTGAGTGGTTTAGAGAGATTCTATTAATCCGTTGTTTTTCTTTTCTTTCTTGTTTAAAAGAAAAACTGTGATTATATCAGGATGGGAAAGCTGGGTTGAATGGTTAACCTTCAAATAGTGTTAAGAAGTCTCATTTCTCAGCAATAATGGTTGAGGGAGTTGTCTTTTTCAGGGAGTGTCAAACTCGCATCTCTTGCTACTGCTGAAAACTTCGCTTAAAATTTATTGTCATTTAGTGCAAAAATTGATGAGAACATAACCTTTGTAAGGTTTTTTTGTTTTATTGGCCATAAAAGATAAAATATGGAGTATAAGGAAGTAAAATAGTATTTTGTTAGGCTGGGAGATGGATTTATGCTTTAACAAAGTGATAGAATAATCAGTGGGTCATAAAGATCAGAGTGTCTGCCTCCTATCTCTTCTTTTTTATGTATGTATTCAACAAGCTTCTCTTTGTGGTTGTCAAGCCCATGGGAGCTCACCAAAACACCAGGCTCCTTTTGTCCGAGGGTATTAACTCAGCTGTTTAGATCAAGAAGAATATAGTGGAGGCTTCTGTTGCAGACATTAAGCAATTGGGATAAGTCTAAATGAAATCAGATACTTGACATGTGCAAATGGGATGTTTGTTCACAAGGGACTCTGGGCTACATTATGTCTTGAATGAACAGGCAAAAACAAAGTGTTTAAGTTCAATTGAACAGAAAAAAAAGATCCTGATTTTTGGGAGTTGGGGTGGGGGGAAGGGTGGCCAAAGGATGCTGGAAAGAAATGGAAAAAAAGTGAAATAAATAGATATTTAGGAAGGCAGCTTTGCATATCAGATAGAGAGGTAGCTGAAAAACACCAGAAAACGCTCTTTGGGATTCACTTCTACCACATAATGACTGTGTGATCCTATTCAAGTCACTCAACTTTTCAGTGCTCTATACAAATTTATAAGTTGCACTCTAAGTTGCTGAGAAAGTGGAGAGAATTTTCTCATCTGAAAATTCCCTAAAGCAGTAAAATGATGACTCAGTCTAAATCCTTATCTCTCTCTTCAGAAGGAAATTATTTAAAATATGAACATGAAAATACTTGTTTGTAATAAATGGGATCATAAAGTAAAAAAAAATCCCTCTGAAGGCATCCCCCTCCCCAAATAATCCAACTAACATGTTGGTGACTTTTCCATTATTAGTTTCATTATCGCCATCATGCTTTCCAAGGATCTCTGGAGAAAGTTCAAAAAGAAGTATTAACTTTGTTACAAGAGTGGTTCAGGGGAGTCAGACAATACTTATGGTTCTTTGCTGTTTAGACCTGTTGCTTTCTTTTTCAGGACTGGCATTCTGGGACATAGTAAGGGAATAAGATACAGGTTCAACTCAAATATTTGTAATTATATAGGATTTTTTCTGCCCATGTAAAATTGAGTTAAATACTGATAAGATGAATACTTTCTTAGTTCATTTGGGAGAAAAATCTTCCTTTTACTCCACAGCCTCGGGACTATTGATTGAGGCTTAATTAAGAAAGATTCTCCACGAATCTCCTGGCATAGAGCCCTCTTTAGGAGAAGTAGAATTGTAAAGGAAATGAGAAGCTAATCACAGGGAGACTAGAATACAGGGGATTCACTATCCCTTTTCCCACCTTCCTTTTATTTTTACCTCCAAATCTCTGGTACGTATTCAAGTGAACTCTGTTTCCAAGCCCATCTGTGACCTTTAAGGCTTTTTTTTTTCCTCCCCTCCTTCCAACTTTGTTGTTGTGAGAAACAGATCATTAGCATTTCTTGAACAAATGGACATTCAAGTCTACTCAGAACATTCTTGACCTTTAAATTTTACTTCTTCAATGTAGAAAATTCTACTTTATCTAGAAAATACAGACAACTAACAGATATGTATATATGTGTATATATATATATATATATGTACACACATACATACATATATATATATATTAAAGAGTGCTCCAAATCACCAATAAGAAGAAAAATGCAAAACAAAAATAGTTCTATGGTTTTATCTTGCACCTAGAAAATTTGCAAAGATGATAAAAAATATGAATAGCCAGTGTTCAAGTTATGGGAAGACAGGCACACATTACATTGTTGATGGAACTACAAATGAGCAAATCAATACAAAAATATTTGAAATTATTCAAATAAAGTGATAAAAATGACCTTACCCTTTTTTAAAAATAGTTTTTATTTACCAGATATATGCATGGGTAATTTTACAACATTGACAATTGCCAAACCTTTTGTTCCAATTTTTCCCCTCCTTCCCCCCCACACATGGCAGGTTGACCAATACATGTTAAATATATTAGAGTATAAATTAAATACAATATATGTATACATGACTAAACAGTTGTTTTGCTGTACAAAAAGAATCGGACTTTGAAATAGTGTACAATTAGCCTGTGAAGGAAATCCAAAATGCAGGTGGACAAAATTAGAGGGATTGGGAATTCTATGTAGTGGTTCATTGTCATCTCCCAGAGTTCTTTTACTGGGTGTAGCTGGTTCAGTTTATTACTGCTCTATTGGAACTGATTTGGTTCATCTCATTGTTGAAAAGGGCCATGTCCATCATAGAGTATTGTTGTTGAATTATCTAATAATGATCTCCCGGAAAATGACCTTACCTTTTGATCCAGAGGTTTCACTACTAATGTTATACCCTCAGGAAGCTATTGATAAGAAAAAAATTTCATATATACAAAAATATTTAATGCATCTTTTTTTGGGTAAAATAAAAGAAATGGAAACAAAACAGATGCCCATTAATTATTGGGGAATGAATAAACAATTTGTACATAAATATTGTAAAATATTGCTATGGTATAATAAAATTATAAATATGATGATTACAGAGAAGTCTGAAAATATTTACATGATCTGATGAAAAGTGAAGTAAAAAAAGTCCAAGATAATAATATGCACAATGACTATAATGACGTAAATGGAAAGAACTGCCACAAAGCAATCAAGAGTGTATTACAAGTTTACAAGGAACAAATCTTAAAGAAGAGAATTGGAAGACATTTGTGTTATACTCCTTTGCAGAGATAGGAGATTCATAGGCATGATACATTGCATATATTTTTCAATGTATACATCAGTTGTATTGATTTTTTCTCTTTTTCCCTATTTTTCTTTTCTTTAAAAATATTTGTTTTACAGATTGGCTTTCTAGGAGAGAAGAGGGGAGGATACTGGTAGAAATTCTGGTGATATAAAAAACAAAAGATACCAATACAAATTAATTTTTTTAAAAAGTTATCCTTAGGTTAGATCAACCAACCAACAAGTATTTATTAGATTCCTCCAATGTGTCAGACATTGCGATAAGTGCTGAGATAAAAATATAGGTGCTGAGAGATCTCTACTCTCAAAGAACGCAGATTTTAATGGGAGAAAATTTTCTACCTCCCACAAAGAGCTGCTAGCAGATAAAAGTGCTAGTTTAGCTCATAAGCCTGTAAACCTAGTTCCAAAGCCCCATTGGTTTAAGACTTTCTCCTTAGTAGTAGAGATTGAATGCCTTGTCCTGCATGGGAACTGGAACAGAATTGATAAACACAAGAGAATTCTACTTCTTTCAGTCTCCTTTGAGTCTTCTCTTAGTTCTCTTTAAGCTTCCAATGTGCTTCTGGCTCACAATTACAAGAGGATAGAGAGAAGAGTCCACCCCTATCCCAGGTTACTGAAGGAAAATATTTTGGGAAGACATGAGAGCAATTTCTGTTGTTGAGATTAAGAAAACTGAGGCTAAGGGAGGTCGTTTGACTTGCCCAGAGTTCCATAGACAGTAAACATCAAAGATGAGAGGGACTTAGATCCTCTGGCTCCCCAGCAAGTGTTTTCCATCTTACAACAATGTTAGAAAGATCTAAGCTCCTACTTCTGAAAGTATTGAGATAATTGTCACAAGTCTGGGACAAAAAATTGGCACATTCCAAGAATTCCAGTTTAGGGAGTTAAGAGCAGATTTTTCCCACCTCAGCAAATTTGTTCACTTCCCTCGCCCCATTCAATATTTGCTCCTATAAAATCTGAAAAACTCTTCTTTTTTTTAATATTTAAAGTCTTTTGCAAACTGGTTTCAACCTACCTTTGAGATATATTATATATTACTCTTCTTTATTATACTCTCTGATTCAGCCAAATTGGTCTCGCTGTTCTTCAAATAAGTCATTTTGCCTCCCATCCCTTGTACCTGAACTCATTGCTTCCTCATCTCCACAACTTAGAATTCCTGGTTTCCTTCAAAGCTTAACTCAGGGACTTCATTCTACAAAAAATGGTGCTAAACTCTCCAATAACTTGCCTTACATTTACCTTGTATATATTTTAAATACTTATTTGGATATATTGTTTCTCTTTGTACAATGTAAAATTCTTGAGGTCACAGTATATATCTTCAGTGCTTAGTACCTGATATATTCTAGTAACATAACTGCTTATTAATTGATTATTTATTGTAAAATTTCATCTATTGGATTGATAGCTTTAGTTTGTCTTGGTATATCTGTTTTATCCCTTCTTCCACATTTATCTTTTTTTCATGTTGATGCAGAATTGCGTAATAGGTTTATCCTTCAATATGATGTTTATATTTAACAGAAATCTTCATTGTTTCAGTTTTAAGAACATTTAATAATACTGGATACCATAATAGGGTGAAAAGAGACTTAATTAGGAGCAGAAGGATCTTTGATTACTCTTTAAGTCACCATCTACTATGGATCTATATGGATATTATTAGATATTTTCTCTTCTCCAACACACACCAAAATCAAAACTGACATCATAATCTGACTTTTTTTCCCCTTGAATTTAGTGCCCCACTTGGAGGTAGCTATTTATAAGGATTTTTAAAATAGTTTTTATTTTATTTATTTGTTTGTTTGTTTATTAAGTGCCTTCATACAAAAATGAATAAAGTCACAGTACTTATTCTCAAGAATATACAGTGTAATGGTGTTATGAGTAAGTTTACCCAGGCATATGCAAGTAAATGTAAGATATATAAAATATAAGATTCAAGCTGAAAAGGCTTGATTCATGTCAGTTTCTTAGAATTGAAAGATAATGACATGGTAAAATATGATTGGGCCAAAAGTGGGAACCAAAGTTCCACAAAAAAAAAATAAAACAAAACCCTAAGAAATAACTAGGGTGGGAGAGATGATTTCTAGATAGGAGACTTGGAATTGGAGTCAGGTAATGTTTTATCAAAGAGATAGCCCAGGAGCGGGGGAGAGTTTTAATAAAAGAAGTGGCTTTTTTTTTTTTTTTAAAGAGATAGCTTTTAATAGGCAGAGATATAGTACTACTATGGTCTTGGCATGGAGAATGACCTGCAGAAATTTTAGGAGATGCGGGAATGAATGATGAGGCTGGGAAATAGCTTCATGACTAACATTGATAGATTAGATATTTTCTTCACATCCCATTAACTTTTAAAATCCTTAAAAAGAGGAATTGTATTATAGACATAGAATAATTACAGTCAAATCTGTGGGATTTAAAAGTAAAACTACTATAAAGATAATGATTTTATGAACTAACATTAGATAACAATATAATCATAAAGGTACTCAGTACAGAGGGCCCAGCTGAGCCAAGTGGGGTTCTCAAGCAAGCCAAACCAATCTCTATAAACAAAGTCTAAAACAAAAGATTTCAAAAGAAAGATAATTCAATTAAAAACCTAACATATAAGATAAATTATTCTAAAAACAGCAGGAAGGTGACTACTAAATCTTCAAAAAGAATTCAAAGATCTCAAATATGCATGGCAAAGGAAAGTGAACATTGGTAGATAGAACAGGATCCTGTGGAAGACCAAGAGAGCATGGAACAACAATAACAAACTCCCATATTTATGCTTAGGTCCCAAATAGATATTTTCTTGCTATTTCAATTACCATTAGCAAACCTTACCTTCTCTTTACTTTTCAAAGAAAATGCTGATTTAGTCGAGTCACTTGAGGGGAAAAGAAAGCATGGCATTTTATACCTGATATGGCCCCAAAATTAAGGGCTCCATGGGCTACTGACATTCTGTCTGTTACATGCCACCTCATGTAAGTTCTGAAAAATAAAAAAAAGCCACAAATGATGATTCAATGCAACCAAAGATAGAAAGTGGGGGGGGGAGAAGGAGGGAAGGAACTTGGTCAAGGAGTCATTATGTTTTAAAATTCAAATATAAAGCCTTCAAGAAGCTATTTCAGACAGGGATATAGTAGTGAAATGTGAGGATCCCTTCCATTCCTAAATGTGGGAAGATTCTTCTGAACTTCTAAGTGCAGCTCCAATGTTGTGCCCAACATAAAAGTGGGGTAGGGCAGGAGAAAAGTCAGAAAGTGACAGTGGAATAGAAAGTCAAAAACATAAAAGATTTCAAAAGTAAGATAATTCAATTTAAAACCCAATATGTAAGATAAATTAAAAAAAAAGATTCTAAAGACAGCAGACGGTTGATTAGTAAATTCTCAGAGAGTACAAAGATCTCAAATATGCATGACAAAGGAAAATGAAGCATTGACAGATGGAACAGGATCCAGTAGAAGACTAAGAGAGCATGGAAAAACAATAACACATCTCCAAATCATTCAAAAGAAACATGACATCTATAAGAGAAGAAATGAGAATGAAACAAAGATCAGAATTTATGGTTTTCATGTTAGAAATAAAATAGCATTCCAGTTTGGCTGGAAAGTAGACTACATAAGGGAGGTTAGTATGAAACAGGTAAAAAGGTGGTTTGGACTCATATTTTGAAGAACTTTAAGGGCTGTGATAAAGTTTTGTAGTGGGGGAGGAAAGTGCTTGTTTTTGGAATTTAAGGAGTCTGATTTAAATCTTGGTTGTACAAGCTACACAACTAGGTGGCACAATGGATAGAATTCAGGATCTGGAGTCAGCAGAACCTAAGTTCATATCTGGCCTCACACACTAACTGTGAGATCCTGGACCAGTGCTTTAGTTTCTTCATCTGTAAAATGAGCTGGAGAAGGAAAAGGAAAACCACTTCAGTATCTTTGCCCAGAAAACCCCAAATAGACTCATAGAGAGTCAGACAAACTGAAATAAATCAACAAAAATAAATTTGTTTTCTTTCATTTCCTGTGTGATCTTAGGAAAATCAACATTTCTGGGTTCAGAAATATTCATTTGTAAAATGAAGGTTTTTGGACTTGATAATTTTCTAAACTTCCTTCAATCTCTAATCTTGGCATTCAACTGACAAAAAAACCACTGAAGTTTTTTTTTTAATCAAGGAAGTGACATGATCAGATATCAAAATATCACATGAAAAATAGCATTTTCCCACAAATGTCTGGAAAAGACATTTATTCTCTTTGCACCTTAATTTCCTTATCTGTAAAATAGGACACTAGTACCTATAGTACCTGCATCACAGGGTTACAGGGATTAAATAAGATAATATAGGTAAAAATACTTTGGAAACTTTAAAGCACTATATAAAGTATTCCAAAAGTAGCTTAAAACAGCCCCAAGAATTTTAGACGACCTTGTAGAAATAACAACTAATTATAATTCCGTGTGTGTGTGTGTGTGTGTGTGTGTGTGTGTGAGTGTGTGATAGAACACCAGCCCTGAAGTCAGGAGGACCTAAATTCAAATCTGACCTCAAACATTTAACACTTCCTAGTTGTATGACCCCCAACAAGTCACTTAACCACAATTGCCTCAGCAAACAAATAAACGACAACAATATGTGTGTATGTGTGTGTGTGTGTGTGTGTGTGTGTGTGTATAAAATGAAAGACTAATTTTCATTTTACTGATGAGGAAACTGAGTTCAGAAAGAGGAAGTGGCTTGTCCAAGATCACAGAGATAGTAAACTATCCTAGGCTGAATTTGAACTCATGTTTTCAAGTTCTAGTAGTCTTTTCTAGTATTCTTTCTAGTTCTAGTACTTTTTTCCAGTTCTAATATTCTTTTCTAATGCTCTTTTTAGTTCTAGTATGCTTTTTAAAAAATTTTTTTTAGCACTCTAGTTCTAGTACTCTTTCTAGTTCTAGTATTCTTTTCTAGTACTCTTTCTGGTTCTAGCAATCTTTTCCAATTTTAGTACTTGTTCTAGTACTTTTTTCTAGTTTTAGTACTCTATCTTATGATTTAATGACTACGCTTATTTATACACTTTTAAAAAAAAATTCTCTTTCAAAGGCAGTTGGGATTGAGTGACTTGCCAGGGTCACACAGCTAGTACGAGCTCAGATTTGAACTCAGATCCTCCTGACTCTAGGGGTTAGTACTTTACCTTCATGCCACTTGGTTGCCCCACAAGTTCTTGTTAGATGTATAAATAGCAAGCGCTGCAATGGAAGTCAGAAATTCATTGCATTTATTCATTGAATAAACATTTATTAAATGCTATGTTCAGGTAGTCTTATGGCAAACAAAAATAATTAAAACATTATTCCTCTTCTCAATGCTCTAATGGCATAGATCTCTCTCTCATACACATATACAATCACAATCTCAAAATCTAGTTGTGGGCCAAATATTTCACTTTTCTCCATTTTTGCAGTATAGCAAAACTAGTGAAACTGACTCTTATCTCCCTTTATTTTCCCCCTACTGTTCTCACTTTGGCTCTAGGCTAGTTAGCAATAATGTGGACAAGAGGAGAAGCATTTGCCTTGTTGCTAATTGATAGTCATATATCAGGTGTTCCTAGAAATTAACAAGATACATTTGTCTAACCCTATCTTTAGCATCCAATGTGCTTGAGATATAGAGCTAGGTTTTTATGGTGAGAAAGATCTGGATGCTACAACCTTAATAGTTTATTCTAATTTTGAAATTAATTTCTGTAACAACCCCCTGAAATCATGATTGACCAGCGCAACCTTCAGAGAAGACCAGACATTCTCATACTTTAAAAAATAAACAATCTTTTCTGAGATGAACTGTGAAGTTGTGTGGTTCTTATGATGAGGAAGATACATTATAGCACATACACAAATACTTATTTATTTTAGACATTTAAAAAAATCAACAGTATTTTATTTTCCCAATTACATGTAAGAAAAAGCAAGCAAACAAACTAAAAAGGTAAAAATAGTATGCTTTGATCTTCATTCTGTATCCATGGATACAGATGGCATTTTCCCCAAGCCTATTGTAATTGTTTTGGACTAATGTACTTCTGAGAAAAGCCAAGTCTATCATAGTTGTTCATCACATAATCTTGCTGTTACTGTGTACACTGTTCTCCTAACTCTGCTTGTTTCACTCAGCATCAGTTCATACAAGTCTTCCCCATCCCTCACTTTCAATGGTCCAAATAGATGCAAAGATAGTTTGCAGTATACAAATAATTATCATCTAATATTATTGGAAATAGTGAAGTCATACAGCAGACAGATGACTGGTCTTAGAGTTGGGAAAACCTAAGTTCAAATCCTTTTTCAATGTTCAATTGCTGTCTGATTCTGGACAAGTAATTTAATTTCTCTCAGTCTTAGTTTTCTCATCTAAGGGTGATAATAACATATGTAAAGGGCTAGAACTAAGCAATGCACTTGGATAATGAAACACGTGAGACTAATTGCCAATTGGACAGTTCCCTATTAACTTGTTTGAAGGTTGACCCTCCCCAGCTGTTCTGTGCTGACTTGATTGGTGGGACAAAGAGGGGGAAGTGATGTGGGGGGGGGGTAGGAGGAGGAAAAGGAAATTGAGACTCTCTCTCTGTCTTTCTCGTGGCGTTGGAGGGAGGAAGGTGTGTGTGGAGATTGCTAGATTTAATCCCCTGACCTTGACCATACAAGATCAAGAATAAAGACATTTAGTGATCCTGACTCCGGCTGATTTCTGGGAAGACAGAGTTCCAGCAAACATATACTTTACACAGTTATTATGAAGGATCAAACGAGATTATATGTGTGTGTATTATAACATACATATAGGTTATGTAAAGCACACTTTACATCTGCAAACTTTAAGTGTAGAAATGTTCAATATTTTTATTAAGGAATATTATTATTCAAGGAAGATGTGATCGGGGAAAGGAGAGATCCAGACAAAGGTTGAATCTGAAGGTTTTTTCCCTTGATATTTTGCAGAGATTTCTTGCTAATGTAATGTAGAATTTACCTAGTTTTGCTTGATCATATAGAGTTTTCAGAGAATTTAGAGAATCTCATAATCATAGAATCACAAACAGAGCTGAAGGGACTATAGAAACCATTTAGTCCAACCCCACTTCAGCCCCCATTTTACAGATTAGGAAATTGAGGCCTACAAAAATTAAGTAACTTGCCAAAGACCACCGGGGTAGGAAATGGTAGATATTCAAGCCCTGGCCCTTGGACTGTAAATCCAGTGCTCTCTCTCAGTGGCCACACACTGGCTTCCCAAAATGAAGTCCATCTTATGACACAGGAGAAATGGCAACAAGTTTCCACCAGGATCTGAACTTTTTGTTGTGGTTGAATGATTTCAATCATGTCTGACTCTTTGGGCCCCATTTGGGGTTTTCTCAGCAATACATTAGAATGGTTTGCCATTTCCTTATCCAGCTCATTTTATAGATGGGAACCCGAGGCAAATAGGATTGAGGGATTTGCTCAGGTCACATAGCTAAGAAGTGTCTGAGGTTGGATTTGAACTCTTGAAGATAAGTGTCCAGACTCCATGCTCAGCATCTTGTGCTCTCTGGCGCCACCTAGCTGCCCCAGGATCTGAACTAGGGTTGTTGAATTAAAAATCAACTATGCTAATTAGCATTACCCTTTGGAATCCTAATCCAATTTCCCTCCTATTTTTATTTTCATATAAGGAAACAGAGGAAGATGAGCTCATGAAAGTAAGCAGTGGTGGGCCTTGGGTTCCATTTCTTCTAACTTTTTCCTCTCATCTGATTAAAAATCCCTTTCACTTTTCTCTTAATCTGAAGGACAAAGGCCTCCTCTAATAATGTGAGCAGGGAACTCAATGTTCTTTCAAGGGGCCTATCAGGTAATAAAAAAATAGACTTGATGGCAACATGGAAGCCACAGTCCTCTGTACAGGTACCTCTCTTACTGGAAAGCAACCGGGAAGCTCAACTTTCCTGCAGGCCAGAATCTGCTGAGCCTGCAGAACCCTGGGCAGAATTAAAGAGATTGAATTGCAATGGATTGACTCTGCCAGTAATGCCCTGCACTCATCAGATGTCTTCCCTTGTACCTACAGGCAGGGATCACCCAGAGGAGAGTGCCGTGGCAGAGTGCCAGCTGTAAATAATGAATAGTGCCCACATTTGCATCCGTCTCTAGTGCAGCCAGTTTGTGTTCAGCATCATGGACTCAACGAGCCCAAGGAAATGTGACTTCCAGCCAGACTCGGGCTCCATCATTCCAGCGTGCCGAGCTCAGGAAAAGGCAGGGCTGTTCCAAGCAGGCCATCTGGCCTTCTCGAATGTGCTTATTAGTAATAGTGGAGGTGGGTCTATTAGCCTGGGACAAGAACGCAGAAACAGATGCTTTGTTTATGTGTAAAATATGGCTCCCAGCCAAAGCGCTAATCATGATTGCCTCTGAAGTGGGTCTAATCATCTGTATGAGGCGGCATCGGCTCTTATGTTGTTTGTACAAGCTGGTAGTTTAGAGGTGTTGTGTACAAGATATTTGTAGTCATAATTTCTCCAAACAGGTTAAGGCAAACATTATGAGGATCAGCATATTAATGTGCTGTGTTTCAAATTAGAATTATAAACACACTTTCCTCATTGGAGGCCTAATCTGCTAGGAAGAAGCCAGATGTTTAATGATGAAACCATTATTTAGAAGGACCTATCAAAGTAAAACAAATTGTTGTTGTTTAACTGGAGGAAAAACCCTGGTTTATACGAATGAAGTTGGGGAAAGAGGCTGGAATCGTGCATGATACAGACAGACATAATTCTCTGAAGCATCACTTTAGAAACACTGAATTTGCAGGTGCAAATCCTGGTCTCTATTGTACTATTATAGGGGAGCCATAAATACCATGGTCATTGGTCTAAATGACTTATTGAATCTATTCTTGATTTTTATCTTTTTGTGTATCTTTTCAGAAAAAGTCTGTGAACAAAAGAATTGTTTTTCATGGGCACATCTCTCTGATTCCAGCTACCATTCATTATCTTTTGGACTATAACCCGTAAAAATTAAGTCCCTACTTCTGGCTCTATAAGATATAACAAATCCTTTAAGGGCACGCACGTGTGTGTGTGTGTGTGTGTGTGTGTGTGTGTGTGTGTGTGTGTGTGTGTGTTTGTTGCTTCCCTTCCCTTCTTTCTCTTATCATTCTTACAAATTTGAAATCCCATCACAAGAGGATAGGAAGGAGAATCATAATGAAAGTATACATTGAGGGAAATTTTAGAAATCTGGAGTTTAACAAATTATTGTAAATGTAGAAATATTGGAGATTTCCTTACACTGACAAATCACACATCTTTCATGTAATAATAATTTATGGTCATATAGTATTTTACAGTTTATAAAGTGCCAAAGTTCTTAAAAGCTTTAAACTACACTAATGCCTTTGAGATGGCTCTATATTATCTTTTTGGAGCCTCAGAGTCACCCTATGAGATAAGTACCACAGGTTTTATTAACCCAATTTCATAGACATGGAATCTGACATTAAGTATTATAGTACTTGCTCATGACAAGTAAGTACAATAGAGGCCAGATCTGAATGCAGGCTACTGAACTCAGTCCAATGTTCTAACCATTATGTCATAGTACTTCTCCTAACAAGTGACAGTGAATACTGGTTCCCAAAGCTCCAATTTTTAATCTTCCAAATCTTTCCAAACCCAGATTCTCCTTGTTTTATCCATTTGGCTTTTTTTTCCCTGAATCTTTTTTTAGAAAATGTTAAATGAAATCATTAAATGAGATAATGTGCATTAGGTTCTTTGTAACCAGGAAGAGCTATAGAAATGTAAGCTGTTATTATTCTTAGTTTTTTTTTTTTTTCCCTGCCAATATAACAGAGACTGTTGATACATATGAGCTTATGGTAATTACTGACAGCAAGAAGAATATCAGGTTGAAGTGGCTATATCTCAGTGGAGAGTCATAGGCTGAACTTCAGCTTTTTTACTCCTTAAAGCTAATCTAATAAAAGTTTAGAAGCTATCAAAGGACTGAAAATACTGCAAGGTGCCAAAATCTTGTGTAACTTCTTTTTATAAAACTAGGAGACTGGAAGTAACCTTGAGTAAGACTTTTAATCAATGACAATTACTTTAGGCAGGATCAGAATCAAATAATTCCAAACAGATGTGACTCTGTCCTATTTCTAAAGATCACCAAAGAAATCTAAACCCAAGATCACCATTTCTATTACTGACACTACCAACCTCTGGCCAATTTTGACCCCTCTCTCTCCTTGACTATCACTCTACCCTTTTATCCTTCAATCAGTAAGCTGGAAAATTCTGCTAATGGTTCCTTCACAGTGTCTTTCATATCTGTCTTTTTTGACTATTGCCCTAGTGTAAGCCCTCATTAACTTTGGCCTTCAAAATAATTTCTTCAAGTCTAGTTTTTCCTTCTTCCTATTTATACCTTATATCGTTGCCAATCAAGTTCTGATCATGTCAGATAAGGCACAAACTCATTGGTGTAGCATTCAAAAAACTGCACAGTCTTAGAATTGGAAGTCTTATTGGCAATAGGAAAATTTTGTTGAAGGGGAATTAAGAAAAACTTGAATTTCAGCTGGATTGGCTTTGATATTTTCTTTGTATGGGTGCATAGGGACCAACACATTGCTTTGGCCTTAGAAATGAAGTATTAATGTGGTATTCTTGCTTTCCTTACATAGACTGGTATATTGGGAGTTTATGTGGCTTTTCATAAAATACTCAGTGATTTGGATTATAGTCCTTGCTAGTTGTATATATCAGGTCCAAATCTTAAAGGAGAGTAGGAATAGAATGTTAGTTTTTGAGAGCAAGAATTGTTTCTGTCTTTTTCTTTGCTCTGGCACATAGGTCCTTGTTGATGATAGATCCTTAGTCCTTGTTGAATTGGATCCTTAGTCACCCTATCATATAATCCTTAACTTAGAAAGTAGCTCTGAAGTTATCTACTCCAGTCTATTCACTGAATGTGAATAATTGTTTCAACATGACAATCACCTAGCCTCTCTAGTGATAGACAACAATATTTCCAGAGATCATCCTATTTTAAAGTCAGTTTTTGAAAAAGGTTTTCCTTAACGCTCAGTAAAATCTGTCTCATGAGGCAGCAGGGGTGACATGAATAGTCTCAGGTTGGTTGGGAAGACTTATCTCCTTGAGTGAAAAATTAGCCTCAGATACTTACTATGGGACCTTAGCCAAGTCACTTAATTCTATTTGTCTCAGTTCCTTTATCTGTAAAATGAGTTGGAGAAGGACATGGAAAACCACTTCAGTATCTATGGCAAGAAAACTGCAAATAGAATGATGAAGAGTTGGACATGACTGAAAATGACTAAACAACAAAAATCTATTTCTTCGCAACTTTCACAAATTGGTTGTAGTTCTCGGGTTAAACAGAGCTAATCTAACCCCCTTTTCATTTGACAGCCCTTCAAATATTTGGAGACTACCACATGTCCATTCACCAAAATATTTTCAACTTTGTTGACTCTCATTCTTTTTAAATGATGTTCACAAATATTAGTTGTGAATTTCTTCTCCCTTCAGACTATTTCCCTTTGTGTTCCCTAAATATTTTCAAAGTCTTTCTTAATATATAGCACTCCAGAAAGAAGACAATACTCCAGATTTAGGTTGATTAAGGTAAGATACAGAAAGATTCATATTTCTTTCTTTTTTTTTTTTCCAAACGTACTGCAGGCTAATTGTTTCTTACCCATCCTCTACTTTTATATACAAATCTACATGTTATTAGTGCCTATGTATGCATGTAAGTGTGTACATATGTGTATATATCATGTCCCAGACCTGGCTTCTGGTTTTTCTTTGGATTTGGAGTCAGGAAAAACTAAATTTAAAATCTTTCTCAGACACTTTTATAGCTGTGTAACTGAACAAATCACTTAATCGATCTGACCTTTAGTTTTTTCATCATAAAATGGGGATGGTAATAACTCTTATTACTAGTAACAGTGTTGTTGTGGGTTTCAAATAAGATTATTTATGTAAAGTACTTTACAAACCACAAAAGGTCAGATAAATCTGAATCAACATTTTCCTCAGAATTCTCAAGGGAATAGTAACATTTGCTGCATGTGGATTCCAAAATGCTTTTTTTCCATGACTTAATTTTACTGAAAAAATGCTTTATTTCTGTGCTGACAGGTTAAGTGGTAGCAGATAAGTTCAGACTAAGAAATGAGGATCTGAGTGGACACTGTTGTTCAAAGTCACAGAGGCATTTCAAGAACAGTTAGAAAAGTGTGGCGGAGAAGAGAGGTAGGGAATCACAGCACGATATGACCATGAATTTGCAGGTACCAGGGGAATTTGAGAATAATGATGCCAGGCTTGTGGACTGATATGAAATATAGAATTATTAATAGAAAATTCATTGAAGTGGAATTGGCTAGTATAGAAGAGAAATCATTTCTATTTATGCTCTTATTTAGAATCATAGAATTTCAAAGTTGGAAGACACCTCAGAGGTCATTGAATCCAACCTTTTCCTTAATATGAAAACCTTCCATAATATATCCCCAATAAATATATATTATAATATATATTCCTTCAGGGATAGGACTAGTTTTCTCCATCTCCAAAGAAGAACTTGGTTCAAACTATAACCAAAAAAAAAAGATTAAAGTCGGTCAGTTAGGTACTTACTATGTGCAAGGTAAAGAAGAGGAAAAACACAGTCCCTGTCCTTAAGAAGCTTACATTCTAATAGGGAGACAACATGCAAACCACTGGTTATGTAGAAGATATATACAGAGTAGATGGAGGGTAGTCTAGGAGGGAAAGGTACTATATGTAAGGCAAAGAAAGATAAAAACAAAATCCCTGTCCTCCAGAAGCTTACATTTGAATGGGGGAGGGGGAAACACATGCACATAACTAGGGATGTAGAAGATATATATGATAAATGGAGGATGGTCTGGGAAGGGAAGGCATTAGCAGTAGGGATTGAGGGGAAAGTTGAAAAGACCTGCTATAGAAGATGGGATTTGAGCTAAATTTAAGAAATCCAGGGAAATTAGCTAATAGAGGTGAGAAGAGAGAAGGACATTCTAGACATGGGAGATAAACAGAAAGTCAGGAGATAGAATGTTCTATGAGGGATTGAAACACTGGATCAAAAAAAAATCCATGGAGAAGAGTAAAGTATAACAAGATTGAAAATGTAGAGAAAATCCATGATATGAGGTTCTGTCAAACTAGATTATAGATAGATAGACAGATAGATAGATAGAAAGATAGATAGATAGATAGATAGATAGATAGATAGATAGATAGATAGATAGATAGATATTGTAGAGGTCATATTTAAATGTGTAAAATATAGGACAGCTAAGTGGAGCTATGGACAGATGCTGTGCCTAAAATTAGAAAGACACCTTCCTGAGTTCAAATCTGGCCTTAGACACTTACTATCTATGTCACCCTGAACAAGTCATTTAACTCTGCTTGCTTCTGCTTTCTCATCTGTCAAATGAGCTGGAGAAGGAAATGGCAAATCCTCCAGTATCTTTGTCAAGAAAATCCGAAATGGGATCATGAGGAGTCAGCTATGATTAACTGACTAAACAATAAGAAATAATAGGGAGTTACTGGTATTTATTGAGTAGAGAAGTGACATGATCAGACTTGAATTTAAGGTACATAGGTACCTTAGTGGAAGGTGGATTGGAGTGAGGAAAGATTAGAGGCAGAGAGATCAACTATAAAGACATTACAATAGTTCAGGAGTGAGGTGATTTGAGCCTGACATCAGGATGGAGGCAATGTGAGTGGAGAGAAGGAGGCATATGCTACAATTATTGCAAAGACAGAACCATGAAAACTTGGCAATGTATTGAATCCGTGGACTGAGTGTGAAAGAAAAGATGAGGATGATACTCAAGTTAGGAGCCTGAGTGTCTGAAACAATGATAGTATCCTCAACAATAATGAGAATTTTTTGAAGAGGAAGAATTTTAGGAGCAGATAACAAGGTTAGTTCTAGACACACTGAATTTGAGATGTCTTTGTCTATGGAATATTTGGTTCAATATGTTCAAGCTGCTATTAGTGATGTGAGATTGAAGCTCAGGAGAGAGGTGAGTGCTATATATAGGTCTGGGAATAATCTGCAAAGAAATTAAGTTGAAGTGGGATGATAAAGCATTTAACAAACTCATAATCTTAATGTTGGGCAGGATTTTGGCAGTCACCTTACATAACTGCTCACCCTCTGCCAGTACCTCCAACAAATGGCCAGCAAGGCTCCCTTTGAATACCTCCAAAAGCAAGGAGCTTTACATCTCCTGAATCAATCAATACTATTGTTGGATAGTTGTAATCATTTGGATGCTCTTTCTTGTATTGTACCAAAATTGTTCCTTGTTATTGCTTCCATTGGTCCTAAACCTACCGCCTGGACCAACAAAGAAAAAAAAAAGTTTTCTCCCCCTTCTACATTGCAGGTCCTCATCAAATATTGGAAAGCAGTCATTATGCTTGCCTCTATTATTCTTCGATGCTTCACAACCTCTCCATTCTTTCACAAAGGATTTGTTCAGATTGTTCAGAAAAAGTAATCAACATCACAGGACAGAAGGCTGAATGGAGAGGATGGTGGGAGGTAGATGAGGACCACAAAAAAAAACAAGAGGGAGAGGCAATACCTTTTGGAAAGTTAACAGAATCTATGATAGTTCATCTGAGCTTCAGGGAGACTTTATAAGCGAACTATTGCTCAGAGGAGAGGAGCCAAATTTTCCCTTAATTAAAAAAGCTGTTAGTTGTGCTTGAAAGAACACTATTGTTCCAATTTGTTAAAGAATAAAATCCCAGATTGAAGAACCTGAAAGAAAAACTCCAGGGAAAAGAATAACTGGCTGCTATTGTTGTGACTTGTCATCTGAAATATCCCAGCCATGAGATCAAAGGTGAAATGAGGAATGATTTTGTTGCTTATTATACTTTGGGGATCTTCAAAATATAACAATTTCCAGTTGATAGTTTTGAACAGTATTGTAGGTGCAGCTAGGAGGAGCAATGGAAAGGGCACCAGGTTTAGTCAGAAAGACCTGAATTAAAATAGACTCAGACACTTAATAGTTGCATGACGCTGAGTATGTCATTTAAGCTCCATCTGTAAAATGAGCAACAACAATATTCTGCCCAGGTCTCTCCTTCTAACCTGCCATATCCCACTAGATCTTTATAATAAGCAGAGTTCGTTAGGATAGCTACTTTTGTTTTTGGTGGTTTTTTTTTTTTTTTTTTTTTGGTTGTCAAGAAGGTATTCATTGTTGCAAAAGAGCAAAACAAAAACAAGGAAATTTTATTTGTAATGTAATGATTGTATCCTAAAAGGAATATTGGGTTGGGGATAAAGGATCATGACAATATGAGTTTGGATCCTGCCTCTGCCTTTCAGTAGCCAGTATGACCATAAGCAATTCATTTAACATCTCTGAGCCTCAGTTTATTCATCTGTAATGGAAATAATAACACCTGTAGTGTCTATCTCACAGGATTGTAGTGAGCCTTCAAAGAGATGTATACAAAACACTGTGCCATAGAATTCAGCTCTCTCATTATACACATGAGAAATCTAAGGCTCAAGGAGGATTAACAGATTTACACATAATAGTAAATGGCAGAATCACAATTTGAGCTCATCTTCTTGCTTGAATCGCACAGCACATAATATTCTGGCTCTATGATACAAAGATGAAATAAGAAGACCTTGTCCACAAAGATCCTTGAATGGTGTGAAGTCATTTGTATGTGACAAATAGCAGCATTGATATTTGTGGGTCCATTGAATGCCTTGCAATTTTTTAAGATGCTGTCTTCCCATTCTATGTGGTTGGTGAAACTTCCACGTGATAAGACCTTTCTGCCTCTTAATAAATTTAGTTAGAGTATAAAATTTACCTGCCATTTACTAAGTCCTGTTCAATAGTGAATATTCTTAGAATAAGAAAATCAAATGTTGAAGGAGCTCAGGGATTTTCAGTGCTATGTCATTCAAACTTTAAATTTGGCTCTTTCCTAGCCATTCAAAACTTCTTGATTATAAAAAGTTTCTCCAAAGGCCATGTTTTTAGTCTATAGACTATAGCTTATTAAATCTTTGTGAAAGATTTAATAGGCCTTTTCATTTATTTAAGAAAAAAATAAAAGTTCAACTGATTTTTATATTGCAACAGAACAAACATCACATATTTGCCTTTTCTATAGTCTAGTCACCATCCAGTCATCCCTCAATTTATGAAGATACAGCTTTTCCCTTTCAGTTGCTTTTATTACCATTTATTCTCTTTGAGGAATGGATCCTGAATAAACTGATAAAATTGTCTTAAAATTGCTTTGAAAATAGGAATTTGATTTTACAAATGAATCTGTGAGGGAATCTTCTTTCTAAAGTATACCTGTTACATCTAAATGACTTGAAGGTGTAAAAAAGAATATCAAGTTGAAAATTATTTGATGCATATATATATATCATGAAATTTATTTATGCCTGCAGTTAGTACTCTATGTCATGAAGTCTAAAGAATTTAATGATATAATGTACTGAATTCTACTGGCAAGAGGGGAGTAAATTTGATAGGTCCATTAACTCTTTCAGTCCCTTAGGACCCATTTAGTAAATTATCTCTTCTAGTGTACCTAGTGGTCCCCATGAGGACTGAGAAAGTTAATGTCCCTGTCAAAAGTGAGCAACCTTACTCCCAAGCCCTACACATTGGAAGGATCAGCCCCAATGTCTCTGAATTACTTACAGATGTGAAAAAATATCTTTATTTTCTATTTGATGGCTCTTCTGGATAATGTGAGGAATTACAGAATAATACCTTAGCTTGAAAAGGATTTTACTGCAAAATAAAATCAAGTCAGATTCTCAGCTGTTGCCTGTTAAGTGCTGGTTTGACATTTGAAATTACCTTTTAACTTAGAGATTTGGAAAATATCCACAAATAATAGCTACAACCTTCATCTACTTTGAACCCATTTGGTAATGGCAGATAAAGGCAGTCCTTTTGTTTGGGAGAATTAGATTTAAGCATTTTTGGATGAAGGTTTAAGAAGAGAAGATTTAAAAATAGAGTAGCTATTAAAAAACTTCAAGGTCCAAATTTGTGTTCACTTTAAAATAAACAATTTTGATTCTCTAATTTTTTTTCTACAAGGAAATTGAAGCTATATAAGATGATACTGACATTGAAAAGGAGTAAAAGTATTATGGTTTTTAAAAAGTTCTTTTGATCTTTGGATCAAAGTTAAAAGTGACAGTAAGACATTGCCACTTTTTTGGTTACCTTACTTTTTATAGAACCAACAATTCATTAATATGTTTTTCTAAGTGTTTGTTAATGACTCCAAAGATAAGACCATAGTTTTAAAAAGAAACATATTGTGCTGGGTGGTCTCCCACCCAGGAATTAATTTAGTCCTATGTCCTTAAATAGATAAAACAATGGAGTTGTTTGTTCATGCTGAGAAAGACAATAGGTTAGAAACTCCATTGAGAGTATTTGATTTGCAAAAATCATTCACTTAAAAATTGTTACTCATATGTTGAAATAATAAAAGTGCCTATTGTCAAATATAATGGACATAAACTCTGGTCTTGTAAATATTTATATTTTATTTGATAAGTTTTACTATATTTTATTTTGTGGGAACTCTTGAATGTATAAGGATACATGTTTGGTTTTTTTCAGGATAGTGTCCATTCAGAGTATGCTTCTATTTTGTGAAGCTTGGTTATAGACCAATGGGAACAGGGAGAATAGAAGGTATATTCTGACATGAACTTTTGAGTGAGAGAACAATTTTGCTTAGGGCTAGAAGTAAAACAATAAAGTTGATATTGACAGAGAGGATAGTCTTGTCCTGAGTATCAAGATTTTAAGTTAGGGGAAGTTTTTATCTAAAGGATTTCAATCAATGAAGTATTAACTATGAGGAAAGATAGTTTTAGTATTGATGAGTGTAACTAATGCTTGGAGATGCTATGACAATGAGATCCATAGGGAGAGGAAGAGAGAACAGCATATTCAGAATAAAAACTATTTTGAATAGAGGATGGACTTAAATAGAAAAAAAATCTATGATGTTTATATAGAAATGGACATTTTATTCTAGTTAAGATTGTATTAATTTACCTAGATAAGTATGTGAGGGGATAAGTATAGCGGAATGAGAATAGTGAAAAGAAGGAATAGTCATCAGGAATCAAGTCAGTAACTAACTCTGTGATCCTGGGCAAGTCATTTCTACCTCTATTTCCTCATCTGTAAATGAGAATATCACCTATCTACTGGTATGTGAAGATAAAATGAGATATTTGTAAAGTGGTTTCCAATCCTTAAAGCAGTATATGAATTCTAACTATTATTATTATTAGCAACAATAATGATAATAATTTAGGTCTTCTCCATAATTGAATACACATACATCCTGAAGTGACCAACCATCTCCACTATAGCTACCTCAATTTTTAATACCGGCTGGATCATGGCAGCATTGATATTTAAAGCCTGAAGTCAAATACCTAAGTGAGGCTTATAAATCTTGATTCATCATTCTCTCATATCAACAATTATAGACATTTACAAAGGATTCTTTTTGATGTCCATTAGTGATGATTCTCATCATAAAGGTTTATCAGGTATATGTCTGAATGTTTGTTCAGTGCTTTCTAAGACATTTATTAAGAACCTAATGCATACAAAATATTGTGCTAGATGCTGAACTAAATCAGTTTAAGAGATCATTCCTGATCTTTAGAGATTTGTAATCTCCAAGTCACCCGCACATAAATTAGAAAAATCCATACTAGGAAGAACATCCTCCTGAGTTCAAATCTGACCTCAGACACTTCCTAGCTATGTGACCCTGGGCAAGTACTTAACTCTATTTGCCTCAGTTTCCTCCTCTGTAAAACAAGCTGGAGATGAAATGACAAAGCATTCAAGTATATTTACCAAGAAAATTCCAAATAGGATCCCAGAGGGTCTAATGTGACTGAAAGTGACTGAATAACAATATTATCAGTGTTTTCTAGTGGCACCTAAATTTCCAGGTAAAGATAGAAATGAACACCCTACTAATTTTTTATCTCTATATTTGGCTAATTTGGACATTGAAAAACACTTGATATTTGGTATATTTTTCTGGGTCTTAATTGTTTCACTAAATATCTTGTCTGTGGTTACCAAATGTGCAAATGTGGGTAACTTTGATCACCACAGAAATCATTTGTTGATTGCTTTGAAGAAACAAGGTATGAATACTTTAAATACAGAGCTTTAAAATACCTATCCTTGTAAGTGCCCAAGGCATCTAAAGGCAATATTTCCTCATTTGAAAATCATAGGTAGTGTGAACACAGAATTGCTTGTTACTGGGTCCAAATTATCTTGTCGTTTCCAAGGCATACAGCCAATGACACTTGTATAATTACTTATCCTAAGCAAGTGCCAAATAGTACTGTTGTTATTGTTCAGTCATTTATCAGTCAAGTCTGACTCTTCATGACCCCATTTGGGGTTTTCTTGGCAAAGATATTGGAATACTTTTGCTATTTCCTTCTCCAGCTCATTTTACAGATGAGGAAACTGAGGGAAATAGGGTGAAGTGACTTGCCCAGGGTTACACAGCTTGTAAGTGTTTGAGGCTAGTTTTGAACTCAGGAAATTGAATTTTTCTGACTCCAGGTCCAGTACTCTATCCACTGTATTACCTGAGGGCCTGCTATACAGTACAAACTTTACTAATTCAAATTAATTGGCAAAAAGTCAACTTGAGTGAGCAAAAAGTATAAATGATAGAATTTTTAAAAAGATGTTTAGAGTAATAAATAAGAAAGAAAATCCATGGCTATTAATTAGGAATGACTCTACAGATTATGGAATATGAAGTCAAAGAAATTTCCTGAAGTGAAAAATGCAGACTATGAAGAATTTAGAGAAACAGAACTTATGAAGGATAAAATAAGTTGAAAAAAGAGAGATATATATGATGGCCACAATTAGGTCAATGAAAAGATCATTGAAGTAAAACTGGACTCCGAGAAAATGAAATACTCCTTTCTATTGAAAGGCAGGAGCCTGGGAAGAGAAAATGTTATATGTTTTCTCTATGGTCATTATGCTAGTGATTTTCCCTTAACTATTTTTCTTTTTATAAAAGATTGTTCTTTTTGGGAGTGGGAATATTTGAAAGGGGAATATATAAAAATGACCATGATTTTTTAAACAAAAGGTATCAGTGACATTTAAAAAGAAATTTGGTTTCATTACATAGAATACTTCAAACTGGAACAACTAAGTGTTACCTGGTAGAAGCCCTTAAGGGACTTGCTTTAATTAATAGATAAGCATGTAGCATATCAATGGTATGTAAGTGATTGCTTCTAAAGGGTTGAGAGGGCTTGAAAGCAGTTTTTCTTAATTATTTAAAATATTCACCCTACAGTCTTTATACGATTGCATTGTAAAGTGCCAATTATGGGGCAGTCTGATTTCTGGAAACCTTAACCTTCTGAAAAGCACCCAAGAAACTGGAAATGGGGGAAAAAAACTTCAAATCCAAAACATACAACTGGCACAAATTCACAAATTTTCCTATAGAAACGTAGTGGAACTACACTCTGACTCCTCAAGTAGACAATATTTTGATTTCATGTTACATGCTTGTCTATTTACTTTGCACACAGTAGGACTGAAGCAAATGTTTGTTGAGTTAAACTGAATTAAATCGGCTTTTCTCTGCTATTGTTCAATCCTGCTCCAATTATAATCAGAGCCTGTGAAAAGTAGATGAGAAAGTGAATAAGGAATATGGTTTCAATAGAAACAGACACTGAGAGCAAAAAGTGACAGTGGAGAACAAAAGCAGCCCCAAGGGAAGAACAAAGAATGCTGTCATCTCAAATAAAACAGCAGTGTGCAACCTTTAAGGGTGCAGAGTCAAAACCCCCTAGATACCTGAATAGCTCATGAGGGAATCAATGAATGGAAAATCACAGGGCCATCAAGGAGAGCAATTTGGCAGTTAGGAGAACTTTCTCAAAGGACAAACTAAATCTTGAGAGTCTTGACAGCCCAGAGGGTATTTCTGTATTATAGCACAATAATATAGTTATGAAGATAGCATCATATGATAGGAGCACTGACTCTGATGAAGTCAAATGTTTTGGATTTGAATCCACCTGTGTGACTTAGAGCCAAGACTTTTAACTTTCCTGGTCCTCTCTTTATGTTAAATGAATGAATTAGATTAGATCAGAAGTTCTTATTAACCATTTTGTGTCAAGGTCCCTTTTATATTAGGTTTGTGAAGCCATTGGATCCCTTCTCAAGATTACAACTTAAAATACATTAAAATCATAGGTTAAGCAAATGACATATTAAAATGCTATTCTGAAAATATTAAAAGCTTCAAGTTCATGGACCCCTTGAAATCTATCCATTAGTCCTTTAGTGGTTAAGACTCCCCAAATTAGATGTTCTCTAAATTCCTTTTTTTAAAGCTCTAAATACTATAAGTTTATGAAATGTTCCTAATAATTTATGATTTTTACATCACCTTTACTGAGATGCAAATGTAATATAATTTCCCTTGAAAATGGTTAAAATATATGTTAAAATTCCAGTGTATTTAAATGTCTAAATTAACCTAGCCTGAACACCTTTTTCCTTTAAATTGGGGAAATACATCAATGTTTTAATTTCTATTCCTCAGAGAAAAGACCTGCTTAAATAAAGACAATTCTTAGTTAAGACTGTGTTCAATATTATAACAAATTCAGAATTATTAAAGTTCAAATTGAAAAAGTTTTACTATATTTGAATCTTTGGAACCTAGACTCCACCTCCCAGAAGCTGGACCTTACACAAAAGTGCATTTGCAATCCAGGTAATTGGGGTTGCAGAATGAGAGTAAGTCATGGTACTGGAAATCATTGTTTCTTTAGGGGAAATGTGATTTACCATACATAATACTGGGCTCTGAATCAGTAAATTTGGGTTGTTGCCCATAATCAGTTTGGAATATAATTTTTCTGGGTCTTTATTTTCTTGCCTGTAAAATAGTAACAATATTTATGCTGGTAGCATGTTGCAGTGGAATGAGTACCTGGTTTGACAACTTCACATGTGAAACATAGAGCATTAAAGTGCCACTGAAGAGACTAGTCAGGTACTTATCATAAATCCTCAAGTCCAGTCTAGTATATCACCATGGTAGTGGACATTATTAATTTTGTAAAATAAGAATTTTATTGATGTTTTTTAAAAAAATCTTATCACTTTGTCAACATCTTCCAGCCCCCCCATCACCAAATCCTTCCATGTAACAAAGAAGTACAATTAAGAAAAACACTGTCCACATCTGACATCATATATTTCACCCCAAACTATACAGTCTAATATCTCTCTGCTAAGAAGCACACCTCATTTTCTCATTCATTCTTTCTCAGCTCAGCAAGAGAAATGAATCTATGTGAGATGCTGAGTGTATATATATTCCTGAAGCAACAATCCACAGAAAAAATCTTTTTATGAATATTTCACATACTTCTAGTGTATGGATAATAAATGGGTTATAAAAGGCTTTTTGTCAGTCATTCTAATGTAAGCAATCTGTTTCAGAAAGGTTAAAATGGAGTGGTAGCTCTTTCTCTGGGCTTGTCCATTGAAATAGATCTGCATAAGCCTACTGGAGAAGTTATTCATTCGCATGTATATTTTTGCATACTCCTTTGCCTATTTGCTATAACCTCAGACAAAACCAGGATTGAAAATCAGTTTTGCTGCCTTGAGCCACCTTGTTATTCAAAAAGCTCAAGAATGTTTTATGCAAGGAATTTTATCCTTTGGAAAGGTGGAGGCATTCTATGGTTTCTAGGAATGGATCAAGTTTAGATAGAAGAGCTCATTTTAAAAACATGATTTGCCAAATTTCTTAGTCTAAAAGGTAGGTGTTAGCAGCAGATATGTGTTATGTTCAAATGAGAAAGAGACTCCAGTCCTTACTCTGGTGAATGTAGGCCTAGTTAATTCTCTCCTTCTTCAATTAATGTAAATAAGTTAATGGGATGTGATTTCACTAATACACAACATTGATAGTAAGGGGGGTGGGACTAAGTCTAATGGCTTCTATAACATGCTTAATTTCTGATGTTGCTGTTAAATGTGGAGGAAAATTAGTCACATTTAGAACCATCTGTTTCCAAAAGTAGTTAACATACTGTTGGATTCCTGACTAGTCATTTTTTTCATTTAGGAGAATAGTTTGTTATCTCTTCTTCCACTGTCTCTTGTAAAAATCCTTTTGATCTCTCTTATCTGAGTATTTTTAATATGCTTACTTTGATTTCTCAAGAAACAGGTGCTTGGTCAAAAACATACTTCAGGACATTTAGAAACAGTGACAAGAAAAAAGGAATAGTTTCTTAATCTGTTCTTCAAGTCATACAATATCATAGAGAAAATTATATGTCAATGAGTCCGATAGCTTTAACATTATTTAGTATTATTTACTCAGGTTAAATACTTGTTGAAATAACGATAGGGCTGTGGATAAGAGGTTTTGAACAAATATTTAATGAATGATGCCCAGTGTCATGGTGGAATTTACTTACATATGCTGAGGAGGTATAAAGGGAAAAAAAAAAAAAAAATTTTCTTCATACCAATGTAGATCTTTCAGAAGAAAATAAACCTTAATGTCTGAAATAAAAACCAACTTGTCTCCATATGATTTCTCTTTCATTTTGTGTTTTGAAAATATCTGATTGAATAGCATTGAATGTCTACTTTAAACATTTTTTATATCACTTTTATTTCTAGATTTCTCCCTCTTGATCCCCTATTTAACAACGATTAAGAAAGAGAATAAAAAAGCAGTTCAGGAAAACTAAATAATTCATCAAACAAGTCTTGACAGTTTATGCAGTATTCCACGTTCACAGTCCCTGCACCTTTGCAAAGGTGAGAAGAAGGTATTTTTTCTTATCTCTTCCTTGTAGTCATGTTTGATTATTATACTTATTATAGCATTTAGTTTCACTTTTTTTTTACTTGTTCTCTTCTTATATTGTTGTTTTAGCGAATAGTATTTCCTTGATTCTGTTGTCTCACTCTGAATCTATTTAGATAAATTTTCCTGTCCTTTTCTGGCTTCATTTTCATCATTTTTTGTGGTGCAATAATATTCTATTGACATTGTCGAGTTATCTTAATTGTGTTTGACTCTTTACAGCCTCATTTGGGTTTTCTTAGAGGAGATATTCTTTCTTCAGCTCATTTTATAGATGAGAAAACTGAGGCAAACAGGATTAAATAATTTACTTAAGGTTGCATAGCCAGTAAATGTCGGAGGCCAGATATGAATGCAGGAAAATGAGTCTTCTTGAGCCTAGTCCCAGCACTCAGGCCACTATGCCACCTAGTGCCCCTTCACTTATCACATATTGTATTCGTGTATCATAACTTGCTTGGCTGTCTCTTTACTGAGCATTTATTTTACTTTTTTTGTGGTAGCAAAGAATTGAAAACACTGTTCTGACAATTTGGTGTATATGGGATCAGGCATATTATTTAAATAAAGAAATTGTCAACTTTTTAATCAACACTGCCAAAAAATTGGCAGGCCTGAGAGCTGTATTTGTAAAGATATTTAGGAACTGCTTTGTGTACCCCATATGTGCCTTTTGGAAAAAAGGGCTTTCAATGAAAAGTGGGTTTTTGTTTTGTTTTTAATGTGGTGACTATATCTTTTGCAAAGTCTTCTAATTTTCCTATACTCCCTGATGTGATCTTATGGAAAAATCAGATTCAAAATGCCTTGGGTGGCTATGGATATGCAAATTGAGCCTCAATAGCCAAGGAGTTGATAACTCTGGCCTACAGCTTTCACACAATAGAGACAGATTTGTCTTCTTTACCCCCTGTTTGTCTGCTCAGAAACTCTGCACTGAGTTGACAACTTAAAGAAAGGTCCTAAAAGACCTTACTCCAAGCAAAGAAGTAAAACAAGGGGTGAGGGGGAAGGGGGGGAAAAGGCTACTTGAAACTAATTCAATTGGTTATTGAAATGATTTTTAAGTTTGTGCTGTCATTAAAATATAAATTCATGACATCTACATATGAAAATGAATTTAAATATTATTATTGTCCTCAGGGCATCATTTCCCATATGCATCAAATGGTAAAGTGAGGAAGTATTACAAAATACAATAGCTAAAGTAAAGTGCAAGTGAAATTGTCCATATTCTATATATCCTTTGACATGGAGATGGTTAACAAAAGCAGCCTGGGATCAATTATTTGAGGATGGATATTATATTAAACTCCAAATGTTCAATGATTATGTTAATTCTTTAGAAGAACTAAATTATATTTCCACTTCCCATGTACCCTTTTATTTTTATCCCTTTAACTTTATATTCTTAATTTTCCTAGGATGTGGCTTAAGTTTGAATGTGCTATGGAAGGCATGTGCCATAGTAGAGTCACATTTTTGTCTTTTAGTAATTTAGCCAATTAATGAAGAAGTTTTCTTTAGTAGAGGCTGGGTGGACATGCATTGGTCTCTACTGAATGATTTTCAAAATGGGTTGCTGACAGCTACTCCCAGAATCTTGTGTAAGGGTAATTTCTAAATGATGTTTTATCCTATTAGGGCAGAAGAATTGATTGCTTGCAAAATTTTTAAATGGTGGCCTTTTTTATGATACAGTTTACAGTATAAATGTGAACTGAAACACCTTAATTAGGGCACTCTGAAATTGAAATGGCTTGTACTTATATGATACAGAAATCTCTACAAAAGTTCAGCAGAGAGAATTTTTGATTTGATGCAACCAGAATGTAGCAGTAGCACCAAATTAGATGCTGCCCATAGAATCTGTAATAGAAAAGGCGGGAGAAGCTTCAAACAGAATTTACATGATTAGCATCACCTACATTCCATCTGCATTCTCTATATTATCTTCTAATCTTGTCTTCCTACTTTTTTGCCTTTTAATAGTCACATCAGCACATATTTAACAAACAGCCGTCCATTCATTGCTAACATGTAGAAGAATGTCAGTTTAGAGTCTTTAAAGAAAAAAAGAAAGAAAAAACAAGCCTCTTCAGTAGAAAAAAAATGAATCTATAAATTGGTGGAAGAAAGAGAGCAAGAAGGAGAATTGAGATCAAGGATCCTTTCCAAGGAATATTATTTTTTATTTCTATCAAGAATAAAAGGTAACATGACATAATGGATAAAGAGAGAATCTCGGAGGCAAGAAGACCTGGGTTTGAGTATAGGTTTTGATGTTAATGTTGTTTTCTTTTCTATAAAAGAACCCTGACATTGGGAAGGTGATATAATGATATCACTTGCAAGTGATTTGGATTTAAGTGAGGGTGGATCTTGCAAAGTAATTAACCTCACTCTCTCCTCTGTGGCAAAATATAGATCAGGATGACTGGAGATGGCTTGCAGCTTTGATATATGTATCAATTATATCTTAAAGACTAAAAATTACAGAAAAGATGTTGATTTTTATTCTTAAGAGAAAGTTTCCTTGCTGGACTTTCCCAATACCAATGAAATACCAAGTCTATTAGAAAAACAAACTTCTCCCTGCAAAGGCTAAAGTTGTGATTTCATTGGTATAAAAATGCTTTCCCCCCCTCTGTTTTCAATTATTAGCCCTTTCAGTTATTAAGCTGTCCATATATTATAGGGACAATACTTTACATACATACACATTAAACTAAAAAATGTCAGATCTTGAACTCACAAAAAAACAACAAAAATGACTGCTGTTATTGAATAGAAACTCCATCTATGAGAATTCTGATTCTTTCTTGGTATTTTCAACTTAAATGTTCTGAGCCATGGTTCCTCATAGGAAAGAATTCTATGTTCTGAGTGAAAAAAAAAGTTTAAGAAACACTGATTCAGAAAACTAAATCTGCTCATTAGTACCATTTTTGGCCAATAGGCAATTTTCTGTTACTTTCTCTTTCATCCAAAGAAGGTAGGTAGTGCCTTGGATATAGCTCTGGGCCTGGAATTAGGAAGATTTGAGTTCAAATGTGACCTTATCTACTTACTAGGCAAGTCACTTAACTTCTATTTGCTTCAGTTTCCTCATCTGTAAAATGGGAGGAATAATAACTTAGCACCTGTTTCCAAGATGGTTGTGAAGATCAAATGAAACAATAATTGTTAAACATTTAGCACAGTGGCTGGCAAATAATAAGCCTTCTATAAAATAGCTATTATTTTATTGTTATTATTACTTCTTATTTTTACAAAGTTATGGTTTTTTATTTGAAGGAAAAAACAATGTGTTTCTACTTAGGATTTTAAAGTCACTTGTTATTTTTCTCTGTTTTAAAAAAAGTTTTATTGTGTCTTTAAAAAAAATAATTATTTTCTAATATTACCCTAATCTCCTGATCACCTTGAACTTTTCTTTGTAACAAAGAACAATAGCTAAGCAAACTGTGTGTTACAGAAAATTCAATGTTTCTATCTGTATGTCTCTACTCAGTAGTCATTTCTCCCAGGAGAATTTGCATTTGAAGCCTTCATTCTAATTATGGAGTCAATGTTTTTATGCTTTGTCGGATAATTTTAGGCATCTACAGACAAATGCATGTGTGTCTATGTACTTTGAGGTATAGGATACATGTGTATATATGTAAGTGTATAAAGTCCACACTTTGAGGAGTGGGGTACATTCCTGATGTCCCTAAAACCACGAGTATCACTTCCTTATTATGCTTATTACGCAAGAGTTATAAATGAGAGTGGTTAGAACATATAAAAAGTATAATTTTTTGTATATGCATCCAGTGGATATACCTTTTTTTACCTATTAGAAATGCAGAAAAGTATAAGCTAGAGTGATACAGCATCCTGTCATGCTTTCATTATACACAGCTGCCTACTGTAACATCATCCAAAGACCTTTGGAGAATACCTTAGAAATCAGCATTAATTCAGTTAAACTTAACAAATATTAAATGTATACTAGATACTGGGGACATAAAGAGAAAAAACAAAATAGCTTCCATCCTACTGGAGAAGGAGAATTTAAAATAACAAAAACAAAATAAATATGGTGGAAAGGAAATTGATAAGAAGAGATTACTAATAACTTGAGGAAGATATTGTAGAGGGAGTGGCACCCAAGTTGAATCTTGAAAGAAAATAAAGATTCTAAGAAAGAGACAAAGGGGAATGTGTTCTAGGTATGAAAAATGTTTATATAAATAAAGGCAGGAGGTCAAATGTTTGTATAAATGGCTAGTAATCTAGTTTGACTGGAAGTTTTCTTTTGTGAAGGAAAGTGATATGAATTAAAGTAGCATACTTAGTTCTCTGGGTTAGGTTAAAAAATTTTTAAGCTGTCTGTATAGATTGGAGTGGGGGACAGACAATGAGGAGGAAGACCAGTAGGGAAGAAATTATCCTAATTCAGATAAGAAGTGATAAAGTCTTGGATTTTGAATGCAGGTTTGGAAGTTATTTCTAGGAATTAAAGTCTTCAAAGGAGAAGGGTTGGGAAGAAGAAACTAGAAATGTCTATTCTGCTTCCCTTTGAGCCATTAACAGTTCTGTGTTACATGTAAGGAATGATCCTAGCTACATGCCTGATTTTTTTCTCTACTCAGCTCTGCCTCCGGATTTTCTTAGAGTATCAACTCAAGTCACATTTTCTAAAATAAGCCTTTCTTAGGTCTCCTTTAATGTTAGTGCTTTGTCTCAGCTAGATAGTTCTTCAGGTAGAGGGCTAGACCTCGATTTTGGAATATCTGAATTTGAATCTGGCCTCAGGTTTATTAACTGTGTGACTCTTAAGAAGCCACTTAAGCTTTGTTTGACTCAGTTTCCTCCTGTGTAAAAATGAAAATAAGAATAATACCTCACAAGTTTGTTGTAAACATAAAATGAGATGATATTTGTAAAATTTCTTTGTAACACCTAAAGTTCCATCTAAATGTTAGCTATTACTATCACCTTCAATTTTTTCTGTCTATATCTTGTTTGTATGCTGTTTTCTCCATTTGATTGTGGGATTCTTGAGGACAGAGATTGAATTTGCCTTTGTATTTCTACTTTCATTTCTTTTGTATTCTGAACTGTTCCTTCTTTTTGTCAAAGCAAAGATATACAAGTGGTTCCACTTCTGACTTGTCATCCCCATTATCTCGCTTATCTTTTGTTTCTACCGGCTGCTTCCATATCATGTACAAATATGCTCATGCCTATCCTATTCTTAAAAACCTTCACTTCATCCTTCCATTCCCATTAGCTAGCATCCTGTATCTTTCTTCCCTTACTACTAGAGAAGACCATCTAAAATGAATGGCTCAGTTTCCTTTCTTCTTACTTTCTTTAACTATTTGTAGTCTAGCTTCTAACATTACCATTAACCCCAAAGTTTTCTCTCCAAAGTTATTAATGGTCCCATAATTGCCAAATCTACTGGCTTTTTCTCAATCTTCACCCTCTTGACTTTCTGTAGTCTTTGAGAACTGATCATCTTTTCTTTGATATTCTCATCTCTCTAGATCTTCATGACATTATTCTCTCCTGGTTTTGTTCCTACCTATATGATCTCTCCTCAAACTCTTTAATTGGATCTTCACCTAGAAAATGATCTGTTGGGCTCTCTTTTCAGGGCTTTCTTCCCTTCTTCTATATCATTTTATCTGGTGATGTTCTTTGCTCCTATGAATTCAATTATCATCTCTATGCTAATGATTTTCATCTATATATACAGCCTTAACCTCTGGGCTTGTAGAAATATGTATAGAATTGTACATGTTTAAAATATATTGAATTCCTTGCCACCTAGGGGAGGCGGTAGAGAGAAGGGAAGGAAAAATTTTGGAAAACAAGGTTTTGCAGAGGTGAATGTTGAAAATTATCATTGCATATGTTTTGAAAATAAAAAGCTTTAATAAAAATTTTTAAAAAGATAATGAGTTATATATGTTAAACATGAAATTCTATACATATTTCCATATTATCATGTTGCGCAAGAAAAATCTGATCAAAAAGGAAAAAAATGAGAAAGAAAAGAAAAATCAAGCAAACAACAATAAAAAGAAGTGAAAATACTATGTTGTGATCCACACTCAAGTTTCCACAGTCCTCTCTCTGGGTGCAGATGGCTTTCTTTATCATAAGACCATTAGAACTGGCTTGAACATCCTTGCAGTTGAAAAGAATCACGTCTATCAGAACTGATCATTGTAAAATCTTGCTGTTGCTGTGTACAGTGTTCTCCTGGTTCTAATTACTTCACTTAGCATCAATTTATGTAAGGCTCTCTAAGCCTTTCCGAAATCATCCTGCTGATCTTTTCTTATAGAACAATAATGTTCTATAATTTTCATATGCCATAACTTATTCAGCCATTCTCCAGATAATGGACACTCACTTAGTTTCCAGTTTCTTGCCACTACAAAAAGGGCTGCTACAAACATTTTGCACACATAGGTACTTTCTTCTTTTTTATTACCTTTTTGGGAAACAGAGCCAGTAGGGACATTGCTGGGTCAAAGAATATGCACAATTTGATAGCCCTTTGGGCATAGTTCCAAATTGCTCTCCAGAATGGTTGGAATAGTTAACAACTTCACCAACAATTATTAGTGTCCCAATTTTTCCATATCCCCTCCAACATTCATCATTATCTTTTTCTGTTATCTTAGCCAGTCTGAGAGGTGTGTAGTGATATCTCAAAGTTGTCTTAATTTGCATTTTTTCTGTAATTCAGAGCATTTTTATATAGATATAAATGGTTTTAATTTCTTTACCTAAAAATTGTTTGTTCATATCCTTTGACCATTTATCAATTGGAGAATGGGTTGTAACTTATTATCTAGTACTCCAAATTCTCCTTTCCCTCTAATTTGCCTCTTACTGTTTAGGGTATTATTTTCCTTCCTGATACCAGTTTACAACTTAGGTTATCATCCTTGACTTCTCTCTTTTGCCACCCTGTGCCCTCTAAATCCATTCTGTTGCCAAGTCATGTTAATAATACCTTTTGTAAAATGTGTTGCTTATAAACACCTTCTTTCCTCTGATAGTGCAGGTCCTCATCACCTTACCCCAAAAGCATGTTGATTAGTCTCCTTATTAGAAGTCTCTCTATTTCAGTCCATCAGCCTTTCAGCTGTCAAGTGATCTTCCTAAAATGAAAATTTGAGCATGTCACTCCCCTGCTCAATAAACTCTAGTGGTTTCATATCACCTCCAAGATCAATATAATAAACCCTCTCTGTTTTGTATTCAAAATCAAAATATCAAAACCAAACTGACTCCTTCTACCTTTTTAGATTTTTTTTTTGTTTTACTCCTTACATCCTTTTTAACCCCCCCCCTCCCATTTAATCTGTGATCCATTGATACTGGCCTCCTTTGCTGTTCCTCAATCAAGACACTCCATTTCTTGTCTCTGAACATTTTCGCATTTAGAATGCTGTTTTATATCTTCTCCATTTCCTGGCCTCCCTGACCACCTTTAGGTCCCAACTAATATCTCATCTTCTATAGGAAGTTTTCCATGAGCTTTCTTGATTATGCTTTTCCTCTGTGATTATCTCCAATTTATCCTATATAAATCTCATTTGGCCAGAGTTGTTGACATGTTACCTCTACCATTAGACTGTGAGTACCTTATTAGCCCTGTTAACATAGAGCCATCTCAGTACGGTTTTATGATTGACATTGTACCTAAAACTATTGAAGAAAGTACTTATGGACATACAAGTGATAAGGTCATTAGACTTTGAACCAGATTGTTTTCAAGATCCTTTCAGCTCTTAGAAAATTCAGTGATCTCATTAATTCCTAGATTCTTTTAGAATCATGCTCCTGGGTCATGAATTCAATTTAAATGTCAGGGCTTGGGAAAGTCAGGGAGAGACAAGGTCAATGTGAGGTGAACTAATATCCAAATTTTAGTTTCAGGCAACTGTCATTTGAAGAAGTTTTGTTTAATAGTGGGACAAAGAAAACACTTCATTTTTGTGGGAGTAATTTGGTAGTGTTTGGCTGTATATTAGAAGAAATGAAGTGGAAAGGGTGTCCCCACCTTCACCTCATAATATAACCAAAGAACATGTTTAGTAACCTATGAAAGGAACTTTAAGATGAATTCAACTTTCTTATTCTAAGAATGTGTGGATCTCTTTTCTTGGTTAGAAGTGGGATACTATGGTTGCAGACTGTTATATACTTGGTAAGGTAATATTTCTATTTTGCTTCATATACCTAAATAATTTGAGATGATTTAAAAAAATGTCTGTTGAATGGCCTTCATTCTGGTTTCTCTCATTCCTTTCCTATTACCATACAAGAAAATAGGAACATTGTGTTCATTCTCTTAGTTTGGAATTTTGAAACTTGAAAACAAGTTCTGCTGCATCTTACAAATGGTAAAACTGGGCTGGGAATAAATGTGGACTCTATTGTGAGTCCAGATAAATATTTAAATTTTCTAAATATATTTTTAGCAAATAAATAGAACAACATATCTTTTTTCTTCCTTCCTTTTTTTAAAATTAATTTTATAATTATAATTTTATATTTATAATTAAAATTTATAATTATAAATTTTTTTTTAATTTTTTATAACATTATCCCTTGTATTCATTTTTCCAAATTATCCCCTTCTTCCCTCTACTCCCTCCCCTAGATGACAGTCAATCCCATACATTTTACATGTGTTACAGTATAACCTAGATACAATGTATGTATGTAAATCCAATTTTCTTGTTGCACATTAAGAATTGGGTTCCGAAGGTATAAGTAACCTGAGTAGATAGACAGTAGTGCTAACAGTTTACATTCAATTCCCAGTGTTCCTTCTCTGGGTGTAGTTGTTTCTGTCCATCATTGATCAACTGGAAGTGAGTGAACAATATATCTTTTAAACAAATTCTTTAAAAACAAGAGAATTTTGTTGGATCATTTGTAATTTGCTCAGAACTTTAGAACTGGCCAGCATAATTGAAACAAAGAAGGGAATAATTTCAATCAGCTATAGGTTGTGCTATACAGAAAAGTCAATGAGTCCAACATTAGAAGAACAATTTTAGTTTGCTAAGGAGAATATTGATGATATAGTAAATACTTCATGATACCCTCCTCTTAGATTCAGGTATTGTTAAGAGGTTTTTTTTACAGTAGAAATAAACACATTTTAATCACCCCATGGAACTTCTGAGGAAGTCAGAATCAATCAATAAACCTTTACTGAGGCTTTAAAATTATATGCTCACCTCTGTGCATAGTGACAATTAATTGCTAATGAGCTCTCACCGTGACTTCCCTGGACATTGCTATTTATAGCAAATAATGCCAATTAATATTTCTTTAGCCTGCAACATTTTTTGAAGAGCTTTTTTCTTTCTAACATCCAGAAAACTAGATAACATTATCAGATGAAGAAACTAAGACTTTGAGAGGTAACATGTTTTTCAATCAACTGTTGAATATCGAAGCCTGTATCTGAATACAAACCTTTTGGCTCCATATATAATAGTATCCTTTAAATATGACTTAGTTCCTAGTTTCTAGAGGCTTAAAATCATATAGGAATTAGATGATTGGCACATTTGAAACAATTATAAACATGATTAAATAGACATTAAAAATATATATAGTCTATATATTTCTATTTGGTACAGTCTGTATAAATGCCATAAAGAAGAGGAGGAGGAGGAGGTAAAGATTAATGAGCCCTGAGCTAATCAAGAAAGGTTTCATGGAGGAGGTCAGATTTGGAGAATAGACAGAGCAACAAAAGTTCTTCTTCCCCTTATGGAGAGTGTTCAAATCTCCTAACTGGTTCTAAGTGAACATGTAGAAGCTTAGGAGATATTATCATTATTAACTTTTCAGAGTAATGATCTTGAGTTGTTCTCATGGCAGTAGGACTGTATCTGGGAGGGTTTTCTCCCATTAGATTGTGATTTATTTCTCACCATCAATGATTCTGGGCTTGCTATGGGAAATTCGGACATTGAATACTGGGTCCCCTAATTAGATGTATAGAAAGAGCAATGGTGCTTCCACTCTTACTTTCTGCCTAAAACCTATTTGCTTGCAAATAAGTTCTAAGAGTGAATGGGGGGGGGGGGGGTGGAGTGAGACTGGATATTATCCTATCTCTTACTCAGCTTCCATATGACCATGAGCACTTGCCTACTTCCACCTCTTTCCGGATTGTTCTTTCCTGACCTTAGGGTGAACAAATGGTTTCTTGTCAGTACTGAAAGGTCCAAAAGCTCCCTTAAATCTCAAAGGCTCATTAAGTCTCTAAAGCATCTCTAGAACAGCAGTGGTTAATAGTAGGGAAAGTCCTGAATCAGAGAAAATATAATGTCATTATTTCTAAGCAAATTCACCAGGAGTGAATGGACAGTGCTAAGAAGTGGCCATCCAAATTGTTACAATCCATGATTGGGCATTCATTCCAGGAGAGAGTACCAACAGACTAGAGTCATATAAAGGCAATAATACAAAATCTCTGAGAGTGTAATGGAAAACTTGGGTGAGCAGAACCACTCAAATAATATATCAATTGCAGCCATCCATCAGTAACAACCCCATTGCCAGTGAAGTTTGAAAGAGTTTCACAGAGCTAATAATTTGTCAAAGTTATGGCCTTGGGTTTTTCTCAAGGCAATAAGACTGATTCTGAGAGTGCCTCTTCCCTTTGGTTCTCTTAATACTACTGCAAGCCTTCATTCTGGATCTCCTCTTCAGAAGTGAAATGAACAGCAAGCATCCTGTTCACAAGACAGATGAGTAAGATACCTTGGTATTCTTGTTAGGAGATAAAATAGCAGCTTCTCTGAATGGTTCACACTGAAATGTAAATGAACAAGGGTAAAAAAACAAAAAACCTGAAAATAGATTTAAGTTCTTGCCTTCTGAAATTTTTATCATTTTCCAATCCAAGCTGACTTTTTGTTTAATCTTGCCATTCCTTTTCTTCTTCGTTGTATGCTCTTTTTCTTAGGGATATGCAAACTTTATTAGTCAGCTCAGGCTTTCAAGCCCTGTGTGCTTTTGTGTTTGAGAATTGGGAATCAGGTACTTTTACAGTTAGCCTCCAGGCAGAGCTGGGCAGGAGGAGGCTTTATGAATAATCAGGGTTGACATCTCCAGCGTTGTTCCTTCATTATAAATATTGTTAAAGGAGCTGTGACCACCATGGGCTCCCGCAGAACAGAGCGTGGAGGGAGAGGAAAAGACAGCCTTTGATTTCAGTTCTTAATAGTTATCACTCCACTGATGACCCTGGTGTTGACAGGTCTCTTAGATTTGGCTGTCTTTTTCTTTTTTTAAGAAAGTTTTTCTTCTATTAGCAGAAGTGTTTGGTTTGGATGAGGCTGAGTTCAGCTGCCAACTCCAAAGGCTAAGAACCATAGTTAATGTTAGAGCTTGTACATTTGCCTTGCCGTGAATCCCTAATGAATAGAAAGATGCTTTGTGACATTAACCATTTTATTCCTATCTGTAGTACCTTGATAGAGTTTCAGATTTTTTCTCCCTAGTGAAAAAACAAGATATAGAATCATCATTCTTTGGAGCACTTTCTTATGTCTTGCATCACCCTAGGCTCTGCTAGCTTATTCTATGCCCCCTCCCTACTCCACTAATCACACTATGATTTTTTTTTGTGTGTAAATTTTATAATTCTTTACTCATTTTCATATGGTGGAGAAGGGAATTTTTTGTTCTTTTGCTATGCATCTGGTAGCAGTAGGGGCAGAGTATGGGAGTGGAAGAAGGAATATTACCTAAACACCACAGGGACTATTTGAGTGGTAGCCAAGGCTGTGGTGGGTACAGGTTAGTTATGTGGGAGCCAGATCAAATGGTTCATGAGAGTTGACTATTAAATTTCTAATGTGAGCATTTATACCTTGGAAATCAGCAAATGCTACAATTACTGTTTTGTTGATAATCAAGATTTGAGAAAGTGTTGGAGAAAATATTATTAAGGCACATTAAACCTAAAAATATGTTACATGTACATTTTTTTCCTGGAGAGCTAGTTGTTAAACATTTATCACCACATCACTGAGTATGTGTATATAGCAACTTAGAAAATAGGTAGGTTAGAGAAAACTTTAAAAAAAGAGAAGTTAGTTGCTAGGTGATAGTAATAGAGAGAGGATCTAAAAGGGAGCAAGGGATGTGCCCTCTCCTCCCCTTGGCATTGTCAAAACCAGCTTTAGTTTCCATGTGATATTGGGCAAGTCAAGGCAAACCTGTTTACCTCAGTTGCCTCCACTGTAAAAATGGGGGAAATAATAGCACCTCTGTCCTAGGATTGATATTAAGATCAAATTGAATAATGTTCTAAAAGTGCTTTGCACAGCGTCTGACACATAGTACTAAATATCATTAGGATTAACTATTATATTTTGAAGAGAATACTTTCATAAAATCACAGATTTAGAGCTGTGAGAGATTTTAGAGATCATGAAGTCCAATCTCTTCATTTTCTAGATTAGAAAATTGAGGCTGATTGAACATAAGTGAATTGCCCATAATCACAGGGTTGTTAAGTGTTTGAGGCAAAATTTGAACCCAGGTCTTTCTGATTACAAGTTTAAACCTCTGCACTACACCAAGGTGCCTTACTTGAGGAATGAGGAAGAGAAAAGGAAGTACATTTTATGTTATAGATGCATTTTTTGTAGATAGATATATTTTGGGGGGAATTTGTGAAAGGGAGTACAACTATAGGATATCTTATTTTAGCTAGGTATTCTTGCAAACTGGAGGTTCCTTAGACCATAAATTCTGTCTCACCTTAACTTTCCAGACCTGTCATCATTTTTATAGGCAGACATTGACAACCTCAGGCATTCGTATGCCTTTTTATCATGTGGTGACTGTGGGTGAGTTCAATTGAACTCAATTAGCATTTATGAGTTCAATTAATATTGATACAGATGATTCCCATATCTATATATAATCCAATGGGAGACAGCTAGATGGCACTATGGATAAAGCATAAGTCCTGGAATCAGGAAGACTTGAGTTTAAATCCACTCTCAGATATTTATTAGTTGTGTGATCTTGGACAAATCATTTAACTATTGTCTATCAATTCATCTGTAATATCAGTATAATATAGCACCTCTTTCCCAAGGTTGTTGTGAGAATCAAAAAAGACAATATTTCTAAAGTGCTTAGCATAATATTTGGCACATAGTAAGTACTTAAAGATAGTTGTTTTCTTCCTTCCTTCCTTCCTTCCTTCCTTCCTTCCTTCCTTCCTTCCTTCCTTCCTTCCTTCCTTCCTTCCTTCCTTCCTTCCTTCTTTCCTTCCGTCCTTCCTTCCGTCCTTCCTTCCGTCCTTCCTTCCTTCTTTCATCTCCTGAGTTACAGCTTCACATCATCAACTGCCTTTTGGATATATTGAAGTAGATATATAACAGGCATTTTAAGCTTAATATTACCAAAACAAAACTCATCTTTCCCCCTCTCTTCCAAATTTTCTGATTACTGTAAAGGGTTCCATCAAACTCTCAATCATCCAGACTTGAAACTTCAGTGTCATACATGACTCCTCACCCTACAAATCTAATCCATTGCCAGATCTTGTTTGCACCTTCACAACATTTCCAATATATGTCCCCTTCTCTTCAATTACATAGATGCCACTGTAATTCAACACCTCATCATTTTTTTTTTTTCTGCTTAATTATAATAGTCTTCTAATTGGTCTCCTTACCTCAGTTCTCTCCCTGCTACCATCTCTCCCTGCTAGTGATCCAAAATTACTTTGGTAGCTACAGTTGGCTACCAAAGTGATTTTCCTACAGTGTAAGTCTGATCATGTCACCCATCCTACTTAGCAAATTCTGGCGACTATCAGCATTAGAATGCAATATGAAGTTTTCTGTTTGCTTTCTTGTGTTTAGTTCTTTATAATCTGATACCTCTAATCTTCTAAGTCTTCTTATATTCCTATAATTCTATGAGCCAAATATACTGGACTACTTGGTATTCCTTGAATATTATGCTTCATCTCCTTCTTTGTACTTTTGCATCAATTGTCCCTATTTTCATTTCTGTCTCGGTTTTTCTCACTTCTTTCAAGATCTAGCTCAGAATGTGTCTTCTGCAAGTGGCCTTTTCTGGTTTCTTGAGTTTCTAATCCCTTTCTCCTCTGATATTATCTCTCATCTACTCTGTATATATTATAATTCACATTAATAACACATATATGTGTTATTAAATGTCATTTTTCATATTAGAATGTAAGCTCCATGAGGAGAGGGACTGGTATTTTTTGGTATTCCCAGTGATTAGATTATGTTGCATATAGTAGGTATTTAATAAATGCTTCTTTGATTGATTTGAAATGCCTCAATTAGACTTCCCCAGATCCTGATGGTGATTTCATTAAGAAAGTATAGAATGTTGGTAGTCTACTTCACTTGTGTTGCTTCTTCTGCATGGATTCTTCAACCTTCTAAATTTGCTGCTTACCTTCCTCATCTACTGTGATTAGTTCCATAATCTCAGGCAGATAAAGCTCTGATACCAATAGCACTGACAGAATCAACCACCTAAGAGTAGGGAAACTCTTAAGCAGGGGTTCTCAAACTATGGCCCGAGGGCCACATGTGGCCCACCGAGGACGATTTTGCTCCACAGGGTTTTGGCAAATGGGCTGAAGGGCAGAGACAGTGTGAGCTTTTGTTTTTACTATAGTCTGGCCCTCCAACAGTCTGAAGGACAATAAACTGGCTCCCTATTTTAAAAATTTGAGGACCACTTTAAAGTATCAGGAATTGAAGCCAAGTAATGCAAAAAGATACAGACTTAAAAGTACTATCTTGATACTGAGGCACAGATTCCCCTATCTATGGACTTCCTCTTGGTCTATTAGGACTACCCTTAGTCTGGAAGTGGGCTTGGTTCAATACCATCAGGCTAAGGCAAACAGGAACTCCTGGGCAGAAAGTGAAAATGAGGGGATTAAGAGATAAGGAAATCTTTTTATATCTTATCAGTTGACCTTTTTTTCTTTTGCCACCAGCTGTTCAAATGACTTTTAGACTGAGTCTTATTTTATGGAAGGTGTTTTATTTCAGGGTTAATTTAATTTTTAAATTTAATATTGATTGTATGTATAACTTTTGAGGGTACGTGAGTATTTAAAAGTCTGTACATAGTTTTCTAATATCCAATGCTAGGTGTTTTTCATATGTTATTTCATTCTTGGTTTATGTCATTATTTTCATTATCTATATGAGGAATCTTATGTGGTATTTGAGTTTGTTCTTTTGTTTCTAGGATAAAAATCTGGGACAAAAATAACCCCCAAATGGTTTTTTCTAGTACATACAATTAACTTAAATTTTTTTTTTCTTGTAAGAGTTGAATTTTAGTCATTTCAATTCAATATTGATCAACCATCTTTTCAAGTATATATTGAGTTTCTATCATCTACTTATGATTTCTGCTACCAGCCAATCAACATTTTAAGTTTTATGGAAATAAAGGATCCTTTTCCCACCAGATAAGATGAAAGGAATATTATTATTGACTTGTTCCAGTCATATTTAGTCTTCATGACACCATTTGTTTTTGGCAAAGATTTTGGAGTGATTTGTCATTTCTTCCTCTAACTTATTTTATAAGAGGAAACTGAGGCAAATAGAATTAAGGGACTTGCCTAGGATCACAAAACTAGTAGATTTCTGTGCTGGATTTGAGTTAAGTCTTCCTGACTCTAGAATCCTATCCATTATGTCATCTAGCTGCTCCAGAGGAAGAGAGTCCTGAGCTGTAAAACTTTATTCAGAGGAACCATAATATCAAAATGGTCCAACTTTGAGTTAAGTGTCCTGGATATTAACTCAATAACAATATTCTCTTCCTCTTACCTGATGGAAAAAGGACCTTCTGTTTTCATAAGATTTAAGGTGTTGGTTGACTGGCAACTAAGCTATGGAAGAAATTATAAGTGCATGATAGGCACTCAATATATACTTGAGATATTTAAAGTTAAACTTTTATGATAGAGATTTCAAGAAGTTAATTCTATGTACTAGAAAAAGCTATTTTGGGTTATTTTTGTCCCAGATTTTTATTCCAGAAACAAAAGAACACACTCAAATACCACATAAGATCCTTTACATAGCCAATGAACTGAACTAGAGAACTTACCTAGAGAAGTTAAATTTATATACACAAAATAATAAAAGAACAGCATATGATTTGCTAGAATTAAACTGCTTAGAAAGAGACTAGAAGAGTGTATCCAATAGAGTCTCATATGATATCTTACAGGATTCACCATAAGTAGTATCTAGTCCTTTGTTTTAAGGGTCTAGAAATAGATTTTATTTTCAAATCAGATTCTGAAGAGCAAATGTATGTTATCCATGCTCATAAGAGAATGATTAATAAAAACAAAATATTGTATTTGTTCTTTCAAGATCATCGATCATTATTGACATCATTTGATCATTTCTCCCAATCTGTTTTTAGCGCTATCACTCTACCAAAACTGTTCTCTCTAGGATTATTAATGTTTCAAAGACTTTCTCCTTTCTTCTTATTTTCCTAGCAGCTTCTGGTGCTGTTAACTGGTCCCCCTTCCTTGAAACTCTCTTCTCCCTGGGTTTCTATGGCATTATTCTCTGTTCATTCTTTTCCTACCATTCTGATTACTTCTTTTCAGTATTCTTTTCTTCTTCTCAACATAGTGTGGCTGTTTTCTGAGATTCCATTCCTAACCTCTAGCTTATTTCTGCTCTGTTCTCTCTCTCAGCAGTATCATTAGTTTCAATTGCTATGTCTATGACTGCTAAATTTCCAAAGTGGAATTCATGTTCTAATTAAATCTATTTCTGTTAAAGAGCTCCAATGGCCTCCCAGTTACTCAGGTTCTCATTTTTGGAATCATCCTTAAATATGTCACTTTCTCTCAGCTCCTATTTATCATTAGTAGCTAGGTAATATTTATTCTACTTATATGACATCACTCATCAATAATCAATAATTAAGTGCCTGTTATGTGCCAGATACTATGGTGAGTGCTAGATCTTCTGTATCTGTTACTTCTGTCCACTCCCATAGACACTAACTCCTATGCGAAGTCCTTACTACTTCACTCTTGGATCTGGCAATAGCATTCTAATTAGTCCTCTTGTTTTCCATTGTTTCTATTTCTAATCCATTTTTTACATGCTGCTGAAATAATTTCCCCAAAGCACATATGTGATAATTATTCCTTTTCTTGAGAACTTCAATGGCTTTTTATTGACTCTATAAATTTCTTAGTTTAGTATTTCAGGGGCTTCACAATATGGCACTCACCTATTTTCAATATTCTTTTATATTCCTACCCTTTAAGAACTCTACATTTCAACCAAATTATATTACAAACTGCCTTCCTATTTGTGATATTCACTTTCCCACCTCAGTATCTTTTGCAGATTTATCCTCTATCCTAGAATAGCCTCTGCCTCTTAGATTCTCAAACTTTCTCCATTGTTTTAGGACTGAGAGATTAAGTGATTTACCCAATGTCACAGTTAGGAAGAATCTGAGACAGCATTTGAACTCATGTTTTCTTGACTTCAGGTCTAGCACCACATCCACTACATCCTACTGCTTCCTTATAAATGTTAGAGAAATTTACTGAAGTGAAAGTTTCATAGTTAGACTCAAGCTGGGTCTTGAAGGATGCATCTGGACAGGTGGAGAATGCTAATTAGATAGTCAGACTAAAAAAGGATTCACATTAATCACTATAATCTATGCCAAACTTTCTCCCTATTAGCTACATTATTATTATTCATTCTTCCAGTGTATGTGTATGATACTCATATGGACAATTGTATTAAGTTTTTGAAAGCTTAATAATAAACAAACCAGACACTATTGTGAAGTATCAACACTGTCGTTAGCTATCAGTTGTTTTTGCTTCCCAAAAGAAATGTAACAAACCACAATTAGTTTTAAAATCTGTTATGTCTAGTTGGATGTATTGGCTTTAGAATAACAAAATTCCTGGTTTCTAATTATTCTGTTTGCAAGATAAATTATCACTTTTTTAAAAAATTAATTTTTTTTTATTTCTTAAAGCTTTTTATTTACAAAACATATGTATGGGTAATTTTTCAACATTGACTCTTGCAAAACTTTCTGTTCCAAATTTTTCTCTTCTTCTCCATCTTCTCTCCCCTAACTGGCAGGTAGTCCAATACATGTTAAATATGTTAAAATACATGTTTAATCAAATATATGTATACATATTTATACAGTTATCTTGCTGCATGAGAAAAATCGGATCTAGAGAAAAAAAAAAACCTGAGAAGGAAAACAAAATGCAAACATCAACAGAAAGCATGAAAATGTTATATTGTGGTTCACACTCAGTTCCCACCAGATTCTGTCAGAGTGCTACTCTGCCTCATCATTCAACTGAAACATCTCCCTCCAAAGTTAATCACTGATCTTTTAATTTCCAAATATAATGGCCCTTTCTCAATTTTCACCCTCTTGACCTTTCTGCAGCCTTTGTCACTTGTTGATCAAATGAGGTATTTGTCAGAAGTGCAAAGCACATGGTAAGTGACATATAAATACTAAGTCCCTTCTTTTCTCCTGTGTTTTTCCTTTGATACTCTCTTTCCAGGTCTTCATGATGCTGCTTTCTTAGATTCTCTTACCTATTTGAATGCTCCTTTCCATTCTCCTTTGCTAGATCTTCATCCAAATTACACTTGTTAACTATGGATGATCCCAAGTCTCTGTCTTTGGCCATGTTCTCTTCTCCCTCTATACAATTTGACTTGGTGATCTTATAAACTACCATAGATCCAATTGTCATCCCTATGCTGATGATTCTCAGATCTATTTATCTAGCCCTAACTTCTCTCTTGTTAGTCTCACATCTCTATTTGCCTATTGGACATTTCAAACTAGATGTCTCATATACATCTTCAATTCTACATGTTTATGTCTAAAACTGAATTCACTATACTTTCTTTAAAATCTTTTAAATTCTAATTTCTCAGTTACTTCCAAGGTACTACCAACATTTCTGTCCCCTAGATTTGTAATCTAGGTGTCATCCTCAACTTTTGACTTTCTCTTACCTACTTTTATAAGATCTCTCACATATATCTGGTCACGTATTAGGTATGAGTACCACCCCATACCAAAACTATTGTAATAACCTTCTGTTTTTTCCTGCCTCAAGTCTTTCCCCACTCCAGTCCATCCTTTTATTAACTGTTAAATTGATTTTCTTCAAGCACAGATGTGGTAGTCATGTCAATTCCATTCAATAAATTCCACTGACTCCCTCCTACCTCCAGAATCAAATATAAAATCACGTGTTGGTCTATTAAGCCTTTTATAGCTTGGCCCCTTCCTACTTTTCTAGTCTTATACTTTATAACTCTCCCTGTGTTCTACAGTCTAGGGACACTGGCCTCCTGGGCTGTTTCTGACAACACATTCCATTTCTCTACTTTGAATTTTTACTAGTGGTTCGCATTTTGAAATTCTCTTCCTACTTATTTCTCAACCCTGACTTTCTTGGCCTCCTTCAAGTTTCAGATAAATTCCTCCCTTCTGCAAGAAGTCTTTCTCATTTCCCCTCTTTTGTTTATCTCCAATTTATCTTGTACATATGTTTGTGTATAATTGTTGACATTTTGTTTCCCCTATTAGATTGTGAGCTTCTTGTGAGTAGGGACCACCATTTACCTCCTTTTTTGTCCATAATGGTTAGCATAGTACCTAGCGCATACTAGGGACTTAATACTTATCATTGTTGCTCTTAAAAAACATTGGGACTCTTAGACTAGAATTACCAGTAGTCTTTCCAGTTCTATTCTTTCTGGATCTCAGTTCTATGGTTCCTTCAAGTCAGTTCATGGGAAAGATTATAGCTTTTTTTCAATAATACTTCCTAGTTCTGAGCAGGGTTTTTTTTGGATGAGGGTCCTAATCCTAACTTATGGTAACCATTTAGTATATTTCCCACATTTCTGTTCATTCATTCATAAAAGTGGTTAGAGAAAAGATATTGAAGTAATCTATTCTCTGAGGGCAAATTTATTGTTTCTGGTGGCCTTTTCATATTAAATTGAATTTTTCTTTTTTTTCCTAATAGTATTTTATTTTTCAAATATATATAAAGATAGTTTCTAACATTCATTCCTGTAAGGAACATTTTGTGTTCCTATTTTTTCTCCCTCTCTCTCCCTCTCTCTCCTTTATCCCCCACCCTTCCAAGATAGCAAGTAATCTGAACAAAAAAATTTAATTGGCCAATTGCAAAAGGAGCTTAAAAAAAGATAACTGAAGAAAATAATATTCTAAAAATTAGAATTGAACAAATGGAAGTGAATGACTCAAGACTTCAAGAATCAATTAAACAAAATCAAAAACAAAAAAAAAGAAAAGAAAAAATAGAAGAAAATATGAAACATCTCCTAGGATGATCTGAAACTGATCTGGAAAATAGATCTAGGAGAGACAATCTAAGGATTATTAGCTTCCTGAAAGCCATGCTGAAATTTTTTTTCCAAATATATTTCCATATTTGTCATGTTTTGAAAGAAAAATCAGATCAAAAAGGAAAAAAAAAAAAACATGAGAATGAAAAAACAAATGAACAAAAGATGAAAATACTATGTTTTCATCTACATTTAGTCCCATAGTTCATCTCTCTGGAGGTGGATGGCATTTTCCATCCTTAGTCTATTGGAATGACCTGGATCACTACTTTGGTGAGAAGAGTGAAATCTATCATAGTTGATCATCATACAATCTTGCTGTTTTGTACAATGTTTGTTTGGTTCTGTCTACTTCACTCAGAATCAGTTCATGTAAGTCTTTTTAGACTTTTCTGAAATCAGCCTGCTCATCATTTTTCATAGAACAATAATTCAATTGAATTTTTCAAGGCTTTATACTCCCATGGAAGATGTGGAATGTATGTTTACATCTAAAAGACCCTAACTCTTAATAGACAGGGTCTATTAAGTCTTTCTATCTTTGCCTCTTATCAACCTTGCCCTTTGATAAAGTCATAAGGGATCAACTCTTACACTAACTTTGCTAATGAGGATTCTGAAATCTACAGGCATTAAGTAATTTGCCCAATACTATATAGCTAGTTAGAAGTAGGACTAGACTATAAAAATATGTATATTTTTTGATCTAGCAGTGTTGCTATTTGGTCTGTATCCCAAAGAGAATTTATATATGAGGAAAAAGGACCCATATGTTAAAAAATGTTTGTAGCAGCTCTTTTTTTTTTTTTTTTTTTTTGTGGTTCAAGGAATTGGACATCGAGGGGGTACCCATCAATTGGAGAATGGCTGAATAAATTATGGTATATGAATGTTATGGAATATTTTTTGTTTTATAAAAATGATGAGCAGGCTGATTTCAGAAAAGCCTGGAAAGACTTACATGAATTGATGCTGAGTGAAATCTAGAACCAGGAGAACATTGTACATGGTAACAACAAGATTATATGACCATTAACAAAGATAGACTTAGATCTTCTTAGTAATGCAGTGATCCAAGACAATTCTAATTGACTTGGGATAGAAAATTCCATCTGCATTCTGAGCAAGAACTATGGGATTAAATGTGCATGGAAACATAGTATTTTCGCCTTTTTTGTTTGTTTGCTTTTTCTTTCTCATGGTTTTTTTTTTTTTTTCCTTTTGTTCTGATTAATAGTTCTTTAAATGTTTCATAGAATTCACTTGTGAATTCATCTGGTCCTGTGTAAATTTTTTTTTTTTTTTTTTTTAAGAATTTCATTGATAGCTGTTCAATGTCTTTTTATAAGATTGGATTATTTAACTATTTTATTTCTTATTTTAATCTTTGCAATTTATATTTTTGTATATATCCATTTCATTTAGATTTCAAATTTATTGGCATATAATTGGGCAAAATAGCTTCTAAAAACTGTCTAAAATTCCTCTTCATTGTGGTAAATTCACCCTTTGAATTTTTGATATGTATAATTTGGTTTTCTTCTTTCCTTTTGTAAAAATTAAATTGACCAATGCTTTATCTATTTTATTGTTTGTGAGATTTTTAAAAATAAAACCAACTTCTAGTTTTATTTATTAGTTCAGTGATTTTCTTATAATTTTATTAGTTTTTCTTTTGATTTTCAGGATTTCCTATTTGATATTTAGTTGGGGCTTTTAAATTTTTTCTTTTTTTAGCTATTTAAAAATTATATGCACAATTCATTGATCTGCTTTTTCTATATTTTACTGATATAAGTATTTAGAGATATAAAATTTTCCTTAAGCATCTCTTTGGCTGCATCCCATAAATGTAAGCATGTTGTCTCATTGTTGTCATTTTCTTTAAGGCAATTATCGATTGTTTCTATGATTTGCTCTTTGACCCACTTATTTTTATCTGTAAAAGATTATATTCAATTTTGCTGGATAGGCGCTTCTTGGTTATAATTCAAATTTTAAGGAATTATTTTCTTCAGTGACCTTTTGTACTTCTTTTTCCATTTGTTTGATTCTCTTTTTTTAGTGAGTTATTTTCCCTGCAAATTTTTATATATCTTTCCCCTAGGTACTGACTCTTTTATTCATTATTCTCTTGCATCACTGTCATTTCTTTTTTCCAATTTTTTTTCTACTTCTTGAATTTGCTTTTAAAAACTCTTCAAGGAATTCTTTTAGGAACTGTGGCCAAATTACATTTTTCTTTGAGATTTTGCATGTAGTCTGTCATTTTGACATTATTTTTCCTCTTCTAACTCTGTGCCTTGATCCTTCTTATCACTATAGTAACTTTCTATAGTTAAGCTCTTCTTTTTCAATTTTTGTTTTTTCTCCCCTTTCTCCTTTTCTCTTTTTTTTTTTTTTCCAATGTGTTATTTTTATGTGCGAGCTGGACTCTGCTTCTGCACTGTCTCAAGCTTTTTGTGCTTGGACTCTGGGTCTTCCTGCTGACTTTTAGGACTTAGCTACTTTTGACTTGTACGGGAGGATGGGACTTCCTCATTGGCATCCCTTGAAAAATGGGGTTTAGCTGTTTGCCTGTTACAGGGGTGAAGTCTTGCTTATAGGTTGCTATGGAAACAGGGTCTCTCTGCTGGTAGGTTAATTCGGAGGTATTTTTTTTAAAACTTGTTTGGAGGGGAATTTGGGAGGGCTTTATAGGGTTCCTTCCCTACTTTGCCATTTTGCCACCAGAAGTCTCAGAAATTTTCAACAGAAGAGAATTAACTTTGCTAGAGATTGTTTAGCCTAATAGAGGCTACTGAAAGTAGAGCCAAATTTAAGGCCCAGATGATGAGAAGAACTCTACTAGTGGCATTGATAAAAACAGAAACATCAGAAAAAGATCTTGGTGAGGGAAGATGATAAAATTAATTTCTAGCAGATGTTGTGTTTGAAGGAATAGTAGAGCATCTAGCATCTTACTAAAAATTAGAATACTGGACATAACGCTCACATGAATGATCATAATTAAAGAATCACTCTATAACTATGGCCTGTTGGACTAGGAAAGGTCTGTAGGTTACTACATCTACTACAGCCTTTCTATGATGATTATGAAGTCCAGAAAAGTGAAGTGATTGAGGTTATAGTAAATAAGCTCCAGTTACAATTAAGTTTTATGATCCTGATTAGAGTTTTTGTTCCACTATACCTTGCTACACTTTTTTGGCAGAGATCCTGACAGTAGAATAAGATGTATTTGAAAAAAGTTGTCTTTCTGCCAGTTTTTTCTTAGTCTTTCAAGGTTGTCTACTGTTCTAGAATTGCCTGCTTTAATTTATGCTTCCTTTTTTAACACTGGAGCTAAGCCTGCCTAAGTCTCTTGCACTTGAATTAAATGGTCCTTTGGTTTTACATGTTTGTAAAACATCATGTATGCTTATTTTGATCTGTGAATGATAGTAATGATTATTATAATAAAGAGCTTTCTATGTAACTCCTTTTCTTCATTATAAAGATTGGGTACTAAGGGCATAAGAACATGTACCTATTATATTATACTTGTTGGTTAGAAGTGTGGGTTATATTTCCTCTACTGTTTTCTTCCGTTTAAAAAAATTCTTGTTATAAAGGATGGGGCTGGGAACAGGGAAGAGTTACATTGGAGATGGAAGTCATATAAACAAAAGATAACAATAAAAACACATCAATAAAACTTTTTTTTTTTTTTAAATAAAATGCAGGGGCAGCTAGGTGGTACAGTGGATAGAGCACCAGCCTTGAATTCAGGAGGACCCGAGTTCAAATCTGGTCTCAGACACTTAACACTTCCTGGCTGTATGACGCTGGGCAAGTCACTTAACCTCAGCCTCAGAAAAAAAATAAAAAAATAAAATGCCTTGATAAAGGTGAAAATATGTTTAGAAGAATTGCACATGTTTAATCTATATTGGATTCCTTGCTATCTGGGGGGAAGAGGGAGAGAAAAAAATTTGAAACAATATTTTGCAGGGATGAATATTGAAAATTATTTTTACATGTATTTTGAAAAACAAAAAGCTATTATTACAAAAAAGAAAAAAGAAGAAAAATCCCTTCTATCCTATGGATTCTCTAGTGCAGTAGAAGTCCTGGATTCTAATTGTAGCTCTGCCATTTATTCTCTGTATAACTTTGTCTAGGTCTCTTGACCTCTCCAGGGTTTTGGCTCTTCATGTATAAAAAGAAGAGATTGGGTTAGATTGCATCTAAGACTTCTTGATCTAAAATCTTCGATCCTCTGATCTCATTGATGCAATGGAAACAAATATTAACCTTAATGAGTCACTCTCCCTAGCCAATGAGCATAGAACAGATAATATTGGTTTGAGGATATAAGGAAGTACATTTAAGATAAATGTTAGATTTTTATAATCATAAGCAACAGGGAAAATGGGAAAGAAGCAGGGCAAAAGGCAGACAAATGTAGTTCTGGAATTTGCTATCTTCATTATCATTCAGTGGATGTAATAGATTGAGAGGAAGAGTTCCCAGAATAAAAAAAAAAATTCTATTCTTATTATTTTCTGGAAAAGTAGTCAAGGGAATAGATTTGTTCCCTGGAGCTTAAGGCCTATACTTTTCTTTTCTGTTCTTACTGACTATAGAGAGTGATTTATTAAGGTAAATATGTTTATTTACCTTGCATTTCTGGGATCAGAAGATCACAGATTTAGCACTGGAAGACAGAGATAATAATTTGTCATTTGACAAATGGTTTATCTGTGTGCCAGACACTATGTAAAGGGCTGAGAATATAAATGCAAGTGTTCAAGATAGATACTGATGGGAGAAGACAATATATAAAGAGGAAATGGGAAATGGAGATGGGATGTCTACAAAGTGAGGTAGAGGCTTGCTTCTAAATAAAAACAGAAGCCCACCGATTAAAGCCCAGGTGTTCAGTGTCCAAGTTTCCAATGAGAGGGAGTGTGGGGAATGTGATTGGGCAAAATGATGCAGCTAGTAAGTGGCAAAGTCTAACAAAATCTTGAATTATTGGAAAGTAAATGATGTTACAGAATACAAATGGTATCAGATAGTATGCCATATTAGACACTGATGCCACAGCTAAACTATTCTCCTCCAGGGCAATTGTATATCATTTTTATGTTCTTGGTTATATTGGTCTGCTCAGCCACAGTAGGACATACTAAAACTTTTTTTTTTTTTATTAATTAATAGTTTTTACTTACTAGATATTTGCATGGGTAATTTTACAACATTGACAATTGCCAAACCTTTTGCTCCAATTTTTCCCTTCCTTCCCCCCCACCCCCCCAGATGGCAGGTCGACCAATACAGGATATACTATAACTTGATTCTAACATAGTGATGTCATTTTGGTCCACTTTGAGAATGAAGGATAACAATCAACCAAACAACCAACCGGTTGGTAATAATGAGACACTGGGAAATTCAAAAGAACTAGAAACTACTCTTTATGATCTTAAATTCTAGCCAGGAAGCTCATTTTTTTGGCTGGGTAAACTTCAGTTTGAGACTAGGACAAAAATTACCTTCCTTTAAAGAAAGTTAAAGCAGAGTCCTCCAGAGTATAGGCCTGGTTTCATTACATGCTATTACTTAACTCTTTGGAATCTTTTTGCCATTTTAATGTGTAACCTAAAGCAGGCTCTGTAATTCCTCTGTGCACACAAACCCGAGCAAATATCTGGCAGCATTTAAAAATTGTGTAAAAATATTTAACTGGGCTCTAAGAACTCATATTTGGGGTTTATTTCCCTATTGGTATACCTTGATTGATACCTTTCTTACTAGGATGGGAAATAATTTATGGTCTTTCTCCAAGGACTTCAACTTGACCTTATACTTAATCTTCCTATAGCTTAATTTCCTACAGTATAAGAACAACCACGACAACTTGATTCTCTGTAATGGAAAATTTGATTCTGCCATTTCATCAGATAGAGAATTTAGTATTTATAGATCACAGAATTTTGCATGTGGCAAGGCAAACATCTCTAGGGGATGTTAAAGAGATGAAAGAGACAATGGAGACGATTCAAAAAAAAGTCATTAGGATGGAAAAATGAGATTTGATTTGAACCTGACTGGTGGACCAGATTTGCATATTAATTAAGGTGTTCACATCCAGTAATTGACTCATTTGTTTATACAAACAGCTGACACAAACTGGTAGGGCAGTAGCCTTGGCAAGAAATCTTGAAAGCTTTTTGTAAACTCATTCTTTTTAGTAAGATAGGATCTTTTATTCCTCAGTCCTGGAAACATAGCCCAAATTTCTGTTTCTATTCACTGTGTCTTTTCGTTTGCTGATTTTCAGGCTTTGCTGGCACTTCCTCATTTATAAAACAGGGAACTGTGACCAGGGGACTGGTTATGATATTTCTTGATAAACCTTTGTAAAGCAATGTGCTGTTGCGAGTAATGGGCTCCATTCATTATTAGCCCAGTTGATTTTCATTTACACTTGGCTCTAACAATTAGCTTGAGCAGGTGTGAAGGTGATGGAGGGGCTGGGACATCCAGAGGTCAGCCTCCTATGGATGTGATAAATTAACTATTATTATCAGCAGTGAACGTGGCTCTTTAAGCTTGTCAGCAGCAAACAAAGGGACAACATCTCTCATATGAACTCATGTCAGGGCAGGCCTGCTAAATTGAGGTTTTCCTTCGTACCCTTAAAGATAAAGAATGTTGGTGAGTGGGAGGAGGAGAGATGCACCTGTGTAGAGGTAAGATGTTTCCCCTTTCTTTGATAAGGTGAATGAGATGTTCCGACCTGACTTTGAAAGTGCTATCACTAGTTTCAGGTATAATTACTATACAACTGCCATGGTACAAGTGTTGTCATTTGTTTGGGAATAATAAGACATCTTCTAGGAATTAGTTTGATATCTAGCAAAGCAAGTCCATATAGAACATACATTTTTTGTATTGTCAAATTATATTACATACCTAGAATATTATCCCCTATCATTTCTTCTGCTTCTATATAATCATGGGCTTCTTTTAAGATTTAGCTCAAAAGTCACCTTCTGTAAGAGCTCTTTCCTTTTTCCCTCTCTAAGTTTATCTTCCTTTTCTGCTACTCTTTCTCTCTTAGAACCAGGCTGGCTGGTTAGCTATATCTACCCTTCGTGGTTCTAAAGTACCCAGAGAAGTTTGCCAGTGCTTTCTTTTGTTGTCATTGGCCTGAGCCCCCATTGTGGCTATGTCTCCCCCTCCAATTATTAAGTGCCAGGTAGTAGTATCACAATTCCATTTAACGACTTAACATCAGTTGGCTTTTAGAAAGAAAGGAATATTTATTTTGAAGATATAGCAATAACAAAGTAGAAATGCTTCCTACAATACCTCAGAAACACAATCTCCCTTCTCCTGCCTAGATTTCTGGGGAGAATGAGTTCATTTAGATCAGTTTCTAAATAATACTGGTCCCACTGAGTTTGTACTAGGATTTGCTTTGATTCTCAGATGAAATCCTACCTCAACCAGTCTGGGTTAGATTCTTACAGTTGTTCCTGAAGGTCAATCACTTGCTTCTTGGGACATTGATGATGATTCTGGGACACTAAGATATCATAAAGTTTGTTTCCCTTCAAGTAAAATGAAAGTACAACTTCCAAAGCAAGCACGGAACTCAGGCCTATATTCTCAGGGCCACATATTAGTCTTGGCAAGGAATACCCAAAGACTTCTTCTTAGAGGACTGTATCTCAGTGAATTATATCAGCCAAGGAGCCCAAGAGATCCGCCAAAAGTGTAGACAGAGAAAATAGCCCAAAAAACTAAACTGAGGTTACATTAGGTCTTTTTGAAGATACTCGTAATTTTGGTGATACAGTCAAGCAAAAAGGATGCTCCTAGCCACAGAGCAGACAAAAGTAGTTATAGAATGTCTGTGCTTATTCAAATCTATAAAGCTCTTTTATTATAAGCTGTCACAGTTCTTCTAGAAGCAGTCTCTGCAAAGGGAATTGTATCAGCCCATCTACACATAGGCCAGTCCTAGTCAAAATCTGTATTTTGTTATTATATATGAATCTATTTATATTCCTGTATTTTTCTCTATCAGAATGTAAATTTCTTGAAGGCAGACAATGTTTTAAATGTTTTTTCTTTTATCATCAGAGATTACCAAAGAGACTTGCACAGAGAGGAACTTAATAAATGCTTGTTGATTAATTCTATGTAAAAGCATAGATTAAATATTTGTCCCCTAAAAGGGTGGAAAATTTCCCAAATCAAACTGACACCTAAGAACATGAAGAATGAGTAAATTAGACCAGGATACTCTTCAATTCAATTCAGCACTTATTAGACTTCAGAGAGAAAGAGGGGCTGATGCAAAATGGCTTTTGTGGATAGCTAGAGGGGATAAATGAATGAATGAATCTAAAAATATTTATTAAGCATTTTCTAGGTACAAAGCATTCTGCTAAATATTGAGAATAGGAATAGAAAAGTAAAATTGTTGTTGCCCTCAAGGATCTAACAATGGATATGGAAAGGTTTCATCTGACTTTCTTTGTTGCTAAATGGGACATAATCTTTACCTGAGAGCAAAGGTGGGTTTTATCCTTAGATCAATTACCAAGATGTAAATGAAATATTCATTCACAACTTCCCTTTATTTGTAATCTTGGATATTTTGGCTAAAGTTCAGGGAACATGGATCTCTGTCAAGCCTAATTTAGAAGGCACATACAATCTTCTTAGAGCTAAGGTGAAGGATGACTAGAAGACAGGTTTTTGGACATGGTTTGGATACAATTAATTTGTAGTTATGCCCTTGAGATCAGTTAATGTACCGAGAGTTTCCAGCATCTGATTAATAAGATTTGGGCAAACCTTCTCAAGGCATATTGGAGAATGTTTTGATTTTCTCTAGGCACTAAAGTAACATGTCATACAACTTGAAGAAATACCTGACTCTTGCTATTCCATGGCTTATAAGGGCAGTATAGTACAATGGATAGAGGGCTGTACTTCGAGTTAGGGAGATGAAGGCTCATATCTTGCCTTTGATGTGACAATGGGGAAATAATTTATCTTCTTTTGGCTTCCTTTTTTTTTTCAACAAATAGTGTGGATAGAACATCTATAAAATTGTGAATTTCAAATGGGGTAAAGTGAGAGTTGCTGTTTTTATATAATAAACCTAAAGAATGTCATTTGTCAGAACTGAGAATCTTTCTTTTGTAGTTGTTCAGTCATTTCAGTCCAACTCTTTGTGACTCCAATTAGGATTTTCTTGGCAGAGGCTTACCATTTTCTTCTCTAGATCATTTTTCAAATGAGGAAACTGAAGCAAACAAGGTTAAGTAACTTGCCCAGAGTCACACAGCTAGTAAATGTTTGAGGCCAGATTTAAACTCTGTAAATGAGTCTTCCTGACTCCAGGCCTGACACGCTATGCATTGTGCCACCTACCAGCCTTCTTGGGATGCTGTAAAATAGAAATAAAATTGGATTTAGTAAGAAAATCTGGATTTAACTTTCTGACCGGCCATTTGCTACCTTTGTAATCTTGGGCAAGTCACAGATTCTCTGAGTCTCATTTCTTCACCTGGAAAATGAGGGAGTTGGACCAGATGGCCTCTAAAGCTTCTTCCAGCTTTGAATTGGCGATCCTATATATTATATAAGATCTAAAAACTGATCCTAGGCTACATATGGACCCAATGTAGATGCAGATCACATAGACTGAGTCCCATCAATATCCTGCAATGTCTTCTAGGGATAATGGAGGTAAATAATGTGGTTTATTTCAAGGTTCTCAAGTTCAACACAGATCACCTAGCTCCCAAGATTGTTGTGAGAATCAAATGAATAATAATTGGTGTGTTTAGGGTAATGTCTGCCACATATTAAGCACTGTATGAATGTGAACCATTATTTTTTAGTCACAGAACTTACCCCAAATAATGCTACCTACTTTGCCCTTGGAAGTTCACTTTTCTTTTTTTTTTTTCTTTTTTTTTTTATTTTATATATATATATATATTTTATAATATTATCCCTTGTATTCATTTTTCCAAATTACCCCCCTCCCTCTATTCCCTCCCCCCGACGACAGGCAATACCATACATTTTACATGTGTTACAATATAGTCTAGGTACAATACATGTGTGTGAATATCATTTTCTTGTTGCACAATAAACATTAGAATCCGAAGGTACATGCAACCTGGGCAGACAGATATTAGTGCTAACAATTTTCATTCCCCTCCCAGTGTTTCTTCTCTGGGTGCAGCTACCCCTGTCCATCATTGATCAACTAGAAGTGAGTTGGATCTTCTTTATGTTGAAGATTTCCACTTCCATCAGAATACATCCCCATACAGTATTGTTGTTGAAGTGTACAGTGATCTTCTGGTTCTGCTCATTTCGCTCAGCATCAGTTGATTTAAGTCTCTCCAGGCCTCTCTATATTCCTCCTGCTGGTCATTTCTTACCGAGCAATAATATTCCATAACCTTCATATACCACAATTTACCCAACCATTCTCCAACTGATGGACATCCATTCATGGAAGTTCACTTTTCTTTCAGAAAGGCCATGTGGATTTTCACTGTTTATTTTCTCAGAAGATGACCAGAGGCTGAGCAAATAAAAGCCTCAATGAATTAGGAACAAAAAATCTGGGCCATTTGATAAGTGTTAGGGCAGGCACAGAAACAAGGAAATTGAGGGGAAAAAAGACTTTTATAATCCTCAAAGCAAAAATGGCTAGCTCATACCTAAATTGTTGTGAGTCTGTTGACCTATGCTTCAGATTATAGCTATTCATAGAAGTACAAAATCTCAGGATTGAAAAGAACTAGCCTCAGAGACCATATAATTTAACTTGTATCAAAGTAGGAATCATTTCTATGACATTAACTGAAAGATGCTACTTCCTCTTGAGGTAATCCATTCTGATTTTGTATAACTCCAATTGTTGAAAGTTTTTTCCTGATATCTGGTTGAAATTGGCCCCTTTATAATTTCCATACATTTGTTTTTTTTTAGGTCTGCCTTCTGGTGCCAGGCAGGATTAATCTAATTCCTTTCCCACAAGACAGCCTTTCAAATACTTTCATATTGGCATCCACCCTCCAAGTCTTCTCTTCCAGGCTAAACATTCCCAATTCCTTCAAATGATCCTTGGAGGCATGATTTCAAGTTTCTTTACTATCCCAGTCAACATTTTCTAGATGTTCTCCAGTTGTTGATGCCCTTCATAAACTAAACAATCCAGAAATGACCACAAATTCTAGTCAAGAGTTCCATGGATAGATTTTTGGGGTTCAGGAACTTGGATGAGAAAATGATTTTATTATCACTAAACTTTTATTCCTTTGTCCTTCTATGTATTTTATGCATTTGAAAACATTATTCTGAGAAGAAATCCATAGGCTTCACCAGATTACTAAAAGGGTCCATGATACACAAAAAAGATTAAAAATCTTGGTTAGGTATATTGTGACCAGGGCAGAGTACAGAAGGACTAACCTCTCTTGAACTGGACACTATACCCTCTAGAATCATATTAGCTACTTTGGTTTTCATCTCATATTACTGATTAATACTATCTTACACTACTGACTTATAAATCCAATAATCTGATCCTCTTCCTCATGTTCTCCATATGAAGTGTTTTCTTCATTATTATCCCCCATCTTAGCTTATGAAGTTGATTTTTCTGAACCTAAGTGTAAGTGATTTGAACTCACCAAATACAGCTATGTATTTTTCTATTATCTTATTTATCTTGGTTTTCAATCTCTGTTAGTCAATTTTGTTCTATGTTTCCCAGTTTAAACACTATCTTCATAAAAGAAAAGGAAGCCTAGCCCCAAAGAAATTGGTAGTTTTGTCTTCTTTCTCAATTATAATTATCATTTTATCCACCTTTAACAGAACAGAACAGAATAGAAACAGAATAGAAAATTTTCTATTTGTCTCCATCATAGTTAGAAAGTGCCTTTTGTTCTTAGCATTCATCACCGAGCTTCCTATGCTCATTAAAAGCTTGAGTATTCTTGACATTTTTCTTACAAGTCTATGCCACTGTTTTTCATTTCTGCTCAATTACCTGCCCTAAGGGCAGCTAGATGTCTAAATGGATAGAGACCAGCCTTGGAGTCAGGAGGTCTTGAGTTCAAATTTGACCTCAGACACTTAACTTACTAGCTACCGACCCTTGGCAAGTCACTTAACCCCATTTGCCTCATCAAAACAAAACAACAACAACAACAACAAAAAAAAAACAAACAAAAAACCCTGAGCTTAATTTCGGTATTTAAAAACCCAAACTTTCCCCCTTGCTATTTTTAATGCATATTATTTTATATCAAGCCTTTGTGCCTTTGTATGCCTGGAGTACACTCCCTCATCAAATCTGTCTCTTAGATTTCCCACTTTCAATGCCCATTTAAAGAACTGTTTCTTATATGAATTCTATACTGATTCTCTTTGCTTGCTCCCTCCCTCCAATCTGGCAGTACCTTCCTCTTGAAATTACCTTGTGTTTTAGTTTGTATATAATTTATATTTAGACAAATGTAAATAAAGTTGTTACTCATAATATAAAGTAAGATCCTTGATGCTAGGGATTGTTTGATTTTTATCTTTGTATTCCTTTTGCCTAGCACAGTATTTGTTACATAGTAAGAGCTTAATACCTACTGATTAATTGATGAATTCCCTGTGTACTCACATGGAATTCTTTAAGTATCTTCCATTCCTTTATCATTAGAATTGTTTTTGTTGCATCTTTAGAAATTCATTCTCTACAAAATTTTTTTTAGTAAAAAAAGAATTTTTAAAAATCGGTTTAGGCCATAGAATCCAGCTTATGTTTTCCATGGGTACTTAAAAAAAATCAAGTCTGTAAAAATTAAGATGAGCATTAGATCAAACCTGGCTTTCCTTTTCTCTTTCATGTATTCTAAGATGGCATTGTCATTTCACCTCCACAACAAAATAAAAATTAAAATGAGTAAGCAAAGGAAAAAGAACTCAACTATTGATAGTTACTTTGGTATACAAAAGATCTGAGTTCATATTCAGAGGAAGATGATGAAGTTAAAAACAAAAACATTCTTACTCCAAAGAGTAACATCAAACAAGCCCCAAAAGAGTTCTTAGAAGGATTTTTTAAAAAGGAATTTTAAAAATCAAATAAGAGAGATAAAGGAAGATTTAGGGGGGAAAATCAATCCAGGAAAATTATGAAAAGAAAGTTAATCAATTGGAAAAAGAAGACCCTTAGCATTTCTGTTTATTAGTCCCTATCTGATGATCAGAATTTGATCTTGTCATTTCTGAACATCCTTTGAGAAATGAAACTAAGGAAAGTTGAGAACTTTTCAGCTGCTCTGTTTTGACAAAGAACAGTGAAAAGTTACTACTGGTTGAAGACCCACATTATTGTTATATCATACTTTATTGCCAGGTGTGTGAACTACTTCTCAATTTCCTTATCTATTTTTTTTTTTTTTTTTGAGGCAGTTGGGGTTAAATGCCTTGCCCAGGGTCACACAGCCAGGAAGTGTTAAGTGTCTGGGGCAGATTTGAACTCCAGTCCTCCTGACTTCAGGGATGGAGCTCTATCCATTGCATCACCTAGCTGCCCAGTCTAGTTCCTCTTACGCTCCTCTAACAACATTGCTTCTATTTTTTCTTTATCTTCTTTTTTCATTCTAGTTTTCTCATGTTCTAGATTTCTTCACTTCTCCTTTAAAAATGTAATATTTACTCACCATCTCTTTTTATATTTTAAATTTCATTTGAATAAGATATATATAAATTATTTCCTTATGATCTAGTCAGGTCTTCCTGCTACAATATATAGAAAGTCAGGGAGATAGGACAATGTATAGTTTAAGACTAAATTTATCCTTGATTTGATAAATAAGCTTTATTATTATGGTTTTGTCACAAGTAGAGAAATCAGAAGTGAAGAACCAGGGACTTCAAAGACCATTTAATGTCTCCAAACTTGTCAAAAACTCCTACCATTCAACTTGGCTTTGTTCATAACCCATTTTTCATTCCTAGAGTTCCTAAGCAAAGTTCACTCATAATTATTTTTTATAGTTTCATTTTCCACTTTCTGCTTGTATACGGTTTTATAACTGTACTTGTGGAGAGATAGGCAAGTTGTCATGGGAGATGAACAAATCTGGATGAGGGCAGTGGAGCCAGGTCTTGTCAGGACATAGTCTTGGTACTTCTAACAAAATTGACTGGATTTAATCCTAAGCATGTCTGATTTAAGTAGCAAAAACTCTACAAAGACAGTTTTGTGTTTCAAGCTGCCAGCCTTCCAGGTCGTTTAAGTATTCCATTCTCTCATTTGTGCCTAATGATACAAATCTATTGTCTGCAAGGATATTTAACCCACATCTAATTTCATTTAACTGCACCTCAAACTTCATTTGAAATATTTGTTTTTAATGGATTGGGGCATGAGTAAGCCAAGTGCAGGTATTATAGTCTGAATCTATAGTCTGTCACAAGAATCTTATAGTCATAGATTTATTTCTGGAAGGGACTAATGAAGACGACTGAGAATTGAGGATATTACAAGAATGTGATGTTGAATAACTGGAAAGATGAGAGATCCTTCAACAAATACAAAGGGATTAAGAAGGGAAGTATTGGAGAATATGATGAGTTCTATTTTGAACATATTAGGTCATCTATGGGATATTCATGTGGAAATGTTCCATAGTAGCTGATGATGTAGGCACAGAATTCAAGAGTGAGAAGAGAGTTAAATGTGTAGATTTGAGAGATTCCTGTGGAGAGAAGATAGTTGACCTAAAAGAACATCTCATTTCTTCTTGCTCACCAGGAAAGAAAATGCAGAGAGAAAAGAGAAAAGGTCTCAGTACAAAACCCTGGATATAGCCACATAAAGCAGATGCTACATAGAAGAATGAAATGAGAGCAATTTCACAGGAAGTTAGTGAGAAGTGTCTCAAAACTTAGGGAAGAAAGAATATTTAGAAGGAGAAGGGAACTAATAGTGCCAAAAACTGAAGCAAAGACAGGAATGATGAAGATTAAGAAAAGATTGGCTTTAGTAGTCAGCCAGTAATCAGTTTTTAAGTATCTACTATGTGCAAGACACTGTTCTAAGAACTGGCTACAGCAAAGAAAGATTCCCTATTTTTGATGAGCTGAGCCCACAATCTAATGGGAGACACAGTATGCAAATGACTATGTACAAATAATTTACAGGCTAAATCGGGAATAATCAATAGATGGAAGGTACTCGAATTAAAAGGGACAGGGAAAGGTTCCATAGAGAAAATAGGATTTTAACTAGGAATTGAAGGACACCAGAAAAGTCAAGAGATCAAGATGAAAAGGAAGAGCATTCCACGTAAGAGGGATAGCCAGCAAAAAATAGTTGGAGTCAAGAGTGTTTTATTGAGAAACAGCAAGGAAGCTAGTAGCACTGAAATTAAGAGCACCTGGGAATACAAAGTCTAAGAAGATTGCAAAAGGGGAAGGGAACAGGCTACAAAGGTCTTTGAATGCAAACCAGAGGATTTTATTTTTGATCCTGCTGGCAATAGGGAGATACTGGTATTCACTGAAGAGGGGAATGATAAGTCTCAGGTCTTCATTTTTAGGAAATCACTTTGACAGCTGAGTGGAGGATGGACCAAGTGGGAAGACACTTGGAGGAGGTAAACAGATTACTGCAATATTTAGGCACGAGGTAATGAGGACCTATGGCAAATTTGTGACCTTGTCAAATGAGAGAAGGAGGGTGTATATAAGAAATGTTATGAAGATAAAATAGATTTCAAATTGGGAATGAGAGTAAATGAGAAATTAAGGTAGATCATGAATTTGGGTGGCTTGGGAGAGAATGGTCCCCTTGATGATAATAAGGAAATTGGTAAGAGGGGAGAGACTGGGGAAAAGATAATGAATTGAGTTTTGAAAATGATGAGTTTAAGATATCTATGGGACACCCAGTTTGAAATGTTGAATAGGCTGTAGGACATCTGAGACATGAGGCTGGAGGCAAACATTTAGCAACTAAAAGATCATTGGTAACCTTGGACAGAGCAATTTTAGCCAAATTCTGGCCTTGGAAGCCAGATTACAAAGAATTTTGAACTAAATCAAAGGTGAAGAATTAGAGACAACATGGACATCAAAATATATTAATAAGAGTTTGGTTTGAAAAGGAGTGATATAAACTGTTAGTTTTATTGGAATTACAAAAGCAAGTAAAAGGTTTTATAAAAATAATTTATAAACATTTATAAAAATATAACTTAGGTTATTTAAAAATAAAAATAAACTAGGCTCATTTGTGGACAGCAGCATGCTATAAACATTCTTTTTTTGTTGCTTTTGAGATCTGGAACCATAATAAAAACAGCATTGATGAGTGATGTCAATTCACTTTCCCATAGCTCCAAATCACTCTGTTAACTTTCCAAATCAAAAAATCCTCTCCTATCCACTACCCCTAAATATGTTGTCTCCTCCTATTAGATGTAATCTCCTTGAGGGTAGAAACTATTTTTGATTTTGATGCACTTAGCATTGCAATTGGCAAAAAACACTTAAATTATTTTAAATTCATTCATTCAATCAATAGAAAGGGAAGGAAACTTGCAGATTAACCCATCTAACAAGTGGTTTGATATTTAGGGATGTTGAGTCCAGAAAGGTTATTATTATTTTTTTTTTTGCCTGAGGCTGCTAATTGTCTAGCTGTGCTGAAATCAGAATCCATAATTTCCCATTTCCAATTCAGAGCTCATTATGCTTCAGCCTCTATTAAATCAAATGCTTTCATTCAGGGCAGTTTGTGCTTAGTGGTATCTGAATACAAAAACTATGTGGACTGAATTCAATCTTTAAAAATCAAATCCAGCACATATTATTGGATATTCTTGATTCTGTTCCTGTTGTGAGATCTTTCAGTAAGTGTGGGATGTTCCTAGGTGTCAGTTTCTCTTTATCTATCTATATAGAGATGTAAGGAAGAAACTGTAAAGTCAGATCTGGAGTAACACTGTTTATTTCAATTATACCAGCTAAACTTATTTCCTGTTTCCTGTTGCTAAAATAGGATGATGTATAATTATTTGAGTGTGGTTGGAAATATTACATATAGCCTATTCATAACATGGAAAACATGGACCCTCAATTCATTGAAAGTTTTATTGTGCTTGACTTTTAGGCAATCACATCTAATCAGACTGACATCAAAATCTTAAAAAATGACAACAATCACAATGTAAAATTCAGCATGTCATTCAGCTCAATCTTCTCTACTACTACATCTGCAATATTCTATGATGATCACTGAAGTTCAGAATGATGGCTTGGAGACAGTGGGAGAGATTTGACCATATTTGTAAGCAGCAGCAAAAGAACCACTTTTCTTTCCTCTCTTTCACTAGACTATTTACTAAAACAGGAAAGTGCTTTAAAACATTTTAGGGAAAAAAGTATAATAGGGTAGGGTAGAATAGTAGGGTGGGCAGTGTTGTTCAACCATTTCTATTTACTCCCCTCCTTAACTAAGTGACACAATGGATAGAGTGCCAAGCCTGGAGTCAGGAAAATTTGAATTCAAATTAAGTCTCACACATTGCTAAGCTGTGTGACCCTGGACAAGTCACTTAATCCTTTTTACATTAGTTTCCTTATCTATGAAGGGAACTGGAGAACAAAATAGCAAACCACTTCAGTGTTTCTGCCAAGAAAACCCCAAATGGGGTCACAAAGAGTTGGATACAACTAACAATAGCAAACTCATTCCCCCCACTAATGACTTATTACTTAGATGGATTTCTTGGCTTAATTATTCCTTTTCTTCTTTGGAAAATAAGTATTAAATGATTTGTAATTCTTTTTGGAATTCTTTATTTTCATTTGCTCTCTCTCCTCTTGGGGGGTGCTTCTTGCTTGGTTGTCTTTTCCCAAATGCATTCCTAATAAATATACTCAGACTAGTAAATGTGTATGGTTAATGATTTTTAATAAAGATAAGTAAGTATTTAAAACAAAGGTAAAGAGATTTTCTCCATGCAGAGTTTCCTCGAAGAAGCCCAAGGGGAGAAAAAAATGAAAGAATGCTACTTGGGGGGGGGGTTCTATAATCTCAGTTTTTTCTTTTTGTCTCTTTTCTGTCTCTCTGTCTCTATCTCTCTGTATTTCTCTGTCTATCTCTCTGTCTCTCTGTTGTGTGTATTTTGTGTATGTGTGTGTGTGTGTGTGTGTGTGTCTGTGTGTGTCTGTGTGTGGGGGATCATTCCAATAACCTAGGATCTTTCCTGACATTCCTTGTGCCTGATTGGCCCAGAAAACCTTGCTCCCAGGATTCTGACTCAATTCCTTGGAGTGCCTGCCTCTGTCTGAATTGTTTTCTTATTTCCTTTGGAATGGCTTCTTATGACTTGCCCTTTCATTCATCTTTGGCATACCTCATGTCTCTTCAGGATCTGGGCTCCTTTTGGACTCCAATTCTCTCTGGATTGACTGAACTGAGTTTTAAAGTTATCTGGGGGTATGAATTGTTCATCCTTGTCCTGCTCTCTCTCTGATTCACTCAAGGAGCTTGTTCTCCCTTCATAAAGGAATTAAATGGCTTGGCTTCGTTCTATGCATTTCAGCTGTGAACTTCATGTCTTTTCAGCTTTTGGGTATTCAAAGACCAATTCTATTACATATAAAAGCAGTTTTTTACTTAACCAGGTAACCAGAAATTTAAATTAATAATGATGCCTAATATTGACTTATATAATTTAAACTCTTCAAGGGTAAGAGTTGTTCCATTTATATCTTTGTTTTTCTAGAACACCCCTCCCCCCAAAATCCTTGGTACCTGGTAAACCCTTAATGAATGCTTGTTGATTGGATGACATAGCAAATTAAGATTTTCAAAGCACTTTCTTTTTAGCAATTCTGTGGTGTAGATCATGGGGATACTCTTATCCTCAGTCTATGGGAGAATAAATTGAGTCTCTGAGAATTCAATTGATTCATTTGTGATCAAACCACTAATAAGTGTTTGAGGCAGGTTTTAAGCCTAGGATTCCTGATTCCAACGTTGTGGCATATTACCTACTTCTCACTTAGCTAGCATTTGCCACTCCTAGAGCTTTTGCCTTTGTTAAGGTTTTAATCTGTCTAACTTAATGAAGAGTTTGAGTTCTATACATTAAAAAAAGTTTATTGATTATTTCACTGAACTGAGACCCTGTTCCTCTCACACAAAGGACAAGTTACTTAAACTGTATTTCCTTCAGTTTCCTCAACTGTAAAATGGAATAATGATAGCATCTATTTCACAGAGTTTTTATGAAGATCTGTAATATTCTGATTGGTTTTCTGGAGGTCTCTGAGCTAGCCTTCGTTTCAGCTTAGTAATCACCACAACAATAACCAGGGATAAAGTCCAAATTCTTTATTGTCTCCTTGCCTTGTTTCTGTGGGGGAGGCAGGAGGACCACTATGAAGGTCTCTGTCTTGAAGTCTGTCTCAGTTCAAGGGCTTGTGCTACAGCCTCCAGCCCTCTGTCTTCTCCCAGTCTGTCTCCGAGCCCCTCCGAGACTGTCTTAGTGGAGAAATGAAGGAGGACAAGCCTGCCATCACAGTGGTGTGAGATGGACTGAATGAATCTGGCTGAGTTTGTCCCAGCTTATATGCTCTATTATAATTACATTATCGTAGGTGTGAATCTTATAGAATAGGTGTCAATCTTGTAGAACTATATTAAGTACTAAGTTCATGTACTGAACTAGAGAACTATTTTTCACCATGGTACCTAGATAACCATTGTCTATCAATTCCACTGAGTTAGCACCTTGTAAGAATCCTTGTTTCAAATACAGAGTTCTGGCCCATAACAAAGATCAAATAAAATAATATTTGCAAAATATCTAGTACAGTGCCCTTCATAAGTGGATGCTTAATTAATACTTATTTCCCTCCTTTCCTTAAAGGTTATTTTATATTGTTTAGTCTTATTTATTACTGCATGTAACTTTGAAATAAGATGATGTTTGGTTTAAAATACTTGGAGATTCAAACTAAGAATTATCATGACTTTTTTTTCTTTCCTCCCTTCCTTCCCTTCCTTCCTTTTTCTTTCCTGAGGCAATGAGGGTTAAGTGACTTGCCCAGGGTCACTCAGCTAGGAAGTATTAAGTGTCTGAGACCAGATTTGAACTCAAGTCCTCCTGACTTCTGGGCTGGTGCTCTATCCATTTCGCCACCTAGCTGCCCCCTGTGCCACCTAACTGCCTCAATTTTCTTAGTTTCTAAAAGAGGGGATTTTCCTAGGTGATTCATAATATCCTCATTTGTTTTAAATCCTGTGATTCCATGTGTCTCTAATTTGTTTTTTATAGTGTTTAAAGATAATATAAATCCTAAAAGTGGAAAATTAATAGACAAGTAATAATCTAATATGGTTTAACCTTGGGATTACTATGGTCATATGTATTTGTTTCTGCAAAATCAAGCCTGACTCAAAACATCAAACCTTGACCAGATGAAACCAGTTAAATCTGGATACACACACACACACACACACACACACACACACACACACACACACTTAATTGAGTTCTTTTATTATGATCTTAATTTTATAGGTTTTTTTCTTTTCTTTATTTTTTAATTTTGTGGTTTTAAAGATTGAATAGCACTCCAAGGAAATATTTTTAAAATTATAACTCTTAAGGAGGAGTCTTAAGGAGAGATTCATGTAGGAGATTGAGAATAAAATACTTCAATAGGTTGTGAACTTGTCATATGTCAAAATTTTGTGAACTTAAAGTGTACCGAATAAGTGATTGTTGCAAAAGGAAGATGTCAAAAGGTTTTATAAAGATATAAAAAGTTGTGAGGCTTACTGAATAAGCAAATAATTATAACTCCATTCCAAGTAAATTGAACTATACTGTTTTGAATTCCTTCATGGTACCAGATTTTATGGTCAAAATGTGGCAATAAAATACTCAATAAATGTGACTGCCAAAATGGCTTCTTAGAGTAGGTCAGCAAACTTTACATTCACACACACATATATGTGTATTTGTGTTTCAATATAATTAGGTTTCTTTGTTATCTTATGTATTTTTTTTTTCATTTAAAACTATTATTCTGAGAAAAGATTCATAGGCTTCATCAGCCTGCCAAAGTGGAAAGGGGATGAGGTAAAAATGTTAATAATTTTTGTTCTAGAGAGTTAGCTGGGAATTTTATCCCCAACACTTAACATAAGCCCTTGAACTGAGACAGACTTCAAGACAGAGACCTTCGTAGTGGTCCTCCTGCCTCCCCCACAGAAACAAGGCAAGGAGACAATAAAGAATTTGGACTTTATCCCTGGTTATTGTTGTGGTGATTACTAAGCTGAAACGAAGGCTAGTCCAGAGACCTCCAGAAAATCAATCAGAACATTACATATCTTCATAAAAACTCTGTGAAATAGATGTTATCATTATTCCATTTGAGGAAACTGAAGGAAATACAGGTTAAGTGACTTGCCTTTTTTTGTGTAATTTTTATAAATATCATAGTATTGTTTGTTTACATGACAATAATAATTGTATCTCAGAAGACCCAAAGGACAAGGAAAGATGCAGTATAAGGATAGACTGTAGCATATTTCCAATCAAGTTGATGAAAAGACATCATTAAGATTGTATATCTCTATCTATATATCTCTTTGTATACATGTATGTGTGCCTTCCCTTCTAAGGTTACCTTGTGTCTATTTATGTACCTTAGTTTCCCAGTTGGAATGTAATCTCTAAGGACTATTTCAAGTTTCCTTTTTATCCCCAGCACTTAACAGAATATTTAGCATATAGTAAATGCTTAATGATTGATAAATTGAAAAAGAGATGGAGCAGTCATATAGAAAGAATGAGGGATAGTAGACAAATACTCCTGGTGTTATGTTGGTACATTGATGTATTCAAATATGAGACCCAAAGGAAGGCTTTCAGTAGGTTGGATGGATCCATTAATAAAGAGTTTATGGAAGAACATGGAAAAGAATGTACTAGACTGGAAGAACATGTGGAGAAATTGTAATTAGTATTGATGAGATTACTGATGCATTAAAGTATATACAAAATAAAAGTAACAACTCATATTTTGAGGTATTTTATCACTTACAACAGATTTTCTTCACTACAATGCTATGAAAAAGTTTATTACCCAATTTGCAGCTAAAATTTACAGGTTTGGTGAGATTAATACCTAGCATTTAAGTAAAATGACAAACACATAACTAATAATATCTTGAAAGCATTATTAGAATAGTTAAATTTAGGAGTACAAGTAAACAACAGAGATTTTCATAAGTGTTTTGTTGACAGATTTTAAATTCTTATCTACATAATTTTGGGGAAGTTATACCTTTTGGGGGGAGGATAGTGAGGCCCTAATTATAGAAAAAGGATTAGAACTTTAAATGGAAACGAATGGCTTTGAAGCCACACTGCAAAGTGAGAAGGCTGCACAGAACTCAGCTAGGTACTTATTTCATGCTTTAGAAATTTTAACCCAAAAGGGAAATTAAACAGAGAATCTTAAAAATGGAACTACTCTCAGCAGCTGATCAGGGAGAAAAACAGGGTTTGAAGTGTGTCATCACCATCAAAACCAGCAGCTTAGCTGGTCTACAGAATGAAATTGACTGATAATGAACATCTTCAGTTCCAAGAGCACCTGGAGGCATGTGGGAGATGTTCTGTTGCAGAGGGCATCAGCAGGAGAATCTGATCTGGTGAGAGCAAAAGAAAGGTTTGGTATGAGAAATAATGAGGTCAGTCACTGTATCCTAATTGCATGTGGAGTATGCTAGGGAATGGAGATGAATTTTTATTAATTTTCATAGCAAATAATTTATTTAGATAATTATTCAGAAACCACAAAAATATTCTTTTGGAGTCATTTCATTCTCAGAATCCTAGACTTTTGGAATTGGAAGAAAACTCAGGTGCCATTTTGTCCAAAGTGTTACTGAATAAGAATTCCCTCTGCAACATGACTGAAAATGATCATTCAGCCTTTGCTATAGATCTCCATCAGGAGGAACTTATCCCTTCACAAAGAAGCCTATTCTATTCTTAGATACTTCTAATTGTTATGAAAGTTTTTTGTTTTTTAATATCAGCCTTATTAATCTCAGCTTCCTGCCATCATTCCCACTTTTGTCTTTTAAGGGCAAACAGAAAATAAGGAAGAAAGGAGAGAGAGAGGGTCAGAGGAAAAGAGAAAAGGAAGGGGAGGAGTGAAAACAGAGGAAGAAAGAATGGAGGGAGGAAAGCAAGAACAGGAGAGGGCAGGGAAAAAGAGAGAGGGGATAGAAGGAAAGAAGGAAAAAAGAGGGACAGAAGGAAATGAGGGAAAAACAGAAGTTCTTGTTTTTAAAATAATTAACAGACATGTAAAATAGGAAGAACTTTTTAAAGGACAAGCTGAAAAAATGCTCTCTTCACTTAAAATCCCAATGACACCTCAACCAAAGCACACCTTGTTGTTCTTTGTGATATCTTTCCTTTTATTAAATTGTATTTTTCCCCAAGTGCATGCCAAAGTTTTCAGTATTTACTTTTGCAAACTTTGTTTCCAAATTTTTTCTCCCTCTCTTTCCCCTCTCTCCTTCCTCCCCCAAGACAGCAAGCAATCCATTATAGATTAAACATGCAATTCTTCCAAACATAGTTTTATATGGTATCTTTCTAATTAAAATGTAAGCTTCTTGAGAGCAGGAATCTTCTTATTCTACTTGTACTTCCAGTCTTAGTGCGGAGTCTGGCACCTATAAACTTTTAATTCCTTCCTTCCTTCCTCCTCCCTCCCTCCCTCCCTCCCTCCCTCCCTCCTCCCTCCCTCCCTCCCTCCCTCCCTCCCCTCCCTCCCTCCCTTCCTTCCTTCCTTCCTTCCTTCCTTCCTTCCTTCCTTCCTTCCTCCCTTCCTTCCTTCCTTCCTTCCTTCCTTCCTTCCTTCCTTCCTTCCTTCCTTCCTTCCTTCCTTCCTTCCTTCCTTCCTTCCTTCCTTCCTCCCTTCCTTCCTTCCTCCCTTCCTCCCTTCCTTCCTTCCTCCCTTCCCTCCCTTCCTCCCTTCCTTCCTTCCTCCCTTCCTCCCTTCCTCCCTCTTCCTCCCTTCCTTCTTTTTCCTTTCTTCCCTCCTTCCTTCCTTCCTTCCTTCCTCCCTCCCTCCCTCCCTTCCTTTCTTCCTTCCTTTCTCCCTTCCTTTCTTCCTTTCTCCCTTCCTTCCTTCCCTTCCTTCCTTCCCTTCCTTCCTTCCCTTCCTTCCTTCCCTTCCTTCCTTCCCTTCCTTCCCTTCCTTCCCTTCCTTCCTTCCCTTCCTTCCCTTCCTTTCTTCCTTCCTTCCTTCCCTTCCTTTCTTCCTTCCTTCCTTCCTTCCTTCCTTCCTTCCTTCCTTTCTTCCTCCTTTCTTCCTTCCTTTCTCCCTTCCTTTCTCCTTTCTCCCTTCCTTCCTTCCCTTCCTTCCTTCCCTTCCTTCCTTCCCTTCCTTCCCTTCCTTCCCTTCCTTCCTTCCCTTCCTTCCTTCCTTCTCTTCCTTCCTTCCTTCCTTCCTTCCTTCCTTCCTTCCTCCTTCCTTCTTCCTTCCTTCCTTCCTTCCTTCCTTCCTTCCTTCCTTCCTTCCTTCCTTCCTTCCTTCTTTCCTTCCTTCCTTCTTCCTTCCTTCCTTCCTTCCTTCCTTTCTTCTTTTTCCCTTCCTCCTTTTCCTCACTCTCTACTTTCCTTTCTTTTTCCCTTTTCTTCCATCTCTCTCTTCTTTCGTTCTGGTTTTCTCTCCCTCCCTTCCTTTCCCTCTATATATTTTACCACCATAACTAGCCTTCTACAGATCTCCCATCAGTGGCCCAGGCAGGTCTTAATCTTGCACTTCCCCCAACCCTTTCAACACCCTTAACCCAAGGAAATCTAGATCCCCAGAATTCAGGCCAGCCATCCAGCTTCTGCAGGAAATGCTCTAAACCAGCAGAGTATGCTTTTCCTTTGACGTTGATGGATCTCATTTCAATCCTTTGTTGATCAAATTAGCACCTGAAAGACATTAAAGGAACTTTCCCTACCCTGTGTAGGGTGTGTGAGGGAAATAAAAGAAGGAAACTTTTAAAGCAATTCCTCTATTTTTCCTTTTGTTATTAGCAGCAAAATCCATTAGAAAGCTTCCTGGGAAGGGTATACTTTTGCCTAGAGATAGAAAGGGAGAAGCTGGGAAACTGCTTCCTGTTCTAAGATGAGACTAAGAGGAGAGAGACCCCTAAACACAGGGAGGTTGGGTAAAAGAAACAAGGTAAGTCAATCCATTTGGCCTATGGAAGAAAAGAGGAATAGGGTTGGAAACTGGATATTACAAAACAAAACATTACTTACAGCCACTCCTCCTCCCTCCTCTCCCTCCTCCCTACAAGAAACAACAACAACAACAATAACAACAATAACAAAAAAAAAACAACAACAACAAAAAAAGTGCTTGTTTGTTTTTGAGTCTTGAAGAAAAAAATAAAAGAAAGAAAAAAAAAGAATTATTCACTCTGCACTCAGACTCCATCCGTTTGCTGTGCAGTAGATAGCATTTTTCTTTAAGAAGCCTTTGGAATTTTCATGGATCATTGTATTAATCAGAGTTGTTAAGTCTTTCACAGCTGATTATTTTACAAAATTGTTTTCACTTCACTTTTCATCAATTCATAGAAATCTTAGATTTTCTGAAACCCTTCTCTTCATCTCTTCTTATAATACAGTATATATGATGATATGCCGTAAGATATCCCCCAATTGATGGACATTTTCTTAGTTTCTAAGATTTTGTCACCACAAAAAAAGCTGCTATATTTTTTGTATTCATAGATCCTTTTCCTTTTCCTTTCTCCCCCCCCCCCCCATTGGGTAGAAAACCTAGTTGTGATATTCCTGGGTCAAAGGGCATGCACAAGCTTTATAGCTCTTTGAATATAGTTCCAAATTGCTCTCCAAAATGGTTGGATGACTCCCAGCTTTATCAACAGTTTATTGTTATAATTATTTCCCCATATCCCGACAGGCATTTGTCATTTTCCTTTTCTGTCATGTTAGCCAATCTGATGATTATGAGGTAGTTTCCTCAGAAGTATTTTAATATTCTTGATTCTAATTATTAGTGATTTAGGTAATTTTTATGTGACTATTGTTAGCTTTAATTTTTTCTTCTGAAAACTGCCCATCCATATCATTTCACTATTTATCAGTTGATGAGTGACTATTTTAAAAATTTGGCTCCATACCCTCCCTCCCTCCCTCTCTCTCTCTCTCTCTCTCTCCCTCCCTCCCTCCCTCCCTCCCTCTCTCTCTCTCTCTCTCTCTCTCTCTCTCTCTCTCTCTCTCTCTCTCTCCTCTCTCTCTCTCTCTCTCTCTCTCTCTCTCTTTCTCTCTCTCTCTCTCTCTCTTTCTCTCTCTCTCTCTCTCTCTCTCTCTCTCTCTCTCTCTTCTCTCTCTCTCTCTCTCTCTCTCTCATCTTTTTCTCTCTCCCTCTTTCTCTCTCTCTCTCTCTCTCTCTCTCTCTCTCTCTCTCTCTCTCTCTCTCTCTCTCTGTCTCTTTTTATTATAGCTTTTTATTTATAAGACATATGTATGGGTAATTTTTCAACATTAACCCTTGCAAAACCTTTGTCCCAACTTTTCCCCTCCTTCCTTCCACTCCCTCCACTCCCTCCACTCCCTCCCCTAGGTGGTAGGTAGTCCAATACATGTTAAATATGTTAAAGTATATGTTAAATACAATATATGTATGCATATTTATATATGCTGAACAAGAAAAATCAGATTTAGAAATAAGGTGAAAATAACCTGGGAAGGAAAACAAAAATCTAAATGGACAATAACAGAAGATGTGGAAACCCACATTCATTTCAGAGAGTTCTTTCTCTGGGTGTAGCTGGTTCTCTTCATTACTGAACAATTGGATATTCTTCATCTTTTATTCATCCACATTAATTTTGTATTTTTTTTCTAACTCGATAAAGCTGAATTGAAATAAGTAAAATTAATTTAGGTAGTATTGTCATTTTGTTATATTGGTTCTGTCTACCCACAAATAATTGATATTTCTCCAGTTAGTCAGATTTGTCCTTATTTGTGTAAAAGGTATTTTATAATTGTGAATGTCTTGGTAGGCAGACTTCCAAGTATTTATACTTATAATCTAAAATTATTTTAGTTGACATCTCTCTTCTTCCAGGATTTTATTGGTAATATGTAGAATTGCTAATTATTTGTGTGGAAAACTGGGGTTTCTTACTGGTATCTCATGTTTTGGTTGCCCTTTTGGGTTAATTTTGATTTTGATAATCCTAATAGAAAGCCAGATCAGATCAAGAAGCATCCTCAGGGGGCTCCATCTCAACATTTACTTATCCTTCTGAGCTCCCCCCCAAAAAACCCTCCTTATTAATATCTATCCTAATCTAGATTCCCACCATAAAATGATAAGAGGATAGGTTGAGGAGGGAGAGATGCAAACCCATGGAATTCTGCATTATTATATGATTTGATTTTACTCTACAATAGTAATGTCTAACTCAAATAGAAGTTGGGTAGGAAGTCATTAAACCATTAATAAGGATCCCTACAGGCTATATGTTGATTTAGTTTTAAAAGGTAATGTTATCAATGTTTTATTTTATTTTTATTTTGTTAAGTATTTCCCAATTATATTTTAATCTGATTCAGATAATAATTGGGAGTATTGTACACACATGAGTTCCACATCAGCACTATTTCTCTGATGTTAAAGTATTTATCTTAGGATAAGATTTAAATTCAAAAGGAACCTTAGAGAAGATAAAAGTCTAATTGACCTCATTTTATGGCAGAACAAGACACTAAGAGGTCACAGAGTTAGTGTATAAGCCAGGATTTAAACTCAACTCAAGTTTTCCTAACTCTACATCCAATCTGTCCTCTGTTCCTTTCATCTGCTGCCTTTTAAAAAGACTTCTTAAATATAGGCTGCTACAGTTGAAAGGCTGACTATTACAAATATAATTTTCTATGAGTAAAACTCATTTTAAGTTAAAAAAAACTAAAAAGTAAATGAATTTTGAGAACTCGACAGACTTACAAGTTGTTGACTTGCTGTCCCAATGGTACCACTCGTAGACAAAAAGCAAGTATTAAAAAGTGCCTTCAGGAAAGCGGTTTAATTATCACAGAATCTTCAAGGTAGAAGGGACCTCAGGTGTCATCTTGTCTGACTTGCATAAGACCAAAAATTTCTTTTTCACTATTATTAGCATCAGCTTATACAATGCTTGCTTGAAAACCTCAAATGAGAAAAGCCCCACTACCTCTTTAGAAAGCTTTTTAAACTGGGCAGCTTTAATTTTTAAGACTCTTTCTCTTACATTGAGCCTAAGTCCCAATCTCTGATCCTAGTTCTGCCAAATGGGTCTCAGAAGAAAAAAAAGAAAAAAGCCCACTTGAACCTCCATTTAAAAACCTTAAGAAAAAACCACTACAATCGATAATTATCATGTTCTCCTTAAGGATTCTTTCCCAGGCCACATATCATTAGGATCTTCAATCAGTCTTTCTATGGTATGATCTGAAGGATCTTCATTTACTACACTGCTTGTTCTCTTCCAAATTCTTTGCAGCTTGTTAATGTTCCTCTTAAAATGCCACTTTGGATTTGAAACAATACTCCAGTTATAGTATGACCATGTACAAGATCTAGCATAACTGTCATGCCTTTTATCTGGGTAATTTTGCCCCTCTAAATATAGCTTAACTTTTTTCTTGGCTACATTATCTTCTTGTTTCAATTAGAGCAAACTGTTTATGTTTTATACATAGAAATATAATCCTTATGTCTAGGATTGACATCAGTAATTGGATAATTTAAAAGAAAGATTGAGGCAGAGCTGAGTATGATCTGACTCTAAAAAGCAAAATGGTCTAGGAAAAGATAAAAACAATATTTTTGCTCTAAAATGAGGTTCAGAGAAAGAATCAACATAGAGGCATTGGATGGGAGGAGGACTGGTAGTTCTGAAAACCTCCACAGGAGGAATGGGCTAATAGGGCACGATACATATACACACACACACACACCATGAAAAGTATAGCACCCTCCAAAATATATAAAGAAATAAAGGGGGGGGAGAGAATAGGATTAGGTGGGATATAGAAGTCTGGGTAGATTTACTCCCTTGGGAACAAGTATGTAGGTAGATTAATGACAAAGGGATAAAGAGGGAGCAAAAGGTGGGGGGAGAAGATAAGGGAAGGATTTATAGGTGGGGGAAAGTTAAATACTAGCAAGTTAAGTGCTAACTAGTACTAATACTAGCAAGTTAAGGAGTAGAACTTTAGCAGGGATAGGAGAAACACAAGGATCAGGAGTGGAATTTATTAGAAAAAAAAGTAAGACTAGTAATCATTGATCTGAGACAAAGTAAAGCTTAAAGATTCAGTTGAGAGAAATCCACATTATTTTCCAACCATATTAATATTTTTAGGTGCATGTCTATGTGTGTGTAAATATGTATATATATATATATATATATATATATATATATATATATATATATATATATATATATATATATATATATATATATATGCCTGTGTGCATGTACATGTGTGTATACATATACATGTATGCATGTAATGTATGTATATAGACATATCTATTATATAGAGTGTGTGTGTGTTTGTGTGTATGTGACACCTCCCCCCCCCCCCCAACTCCACCCTATCCCTATAAATATATGTGTTTAACTGCAGCCTGCTTGGAGGAAGTGGGAAAATGAACGGAAGAAAAAAAAAGAACAAAGTAAAAAATGCACAGTATAGAACAAAAGAATAATATAAGGAAAAGAAAATAGATAGTCATGGATATAATATCTTCCATCATTATATATGCTTTCTTAAAATGGAAATTTGTTGTTACACATTTTGAATCTTCCTTTTTTTTGTTTGTTTGTTTTCCTGAGGTAGGAGTTAAGTGACTTGCCCAGGGTCACACAGCTAGGAAGTGTCTGAAACCAGATTTGAACTCTGGTCCTCCTGAATTCAAGGCTGGTGCTCTATCCGTTGCGCTACCTAGTTGCCCCTTGAATCTTCCTTGATGTTCTTCTGGACACAAGGCAATGTGTTCCCCTCCCGCTCTTTTTCAATCTTTCTTTTTTTTTTTTTTTTTTCTTATTTTATATTTAATTTTTAAAAATTAAAAAATAAATTCTGATGAGAAAAAAGAACAATTATATGGTCTAATTATCTTATTATTTTGTAATACAATGTATCTGTGACTTTCTGGGACCTCATATGCCATCTAGCTCAATTTCTTGTTTTATGGATAATGAAAATAGAACCTAGAAAATTAAGAAATTTGCTATTGTCACAGAGATATTAAATTATACTAACCCAAATTCCGTGATTAAAAATACACTATTCTTTTCACTATACTATGTTGCCTTTTTCATTCTTCCTTTCAAAAAAATTAAGAGCTAGCTGTCTTTAATGCACTATCACAGCCCCTGGTGGCAGAGCAAGGCAAGATAGATATCATGATAAGTAAAACATGCTTCCTCCCTTCTTGAAGCTTAACATCTTCATACTTCCTTTCTTTGTTACAGTATAGCCTCCAAAGTAAAAAAGTAACCTTGCACAAAGCTTGCTGATTAAGATTGACTACTAGCAAAAGTGGGATAAGTTTGTTTTTAGAGCCCTAAATCTTTCAATTTCATGTCCAACCCTTCCTACAAACTCATTTCTCTTGTACTCTATTCTCTATTAAAACCAACTTTTAGATATTTCATCTATACCAAGATTTAAACGGGAGAACAATATAAAGACCTAGTACCTTTATGATATTTTTCAGGTATTAGAATTTTCCTCAGACTCTTAGGTTAATCCTGTTGATTACTCCAATTTTTTTCTTTTTTGGGGGGATAACAATCTTCATTGTGGCTATGTCCAAGGAGAAGCAATTTTTATGAAAGTCAGAAATTCAAGAAAGTGACGCTTATATCAGAAACTGTGAATACTACAGAGGCAGTTGCTGGAGTATAGCATATATTATTTGAGAGAGGAGGAAAAAGTATATGCTTAATCTTTTGATCTGTCAAATGAAAGAAATGCTCTCAAGTGAATAAATGTAATACTCATGGGCTTAATTACTGAGAATGGGGAGGGGAAATCAAATACACAAATAATATATTTACTCTGTGTAGGGGTATATTAGATATGCAGTACATAATCATGGAAATTTGAGATGGATAATGTAGAAGGTTATTCTAGACATTCCCTAGGGCCAGAGTAGGATTGTTTACTACTTTGTATTCAGGACTGCTCTGTCTCATCTAATTGGCAGCCCTGCTAAAGGATCTTCTACTGCTTTCTCTAGCAGAAGTTTCTCCACTGGGATAGATGTCGCCATTTAAAATCAGTTGGGAGCATGTATATCGTCTGTTGATGTTTTCATCTGCAAATGATGGGATTCCTCTACAGGCATATGGTGTTAATGTGGCCCAGGGGATGAAATGGAAGAGTTCAGGAAGACTCCTTCTTTGTCTATTGTAAAATCCATTTGTCCAAATTCCAGCTGAAATCTGACCCAGGGCAGGGGCAGTCTGGTCACAAGGGAACAGTGCTTCTTTTGCTCCATGCAGCTGAAGTAATATTATAGACAAGCTACAGGTTTCATAGAGTGTCTAGTCCAGGATGCATGGTTAGAGGAGAGCCTTTTCCCCCATGCCTTCTGGGAAATGGTAAGCAATTCTTTCCTTATCAATTAGTTAATATGTTAATTGGTTGCCAATATATAAACAGTATCATAATATAAGACTAAATTCGCTTCCTTAACCTGAGATTCATATGGTGGCTATGCCTTGATGGGCTTTACAGCATTACAGGACCTTGTACAACAACAACAACAACAACAAAACATTTATCAAATGCCCACAATAATCCTCCAATGGCATAAGAATGCATTTCAAAGCTTTGAGTCCATGATCTCATCAGGGTGGGTACTTCCTCTACAGGGTAGATTGTACCAATGCAAAACCAATGCCTTCTCCTTTTGTGTGAATTTTGTCCAACTCCTCACACTTTCTTAGAGAATCTGTTAAATATACTAGTAGACCTTCTTGTGATTCTTTCAATATGGATATCAGGCAACTAGAAGATCGTCTATCTGTTATCTCTTACTCTTACTATAAAACTAGCACATCTCCTTTTTTTGGGATAAGCATTACTGAGAGGTAGCATGTCATGGTGGATAGAGACTTCACAAGACCTTCCTGAAAAATAGGAAGACTTTGATTTAAGCCATATATCTCCAGGTTGTGCAGTGCAGGACAAGGCACTTAGCCTTTCAGTGCTGCAGACAACTCTTGAAGAATATATGTTGTAGAACAACTGCCGATTTGCATTGGTAGAGGGAGATCTCTAATCCAATCAACCCACCCTTACAATGAGGAAAACAAGTCATTTCTGTTGACATGTTGCAGCTAACTTATACTCACCAAGAATCTCTCCATCATCTTAAAGGTCATCTGTAATTTTCCTTCTTCTGAAGTCATGGTATTCCAGGATTTATTATAACCATATAATATCGGAAGACAGGTGCTATTAAAATAAAGGGTTTTGGTTACTGAAAACAGTTTGAGATGACTAAAAGCATTTTGCAGTTTTGCAAATGGGATCTAGCCCGATCTCTTATTCAATTCTAGATCTAGCTCATTGTCTAAGATATATCTTAGACATATGTTCTAATGAACTACTCAATGAATTATCTATCTCCACTATATCTTATAAGTTGAAAAAATATATTATTTATTTGATTTTTCCTGTGTGAATTACTATTCTATTCTCTCTTGAATTCAGTTCTAGGTGCCACAGTTTAAGAATTGCATTGACAAGCTAAAAAGATCCAGAGGAGGGTCAACCAGGTTGGTGAAGGGCCTTTAGTCTCTGTAATATGAGACTTGGTTGAAAGAATTGGGGATATATAACCCAGAGAAGAAATGAGTAAGAGAAGAAACCATAGCTGTCTTTAAGTACTTAAAAATATTCATCTTATGGAGGGGATATTGGACTCATTCTTGTTTGGCACCAGATGACTGACTAGAAGCAATGAGTAAATGTTGCAGAGAAAAATTTGAGTTAAATTTCAGTAAAAACTTGCTAGCAATTAGAGCAGTCTAAAAGTAGAATGGACTGTCTCTGAAGGTAATATGTTGCATTATTAATCTTGAAGGCTAGACTAAATGGCTGTGTATTCGGTATATTATGACAGGACTTCCTTTTAGGTATTGGCCATGGTGTCCTTAGAGGAGAGGTATTCTTGGGTTCATTGAAGTTAGCACAAAGAGACAAATGTAGAGGATCAGTATCTACTTGGTGAGGGACTTATATGGACAGTAACCATTATATTAGTTACTTTAACCTTTAATTAACATCTCTTTGTCTTGTTATGGAGAATCAGAGGGACTTTGAATACAATTATCTTTGTGGTTATTTCTTTAAGGGAATCATAAGGGAAGACATTTTGTGGAGGAAAGCTCTTAAAATTGAATATAGAAATAAATTCCTTAAAAATTTAAAATACAACATTTTTGCATTATGTATAATTATCATTTAATTGTGTTTCTGAAGATGAAAATGCAAAAGTCTTCCTGTTTCTTTTTTATATTTTAATTAAGCCTACTACTCTCAATATGTACCTAGACCATTTTACATATTTTATAGTAATAGGAATGTAGATCTGTGTATTCCTAGTTATTATTCTCTTCAATAAATGTCTAAAAATATTTTCAAAGATACTTTCCATTATATTTTCCATTCTTTTGGAATCTTCCTTTTTAAAAAATGTAATTGAAAAGTAGTCTTTGAGTTTTAAAATGTATAATCTTCAGCAGAAATTTCTTTTCTCTGTATGTAGTTTATCTAGCTTTTCTTTCTGATTTCATCTAAATGCCATTTTCATTTCTTTAATAGCAATAGGTTACTGAGATGTTAGCATCAAATGTGATAATTTGCTATCATTATTGACAAGAATAGTATGCCAGAGAGAAGCCTTTGTTGTCCCTCTGTGCTCATCTATAAATGTTCTGGGATGATCTGGCTTTATTAGATATCACACCAGGCTTTCTATGGCTCATTTCTCTTGCCATTGCTTTCTCTGTTTTGTGAGGTGATACTGATTGTAATCTCCTATTTTCCTCCATAGTGTTTTTGTTAACTGGCTTGTGTTCTAAACTGGCATTTTCCTTTTCTTCCTGGGACTTTGCTTGGATAGATCGAATATTTATTGGCTAGTGTTGTTTCAGGGCTCTTTTGGCCTCTTTGTTGTGGCAATCATTTTTACAGTGGTTAAACTTTTCTGAGAAATAATGATTATTAGAGGAATTGTCTTACCATTATCTTTTTTTTTAATCATGATCTATTTGACATTTTATTAGTTAATAACTTATTTAAGTAGTTTAAATTGGAACTAATATAATTGAATACCGTATAATCTTTTCATCATTTTCTTTACTTCTAATTTGCTATTGATTTTTACTCAGCATTAATCAATTGGTTATCTGACTTTATACCAATAACTATCGTATTGACAACTAATTGTTCTCTATGAGGTAAGATATCATCAGATTCACTTTTTATGTTGTTCTATATTTGCTGATTTTAGTGCTGCCTTCTACTTTTCTTCTTCAAGAGATACTTAATGAAAATTGCACATATTTAACATATATTTGATTACTTGATATCTAGGAGAGAAGGTGGGGAGGGAAAGAGAGGGAGGAAAAATTTAGAACACAAGGTTTTGCAAGAATAAATGTTGAGAATTATCTTGGTATACATTTTGAAAATAAAAAGCTGATACTTAAAAAAAAAAAAAAAGAAATTCTTTATGGCATGCCTCAGTGAAACCTCTGAGTAATCTGAAGGTCTTGGTCTCTTTCATAGTGTGAATTACATTTTCTAACATGATTTTCATTGTTCTCCCTGTGCCCACTACTCAGTGAAGTCACTGAGTATCAAACTATATTTTCCCCTCTATCTTATTTCCCCTATTTATCTTACTCTCTCTCTCCTTTTATCCTGTCCATTTTCAAAGCTGTTTTGTTTATGATTTTTACCTTCCCCAATTTGCCTCCCTTCTGGAGCTGCCCTGTCCACGTTACCTCTTTAATTATGTCTTTCTCCTTCTATTTTCCTGTAGGGTAAAACAGATTTCTATACCCAATTGAGTGTGTGTGTTATTCTCTCTTTGAGCCAATTCTAATAAGAGGGCTCCTCCCAATTCCCACTATCAAGCTATTTATTGACTAGATTTGGGGGGACCTTGTCAAGTTCTTCAAGAAATTTTTCTAGTTCCTGAAGCCTTTATAATAGATGCTTACACCTGTGTTATAAGTATCCATGTGGTGGGTCCTCTTGCCTACACGCTCATGGAGCCTGAAAGTAGGGATGACCAAGTATCTCATAGAATTATGCTTCTTGCTGATTTTTGGTTGAGTAAAACTCATTTCCATGAGCTCAAAGTTCTCTGCAGCATCCTTATACTTCCAGAGTGTTAGAGGAAAAAAAAAGCTAGAAAAAGAGGTGGCAGAGATTGATAAGAATCACATGGTTTTTATCTACAATCATAAATTTATTGTTCAGTACTTTAAACATGATATGCAAAAGGAATAGAGGGGAGAGAAGATTCTTTTATTAGGAATACGAGGGATTGGGGTAGCTCGATAGCAAAGTGGACAGAGTATCAGTTCTAGAATCAGGAAGACCTCAATTCAAATCTGACCCCAGACACTTAACACTTACTAGCTGTGTGACTCTGGACAACCCACTTAACTCCAATCGCCTTGCAAAGCAAACAGACAAACCAAAAAAAAAAAAAAACCAAAAAAAAAAAAAAAAAAAAAAAACAACAGGAAAGATCTATGGAAGTTTATGTTCAAAGATACCTAGATTCAGAAACCCAAATTTATCAGTTCAGAAGTGATCAATCACTAGGAGATCACAAAAAACTACAGAAGGCACTCATTTTCAAATAATTGAAATCTATTTGTTTACAAATTTGTAATTTCAAACATTATTAATGTTAATAATAACCTGTATCATTCACTTTAATTCCAGGAATGCCCTCAGAGATTACTACGGAGATAATGCTATCCACCCTATGTTAAATACTCTCTGAATGCTGTTTTTTAAAATAATTTTTTGTCTTTATAGTACAGAGGTTAGAGTGCTGGGCCTAGTGTCAAGGAGACTTAAGTCACTTAACTTCTGTTTTCCCTAGTTTCCTCAATAGTAAGATGGGGCTGATAATAGCACTTACTTTCTAGGTAATAGGTACTATTCTGGCAGTTGTGATGATGAAATGAAATAATATTAGTAAAGTTCTTAAGTGCATTTTCTAACAGAGTAGGGCTTAAAAATGCTTCTTCCATTCTTCCTTCCCTTAATTTCTCCTTCCCTTCTTTTCCTTCTTGTTGCTTTCACTATATCTGTCTCAAGTACAGTCTCCTTAATCCCTCTCCTCCCCCTATGCTGCTCCTAGTCTGATAGAGACTTGAGAAGCTAGAAGAGGAACATAACTAATAAAGACTGTATCTAAAATTAATCAGTAGGCTCTTTGTGAGGATACAGAAAGCTTTTCTATGAATAAAGTACTTCCTTTTAGTGTAATATCTAATGTGACTATTGGAGACCTTTTCCCTTTGCATTTGGATCATTTGCCTTATATAGTTGAAATTGTTAGGTGTTAGGTTTTTCATTTATGAGTTCTAGACAGCACTGCCACATCATCTTTTCCTCCAATTTGCTGCTGCACGACCAGGTTTTACAAATATAATTCTTTTAATCTTTTTTCATATTATATGTCATTCTGTTCAATTCCCATCATTTCTCTTGCTCTTCTCTGATTTCTTGTCAACCTTTTTCTTAGTTGTGAGGTTTCCAGATATAAACAGTCTTCCAGAAGGAAAGATTATATGCCCTTTTTATCACCTGTGGGACAATAGCCTCTAATTCCTATTAGATGTCTATTTCTCCTGATTTGTTGAATTGTTCAATGATCTATACCTCTTGGTATTCTATCATGTCTAGATCATCTTCAAGCCCAAGAACAAGGTGCAAATGTAATTTTCTATACTCGGTTCTTGCCTGAATGATATGGGGATCCTTAGTAAACAGGTTGAGCTGTGAGTATCATTTATATTCATTAGCACTAATTATTATGAACATGCACCCAGAGGCCTAAACACATCTTTTATAAATGGAAAACCTGCATAAATAAATGAGTTTCTGCATATTACATGGATTATTCCTTTCTTTTTCCTCCCCGATTTCTCTTATCATGAATTTACTGTTTTCTTCTTTTAAAGCAATTTTATAAAAAGGATTGGGTCTACTCATCTTGCCCAAATTGAAACGTAGGGGTTCCTGATCAAGCTATCAGTCAGCCTGGAGTTTTGACCTGTAATTTTTTTTTTTTTTTTTGCCGGTCCTGGTTTGCCCATGTTAAGACACCTTGGTAACTCCCTGCTTAATATGAGGTGGGGGTGGTGGTGGAATGTGTGCATGCATGTATGGTGCTCAGAACGCAAGAACTCAAGAGATGTGCTCTTTTTTTGTTTTTTTGTGGGGTCAGAGGGAGGTGGGAAGTGGTGGTCAGAGTAGCAGACATGAGAGGGAAAATAGGGGAAGTAAGTATCTAGTATAGTCTCTGAAATTCTTCACTAAAATGACATTTTATTTTTCCTTGGGCTAACTTTTCTCTCTTATACTCACCTTAAAGATTATTACCCACAATTCAGTGGCACGGTAGATGGAGTGCTGGGCCTAGAGTCAGGATGACTTAACTTTTTGAGTCCAAAACCTACTCTCGGACACTTACTCTGACCCTGGGCAAGTCACTTAACCCTATTTACTTCAGTTTCCTCATCTGTAAAATGAGCTGGAAAAGAAAGTAGAAAGCTACAACAGTATTTTTGCTAAGAAAACTCCAAATAAGATCACGAAGGTATGATTGAAAAAACAATTAAACAATACAACAATTATGGAAAGTTATAGTTGTCATCTGTTTTCTCTTAGATCACACTTATATCCTTATTCATATGTCACTGGTCCTCCAGATACCTATTTTATATATAACCATAAACTTTACAAATTTCCTTTTATTATTATTATAAATCTGGTAAACCTATACAAAAAAAGAATGAAAAAAGGATTGCATATGAAACGAATCTCTTCTATGTGCAGCTTAGTTTGTGTGTGTGTGTGTGTGTGTGTGTGTGTGTGTGTGTGTGTGTGTGTGTGTTTCAAATAAAAAAGAGCAAAACTTCTTGAAGCATTTTCCATAACTATTATTTACTATTGGTACTATTGTGATTTCTTGGTGAAATAGAGAAAGAAGATATTGTTATTATCAGGCAGGTGGTACAGTGCTTGAAATGTTAGATTTGAGAGAGCAAGACTTAAGTGTTGATCCTGCCTAAATGCATATTAACTGTGGCATCCTGAGCAAGTCATCTAATTTCTTTAAGCTTTAGTGTCTTCTTCTATAAAATAGGGGTGATAATAATACCTTTCTCAAAGGGTTATTGTGAAGATTAAATGAGATAATGTGCATAAAGTGCTTTAGAAACTTATAGCACTATAAAACTTCTTACCGTTACTGTTGTTATCTCTGTTTTACAAATCAGGAAAGAAATACACAGAATGAAAAGGTTATTTGTCCAGTCACGGAGCTGTTTGATGACAAAGCAAGGATTTTCTGGTTTAGTTGGTAAGCTGTGTCCGACTCTTCATGATCCTAATTGAGGTTTTCTTGGCAAAAAAACTGGAGCAATTTGCCATTTGCTTCTCCCTTTCAGATGAAAAAGGGAGGCAAAGTTAAGTGACTTGCCTAAGGTCACATAGCTAGTGTTTCAGGGTAGATTTGAACTCAGAAAGAGGACAGCCCTCCTGACTCCAGACCCAGAATGCTACCTGTTGCACCATCCAGCTCCTAGGATTAGAATCACAGAATCTCAGAGATGGAAGTGACCTCAGAGACCATTTACTACAGGATGATCCTAAACAGGATTGAGAAGTAGACATCTAACTTTTGCCAAAGGCCTCGTGTGAGCACCCACAAGTCTATAAATCTTAGGATAGTCAATGAGATGCGATGTTACTTAATGGATATCTGGGTATCATTTATTCGCATGTGTGTGTATGTGTGTGTGTGCATGTGCACACATGTATTTGATGAATTCCTTTGTAGTCTAGTGTAATCTGTAGATACCTTTTTAGAATAATGTTTTTTTAAGGTATAAAATAAATAGTATTGCAAGGAAAGACACTTATATTGAAATGCAGTTTTCAGAATTATGTTTTATTATTTTTTAATCCATGAACCTCAAGTTAAGAATCTCTACTGAAGATGAGCAACCATATGGAAATATGAGCCAACTGATATTGTTGCCACAGACAAATCATGTCCAGCTACATGGATTATCTATCATTTGTTATGTCTCCTACCCTCTCATCAGTATTTCAGTATGGGAGTGAAACTTTTCTGTCTTGTGAATCTTTAGCCAGTAATATGATTGATTCCCACCCAACATTGCTGAAAGAAAAGAGCTGTCATCTTATTATATTCATTTTAAAAGGTTGATGAACCCTAATCTAATCCAGAGGCAGTGGTGTTCTAGGTCTTGCTACCATACAGAAACACTAATAAAATGTCTGAAAGTAAAATATGAAGCTTTGGTTGCTTTGGGTCAGTAAGAGTGATGTGTACATTCCTTAAAGCAATCAAATCAAATAAAAACATCTCATCCAATCTGAAAAATAACAATATGGTAATAAGAGTAATAATCTAAATCAATCTAAAATTGTGATTAAAGGGACACACTTTAAAGTTAAGAACAAAATAAGTGCCAATTAAGGACCAATTGAACAAATTGTGATACTTGAAAGGGTTCTGTGTCTAGTGTAATCTGATGGTTCATGTTTGGGATTGGAATGAAATGGGATACTTTTCAATTCTCAATTGAAAAGACAACTTAAAAAGAAGTTAATAAGTAAGCAGCATAGTCAAGGACACAATACTGGTTCAGTTGGATACAGCGCCTCTGCTTTTCCACTTGCCAAGTAGTATGCTTCATCTGAAGCCTCTGTTCTTCATTTTCTGGGCTTTTGTACTTGAGTAGCTAAAAAGCTATGCCAGTAGCTCAGGACTGTTATTTGGGCTAAACAAGTTTTAAAGATGGTGCTTTCAGATATGGTGCTTATATTGATCAGTTTAGTAGCATTCTTTCTTTGTTATAAGGGCAGTTTTAACAAGGTAGGTAGATAAGGTAATCGATTCCAAAATGACTGAGATGTAAAAACAGAAATTCATTGATCAAACTTTGGTGTTTTGGGTTTTTCTTTTTTTTTTTTTTTTTTTTTTTTTTTTTGGTTTTTTGCATGTTGGTTTCCTTTGGCAATCCTATGGTCTGGGATTCTTAGATGCTATTTGTTCTGAGGTGTCACCTTGTCACAGGTAAGCATTAATGTGCAAATCAGGACTCACATATAAGCTTTGTGTCTAATTCTATCAGAAATGAGAAGGTGATTAGGAGTTGCCCATGGAAAAAAATGTTAAAATTAACCAGAAAAAAATACAGCTAAGGGGCATTTAAAGTAAAGAAGAGTTTTTAAAAAGCTATTAAAAAGTACTTAATCATGTCTCTTTAAGTTTATCTGTATTTATAAAGAGCAATTTTTCAATTAACACACATTGGTTTAATTCATTGAACCTGTCAACTGAGGTTAGGGATGATTTATCCTTCCACTTTCTTTCAATGCATATCTTTGCACATGCAAGCATTATTTTAAGAAGTTTATGATTTGGAGAAGATAGATAAGTTAAACTGGGCGTGATGCCAAGTACAGCCTTTTCAGAATGCCCTGTGAGCAGAGATGGAGGTAGGGCAGAGACTAGGAAAAATTAGCAGTGGGCACAGCTCCTGTGAGAGTGTCCATCATGTTGGAGGTATGGAGGGGAGTCAATATGGTCTTGTAGAAAAAGTATTGGATTATGTGTCACAAGATCTGAGTTAGGTAATGTCATTCACTACATTGTGAAGCAGTGAAAGCTTTCTGGATCTTGGTAATAGGGATTGGTTGAACAAATTCTGGTATATGGGGGTGATGAAATATTACTGCATAGGAAAGCAATTTAAAATAGTCCATATGAAGAATACGGAGAAATCTAGGAAGATATGGATGAATTGATGCAGAGTGAAGATAATAGAAGTAAAAGAAATATAATTGTTATTAAAATATGAACCAAAAATGAATAATAAAATGAAGCTCAGCACTAATCTACTATTCTCCAATCACCATACACTAATCTCCTTTTGTAGGAGAGGTGGGAGATTGTCAACTAATTTATCAAACACCAGCTACTATATTCCAGGTACTAGGTGCAATGGATACAAAGACAAAAATTAAACAGTCTCAGTTCTTAAGGAACGTATAATCTATTACATATTTATACATAATATATACACAAAATAAGTATATATGTATATATGTGTATATACACATATATGTACCCACATACACATACAAAATAAGTACACATGCAAAGCAATAGTGAGGGGAAGGGGAAAAAAGCACAAGTCCTGGGAAGAATCAGAAGAATATAAAAGATGATGCTAATGGTTTCCCTGCCACAAATCTCTCCCAATTATAATCCATCCTCTATTTATCTGTCAAAGTGATCTTCCTAAGGTTTGAATATGTTACTTCTACTCAATAAACTATAGTCATTATCATCTCTAAGATCAAATATAAAATCCTCTTTAGCATGTAAGGATATTTATAACTTCTCCCCCCTTCCAGGCTTTTTATATTAAACTATTTCTCTTCACCCCACCTCATACTTTCTCTACAATCCAATGACACTGGCCTCCTCCTTCCTATTCCTCACACAAAACACTATCTCCTGACTCCAGACATTTGTACCGGCTTTCCTCCATGTTTGAAATGTTTTCTTGTCTCATCTCTGCTTCCTGCTGTTCCTGACTTCTTTTAAGGCTCAGCTAAAATGTCACCTTCTATAGGAAGCTTTTTTCAATCCCTCTCAATTCTTAGTCCTTTAATTCTGTTGGTAATTTTCAATTCATCCTATATCGAGCTTGTTTGTACATAGTCTTTGCAAGTTGTCTCCTGCATCAGACTGTGCTTTCCTTGAGAATAGAGAGTGTCTTTTTGTTTCTCTTTGCGTCCCCAATGTTTATTAGTGTCTGGCACATAGCAGGCACTTAATAAATATTTACTCCCAGACTGAGATGAAGTTTGAAAGAAAATGTGCATTTTAAGAGGTAGAAATGGAGATGAAAAGGGAAAGTCGCCAAAGTCACGAGAGTCAGCCAATGAAAAAACAAGGAGATGGGAAATGAAGTGTTGTATATAAAGAATGTTTATTTTTAAGGAGTAGGTACTCAAATGACTATAATAAAAAGAAAAGGTATGAGCAAAACTTTTAAAAATGAAAGCAATATAGATTTTTAAGATAAAATATTTAAGTCTGCTTCTTGTAAGATTGACACACACACACACACACACACACACACACACACACACACACAATGCCAAAAATCTGAGCCAAACAGCTTAAGCAATATTAATAACTAGGTTTTGCTCCTAAAAAAATCTCAGAATGTTAGATTTGGACACAAGTTTAGGGGTGATCTAGTTTAGATGAAAAAAATAGAGATTCAAATGGAGAAAGTGATTTGGCCAAGTAACAAAGCTAATTAGTGGAAGAGAAAGATCAAGTCCCTTCACTCTTAGTCGGGTGCTGAAGTGCTATGACACTTTTCGTATGTCCTCATCTTTCTGTTTTATCATTGACCAGAAAGCTTGGATATCAGCTGTATTCTACTTTTCTTATTTCTTTAACACTCAATTCAGAGAAAAGACCCTTATTATTTTGAGCCATTTACTTTTGTTGAGTTTAGACTTCAAATTTATATTTATTTAAATCTGTTGGCTTCTACTCTTCCTCTACATGAAGGCTGCTTTGCTAGGAAAGCAGTACAGGACAGCTAGTTAAATTCTGCCTTTCCTTCTGGGGCTTCTTATGATTGCTTCGTCCAGTTTGGCAGCTCTGAATTTTGAGGGCCTAAATCTTCATTTTATTTGGGCTCAGTCCTCTTTCTCACTTAGGCCAGATATAAATGCTCTCCTGTGATAATGTGAATTCATGATTCCAATGGGGGATAGTAGCATATGGTTACCGTGTTCAAGAGCACATTTCAAGTTGGCTTTCACCAGCACTGAATAAACACATATTGATATTATAGAACAAAATAATATATTAGTGCATTGCTCATTTGTGCTCTGATAGTCACCCTGATACTATTAGTCATGTGGGGAGTGACAAACACAATTACACTCGAGTGCTAATAGAGTGGAAGGGCAAAACTGCCTGACCTCGGCATCCTGGGTCGATTTAAATGTTTGATGTCTCATTGAATTAGTATCACAGTGTGAAAGACAAAGCTCAAACTAATGGAGATGAGCCTGGACATGCAATACTGCTGATTGGGCTGACATAATTAGAATAATATTCTTCACAGGGCTAATAACAAGCTGGAGAAATAAATAACCAAGAGATAACCTAATTGCCGCATGCTAAAATGCTCCTTTGAATATGCTAAGGTTAGCATTTTCTATTTACTTATAGAGAGCCTAGAAGGCTTTTTTTTTTTTTTTTTTTTTTTTTTTTTTTAAAAGAAAGAAACGGCTACCAATTTGGGATGCCCAGTCAAGAGCAAAGCATTTTCCATCTCTATTCCCTCATCCCATTGTGAAGAATACACAATGTTTGAATGATTAGCAAATATAATTATTTAAATTTTGAAAGAAAAGAAAAATAACTTATTATTATTATAAATGACTATTTATAACCTCCTCTTACTCTGATCTCTAAACTAGATAAAGTTACTTGGCTTATCCCTCGAAGGAAAAATAAAAGAAAATAACTATTTGGGATAGATTGACCAGATTTGTCACAGACAATTAGAAACACCTTTTAGAGAACCTGAATTTTTTATGTTATCCATAGCTTTCTATGTCTTCCCTTTAAATAATATTAATTTAGTAATAGTAACACATATTTATATAGCACTTTCTATAGCATATGGAATAAGAAAATGATAATATTTTTGTACTATGGTACCTTGATCAGATCACATCAGGAATATCAATTCCACAAAGCAGAATTAGAAATAATATGATGGTGTTGGAGGGGGATATCTTCCAAAGAGGCAAAATTTTGATTGACCCAAGGAAAAACTTCCCCCTACAATCTAGAATTATCCAAAAGTAGAATGGGACAATGAATTTTCTCTCATACGAAGTCTTCAAACAAATATAGGATGATCATCTACAAGATTTATCATAAAAGGAATCCTTATTCAAGTTTGGTTGAACTGAATGAACATTCTTAGGAAACCTATTTAGTTCTGGGAACTAAGTGCTTAGGGGAGTACTAGTAAATGTTTAATAGCTAGCTCTCAAAAAATATACTGTGCAACACACTTTTACATTCAATTTGCATTTTTAACCTTTTCTCTATCACTTTTTTAAAGTCTAGAAAGTTATCAGTAATAGTAAAACAAGCCCTGATTTTTAGCACCAGGGTGTAAATGTTCTTACTCAAATTTTCACAATGCAAAAATATTTGTGACAGACCTTTTTATAGTGGCAAAGAACTGGAAACTGAGTGGATGTCAATGGCTAAATAAGTTATGGTTTATGAATGTAATGGAATATTACTATTCCATAAGAAATGATCAGCAGGATGATTTCAGAAAAGCCTGGACTTACATGAACTAATGCTAAGTGAAATGAGTAGAATTAAGAGAACATTGTACACAGCAACAAGAAGATTATGTGATGATCAACTCTGATGGATGTGGCTTTTTTTTTTTTTAACAATGAGGTGATTTAAGCCAGTTCCAATAACCTTGTGATGGAGACAGCCATTTGAGTCTAGTGAGAGGACTATGGGGACTGAATTATGGATCACAGAATCATATTTTCACCTTTTTGGTTGTTGTTTGCTTGTTTTTTTTCTTTCTCTTTTTTCTTTTTTGATCTGATTTTTATTGTGAAGCATCATAAATGTGGAAATATGTATAGGAGAATTTCACATGTTTAACATATATTGGATTTCTCACTACCGGGGGAGGGAGTTCGGGGAGAGAGAAAAATTTGGAACACAAGGTTTTGCAGGGATGAATGTTAAAAACTATCTTTGAAAAAATAAAAAGCTATTATGAAATTTTCACAATGACTCTTTAGGTACTAAGAGCTGACTGAATCTTTGTAGTCTGATAATCTTGTGAAGTAGATAAAGTAGGGATTATCATTTTCAAATTATAGTTGAAATAATCTGAGGTTCAGAGAGATTAAGTAATTTAGTCAAAACCACACAATAAATAAGCATATGGAATCAAGTCTAAAACTCAAGTTTTCAGATTTCTACTTTAATGTTTTCTCTACTTTGACATTCTCGGTGCATCTGTGGTCTATTAAGTTCTGAGTAACATCTTCTTAGGGGCTTCAAATAGGCAACACTGAATCGATTATTATTATTATTATTATTATTTTTTTTTTTTTGAGCAAGGCTCATTAGCCCTCTGAGCCTCAGTTTATCCATCAAATAACAAGATTGATATCTTAGGTCTAAAATAATATGATTTTAAGTGAACTCCTGAGTTAATTTAAAATGTAGACTAAAAAAATGAGTTCCTTATCCTGGACTTATTAAGACTCTATGTTATTAAATTGGTGGGTTTTGTTCATTCTTTTCAATGGTGCCTGACTCATTGTTGCTCTATTTGGAATTTTCTTGGCAGAGATACTAAAGGAGTTTGCCATTTCCTTTTCCAGCTCATTTTACAGATGAGGAACTAAGGAAAGCAGGGTTAAGTGCCTTGCCCAGAATCACACAGATACATTAGAATTCAAGACTTCCTGCCTTCAGGCAGGCCCAGCATTTTATCTGCTGTGCCGCCTAGCTGCCCCTAATAAAGTTGGACAAGTGATACAAATCTCCCCCTAAACTCAATGATCTTGAGAGAAGAGGACTTGGTGAAATAATAAAAAAAAACAGTGAGGAAGGGATGCAAAATCATTCCGTGAAATGAACTGAGGCCAGCTGTATCACAGCCATGTTTCTAAATTTTGTCACATTTGGTGGTCTTGAGTGTTTCTTAAGCTTTCATTATATCTGTGTTAAAAAAACAATATATGGTCAAATCTTAATAATTGACATAAATTTTAGTACAGCAAAATTTTCATCCTGAGCCAGTTTTCTCTGCTATTTCAGGGCAATCCCAGGCAGTCCTCTCCCACCCAACCAGACTGAATTAAAGGAATATAAATTAGTCAAAATTGATCTAGGAAAAAAAATTCTATAAAAATTCTCCAATCCCAAGTGCATGAAATATTTGTCACAGACAATTAGAAACACCTTTTAGAGAACCTGAATTTTTTATGTTATCCATAGCACATCGCCACCTCGTAATTAGCATTCTATTTTCATGTTATTAGTCAAATAGCATTCATATGCCTGGCACATGATGGGGATACAAAGTGATAGAGATACAGAAACCAAAACAAAATAGTCTCTGCCCTCAAAGAACTTACATTCTAATGTGCAGACATAATATGTACATAATCAAGTGAATACAAAATTTATACAAAGTATTCTTGGCAGAGGGAAGCCATTAGCAAATTTGAAGAATCAGAATTGTAGGGTTAAAAAACCTCTAGAAGCAAGGAATGCAGTTCAAGGCATGTGGGAGGACCTGAGGGACGAGAGGTTCTGAGGCGCATGCGAGTCCTACATGGAAGTGGGGCACAGCCCCATGAGGCGGTGGGTGTCTGATTTCAGGTACCATGCCTCCCTGCTTAGTGCTCTCAAAGCCTAGCACGCCTCCCTCCCTCCTTCTTCTCCAGCCAATCACATTACGCCAGGTTCCTAGAGGACTTCCCCCTTCCCCCATATCATCAATGGGGTATAAATATGTGCTATCTCAGAATAAAGTTCTCTTTCGCTTCACCCCTACCTAATGGTGGTCTGTCTCTATGGGATCTGGGTTGGTGCCCGAAGACGGATAAGTGTGGCCTAGCCGTGCCGTCGATGGACGGGCATTAAGAGTAGCTCAAAGGGGAGCTACCAGGTTAGAGTAGTCCATAGGGGTGTAACAAGAATGGCCCTCAAGTAGAACATGGCACCTTAATTATGGGAAACTAAGACCCATAAAGGAGAAATGGTTTTCTGAAAGCCATAGAGCAGAAAAGTAGAATTTATGTTAGATAAAGTGATGATCTAAATAGATATATGTAGAGGGTAGAAAGGGAAAGAAAATGCTATAATTTGGCTAGAACATAGATGAAATAAAGGGGAATAGTATAATTTAAAATTAAAGAATTAAGTTGGCATCATATTGTGAGAGCCTTAAATTCCATTTTCAGCAATGAATATGATATTTTGTAGCTGCTGAAAGTTTTTGGATAGAGGAGTGATGTGATCAGAATGGTATTTAATATCATTTATTTATTTATTTTAAATAAATTTAAATAATTTAAATAAATTATTTTAATTTTATTAAATTAAATTAATAAATTTAATACAAATTAATCATTTAATATCATTATAATTATAATTAATCATCATTAAATCAGAATGGTATATTAATAATCACTTGGGCAACAGACTAGATTGGAGAGGGTATGGGCTAGAAGCAGAGGAAGATTATGAGACACAATAGTCTTGATGAAAAGAGAAAAGAGTTTTAAAGAGGGTGATTTCAGTGAGAATTGAAATGAGAATGAGTGTATAAATGATATTTTTGAGGTAAAATTAAGAGGAATTGGATACTTATTGGTTGTGAGGATTTGATGTACAAGGACATTTCAAAATAGTAACTTGAAAGGTTGAGTGACTGGGAAAATATGAGGTCAGTGACAGAAAGTGTTGAGGAAAAGTTCTTTTCCTCAAGAACAGAGTTTGAGGGGAAGATTATGGGTTTAATTTTTCACAAATTTGTTTGAGATATTGGAAGGACATAAGAATTTGGAAATACCTCTCAGGAAAAGTTGGAAATAAAGTCATAGATTTAGAATCATTCTCACTGAGATAATTGTTAAAGTCTTGGGAGTAGATGATATCACCAAGGAAGAGAAACATAGATTGATTTTAAAAAATACATATTTATTTGAGGGGTAGGAAAAGGATAAAGAGTCATCAAAGGAGCCAGATAATGAATAACCTAAAAGGTAGTGAGGGAATGATGAAAAAAAAAATGTGTATATATATATATATATATATATATATATATATATATATATATATATATATATATATATATATATATATCACAAAATTCAAGGAATGAGCAGCGATTCAGAAGGAGGTGTTCCAAGAGGTTAAGGTAGGCAGGAAGCCTTTGGTGTTGCTAATAAAAACTTCATAGTGACCCTTGAAAGTGATATTTCAACAGTGTCATCAAATTTAGGTTTCAAGATATTAACAGATGAGTGTATGGTGAGAGCATGGAAGTAAATATTGAGTGCTCTTTGGTCATTGAAAGGAAGGAATATGTAAGATAAAGTAGGAGAAATATTTTTAAAATACAAATCATTTTGGTAATGAATTCTCAAGAGAAAGCTTAAAATAAAGAGTAAGAAAGCATCAGTTAGATGTAGTTTACACCCTACTTGTCCCTTTCTCCCCACCCCAAAATCAAAACTCTGTCTTCATTCAGGAGTCAAGAACTATTTCTAAGCTGAAGTAAATTCATTGAATGCTCTCCAATCTATGTGTTGGTTTGTTTCCAGAATAGGTTCGCTACTCTAGCCTTAACATTGTCCTTCACAGTCTTTTGGGCAAGCACTGATATTCAAGACCTACATATATTATATGTATTAATATAATATGCTATTAGCAGCAACAAATGAGTTCAAGACTTTCTAGATAGATTTGGCAGTGATTGAGATAGTTACTATTGAAAAAGCCCTTCCTCCTTCCCTCCTCCCGCCTCAGTGAGAAATTATGTCAGTATTTTAGGATGAGGTTTAAAAAATATTAGGACATATTAAATTTAGCTCTATCAATGAATGGTACATGCAAAGGTTTTGCTGTCCAGATAATTTAAAGAATTACAACCATATAGGAATTGGTCTTTCCTTCCATCTCTAGTTCCCTCTCTCCATATCTCTGTCTTTTTATTCCTTTCTTCTTCACTCTCTTCTTCCTTCTGTCTTCTCCCTCTCCCTTCCTCCTCCTTTTTCTTCTCTGCCTTCTTTTTTTTGGGGGGGTTCTTCTCTCTTAGAGCTCTAAACAATTATTGAGTTTGTGTCGCTAATATATATACTTATCATAGACAGAAAAGATGATTAAGAATGGGATACTTCTCTGACAGGTAAAAAACATTATACTTTTCATTATGTCTCCTTAGCTCTTAAAGACAGGATTAACACCAGACTCCTCTCCCCCTTTCCCTCTTCCTCTTTCTTCTCCCCTCTTCCTCTCTCCTCTCTCTTCTCTTTTTCTCTCTCTTCTTTCTGTCTCTCTGTCTCTGTCTCTCTGTCTTTCTCCTCTCACTTATTACAGTTATTCCTTCTAAAAGAAAAAGCTCTTGCCCTATATAGCAAATCACATTATTTCACTTCATTAAGGGGTAAGCATTTGATTTCAGTTTATTACCAGTTGATACTGAGTAAGCAATGCTGAGCCAGCAGATGGCAATCAGTGGCTTGCTTCAGGGGTACATCTTTGCATTCTCTATGCTGCCCTAATTCACCAAGAGGTGAGCACAAGGGAGTAGAAGGACAGAAAACAGGAAGAGTATGTGCCTACAATATAGTAGATCTAAATAATGTGAGCAAACCAAAAACTAATATTACTTCTACCTGGCCTTTCAGTGAAATTGATGATTGTCCTCACACCATAATTGAGGAGTACAATTGGGTATTCAAATTTGTGCTATTGAGATCATACAACATGGCCTGTACCCCCAAAAGGGTATGATTAATATTGGATTTGGGGACAGAATAGTTGGGCTTGAGTGTGACTCATATTTACTGTGATTGGAATGATAGGAAAGTGATTTAACCTATGAACCACAGTTTTCTCATCTGCAAAATGGAGATAATACTTTCTCAAGCAATTTCATAGAGCTGATATAAGGAAATCATTTTGTGAATTTGTAATGTGCTATATACATGTGTGCATTTTTTTATTATGTTAGGCAGTCCTTGTCCCTTTCTGTAGATGAATTTGAATCAATCTGATCAAATCTTTGTGAAGAGTAAAAATGATTTAGAAAATAGTGCAAATAGATTAGGGCTATACAATTTTGTTAAATATTTGCTTATTATATTGGTTAAAATAAGCTACATGAAATAGTGTACAAATTGAATTTGATTCCTTCAGATACTATATGACCCTGGACAAATTCCTTACCTTCTTTATGCTTCAGTTTCTTCATTTGTAAAATGGGGATAATAATAGCCTCTGTCTCATAAGTTGCAGTTAGAACTAAGTGAAATAATTTTTATGTAAAGTGATATTCTTATCATGAAGTGTTACATAAGATAATAATTCAAAGTATGCTCCCAATTTTTATAGATTGATTGACTCTTACCTTGCTTTCTGATTTTTGATCCTTACTTCTTCATTGGGATGGGTTTGGGAATACATGGTATATACTCTATAGGTCCTAGTTTCATCTGGTGGAGAAGAATATGGTTTAAAACTATAAGGTTTGTATAACAGTGTCAGCAATTGAAGTCTCAAAAAGTGGGTATCCATTGATTGAGAAAAGGTTGAACAAACTGTGGCAAGTTGAGATATTAATGTCTGGTAAGAGATGAACAATGTGAAGAAGTCAGAGAAATTCAGGAATATTTGAAACAATTTATATAGAGTGAAATGAGAAGAGTAATTTACACAATGACTAAAATATTTTAAAAAAAATAACATTTTCTAATTGGGGAAAAGTAGCTTTTGGGGCAGGGTCCCTGTACCAATTTATGAGTATCTTTTCCTCCTGCAGAATATGGTATGCCATTAGGGCCTTGTTAATGAGATAACTGGTGATTCTTTTTTTTTTTCTTATAGCTTTTTATTTACAAGATATATGCATAGATAATTTTTCAGCATTGACAATTGCCAAGCCTTTTGTTCCAACTTTTCCCCTGTTCCCCCCACCCCTTCCCCCAGATGGCAGTTGACCAATACATGTTAAATATGTTAAAGTATAAATTAAATACAACATATGTGTATATGTCCAAACAGTTATTTTGCTGTACAAAAAGAATCAGGCTTTGAAATAATGTACAATTAGCCTGTGAAGGAAATCCAAAATGCAGGCGGACAAAAATAGAGGGATTGGGAATAATATGTAGTGGTTCATAGTCATCTCCCAGAGTTCTTTCTCTGGGTGTAGTTGGTTCCATTCATTACTGCTCTATTGGAACTGATTTGGTTTATCTCATTGTTGAAGAGGGCAATTGATCCATCAGAATTGATCAACATACAGTATTGTTGTTGAAGGGTATAATGATCTATTGGTTCTGCTCATTTCACTCAGCATCAGTTCATGGAAGTTTCTTCAGACCTTTCTGAAATCATCCTGCTGGTCATTTCTTACAGACCAATAGATAATTGATGATTCTTGATTGGTTTCCAATATCTGGGATCCTGACAGATTTCTAGTAACTTGGGTAAGTCCCACATAGTTGATTAGACCAGAATGGATTCTCATTGTAGGATTCATCCTTTGTGCAATAACCTACAGATAAGTTTTGTTCTTTTTTGAAGGGGGCTCAATTTCATACTTTTTATATTTAGAGGTCAGATGATCATGTAAAAGAACAGATTTTTATTTTGAGATTGGGAGAGTGAACCCATTGCATGTATTATCTAGCATCAGCTTTTGTGGTTTATGTATTCATCTATAACTTATTGAGCACAGATCAGAGACTGCAGATCTGAAAGCAGACATTCCCAACCCATTGCCATAGTTAGGGTAATGATAGAGTACTCACATAGGCACATAAAAGAAACTGATTTGTGCTTATTCCATTTGTCCTGAGAGGGAATAGATGAAGTTTGTGAACTCCAGACTCTAGCTTAGAGGATAGAAGACTTTTATTTCCTAGATAGCTTGATTTCAGAATCTAGTCTTCTGTCCAGAAAAAAGTTAAAAGACCAAGGCAGTTTGAAAAGGCCTTCCAGTGCCAAGTTTGAAAGTACCCAAGTTTGAGAGGTTGAAGATTGGACCTTCCAGAAAAGGAAAGGGATTTCCTGAGCCATATAGTTCCTCAGAGGAAAAGAAAAAGATTAGTCATGTAGCCTTAGTGATAAAGATGGTGAAAGGGGAAACAAAGTACTTGTATCTTGCTAATGCCCATGACCATCAGAGTAAATTTATAGGTTCAGTAGGAAAAGTACTGTGTATTTTAAAAATGCAATGTTACTTGCCTCCCAACGAAAACTCATGACCTGCTATCAGTGATTTATATATTTTTGGCATTTGTTTGTGGATTCCAATTTGTTTTTTGAGTATCTTATGTATTTCCTGTTTTTATTTATATAATCCTTATATAATTCTTTACATCTTCTACACTTTCTATGAGATGAAATAAAGACTGTGCTAGTTTGTATACATTTATTATTTTGGATGCTTATATGGGAATTGGAGAAACTTTTATCCACATTTGGGGAAATATAGACAGAAGTTATAATATGAGTAAATTTGGATATTTTCTTAAAGTAAACCCCAGGTGACAAAGCAATAAAATTACCCATTCTGGGTCTTCATTCAGGAGCAATTTTGATTCATGTGAATCTAAAGTTTTTGGGGAAAGACTTGAGCAACAGGTTGTGACTAAAAGACTTGAGAACTCTGAACAATATGTCCAAAAGTGAATTCAGAAGACTACTCTCTTGACATAGAGATGATGGATCTGTGGATGCAAAATGAGACATTTTAATAATAACCAGCTTATTCATTTGCTTAAATATGCTTGTTTAAGCAAATATAAGTTGACAGAGATCAAAGTGGAGGGGAGGAGGAAAGCTCACATAAAATCTGAAGAAGCAGTTAAATTCATATCTTCTTGACTATAGTTCTGAAACCTTTTCTTTGAGATTCCTAAGATTTTTACATCCAGGGTTTTTTTCAGGAAGTGGTAGATAGATTACTATTATCCTTTCTTTGCTTTCTGTTTCTAAGAGATCTGGGAAAATTTCACTTATGTCTCTTAGAATATAGTGATCAGACTTTTTGTTGAAATTAGGAAATCCAATGACTTAAATTCTATTTTTGACTTACTTTCCAGATTTGACTTATTTCCCACTTTTTAAAAATCTCAATTATCTTCAGTTTTTCATTTTTTTCAATTTGTTTTAATATTTATCTCATAAAATCATTAATTTCTGTTTATTATTTTCTAATTTTCAGAAAGTCTGTTGGTTGGGCAAAGATTAATACTTTCTGTTCTAAGCATTTATTTCTCTTCCAGTTCTTTTCTTGAACTTTTATTTTTTAAATCTCTTCATATCATCCAGATATTCTTGTAATCCTTGTGGAAAATATTTTTTTCTCTTGAGTTTCTGTTTCCAGTTGTTACCAAGTTACCTTGGGAGAGATGATAGAATTACAATAAGTTTTTATACTAGTTAAGAACCTTGTTTTGGTTTACTAATATATCTGACCCATTGGTCAGCAAGGTTTGCTCATTCATCTTTAGTGTCCATTACTAACTCTCCCATTTGAGCCCAAGAAGCTGTAGCATCCACAGCAATCACAGTCTGATAAAACGATCTCAACTGTTAGACTAAAACAAGCTAAGAATAAGAACTAGGTCTCAAATTTATTGGTAAATTAAGGGGATGTCTACCTAAGTATGTGAAGACATCTTCTAGGAGAAAGGATAGATGAGAATAATTTGTTACAATGGCAATAAAAGTGTCTGAAGCAGTCACCCTGTGGTACTTAGAGTTTGGTCAGACATTGAAGATGCTAAGGTTATCCACTATATCTATGGTCATTGCCAGTTGTCTTAACTTCTACTTTGTCTCCCCTTTGCCATTTTGGATACTTTGAAAAGGATCAAACTAATAATACAAAAAAACTTCAGATTTCTAAAAAATATTTATACTCCCTTGTAAGTACTTTAATTTTAAAGTTATACTGGTTCTGAGTCTACATTTGATATTTCCTCTCCTCTTTTCTCCTAGAGACTCTCATTTCTGTAGTGTTTCAGAGCTTTTAGAATAGAGTCACTAGAATCCAGAAACAATTCAAATTCTATTGTCTGCTATTGGATAAAAGTCAGCAACTTTCAGTATGACATAGAAAGAAATTTAGGGAAAATAAGCTCCCTAACTCAGCCTAAACTCCACATTGGAAAAAAAAAGATTTTATTCTGGATTTTTGTTGTTGGCTATCACTTTTCCTAAATTCTGCAGTTCACAAGAAAATCAAGAACTTGAAGAGGTGAAGATCAGTAGTGGTATTAGAATTAAATCAGCTGATAGTAAAAATCTAAGGTAGCAGGGCAGATGTTATGTCTTCCCCATAAAACAGTAAAATTCAGTATACAACATGGTTAGGGAATATGCCTTTCTGGTTAATCAAATATTCAGGTCAGTAGAGAATTTCGGTAATGGTCTATCAGTTCTCAAAGAATGGAAATAAAATATACAACACTAAAATGATACTGAACATAATTTACTATTTCTTTGACAATTTATAAAGCACATCAGAATCATGCAGTGCCTTAGGGTCATCGTTATAGACATTAGTTATAACTGTTCTGGCAAAATATGGAAATGCTTGTGAATAGAGATTTCCTGTTGATGGAATGCAAAATAAGTAAGCAGTTCCCATAATTCTCCTACTGACCAATATATATGAATAGATCCTTTCCTAAAATGTGAGAAGATATTCTACATAAGATATTCAGATTTTCTGAAATATTAAGACATTCTGTTGCAATATTTCCTCTCTTCTGTGTTCATTTATTCTGTGTCTAACTTTTGTTTGCATCTTTAACATAGAACATAATTATGAGTCCCATATGAATTCTGTCCCGTTATTGTTGCCCAACTTTGACCAACCTATCTCACAGTGTTACATTTTCAAATTTGGCATGTACCCATGTGGACTCAGCTTTGAGTCCAGCTGACTTATTCAAAAATGTGGATAGGAATGCAAATATACATAAATTTCTATCTAACAAACTATCCAAATAAAGACTGTTCTTAGTGCTTTATCCTCCAGAAGGCACATCTAAAAAAATCTGTCCATTATTAATAGGAATTAAATTTCATAGCTCTTTGGGAATGGAATATATATTCCAAGGAATGCTCCTTTCGGGTAAGAATTTTTTTTCTGTTTTTAACTTTCCTGTAATCATGTGAACAAGTTGCCATTATTGAGCATTACTTACTATGGGTAGATTCTATCAGCCTAAAAAGATCTATGGAATTAAATGGTTAATCATTCAAGTCTGAAAATGGAGAAAGTTATTTTATCATCTCAATATGATCTTAGATTCCTAAGAATTATGTTAATATCATGATTTGCAATTTGAAAAAGATATTATGTACATTATTTAATTGGTTTTTACCGTAGAAAGTTGAAAAAAAAAATTAACTGACTTGGTCATGTCTCACCAATGAGACTCTGAGCTGGGATACCAACACTAGTCAACCTGGCTCCAAGCCCAGAACTCTAGCCAAAAATCCCTTGCTGCTTCTTGCTAACTTAAGGCTGGCAAAACATTTTATAGATATTGCTGCCTTTAAGCTTTGCAAAAACTTAGTAAGGGAGATAGGATTAATGCCCCAATTTACAAATGTGGAAACTAAAGCAAAGACAGGTTAAAAGATTTATCCATGTTCTCCAGTTAGTAAACATCACAGATAAAATGCTAGGTCTCTTCTGATTCCAAGACTATTGTTTTTGTTTGTTTGTTTGTTTTTTACTATACCACATAGCCTAACTCTTTACTTTTCATCCTTATCTTTAGTTGTAGTCAATCAACAATATTTTCTGAGTGCTTCTTACATTTCCCACTACTTCCTTTAAACTTCATTATCACCACCATCCACCCACAGGAAGAGCTCATTTCCAAGAAACCTATTATCAAAGAGATTTCATCATTTTCATCATTTTCAATACTCTTCATCAGAATTCTCACTTGCCTCTGCTCTTCTGATTGAAGGTTGGAAAGATGGAGCAAAAAATCCCTCCCAAAGTCCCCATATAAAGAAAACTCAACAGCCCTGTTAACTCTCTATTTCCCACTAGCTACACTTCTTGGCCTCAAATGTACCATCATCAATCCTGGAGTGGGGAAGCCTTTTAATTTCTTTTTGTGTGTCATTTTTCCCATTCAATTATAAGTTTTTGGAGGGTGGGAATTGCCTTTTTCTTACTTATATACTCAACACAGCACAGCACTTAATGGTAGTGGACAAATAGGAGAAAATATGAGACAAAATATAGAGACATGCATACATGCACACATATTGAATATAGCTGAAGGAGAGAGGAATAAATATGTGAGCCTGAAGATTGCTGAAGTGATTTATCTGGAACTTGGTAGAATCAATTAAGAAAGACTGTCATAGAACAGATTTCTTAAATAATGTTTTGAAAGAAAAGAAAGATGAGGTAAAGAAAGAGAAGTGAAGAAAGCCCAGGCAGCTCATGAATTGACTTCCAACTCAGAGTTAAGAATTTAAATTTGATTTTTGAAGTAATTGACAGACATTATAAACTCTGGAGAAGTGGTGATGAAAAAGATTGTGTTTTTATATTATGATTGACTTAATTGTATAGAAATTGGAGGCTAAAAAGTTATATGTCTGGATGTGAAGAGGCTGATGAAGTATTAATACTATGGGATTTGATTTTGATTGAACCAAGATTTTTTTGGGGGGCAGAAATGACAGGAATTGATGTCTGTCCAGATTTGAATGGGCATAGAAAGGGAAATATAAAAGATGACTCCAAAATTATGAGCAATAGAAACAATCAATACTATATAGATGCATCATTGATAGAGAAAAGAAAGTTGGGAATCAGAATGGTGAGGAATTGGGTTGTGAGTTCCATTTTAGATAGTAGTTGGTTTGAACTATTAGTTGGACATACAAAAATATTGGAAGCAAGCTAGAAGGAGAGACAAGAGGTATGGTTTGGAAAGTTATTGATTTACTTGTAAAAGTTGAAATCATACAAGAAGGTCAACTCTTTAAGAGAGTGAGCCTCAGCCTTGGCTGGGAGGGGAGAGGCAGTGAGGATTTGTTCCCAGTACTCTACAGAGTGGTGAAGGTGTTGGCATTCTAACTCAAGATCTTTTCCTTTTGCTAATAGCATTCCATAATTGCCACAGACGTAGAGAATAAAGTAAGATAAATTTTGTATTTAGCATATGTGGAAATATTATGAATAGTTGCAGACCCCATTCTCTTTGATGCCATTTGACAATCTGATAATTTTTGCAACGATGTACTTAAAATGCTGTTTCATGCAAAGTTCAAGTTTTCCCCCCTTTGTTTAAAAAACACACTCCATCTTTAATTTGCAGGGCTGTGTATTAATTTTGCTGAGAGCACCGTTTATGTCCGTATTCCTTCACTTTGTTTAAAGTCAGTTGTTGACAACTCTCAAGCGTGTCAAACTCTCATCGCTAATAATTGCTTAAGGATCCCTAACTTCTACAAATGTTGGTTCCAGCTCAAAACCCCATGCTAGCCCTGGAAGAAGAAAAAAAGAGGGGGGAGAAAGAACTTCTTCTGATGAATTTTTGATTTTCCTTCTTAACAAAGAAATGTCTAGGATTCAAAGAAATAGCTTAAAGTGATAATATAAAATAGAATATGGAGTGCACTGTTCTGAATGACTCTTTGCTTTTAATGTGGGGCTGAAAAATTGTCAGTGCCTTTTTTGATTAGATGAGATTTTTTTTTTTTTTTTGTTCTTGATCTAAGAATTGAGGAGAAAAACATGCTACTTGCATTTGAATATGGCATGAGTGGAAATGTAACGTATTGGAGATAAAGTAATACCAGCAACGCCTCAAGGCAGCACCTGTATCTGTGGGTCAATGCTATTTCTCTTTAGATCGCTGCTGTGCCACTCTCACAGCCGCTGCTTTATTAGGCCTAATTAGGCGGGCTGTCACTTTTATTGGTGATGGAAAAGGAAGATAAGTAGATCACTTGTGTCATCTATCTCCATCCGGACGTGTCTAAAAAGTCTAAAGTGATTGCTGGAGGCCACAAATATATTCCACAAGAGGGAAAAAGGAGGAAAAAAAAACACGCAGATCTGTAAAAAAATAAAATAAAAACCTCTAGAAATTTCATCTTACCTTTAGCACTGCTGTGTGTAATTTCAAACCCACAGAGAAGAGAGTAGCAGAACACACTGAAAGCCCTTTTGTTCAGAGGGAGAAGGTTGTCTGTAATGGTTTTGTGATTTTGGGATGGGGGGAAAAAGATGTTTTTCTATTTAGGAGTCTAGTGACAGTTCTTGAAAAAAGTTAGTTCAAGTTAAAATATGAAAACTATATATGGTAGTTTGTATCTTAATGACAGGAGAATCCTGCTCCTGATTAAAAAAAAATTGGAGAGGAGGAGGAATCTCTGAAAAAGTTTAAATAGATTTCTGTATATATGCAATTATTTCTTCCAATTTTCCTGTCACAGTTATGCTTATAAAGCTAAATAGTCTAAAGGTAGAAATTATGTCCTTTCCTGCCTTGGTCAAATACCTGGGTCCATCTAAGAGAGATCTACTTTCTTCCTTAAGACCTTTATATAACCATGACAGTTGATTAACAAATTTGATTTCCCTCCATTTATTTTTTCCAGTGTTCTGTTAGCACTGCATTTATATTCTGTCCTTATAATTTGATATCTACACTTGATAATATGTGATGTTGTTTAGAAACCTCCAATTCATTTGTTGTAGTTCAACTAATATTTGTTAAACCCTTCAGTATTAGTGTTCTAGAGGTAGGAAATAGGAGCTTACATTCTACTAGCATGATGTGTTGTATGCACAAGTAAATAAATACTAATTTATTTAGGACTAATAACTGGGGGGAAAAAGGGAAATCATGAAAACCTTGCTATAGGAAGTGGCACCTTAACTGATTTCAGAAAACAACAACTACAGAATTTTATCAGCATGAAGCCCAGATCTTGTCCTCATGAAGCTTACAATATAGTTGAGGAAACACTTTTCTGAATCCCAGATAATAACTCATATCACCATATAGGATCACATGGCAAGAACTCAATAAACAATTTGGGCTTTGAAAAAAAAATCTGATAATTGTATGCATTTTTTAATAGTGGTTGGGAAACTTGGCTATTTCTGTGCCAAATTCTGAAAACTTCACCACTACAAAGCACATGTATATGGGGAGGCCAACTTGTATATATAATTGTCTGTATCTTCTGAATTTAGGACTTTTCACCTAAAACAGGTGGCTGACCTAGACAAACCAAAAACTTACAGAGATTGAATGAGCACAGCGATTAAATATTGAGCACAAGATTAAATATTAACACTTTGGGCAAATGAAAAGCTGAGTGTTTGTAAGTTGGCAAATATGAGGGAGTCATGGAGATTTCATTCTTCATTTTAATGAAATAGACAAAATCATATTTTTTCTATTGATACATCAAATGGCCTCAAGGAGAAGGATTTCAGGAGATGTTTGAAGGAAGAGTCAGAAAGAGGTTGATGTCCTGGGTTTAGAACTTGTATTTGTGAGATGTGATGTGCCACATGGGACAAGGGTCAAAAGTAGAAGCATGAAGGTGGTGAAGTCCTATGCAATTCTATTTGTATTTAGCAGTCAGACTATGACTTATTGATATTTTAGTAGTTTCTGGTATCCAGAATTACTTCTCATTCACTTGGGAACTCTACTACCTATAGGAGTGATTATAAGGGAAACTTGGATTAGGCCTTAATATTATTGTTTGTGAAAGAATGTGACAATTCTTTAAACTCCTAGACTTTTCTGTCATTTTTTCTATTTTTGGTCTTGTCTGAATCAAGAAGGACATTATTTCAATTGGAGGAGTCTTCCTTTTCTTCCTCATTCTCTTTCTCCGTCTTCTCCCTTTTTTTTGTTCCTGATCTTCTATATTCATGCTGTATTTATACAAAACTAAGTTTTCTGATCAACTCAGAGAGCTATTTATTTGATCACCTGACTGCAGAGTTTATGTAATAACAGCTATCTGGTTTGGCTGAATTAATTTCTATTCTAAAATCATATTTCATATGATTCTCATTCGTGGAATGCCTATCCCATTCTCATTTCTCCACCATTAACTTTGACTTTTGAAATTCAAGGCCTAATTCAGAAGTCGTTACTTTTTCTGAAGTCTTTCCTAATATCCTTTAACTAGCAGTGATTTTTCCTACCTATGGATTTGTATTTGTAATACTTTGTTGTGGTTCAGTTATGTCCAACTCCTCATGATGCTGAAAAGAGATCTTAGCACACCAATGGGGTTTTCTTGGTAAAGATTCTGGAATGATTTGCCACTCTCTTCTCCAATGGATAAAACAGAGGTTAAATGAAACTTGTTCAGAGTCACACAGTGACTAAATGTCTGAGGCCAGATTTATATTAAGGGACAGGTCAATTCTCCAAGAGCCTCCACAGCTGTGGATCATAGAGTCTGAAGGAGCTGCAGGGCAGCCTTTGCTGACATAGGTTGTTACAGACTGGGAATGAGATAAATTGGAGGCAAAGGGAAGAGGAGGGAGGTTAGACAATGCATTGGCCTCTCAGCAACTGTCTCTCGGTATCCTTGTTTCATCCCTTCACAAAAGAAGATTCATTCTGGGTTGGATCTCCAGCAGCCACTGTCAGGTGGCTCCTATGTATTTCAGCAGCTCTCTCATGTATTCTAACAGATTTAAACTGAGGTCTTCGTGATTCCAGATCTTGGTCTCTCTGTAATGAGACACCTGTCTTCTTATAAATCATACGTTTAAAATGTTCTGCTTTGTATTATAGTTATTTACATACATGGCATTTTTGCTATTAGATTATAAGCTTATTGGGGGTAGAGATATTGCTGGATTTATTTTGAAATTTGTCATGGTACTTAATGTAATATCCTGAATATACATCTAAATACAAGAGCAATCTATGAGTTTGCCCATGTGAGGAGCTCCTTTCACTAAGAAAGAGTTCAGTGACTCTTAGAAAGCTACTTGACACTTCCAAAAGTTAAGTCACTTATCTAGGTTCATATATTTAGTAAGTGCCAGATGTGGACTTGGAACCCTTGTCTTTATCCCAAACTCCAGGTTCAATATTCTATCCTCCTGTTCTGGCCCTGAAGTGTACACACTAGGACTTAATAAATGCTTATTGCAATTTGAATTGACTGGATGTTTTGATATCATGTAGATACAGTTCCAATAAAAAAGTGTCATGATAATAATATTTATTCAATATATCTATAAATATAGAAGAATCAATATATCTTTCCAATTAATGGACCTTACATCTTATTTGTGACTTCTCATCTTATAGAATTCTTGTTCGTATTCTTCTATAGAGATCATACCAGAAATCTTCCTCTGTTTTTTTCTAAATTTATAGATATTAGTGCAGCCTTTGGGCTATTCATCTCTCATTCCTTGCTCTTGTCTTGTGACTAGGTCACCTTATTTTCTGATCATAAAATTTTTTTAGAGGTACCCCTTAGGGCACTTTATAAGAAAATTTATAACTATTTGTTCAATATTAGAAATATGGTATTTGCTTCTTTTATATTTTATATTTTTTACATTATATATTTTATATTTTCAAATTTGATATAAAATTGTACAGAGTTCTTCAGACCAAATTCCATGTAGTTCATTTTAAGAAATTATGACCCTATTTGAATCATGGTCTACCATAAAGATTATTATTCCTATTTTCTATGTTACTATTGAATATAGAGGAAGAATGTGTCTTTAATTTTTTATGCTTATTTGGAACTATACCCAAAGGGCTATAAAGCTGTGCATACCTTTGATTCAGCAGTATCACCAGGGGTCTTTATCCCAAAAAGATCATAAAAGAGGGAAAAGGACTCATGTGTGCAAAAAAGTTTGTGGCAGTATTTTTTGTGGTAAAAAGGAACTGGACATTGAGTGGATGCCCATCAGTTGGGGAATAGTTGAATGAGTTATGATATATTGATGTCATGGAATATTATTGTTCTATAAGAGATGATAAGCAGGCTGGTTTCAGAAAAGCTTGGAAAGATTTACATGAACTTATGCTGAATAAAATGAGCAGAACCAAGAAAACTTTGCATACAGTAAAAGCAAAAAGACTTGACTCTTCTCAGCAATGGGGTAACTAAAGATAATTCCAGTAGATTTGGAATGTAAAATGTCATCTGCATCCAGAGAGAAAGAACTACAGAAGCTAAATGTAGATTGAAGCACAACACCTTTTTTGTTTGTTTTTTGATTTTTCTTTCTTGTCTTTTTTTTAATTTTTGCTCTGATTTTTCTTGTACAACATGACAAATATGGAAATATGTTTGGAAAGATTGTACATATTTAACCTATATATCAAGTTGCTTGCTATCTTGGGGAGGTGGGTGATAAGGAAGGGAGGGAGAAAAATTTGGAACACAAAGTCTTACAAAAATGAAAAAAAAGTCTTATAAAACTAAGAAATAAAATACTACTGAGGGAAATTAAATTTTAATGTTCAATGTTATTTAAAGCCACAAAATAAAAGGGCAGCATGGTGGAATTGGAAAAGCATGGCCTGGGAAATAGGAAGACTGGTTTCTAATGCCAACGTACTATTAATATGTGCCCTTTGGTCATAGTTTCCTTATCCATATCAGACTACATAGTCCCTAAGGTTTCTTGCAACTCTAAGTTCAATTAAAATTTGAACTTAGTGCATTTAAAATAAGTTGTATTGTTGGGAATGTATATAGTCAATTGATCATTATAAGGAGCAAGTCTTTTCTATTCATGGGCAAAGTAGATTGTCATCGACTGCTATGGTTTTTGGCTTACTATTACTATTATTATTATTATTATTAAAATAACAAGACGAGTCACATAGTAAAAGCAATTGCCCTAATTGTTCCATTTGTATTCCTGTGATTGCAGTAGGAAGTGAGATTTCTAGGACATTGGTTTGACACTCAGTGAGGGGATGATAGTATGATATAAAGAAGAGTCTCATGGAAATTATAGGCAATATTGAAATTGATCAAATCTGATATTTATTCCAGGACATTCATATTTATATTGTGCATTAAAGTTTGCAAAATGCTTACTTCACAACAGCTCCCTGAGATAATTATGTTACCTGGTAAGGACAATATAATAAGATGTTTTCATTTACTGATCATGAATTAGTTCATTAAGTTAGCTAGCTACTCACTTAGCAAGATTTGGAAAGAATGAGACATGATTTTGATGAGAATAATGGGATATTTCCTAAATGGGTGTGTCTAGGCAGTATATGGTAATGGTGATGAGTTTGGACAGCCAAAGGGAATGTTGGATCAGGATGATGAACACCTGTGGTAATGGGAAGAAGAAAGAGTAATGGACATATTCTCTAAGAGGGTGAAATATATAAAACCAGAATTTGAAATTTATGTGTATTTGTGGGGAAAAGAAGAAAATGAATATTTTTTTCTGATTTTATAGTTTTACCAAGGGTCAGACTTATATAGAATAACCAGTAATACTGTGTTCAAGAATAATAACATTGCATCTAATATATGTCAAAGCAACAAGATTAAAATCTGATCATATGTTAGTCATTTTGTTTATATTGGCAGAATAGTCAAATGAAAAGTGAAATTCAGCCTGGTGTAGAAGCTAGGACACTGGATTCATATTCAGGAAGACTAGGCTTTATAAAGATTCAGGAGTCAAGGACAATACCTAAGTTTTGAGCCTGTGGTGAACCTAAGTATCCTTAATGGTGATGGGGGAGTTAAAAAGAAGAAAACGTTCAGGAAAAAGACAATTTACTAAGCACTTCCCTTATAACACTTTTATGAGATAATAATGGCTGACATTTATATAGTATTGTAAGGTGTATGAAGCTCTTTATATATTAATTCATTTTATCCTAACAAGAACCTGTAGAGTCACATATAAGGCATTATTGTTTTTATTATGAGGAAACTGAGTCTCAGAAGGTTATGTGATATATACAATCTTGGATCTGTCCTGTGTCTAAATCTAGCACTACTATTCAGTTATTATTATCCCCATTTAGATAAAGAAGCCAACTCAGATTGAGGTGATTTGTTCATATTCATACGTGTAGCAGATCTCAAACTTTCTGGCTTCAGGATCCTTTTAAAATCTTACCCCACCAAATGATGTTGTTAATAGGAAACAGATGTCATAAGTATAATATATAATATGATATATTATATGTAGTATATATGTAATACAATATTTTGTATAATAAATTACATATATTTCACATAGTATATAATATATGTATATATGCACATCCACATCCACATAATACCATGTGTTTGTGTGCACAATATGTATACACATATATTCACCTTTATGTACATTAAAACATCTTAGCTAATAAGCATTTATCAAACCCTTCCTGTATGCCAGGCACCATTCTAAACACTGAAAATGCAAAGAAAGATAAAAAGCAGTTTCCTATATCAAGGAACTCACAGTCTAATGGAGTAGACACAAAACAACTTTGTACAAATGAAATATAGACCGAATAACTTGAAAATATCAATGAGAGCAGGTGCTAGCATTAAAGGCTATCAGGAGAAGAGGAGGTTTGAAGGAAAGCAAGAGGTGGAGAAGAGAAATAGTATTCCAAGCACAGGCAATATTCAGCCAGCCAATAAACATTTAGTAAGGGTCTACCATGTGCCAGGCCCTGTGCTTGGTGTTAGGGATACAAATATGAAAAAGAAATATAGTCCCTGGTCTCAAGGAATTTATTGGGGGAAGATGGTACATACAAGGATTGTTGATTGGGGGTGTGTGACAATATGGAGAAGTCAAAGGTATGTAGTCAGTGAGAAACAAAAAGATGGCTAGCATGCTCTTCCTACCAATCGGAGGGCAAAGGGCACATGGCACCAAGGCTGATTTTATTATTATTTTTTTGGCAAGACAATTAGGGTTAATTGACTTGCCCAGGGTCATACAGCTAGCAAATGTTAAGTTTCTTAAACCAGATTTGAACTTGGGTCCTTCTGAGTCCATTATTGATGTTCTAGCCATCTAGCCGACCCAGAGCTAATTCTATTTTGCAGGGTGATGAGGTTTCTCAATAATGAACTTTCTGAGGAGTTATTGAGAAGTCTAAAGGACTGCAGCAATGGGAAATGAAGAGCCAGTGAAAATGCCCCAGAATTTCAACATGTAGCCTCTTATCAAAGGAGATCAATGTATTCCTTACGTATATGTGGGGGTGGGAAGGAGTAAGGTATAAAAAAGATTATAAAGGTGGGAGCAACAAGATTGCAAAGAGCTTTTATTTTTAAGCAGAGGATTTTATATTTTATCCTAAAAAGGTAGTGATAGAGAGTCATAAATGTTTATTGAAAAGGAGAGTGACAAAGTCAGATCTGCATTTTAGGAAGATTAATCTGACTGCTTGCATGATGAATTATTAGAAAAGAATTTTCTTTTTTTTCCATCTTATTGGGTTTTTTAAATTTTATAATTATAAAAATTTTTGACAGTATATATGCATGAGTAATTTTTTAAAAATAACATTATCCCTTGTATTCATTTTTCCAAATTTTCCCCTCCCTTCCTCTACTCCCTCCCCTAAATGATAGGCAATCCCATACATTTTACATGTGTTATAGTATAACCTAGATACAATATATGTGTATAAATCCAATTTTCTTGTTGCACGTTAAGTATTAGATTCCAAAGGCATAAGTAACCTGGTAGATAGACAGTAGTGCTAACAATTTACATTCACTTCCCAGTGTTCCCTCTCTGGGTGTAGTTGTTTCTTTCCATCATTGATCAACTGGAAGTGAGTTGGATCTTCTTTATGTTGAAGATATCCACTTCCATCAGAATACATCCTCATACAGTATTGTTGTTGAAGTGTATAGTGATCTTCTGGTTCTGCTCATTTCACTCAGCATCAGTTCATGTAAGTCTCTCCAAACCTCTCTGTATTCCTCCTGCTGGTCATTTCTTACAGAGCAATAATATTCTATAACCTTCATATACCATAATTTACCCAACCATTCTCTAATTGATGGACATCCATTCATCTTCCAGTTTTCTAACCACTATGAAAAGAGCTGCCACAAACATTTTGGCACATACAGGTCCCTTTCTGCTTCTTTAGTATTTCTTTGGGATATAAGCCCAATAGCAGCACTGCTGGATCAAAGGGTATGCACAGTTTGATAACTTTTTGGGCGTAGTTCCAAATTGCTCTCCAGAATGGCTGGATTCTTTCACAACTCCACCAACAATGTATCAGTGTCCCAGTTTTCCCACATCCCCTCCAACATTCATCATTATTTGTTCCTGTCATCTTAGCCAATCTGACAGGTGTGTAGTGGTATCTCAGAGTTGTCTTAATTTGCATTTCTCTGATCAGTAGTGATTTGGAACACTCTTTCATTCGAGTGGATATAATTTTAATTTCATCATCTGAGAATTGTCTGTTCATATCCTTTGACCATTTATCAATTGGAGAATGGTTTGATTTCTTATAAATTAGGGTTAGTTCTTTATATATTTTGGAAATGAGACCTTTATCAGAACCTTTAACTGTAAAAATATTTTCCCAATTTGATACTTCCCTTCTAATCTTGTTTGCATTAGTTTTGTTTGTACAGAAACGTTTTAGTTTGATGTAATCAAAATCTCCTATTTTGTGATCGATGATGATCTCTAGTTCTCCTCTGGTCATAAATTCCTTCCTCCTCCACAGGTCTGAGAGGTAGACTATTCTCTGTTCCTCTAATCTATTTATTATCTCACTCTTTATGCCTAAATCATGGACCCATTTTGATCTTATCTTGGTATATGGTGTTAAGTATGGATCCATATCTAATTTCTGCCATACTAATTTCCAGTTTTCCCAACAGTTTTTTTCAAATAATGAATTTTTATCCCTAATGTTGGTATCTTTGGGTTTGTCAAACACTAGATTGCTATAGATGTACCCTTTTTTGTCCTTTGTACCTAACCTATTCCACTGATCAACTAGTCTATTTCTTAGCCAATACCAAATGGTTTTGGTGACTACTGCTTTATAATATAGCTTTAGATCAGGTACACCTAGACCACCTTCATCTGACTTTTTTTAGAAAAGAATTTTCAACATATGGAACTTCTGAAAGATATTCAGAAAAACATCAGAAAGATATAGACCATACTTTGAAAAAGAATGTTATATAGTTAGTAATATTTACCCTATTAATTTTGTTCTGAACCTAGTGGATCATTTATTTTACTGAAATATTTTATTTCCTGATTATATTTTCAAGCAACACACTTGGATGATCCCTTAAAGTGATTCATTTCAACAAAAATGATTATTTTCTTTATTATCAATGAAAATGACAGTAACATATATGCAGTATTTTAGGATTTAGAAAGCACTCTACATGATACAAAAAAAGATTTAGAAAATGAAAAGTGCTCTTGAGAAAGAATGTGGTGTAATAGAAAACTGGACAGGAAGATCTAGTTTCAAATCCTCCTACCAGCCAAAACCTCCTTCCCTGTGTGACCCTTGTCAAGTTACTAACACTTTTAAGTTGATGAGAAGGTGACAACTTGCATTGACTCCTCTTCCGGAGTTCCTTCAATCAATGAAATCACAGGTCTATTACCTATCCTTATTCAAATGTCTGCTGGCCCATCAGTAGAATAGATCTTTATTCATCTTAGTTGGAATTATGGGAGGAAATTGATAAAGTTTATAAAAGATAAGAAAGGCAAGGAGAATTTATGATCCAGATCAGACAAGAAAGCTCACATTGATGGGATCCCAAACCCTTTGAAGGATTAATATGTACAAGTAGAAAGTGGTGGCTGTGTTTTCATGGAGTAAGAGATATTAGTTTAACATCATGTGGACACAGCACAGACATAGGAAAATGATTTTAACATTTTCAAGAGGTTTTTTTCAGAGATTATTCTTTTCTTGATTTCAAAAAAGGTAAGAAAAAAATAAGTCCTCCTTCCAGTTTCTAGCTTTTCTAAATAGTTAAGAATGGTGATGATGAGGATAACAATTACTATTTATATAGCACTTTTGGATTTATAAAACGATTTAGAAATATTATGTTATTTTATCTCCACAACAGTGGTAGGTAAGTACTATTATTATCTTCATTTTATAGATAAAGAAACTGAAGCAGAAACGAAGTGACTAATCTCAGGGGGACATAGCTAGTAAAGGTATACGATTTGTTTTCAAGTCTTCCTGATTCTAGGTCCATTTGTTCCACTGGACTATACGTGACATTATATTAGACCTCATGGAGAAATTTCTACCACAAATCTTATGTGTGGTAAATATATTGATTAATTAGTCATTAAGTACTTATTAGACTTCCTCTTGGGTATCAAGTATTGTACCAATTAACACATGATTATTTTCCCATCTGGCCCTTCATTCTAGTTTTAGTCTTAAACTGGAACAACAGGGACAGTTCAGGTACCAGGAGACTAATAGTTTGTCATAACTGCTAATATATTTCCCCAAGATGGTAGCAATTATTTGGTAGGGCTTTTTCAGAATGACAGAAATGGCACAGTCCTTGGAATCCTGGATGCTATATACATTGTTGACAACTGTCATAAGTCAGAAAGTTTTCTAGACACTAATTTAGATTTCTGGATGTGGTAGAAAGAGGGGAAAAGTTGTAGCAATAAGTCATGATTGTGTCATGGTAATCATGAATATTGATAGAAGAGTTTGTATGATTCTATCCATTTCAGGCATTTACAGTAAGCACATTCTTTGGGTCTCATAAGAAAAATAGATCAAGATGTAATGTCTCAAGAAAAATCCTTAAAGATTTTATATTTATATATATATATATATACATATATATATATATATAATCTTTAAGGATTTATTTATACATATATATATATACATATATATATATGTATATATTTCTTTGACCTGGTTTATTGTTGTTGTTGTTGTTTTGTCTTGTTTTGTTTTTGTTGTTGCTTTTTAGAGCATCAGGAAGCCTAAGGTTGTATGGAGTTTTTGGAAGATCTACTTGAGTCATATTAAACCTCTATATATTTAATGTGACCATGGAAAGGATATTTGTGTTAACCTAAAATTATGTTTACAGCCAAACTTCTTATCATAATGGTCAATAATGGCATGGAAAACTCATTATCTTAGCTCTCTATTTCACAAAAAAAAAAAACAGTCTAATTGTATTAATGAGTTTTCAAACTTCCATGCAATCACATTACCATTAGTTTTTGCTCCTCAGATATAAAAGCCAGCATTAAAGTGTTCAAATATTATTGTTCTGTATTAATGGCTTCTGTCTCCAATTAGTGAGCATCATTATTGCAATATATTAGCACTCACATAGTACACAAGAGACAGCAACAAAAGACTTCTGTGTAGCTGCAGTTCAGAAGCTTCTGAAGAGCTTTTTCCTCTATGTAGAATCTCATGGATAGCCATCTTTCCCATTATGACCCACTACAATGTAGCTCATTCTGGCAATACTGTTAATAGATGAGTTGGGGCAATATTTTTTTCTTCCTCCCACAATAAAGGGATTCAGCTCTGGCTCCTTCATTTAAATATTGAACAGATAGATTTACATGTTTCTACTATCTGTTTTAGAGAAGAGAGCATATTCTGTTTCATGGAGAACATCACTTACACTCTACTGTAGGTGATGTAACCTGTCTGTTAAGCACATTTTAAAAAGGGATTCTGTATTTTAATGGCCAGTTAGTAGCTGGCTATCAACAGTCTGTGCTCCCTGCCTGGGGACAGCATGCAAGCTTTATTAAATATTAAGAAGTTGTTCATTACTCCATGGCGCTATGACAACAGAACATCTGCATATTTAGAAAATAGCAAGTTTACATTGTTTTGAGGGGTTGCTCTGGTTCTGGCAGAGGACTGATGTTTGCCTGGCTAAAGAAGCATAAAAATGTGTGCTCCATCTTGGAAGTCCACTTAGAGCTTTTTTGAGGTTAAAAAAAATGTCAGTATACAAAATAGCCAAACTTTGCTGTGTGTGGAGAGAGAATGAAAATTAAAAACAAACAACAAACCAGAAAAACCTCTCAGTTTGCAAATTTCTAGTTTGTAAGTTAAAATATTCCAATGAAACTTGTTTTGGAGGGAAAATCCAATATTTGACTTGCTGACCTACCTTATCATCAATGATCTTTTAAAACTTATCTTGAAATGTCATTCTTTTTCCCCTCCTGGTTTAATTTTCAAGGATCCATGACATTTCACCGGAAGGTTATCTCTATTGATGCATTTTGTAATCTTTACCATGTTTTAGAAGGTAGTCTTCATGAATGCTGTGGCCAAAGGGGGAAAAAAAGGATCATGTGTTTGTCCAACGCTCTGGAGATGAAATTCTTCAAACTTATCCAGAGTGACCATTGGACAACAAGCTCAGAGTCTATCCCGGCCTATATTCTGAATCTTTCAAAGGCATCTGGTGGCACAATACATAAAGTACGGGGCCTGGAATAAGGAAAACATGCGTTCAGATTTGGACTTTGACACTTGCTAAGCTGTCACCATAGGCAAGCAACTTGAAACTGTTTGCCTCAGTTTCCTCAAATGTAAGATGAAAATATTAGCATGACCTGAAAGAGTTATTGTGAAGTTCAAATGAGATAGGATATGGAAAGTGTTTAATGCAATGTATCTGGCACATAATAGATGCTATAGGGTGTTTATTCCTCTTGGCACACCCTTCTCTTTTATTCCTTTTCCTAAGATAGGATATGTCAGACCCTTAATTCCACTGATGTGACCTTTGATAACCTGAGATATTTCTAGGCCAAGATGAAGTATCAGAAGTATATGTTAGTGAGGGGAATTAGGGTGAGACAGTTTTCTGATAATGCCATGTAATTTCATTAGTGTAGGGAGTTCTCAGTAAGAAATCCCTTACATAAGTGAAGATTGTCACCTTCTTTGCCACTTATAGTGTTAGAGTTGTTTATAGGCATTGAGAAGTAAAGTGCCTTCTCTAAAATCTCAAGCCAATGTATTAGCGATGGAGCTTTATCTCTTATTTTCCTGATTTCAAGACCAGCTCTTTATGTGTGGCACTACATTGCCTCAACTTTTTATTGGCTTAGCTTTAATTTAAAAATGCAATAATTCCTCATTGCCCATGGAATAATATGCAATCTCCTTAACTCTATATTCAAGACCTTTCACCTTTATCCTTATATATGTTCATACACTTTATGTCACAGTTCAACTGGATGACATTCTTCCCTGACTTCTTCCTGCCCTCTTCTATAACTGTGGATTTATACAGAGTTGAATGGAATCCCTCACATCCCTATCTACTGATAATCCTGTGCTTTGCTTAAGAGAAAGCTCAAAAGCTGTCAGATCTACAAAGCCTTCCTTAGTCTTTTTCTTAATTGAAAGAGATCTTTCTTAAATTGGTCCTTACACTTTGCCTAGGCTCTGTTTCTCTCTCTCTCTCTCTCTCTCTCTCTCTCTCTCTCTCTCTCTCTCTCTCTCTCTCTCTCTCTCTCTCTCTCTCTCTCGTTAAGTAATTTGTTCAGGGTCACACAACTAATAAAAGTCTGAGGCTGGATTTGAATGCAGGTCCTCCTGATTCCAGGGCCAGTGCCCTATCCACTGTGCTGCCTAGCTTCCTCTATGTTTTGCTTTCTATCCTACATTTGGGCATACATAAGATTGAGGGGCCAGGTGTGACCAGGCATACAACCATTCTTAGATCACAATTTTGATGATACTTATAATCTTAATTATTTGAGTACATGTTGTTTTCCCATTAGAACGCAGACAAAGATAGTGTCATCTTTCCTCTTTGTGTCCCTTGCACTTAGTACAAAGCCTTTATGTGGTAAATAATTGATACATGTTTGTTGAATTTAACTGAGGTTAATTCCCCTCCAGAGCAGTTAGGTGGTTCAGTAGTAGAGCACTGGACATAGAATCAGGAAGATTCATGTTTTTGAGTTCAAATTTATCTTCAGACACTGGTTGTGTGACCTGGGCAAGTCATTTAATCCTATTTGCATCAGTTCTTCATCTATACAATGAACTGGAGAAGGAAATGACAATTCATTCTAGTGTCTTTTCTAAGAAAACCCCAAATGGGATCATGAAAACTCAGACTTGACTGAGCAATAAATTTCCCCTCAGAATATCACTAGTGTCTTTTTTTTTTTTTTCAATTTTTCTTCTTCATTTTACCAGAAATTCCTACCCTTTTCTCACTCCACCTCCAACCCAAATCAGTATTTTCAATTAGCTGTCTTTGTATCTATTTCCTTTGACCATAATATTCAATTATGTCAGTTCTTGGAAAATTTTGAGACAGTATTGAATGATATGAGATTGTCCAAGATCCAGGGAGCTTTGAATGGTATATGCAAAATAAATACTCAGAAAGCATCCTTAGGATTGTATAAGTTTCCAAAAATTTCCCTATAATTCTAGTGATCTCTTGAGAAAGATGAATAGCGCTGGATCTCTATGATTGCTATTGTAAAGTTTCCTTTAATGAATTTGCATCTTATCACTTACAATGTGCAGAAAGTTATTTTTTATCCTAAGTTTATTTAGTGAGGGAATATGGGGATCAGGATCCAGGTTCTGCTTTTTCCCTCTTTAGACTTGTAACTTCCTCAGAAGTATGAAAACGGTGCTAGATTAATTAATCACTAAATCCCTTTCCAGTTCAACTATTCAATGCATATTTGACTCAAGCCAATTGAGTTCAAGAAAGAGTGTTGAAAGAGAATAATTTTAGAAGTGTGTGTGTGTGTGTGTGTGTGTGTGTGTGTGTGAGAGAGAGAGAGAGAGAGAGAGAGAGAGAGAGAGAGAGAGAGAGACAGAGAGACAGAGAGAGAGAGACAGAGAGAGAGACAGAGACAGAGACAGAGACAGAGACAGAGACAGAGACAGAGACAGAGACAGAGACAGAGAGACAGAGAGAGAAACAGAGAGGCAGATATGGGACAGAAAGAGACAGAAACTGAGGCAGAGAGAACCACAAATAGATTGAAAAAAAAGAAAGATACACAGAGAAAGGTGTTCAAAACTAAAAAAAATCCTTGGAAGATTTAAATAAGCAATAATATAGTTTCTTAGGAGTCATTGAATTTTAATTTTGGTCTTTCATTTTAAACAGAAGTATAAAAGAAGCTATTTTTTGTTTTATTTATAAATCCTTGCTTTATGTTTTCAAAGTTTTCAAGTATCCAAATTCTTTTGGCATCAGAGATGTCTCTTGTCAGTTTACTCCTGAGGTGAGATCTACCCCAGAATTTGTCTCCATAGCCAAGCACCGAGTTGATAAAGAGAAGCTAAGCTGATCTTTTTTTGTTGTTGTTGTCATTACTGCTGGCTAAGGCTGACAAATGGGTTTCGTCCCAGCCTCCCCTGTACATTATTTATGAAGAATATTGTTCTCACCTGAGGCTAAGCCGATTTCTTGTGTGAACCTTTGGCAACTAACCATCTCTCTGTTGTCTGAAGTGCAGAGCAGAAAATCTCTCTCCAGCTCTCTCCCTTAAGAAGTAGTTTAGCATGGAGAAGGCCATGGCTTCAAATTAGGTATGGAATAAAGCCCTGTGACAAATAAGGGCATCTGCCACCCAGATTGCCACTTGTTTCAGGATTAAAGTATCGATTTTTGAATGTTGCTGTGATTTAGACATGGGTTAATTAAACATTTACATATATGGGCTGAACAATATATTGTAGACTACAATAATATGCACTTTAATCAGAAACGGTGGGTGTTGTGTGTTTGCTTGCTCCATGTTAATTGGCACCATGCTGGCTCAAGCTTAGGTATTTGGGTAGATGGAAGAAAATAGACATGGTGTTTTAAATATTTTAATTAGGACCAGCAGTTCTCTGTTCACTCATTTCTCATTGGATTGTTTTTCATGCATGAATAAATTAGCTAGCATGGAAAGACCCGGCAGAAAGTGGTTGCCCTCTGGCTATAAAATGAGTCCTGTTCATTAATACTTTAATGAAATTAGCTGTGAGCAAAATATTATTCCTTTTAACTGTGTTCTAATTTCTTAATTTTAATTAGGCACATAATTGTAGGGTGCTGAAATTATCTTCATGTACAGCAAGAAAAGTTCCATCACCAGCAGCCTGTGGCTGAAACTCCCAACACTCCCAACACACTTGAGCTTGAATTTTTCTCTTTCCAACTTTTTTTTTTTTCTATTCATTTGCCTTATCCCTCATATGGCTGTGGCCAGGTGTTCCATTCTAGTTCCAAATGTACTTAGATACTATGTACTATGAAAACACAGAAAGAATTTGAACAGAATGTTTGACTTCTAAATTTTTGACAGTATCTCAATCAATCAGTAAGCATTTTACCTTGTCCTGCAGGGCCCCTTCAAATTGTCCTGGTAAGTTTTGTTTCCATTTCTGCATTTACATTTATTTCTTTTAGAGCTATAGTGTAGGAGTTTTTCATTTAGGGATGGGGTATTTCTGTACCTGAACATAAGGATCTGAACCAACCAGAAGATGGCCCCAAAGTGAAAAGTACTAATGATTCCATTAAGTTCAGTTCTTTTGTCTGGTGCTGTGGTATTTGTAAAGAGATTTAGATAAAATAGGAGAACTTTGCTGAAATGAAACTTCACCTCATTTCACCTCAATGAGATGAATTAGTTTGAATTTTTCAAACTAATAACCCAAAGTCAATGATTTCAACTTTTGAAAATTAATAGGCTAACACTCCCCAAACACCCCCTTTCAGATTAGGTTCCCAGAGAGTGATACCACTGCTACTCTTAAAAATCTATCAGGAAGCCCTGAATATATTGAATTTTTAATGCTATTTCTCAAGAGCCCCCACCAGTTTGCTTCCTATTGATTATCAACTAGCTACTTCAGTGGGTTTTACCAAAAAAAAGTGTTGACTAAAGAAGCATATAGTAACAATACTTGTTATAAAACATTTCCCACAAACCAGGAATGCACTCTCCACTTGTACACTTAAGTTCTCCTGTGGGACTGGGCTCATAGTTAGAGTATAATAGTGGTAAAAGAGATGTGTAGAGAGTACGTATAGCTAAAGGGCAAATTTATAACATCTGATTACTAGAAGTCCTTTTCTTCATGAAGTCTTCATGAAGTTCAGTATGGGAAATGAGGTGAATAATGGGTAAAGTCACTTCACTGCACTGGCTCCTCAATATTTTTATGGTCTCTCTAATCCATTCATTGTTTAGGAAATTTCTGCTTGGGTATGCTCAAATTGATATAGGACTTGCTTGGATCAATTTGTACTTGGATGGATTGATTTGATCATCTATCTAAACTTTCTATGATTATATTAGCTGGGATTGGGCTGAAATCCATCTCCCCCCCTAGAATAAAAAGACTAAATTAAGATATAAAATTGTAAACCTCCTCCAAAGAACACAAAATAATTTAATGGTTTTTTCCTTAAAATGCAAACATTTAAACAGGTATATGAAAATGTAAACATGATGATTTAGATATATCTGTAGGAAAGAGTACAAATGTAATAACTCAAAGGATGAAAATTATTTCAATGGTTTATTTTTCTTCCACATAGTAGGACATAATATAACAGATTACATTCTTTTTCTTCTACTTTTTACTACCACCATTCCCATATCTGATGAAAGGAATAGTTGTAGATCTGAATAACTTATTCTTTAAAAAATGAAATACTTTACTGATTCACTGAGGAATACCAATACTCCACTCAAAATTCTTCTTCTCTTCTTTTTCTCTCTCACTTTCATACCTGTTCATCACCTTTTCCAGTTATGTATTTCCTCATCAACATTTTTTACAATTTATACATTTTATTTCTGAAGACTGCTCAATTCCAGTACCAGCTCATTGTCATCTTTATTTAGTACTTAGTGTCCAAGATAAGCACTAGTGATAGATAAGACTTGTTGGATGTACTTTACTACCTAATTTATTTTTAACTCATTTAACTTATTATTAAATATTATAATTATATAAGTATATATAATTATATATATTTATAAATATATAATTATAATGAATATATAATATATTTATAATTAAATATTAACATTTAATAAACTTAAATTTATTTTAAAATAATAAAGCCCTTCTTTGAGCAGGATATTGTTTTAGATACTCATAAAAATTAAAAAAAAAACAGCTCCTTGTCTTCTTGGAGCCTGTAGTCTAGGAGGGGCATAAAACACTCAGAGGCAATTATAGGAATCAATGTCATAAAATAAATACAATAGAGAGTTGCAGAACAAAATGGCCTGAGGAGTAAAGGTTTTACTTCAGGGAGCAAAGGACCAGAGAAATCTTCATGAAGGAGTATGAATTTAAGGTAGGACTTAACAATGACTAAAAATTTACTAGGTAAAAAAGAGATAAGAAAAATACTCCAGAAAAGGGAAACAGAGTGAATCAACACATAAAATCAAGAAAGTATATGTCATGTTTTTTTGGAGCATGCATTGTCATGGACATCAGGTAAGATAATATTATATGTAAAGAACTCTGTGGATCTAAAAGTGCTATATAAACATAAACTATTGTAATTATGAACAGTCCATGTAGATACATGTCATACACAATCTGGACAAAGTGATTTCCATTAATTTGTTTTCTCAGTATGGAAAGTTACACCAAACTCTTGCATTACTATGGATTTCATAAAAATAAACTTGCAATTATATGTCTTCGTATGGTGAGGAGTACTGAAAAGACCTTATCAATAAGAGATCTTTTTTTCCCCAGAAAATTTTCCATTATTTGGCAACTATATATATATATGTGTGTGTGTGTGTGTGTGTGTGTGTGTGTGTGTGTGTGTGTGTGTGTGTGTGTAAAACAACTCATTTAATATAGTATTTAGTGGATTTTAAAAATGAAAATATTGAATCAATATTTTAATTAATCTATAATAGGATAATTTTGAAGTATGTTTGAGTAAAATCATTTTCACTAAGAAGAGCCTTTAAGGTTATATTTTATTCTATCAAGATCAATCAGTACTTTTACAAAAAGCCAACAAAGGATCCAGTATTTGTTATATCTCTCTGTCATTTGTGTGGCTATAAAGATTTTTTTCCCCCCCTGAGGCTGGGGTTAAATGACTTGCCCAGGGTCACACGCTAGGAAGTGTTAAGTGTCTGAGACCAGATTTGAACTCGGGTCCTCTTGAATTCAAAGCCGGTGCTCAATCCACTGCACCACCTAGCTGCCTCGGCTATAAAGATTTGATATGAATTCACCTAAGTTGAAGCTGAAAAGAATTGTTTATCTTTATTTCTTTATGTTGTCAGTGAGGATGCCTTTGTGGCATGTGTAGACCAGTGGTGGTGAATAATACATGGTCATTGGGTCATACAATATCCTTGAACTAGATTACAATGTAATTGAGAAGTATTTAATAAAATATATAAAAATTACAAAACATAGATAAGATTAAAATATGGTTTTCTAAGTCAATATGTGACCTGAACAGTTCCTTTTATACTTACTGTTTAGTGACTCTCATTTCTATTTGGATTTGACACTACTATTGCAGACCATTCCTATGAAGATTATAGACTTAAGAAAGATGGTTGGTAGTTGCCAATATCATATCAGTTACCTTTGTGTACACATGTAGGGGGAAAAGGTTTGGAAGGTAGTTGTGGTTGTAGTAGAGTTAAAACTTGTAGTTTATAATCTTTTTTTTTTTTTTTTTTTTTTTTTTTTTGCATTGTAGTTTATAATCTTTTCCATTCTTTGAGGATTGTAGTATCAAACAGGATCCATCAATCTGTACTTAGAATGGAGAAGACACATATTGACAACCAATACATTAGAAACAAACCACAGATTGGAAAACTACACATTAAGATTATATTGTTTCTTTAAACATTTTTTCAAATTATATTTTAATTTAGTTCCAAGTGTGTTTAGAAATACTGGAGGACTACATATTTAACACCTCTGATTTAAAATTTTCCCTTCTGTGAGGTATTATAAAAAAAAAAAAACTGACTTTTGAATGGCTTTAAAATTATATGAATTTTAGCATGAACTTCTTTCATATGTATTTGATCAGATTTAACTACCCAGCCTAATCTTCTTAAGTATGTTTACTTGTTCTTCATGTGTTACCTTACATAAAGTTTTAAAATACAATATGGTTGATCCTCTATTGGATTTTTATAGAGTACTATAAAAAATACCAGCAGATTTGTTCTAGTTTGTATCTGTTTGTTGCCATTTCAGTTTCATAGCACGATCTGGCTTAGTGAATGCTCATATATAAATATCTCCAGATTGATTTTGTTTTCTATTTTGTCTCTCTCTGCTTTTGTTATTAAGACCATATTTGTGTCATAGGATTGGAATGGTATTTTATTTTCTTCTTATTGTAGACTGGGAATCAATTAGTTTTTGAATATTTGATAGCATTAATTGTAAATTCATTTGGTCTTGGAGTTTCTTTATGGTTTGTTAACTTTTCCCCTTTAACCTAGCTTACTTAGTCCATTTATTTTTTGGCTAATGTGGGTGTTTTATTGTTGATTCTCAGTTATTCATTTGTTTCTGACTTTTAATGACTATGTGGACCATATCACATCAATTTTGTCCCTGAGACAAAGATACTAGAATGTTTTGCCATTTCCTTTCTTCTCTGGTAAATTAAGGAAAGCATAGATTAAGTAACTTGTCCAGTGTCACACAGCTAGTAAGTGTTTTTTAAGTCACATTTTAACTCAGGTGTTCCTGACTCCAGGCCCAGCATTGTATCTACTGAGACACCTAGCTGCCTCCTTATTTTATTATTTTATTACATTTTGGTAAATATTGACAATTCCCTCTAAGTCAGTGGTTCATGTGGTTGTGATCTGGGAAGCCTTTTAGGTAGATGAATTAATCTCTGAATTCTTTTTAGGGGTCTGTAAGGTTGAAACTATTTTCATAATATTACTAAGATGTTTTAATTACTGGCAATAGTTAAAACTCACATAAACAAATGGTCTTTGCAACCCTCAATAATTTTTAAGAATATAAAGGTGATCCCAAGAAGAAAAAGTTTCAGAACCACTGCTCTTATGAATTTTGTTAGCATGTGATCGAACAAAATCATTCCTGATAGTTCCTTTAATTTTTCTTCAATTGTTGTAAGCTCTGATTGATGGGGGCACTCAATGAAATAACTCTTTACATAATAAAATTATATGTATAAATCACTACTGATTACTTCTATTAGTGGAGAAGTATTACTAACCTAAAAGACTAGAGAACAAAAAATTTGCATTTGGCTTTGGAATATTTTTATGATTATGTGATTTATAATTTATATGATAATATATCAAATATATGTTTATATGATTATGTGAAAAATATGAATTTTTAAAATTAGATTTGCTCTTCTTGTTCTCTTTCTGTAAGGATAATACTATGATAAATTTGTGTTCCCTGAGCATACAATCCCTGATTAAGGAAGAGAATCAGGTTATATGTTGGAGAAAGCTGGCTTGACATTACATATTCCCTTACCGTACATTAACAAAAAGCCATTGGTTTGATGGTAGATTGTGATGGAAAATGGAATCTATCTCAATATTTAATACAGGAGATAGTATGGTGTGGAGGAGAAAACACTGGATAGCCTCGGTTCTGGGTCATTGACTATATGCTTTGGGCAATGTGTTAGATACCAACAGTACAATTTTCCCTCTCAAGGAGCTTACTTTCCATCATGGAAGACGAAATATGTAGATGTAGGTGTATATAGAGTAGGTATATTCAGAATAAATACAAAAGTAAGGGAAGATATTCTTTTTTTTAATTTAATTTTTAAATTACTTTTATAATTATAACTTTTTTTTTGACAGTACATATGCATGGGTAATTTTTTTTACAACATTATCTCTTGCACTTACTTCTGTTCTGAATTTTCCCCTCCTTTCCTCCACCCCATCACCTAGATAGCAGGAAGTCCCATACATGTTACATATGTTACAATATATCCTAGATACAATATATGTGTTCAGAACCGAATTTCTTGTTGCACGGGAAAAATTGGATTCAGAAGGTAAAAATAACCTGCGAAGAAAAACAAAAATGCAAACAGTTTACACTCATTTCCCAGTGTTCCTTTTCTGGGTATAGGTGATTCTGTCCATCATTGAATTAGATCTTCTCTTTGTTGAAGATAATCCACTTCCATCAGAATACATCCTCATACAGTATTGTTGTTGAAGTGTATAATGATGTCCTGGTTCTGCTCATTTCACTCAGCATCAATTGCTGTAAGTCTCTCCAAGCCTCTCTGTATTCCTCCTGTTGGTCATTTCTTACAGAACAATAATATTCCATAATATCCATATACCACAATTTGCTCAACCATTCTCCAGTTGATGGGCATCCATTCATTTTCTAATTTCTAGACACTACAAAAAGGGCTGCCACAAACATTTTGGCACATACAGGTAAGGAAAGATATTCTTAAATTTCTGGAAATCTTTCCTTAGGGTAGAGGAAGAGAAGGAGGGGGAAAAGAGGTGATGAGCATTTATATGGTGCCTATTATGTACCAAGCACTGTGTTAAATGCTTTGCAAATATTATCTCATTTTATCCTCACAGCAATTCTTCAAGATACAGGTGTGTTTAAAATCCTTATTTCACAGTTGAGGAAACTGAGAGTCAAATGGCTTGCCTTTGGGCTGAATACGACCTCAGACCTTCCTGACTTCTGTCCTAGCACTCTATCTATTGCTCCACTTAGCTGCCTTGCATTTTCTTAATAGCTTGAATAGTACCAAAATAGCACTAGGGCCATACAGTTGTCATTTCTCATTCTTGCTATGTGTCCTGCCCAATTCCTTTTCTAGACATTCTTGCTATTGTGTCACATCCCTGGTAATATTTTAAACCTTACTTATACACACTATGCAGTTTTTGATGTCCCAATGATTTGCTTTTAGGTGTAAGTTATATTTAATCTAGATGTTATTGCTATAACCCAGCTAAATGATGTATGATAGCTAATTGTAATACTTGATTATGCCTGAAATGAATGAATTGAAATCAGGTTTGCTTTCTGTTAAAACTAATATTATTTTCTACATAGTTGGAATTCAATTTTCTGCTTTTTCACAGATTGCCGCTGGAAATAAGAAAGCCAAGGGATTTATCATTTCCACTGGCAATCTTGTTTTGCTAGATAAACAATTTAAAATATAATCTACTGTATAGCCTGGTAACATGTGATGTGACCATGGGAAGTGTTTACTTTTCACCTGTGGCCAGTCTTCCATCACCCTCTGGATACTCTCAGGACCTAAGATTGAAAGATTTAGTTTATGTAACCTCTAAATCATAATTTAAGAATTCCCATTAAATGCTAGTCAAACCACTACTTCTGATGAAATTGGAATTGGTCGTATTTTATCAATAGAATGAGTTTGAAGGTTTTGAGTTTGACTAAATGACTTTATGTTTGTGATTTTATTAAACCAGTTTGCTATGTGAATTTTCTCTGTGTGCTAGTTGGCTCTCCTGTGTACTTCTGCTGAGGCCTGCCTGCAAGCAATTTAAATGAATCATAGATAATGCCTCTCTTTATGCCTCCCACCTTTGTCCCCTAACAACTTGCTGGAGTAGGGAATAGAGAGGGGCCAGAGAGAGATATTTTCTCAGTTCAGTGAAGGCTGAGGATCATATTAAGTAAGGATGGGAAGAAAAGAAAAGAAAAAAAAGAAGGAAGAAAAAAAGAAAATTAAGTATAAAATCATGAGGGCATATGACTAGTTTAAAATGCTAGAGATCATGTCACTTAACCCCTTAATTTTGCATATGAGAAAATAAAGAAATGGGATAAATTGCTTTAAGAATATAATTAGTGGCAAAGCCAAGATTAGACATCAGCTTTCTTGACTCCCATTATAAGAGCTGATCCATTGCACTAGGTACTCTAATAGTTTAAAATAAATATATAAATAATACATTAATTAAAATAAAATAGAAATAGAAAATTAGTTTCTTAAGAGTCTCAGTGCAGTTTTAAACCTACTAGCTTAACATAATTTCATAGAATCTAAATGGAAATTAAAACCTGAAGTGGCACTAAGACTTTTGGGACACCCTGTACAATAACTGACTTGATTCAATGATGTCTTCCTTGAACACAGAAATGATTAATATTCAACTTTTTGTTGTGAGTAGTTAAATATGTTCTAGAATACATTTAATTTCATTTTAGCAATAACTTATTATTAAATGTATCTTATGTATGAGGCACTGGGGGAAGGAGGAGAAAGGAAAGCAAAGATAAATAAGACTTTAGTTCTTGCCTTCATGAAGAGCATAATGATTCATGGAATCACTTTATATTTATTTATAGATATCCTGTATTTATTTATCTACAAACATATAACAGAGAGTGCTCAGTAGAACATAAAATCCTTGAGTATAGACTCTGTTTTGTATACTTAATTTCTGGAATGGTTCTTAACACATAGGCAATGCTTAATAAATATTTGTTGATTGAGTCTTACCTTAAAGATGTAAATAGTCTCAGTTATCAGGGAAGTTAGTAGCAGCTCCAAAGTGTCAGCCAGAACAAATTATAATACTTCTCAGAGGAAGAAGCATGTGACTTGCTGAAACTATGTGATAGTAAGAGGATCAGAGATCTAGAACTAGAAGGAACATCGGATATCTTTATTCAACCCTTTTATTCTGACATGAGGAAACTAGAGAGATTAAGTGATTGGTCCCATTTCATATAGGTGTCAGAGGTGGGATTTGAATTCAGGTCTTCTGACTTCAGAACTGTTCTTCCATTTATACCACCTTTCCTTCCATATGGCAAGGGAATATGATTTCTAGAAGCATAGAAACATGGTTAATTATCTTTAAAAAGTTATAATTTCATTACAATTCAGCAACAAACCTTTATTAAGTATTTACTATATGCCAGCCAGTAGGAATATAAACACAGCCCATGCCATCAATTACTATAGTTCAAAATAATATGTCCATAACAAATTAGATAATAGTAATAGCAAGGGGTCATTTATTTATTTATTTTAATATTTTTTTTATTTTTAAGTTTTGAGTTTTAAACTCTCTCCTTCCTTTTCATCCCTCCCTTCATCCACTGAGAAGACAAACAAAATGGTACCAACTAATTATGAAATTGTGGCCATACAAAACACATTTTCATATTAGCCATATTGCAAAAAAGGGAGGGGAAAGGGACATGGGAAAATCATACTTCAAAATGTATTGAGTTCTTCAGATTTTTCTCTGGAGGTAGATAGCAATTTTTCATTATGAGTCATTTGGAGTTGTCTTGGATCAAAGTCTTTATTTTTTCAATAGTATTTTATTTTTCCATATACATGTAAAGATAGTTTTCAACATACATTTTTATAAAACTTCTTTTTTATAATAATTCTGATCACTACCTCCCTTAATCCATCTTCTCTTATCATCTCCCTTTCCCATACCTTTTATCTCTTTTCTCTCTTATTTCCCAGTTGGACAATATAGATTTCTATGCCTAATGAGTGTGTGTGTGTGTGTGTGTGTGTGTGTGTGTGTGTGTGTGTATTATGGATATATACATATATATGAATGTATATATAATTTGAACAAATTCTGATGAATGAGGTTCAAGCATTGCCTGTCCTCCCCAAAATTCACTTCTCCTTATAAAAGCACTTCCTTGTGCATCTCTTTTACATGAGAAAATTTGCCCTATTCTAACTCTCCTACCTTCTTCTAATATATTTCTCTTTCTCACTCAATTTTTTTTGAGATTTCAGTGTAATTGACTCATACCTGTGTTCTCTGTCTATGTAGATTCCTATCTTCCCCAATAATAATAAAATTCTTTAGCAGTTAAATGTATAATCTTCCCATATAGAAATGTAAACAATTTAATTTTTTTAGTTTCACATGATTACTCTTTCATGTTTACCTTTTTTAGATTTCTCTTGAGTCTTGGGTTTGAATGTCAAATTTTTTAAACAGCTCTGGTCTTTTCACCCTCTAAAGGATTATTATCTAAAGACATTATGCAGTAGGTAATTATTTGTTGTAATGCAAATTCCTTTGTCCTCTAAAATATATCCTAAAACCTCTACTCCTTTAATATGGAAGCTGCTAAATCTTGATATTTCAATTGTTTCTTTCTGACTGCTTCCAATATTCTCTTCTTGACTTGGAAGCTTTGGAATTTGACTATAATAGTTCTGGGAATGTTCATTTTAGGACCTTTTTCACCAAGAATGGTGGATTCTTTTAATTTCTACTTTACCCTTTGGTTGAAGATTTTTAGGATAGTTTTCCTGGATATTTTCTAAGTCACTTTAAATATATATATATATTTTACATTTTTCTCCTTTTTTTCATTCTTTTGACTTTGTTTTATTGTTTCTTGTTGTATCACTGTACCCCTTAGCATCCACTTGCCTAATTCTAATTTTTAAGGAATTTCTTCAACAAACTTTTTTTAACCTCCTTTTTTCTTTTGGCCAATTCTGCTTTTTAAGGAATTCTTTTCTTCAGTGAATTTTTGTGTCTTTTTTACCATTAGGCCAATTTTTTAAAGATATTAATTTGCTTCAGTGTTTTGTACATTTTTATACCAAGATGTTAATTCTTCTTTTATAATTTTCTTGTTTTATTCACTTCTTTTCCCAATTTTTCCTCTACCACATGTATACTAAAAAACAACAAAACTCTTCTAGTATTTCTTGTTGAGTTTGAGTCCAATTTGCATTTTTCTGTGAGACTTTTTCATTGTTTTCACATCATTATCTTCTGAGTTCTTTTGTTATTATAGTAGTACTTTGCTAATTTTGCTATTCATGTTAATGTTGGACTTTACTTACCTGGAAGGAGAGCCATGGTTCAGACATTTTTGTGCTACTATTTTCAGAACTGATTATGGACATTTACCCATTTTTAGGGCTTCCAAAGTGGTATGATCTGGGTAGATGTATTGTCACAGCTCTGTTGGTTTGCACTCTGTTTTTTATCCAGGAAGGGCTCCTGCTCCCCTGCAGCCACAAGTGCTGATGCTCCTCTCTCTGTTTTCAAAACTGCCTCAGGATCCCTGCCCCTTGACTATAGGCACTCCTCTGCATTGGAACTGAAACCCAGAACTATGTAGGGCAATAAAGTTGTCAGTCATTATCAGCAACTCCCAGTGCCATTGATGGCCCCCTGTAATCTCTTTCTGACCAGTTGTCTAACTCCCTTACCATCTCAGAGTTAAAAGCTCCCAAAGTTTTTAGCTGCTGCTGCTATCAAAATTGCCTCTGAGCTTTCCCACTCCCAATCTGCTGTTTCTGCTGTGCATCAGACCAGCTCTCACCCTTTTCTCATTGTGTCCTACTGACCTTCTATGTTGTCTTAGTTTGGAATAGTGTCTCTCTCTGACCATCTGTTGGCTCCATCACTCCAAAATTTTATTTGAGGAATTATTTGAGGGAAATATTAGTAGAGTTCAATAAAGTTACTGCCTATGCTCGTTATTTTGACTTGTCTCCCCAAAATTTAATCTTAAACCTCTACTTTTGTTTCTGTGAGTTAGTAGGATTAAATCATGTGCTGTATTTCAAGTAGAAACTTGAATATTCAGTACTATTTAATTATTCTTACATACATGTTCAAAAACATCATTCTAGGTTTGATATTTCTTAGATTGGTGTAGTCTATGTTTTAAAATTCTGGGATTATACCTATGTTTCCAAAGCAGTCATTTGGTTAACCAGTCTGTTTGATCATTTGGGTTTATCAAATTCATTTTGTGCCCAGGGAGATATTCTTTAGTTCTTGAGGAATCTTTTAAAGAGGCTATCTTAAATGTGACATAAATCTTTCATTTCATATATAACATGTAATAATGAGTTTTAAGTTCCAATTCCTAATAAAAATATGCTAAAATATAATTTCATCATTTAAAGATAATATTCCCTGTTAAGTCTATTTGCTCCTCTTATTAGAAAAATTCATTTGTGAAGGACAAAGAGAGTTCTTAAGGCATCACGGTCAGATAATGCTCTATGAATACAGCAACATGGATGAAGGTATGGGAAGCAAAAGAATAGTGAAGAAGATATAAGGAGAGAGAAAAGACTGTGGTTATTTTAGGGACTCAATCTTCTTTGCTTTGTGGTTGGAACAATGTGTCCCTCCCTTGGGGAGTCTCTTTCACTACTCATATTTTTGATTTAATTTCACTAACAATTTGGGAAGCAGTCTTGGCTTTCAGTTAAATTAGAAATATTACCTAAGAGTGACAATTAATTCTTTTGATGTTTCTTTTGGTTATTTTTTGTGTTTAATCAGCATCTGCATTCAAGGGCTCTGGTGCCCCAAATATGAGTCCCCCTACTCCTTCTAGAATATACTTTCCTCATTGTGGTTTGACTTGATTCTTTCTTCATAATTCTGAGGAAAGAATAGGTTTTATTATTCACTCACTAACCTGTCATGGAGTCAAAAGCAGCTGATAGACAAACTGATGAAGTAAGGTGAATTTGTTGTTGTAGTTAATTAGCATTAAGATAGTGCTTTAAAATTTACAAAATGTTTCACATGTATTATCCTATTTGAGCATCACAACTTTACATGATGGGTTCTAGAGGTGTTATTATACCCATCATCATCTTGATGAAGAAATTGAGGTTGAGGGAATTTAATGACTTGGTCACATGGTATTTGTTAAAATCCTGATTTGAACTCACATCAGATTTGAGTGATTTTCCACTCTCAGACAGTACTCCCTTCCAGTCCTGTCCCACTGGGGCTCCCAGAAGCCTTCCACTCTGTCACCTCTCAATAGTCAATTATTCTTAGCCTTTTGGTTTTCTTTTTTCCCCATTCCAGTTTCATAAGTCCTGTGTTCTGTTCCTCAGACCATATATTGGTGATTAGTTAGATAATTTGAAAACCTGGTTTATACCAAAGAATAATAAATACTAAAAGATAATATCCACAGGGGACAGCTAGGTGGTGAAGTGGATAGAGCACCAGCCTTGAAGTCAGGGGGATCTGAATTCAAATCTGACCTCAGATACAACACACTGTGTGACCCTGGGCAAGTCACTTAACCCCAATTGCTTTTGGGGAAAAAAAAGATAATACCCACAGCCATTGACTTTTTAATGCATAGAAGTTTTTAATTTGTGCATTTTAGGCATTTTTTGTAGGATGATGGAGGCTATATAATTGGGCAGGGTAACCTTTTGATCACAAAAATAGAGTTAAAACTTTTGTTAACTGGAAAGGACCTTAGAGATTATTTAGTTCAATGTTTTTATTTTATAAATGAATGAACTGAGGGTTACAGAGATGAAGTGACTTGCCCAGTGAGTTAGTCACAGAGTCACAGGTTTGATTTTTAAATCAGAAATTTGTCATTTACATCTCACTGCTTCTGTATTATTGCTATTCTTAGTCTACTGTAATCAGTTGAGATTCAGGAATTTCTATGCAGATTGCATAATTTTCATGGTCAACCAATTCTGGAAAGCTAAACCTCTGTTTCCAGGCATATGTGACCCTATATGAGAAGTCCCATGAAAGTCTGTTAAGTTTCATCAGTTTTTTTTTCCAGAGCTCCAATTCTGAAATAATCTCCTTACTCTAAGTCTCTTCTCTCTGTTTTTGGGGAAAAAAGATACCAAATTTTAAAAAGTACAGACTCATTTAAAATTGCAAACCTGGATAAGAACTGATGAAAATGACCAAATGATCATAGGATTTCTAATCTAGGATCATATTGCTAGCTTCTTGGAATTCACCTGTATCTATTTCTCTAGGAAGCTAAGGAAAAAAGGTGCTGGTGGGAAATGTAAGCTTCTTGAGGGCAGGTTCTATTGCACTTTTAAATTTGCAAGCATAGGGCCTAGCATAAAACGTGTCATCTAGTAAGTGCTTAAAAATGTTTGTTGCCAGATTTTTCAAGGTGCATTTCTATTTCTATTCCCTCTTTCTTTCCCCACTGAAGTCATAGTTGTTCATAAGTATAACTTTTATCCAACTTTCATCTAACAAGCAGTCATATTATAGAACTGGTTCTGCACCCTATATCTGGTATCCTCTGTGCCATGCACAGATTTACATTTTAACAGAAATTGGTACAGACAAGAGAGACTTTAGTGGGGAAATCAATTTGGATTCATTTATCTGATCAGTCTTTGCTCTAGCACTGCCACCTAAGAGAGAGCTATTTCCTGAGGGGACATTCTAAAGGGAGTAAATTTTAGTGGATTGGGTTGGGGGACAAGATAGGTAATAGTCTGAATATGGGACTACTACAGGGGCTCTAGGTGGCAGACAGAGGGCAGCATGAGCCCATAAAGCATTGAGATGAAGATGAAATGGGTTGGAGAGCTGACTAGCTAAAGCCAATAGTCATTCTACTACTCTATCATGCTGCCCATCTTTTTTGTCTGTTCTCACACTGTTTTGCAGTTCATTCAAAATCTCTGAATGAATTATTATATATCTATCCAACCATACAGAGGTCACAGAATTTAACCAACTGCACATGTAATGGGTTGAAAAGGGTGTGTTTAAGCCTGGTTTTCTTGTTTTTAGCTGATTACATGAATGTGTCTCAGTATGGAGGAGTCTAGGGGCATATCAGTGATAAGTCTCTGCTTGGTTCCAGCTATCTGTAACTCATTGCTAAGTCAGTGTAGGAGCTTTATCATGAAATGGAAATCTTGGGTAATTTCTTGGTCCCTTCTTCACTTCACTACATGAAAAAGGCAGTCTTAATTAGTTAAAAAAAAGTAGTAATTTATGGCTCTCTCTTACAGCAAGCAGTGCATCCTATTACTAAACTTCTGATACAAAAATGGGGGAGGGGTGATGGGCAGTGTTTCTCCTCAAATTGCCCCAACCTCTATCACACATGGAGCATGGGTTCAACTATTTGAGCTTGCACTTGGACACTGATTGCCTTTTCCAATCTCTATTGTTTTTTATGAGTAGGTGACTGAACATTATTCTCGAATTGAATATGTGTAGATTTGGAGGAGACCTTGTTGAGACTTTAGTTCTAGGATACTAAAAAACAATCACAGGATTTAGAGATGGAAAGACATTTAGAGCTCATCTAGTTCAATTCTTTGTTTTAAGATGGGATGGTTGAAAAATTCAGTAGAATTAGCATTGGCTCTAGAGTCAGAGAACTTGGGTTAAAATTTCATCTCTGATGTTTCTTATCAATATGATCTTAGGAAAGTCATTGAACTGTTCTGGACCTCAATTTCCATATCTGTAAAATAAAGGGTTTGGTTTGTTAAGATAAATAACTCTGAAAAGCTTATAAAATTTTATTTATGCAATGAATAATCACTACTACAAAGGACTAATAATGAAGCATTCTATCCACTTCCTGGCATAGTAAACTCAGTATGGAAATATACTTAAGATGCAGAATAGGACATGGATTGTTAGGGACAGAAAATATGTGAATGTATTTTTTTCTTGACTCTGTTTGTTACAAGTGTCTTATTTTTGTTTTTCCAAAGGGAATGTGTAGGTGAAAAGGAAAATGGGATAGAATTAGGATTACAAAAAAGAAAAGTCATTGGATATTTTAAGATTTATAAAAGCAAGCACAAGAATGGACAGATGGAATTAAAGACAAGCAGGATAACCTTCAAAGTTACATGCTTATTTTATATACTTAAAAAGAAAATCAAGCTGTATGTTATAGAATTTGCAGTTTCAGGTACAATCCTCTTTTACAATTCTCTCATGTGCATGGAAACACTTGTTTTATTTGATATTAAGTGTAAAATATTTTTTAAAAAGATAAAAGAAAATGTTGGGTTTGTACAAGATGAACTGTAAGGTTCTTTATAGTTCTAGAACTGTTATCCCTTTATTTCTAGAGTTGGCTATCCAGTAGTATTCCTGGGATGAGAACCCTGACCTGCAGCGCAGCGATTTTGCTGTTACACAACTCTTCAAGAACAGCAGAATTCATTTGAGGATTATTAAGTTGAACCTCAAATTTTTGGCAATGTTAATCATATTCAGAATATTAAATATGAGAGGAATATCAAAGCACCTAACTTTCCCCTCCCATCAGTTATAACAAGAGAGAAAGTGGAAAGATATTAAAATCATACTCATTGTTATAGCAGGGTCCAAGGGTGAGCTTTATAAATAATAATACCAAGCTGCCTGAAGCTAATGTCCCTTGTGGCTGGGGAGATATTGGCATTAAAGCAAACATCATCAATTTTTTAAGAAATGGAAATGGAGTTACAGATGTTGAAGGCTTGGAGGGCTAATGTGTGCTAGGTTTTAGTCAGAATACAACTGGGGAGATTTTAGTGAAAATCAGTTAAAAGAAATTTCCTGGAGTGAATTTTTCTTCACTCATAAAAGAGAAAGACAAGGCCATTTGGAAATATAACCCACTTTGAAAATATTAACATGCTATTCTCTCTCTTTTCTAATCAAAGAAAAGATAATCATGATTAAAAAACTTTTTTTTTACATTCAACAGAACATCACCAATAGGAATTTGAACTATTTAAATGCAAATATATATATATTTTTCAGCCCTTTACCACCTGAAACTTTGGAATTACTTTCACTTGATCACCCTGATTCAATACATAATTTTCTCAAGGAAAAACAGTTTGCAAATTGATTGAGGGTTCATCTTGGAATCCAAGATAAAAGTGTGTTCAAGATCTCTTTCTGACAGATACTGTCTGGGTAAGCATGGTAAACTTACTTAACCTCTCAGTATCACATTTAATTCCCTAAAGATATAGCTGTATCCAGACATACAGTTGAACGTCTGGATTAGTGAAGGGAGTTTCCCTACAAAGATATCCCACTCATGAAATCACAATCCCGACCAAATATAAAATTTTCTACAGGAGGTCTCTCTATCCCCCTCTCCTTTTTGGAAGTTCATCTATAGTTCATATATAGCTCTAGACCCTGTTGCTATTATTACCTGTGGGATCTTGGTCAAATCAATTAGCTTAGCTGGGTCTCAATGTCTTTATGTGTACAATGAGAGGATTGGATTAGATGGCTTCTGAGGACCCTCCCTTATTTATAGCAAGAATCTATTTTCCCCTTTAGTTTATATTTTTTAACTCTTATCAATTTATAAGGAAGAATTCACATTTTATGTATAGTTGTAAAGAGACATAAAGGCTGAATTTATTTCCTTCATACAAATCTAAGAAGTTTGACTAATCCTTAGAACATTCAAAAATTCTTACTTCTTCATGACAGATAACCTTCTTTGGTTCAACCAAGCTAGTATAATAGTAGAGCTGAAATTTTTTTCTATGTAAATAACACTTGATGGTAGATAATTCTCCTAATAAGAATCAATTACTTTTTTTTGAAGAATCTAGTAACAAATCCTGGGAAACAGGCAAGATTATGTTTTCAAGCCATTAATTTCTTCTGATTATCATACTGCTTTCCCCATGCTAATTGCAAAACCCTATGGGATCTCACTAACATGAGATACAGCCAAGAATAGACAACAAAACCCAAGATCAGCAAAGGCAGGAATGTTAGTATCTTGTGTGTATTAAAAAAATAGTGCATTACTTTATAGCCAGAAATCTCGACAGAAAAAAGAAAACATAAATAAAGGAACAAATCACGTATTTATCTGTAGTCCTGTTCAAATTTGATGTATAAATTACAAGCATTGAACTAAGTATTCCCTTGATATTTCTGCTCACCCTAAAATTCTGAATTCTATCTTACATGTTGATCAAGGTTTCCATGGGCAAAATGAAGCAGAAAATTGAGGCAATTATTGGGGTAATTAAGATTTTTAAAAATCCACTTTCTCTCAAATTAGCCAGATAATTTAAGCAAAACTGGATGTGTTCTCCCCTCCCCCCTGTTTTGCATGAATTAACAATTAGTCCTTTGGTTGGTTTTACTAGTAGAAAACCCCAATGTAGTCTTTATCATAGCCTGGCTGAGACATACCTTTCTTGTTTCTTTTTAATAACTTTCAAGCCAATGCTTTGGTTAGGTATAAAGGGTTTGATAAGGTTGATGGTTTTTTTTTTTTTCTTCCCTATCTTGCTTATAATCTCTCGTGTTTGTGGGAACTTGTAAAACTGAGATTTTTGGTTCCCCCTAAAACAGCTGAGAGTATATTCTTAAAGCCATTCTGCTTATATCCAAAGACAGTACCAGCATATTTAAGACCTAAAATTTCCATCTTTCCTAAATTAATCCCAGAAAGCCTGAGTATTTAAGTGGACCACCATCTCAAAGAATTCTTCATCATTAAAAATATATACGTATTCTAGAGTTGACAATGAAAGAGAATGATTTACAATCAAAATTATTTTTAAAATATGATTTAAAAAACTAAAATTCCAGATCAAGGATATTTAAGTTCTCCTATTGTTACAACTACTAACAACAATAATAACAACAATAATGATTACTAGATTTTATAAGGTGCCTTAAGATTTGCAAAGTATCCTACAGATATTTTAGCCTCACTCATTTTATCTTTGCAATAACTCTGAAAGATAGGTGCAATCATTATATAATTCTCTATTTTATAGATGAGAGTTTAGCTGGCTTGTTCATGGTCACACAGTATCTGAGGCTGAATTTGAACTCATGTCTTCTGAACACCAGATCCAACACCGTGCAAATTAGCTGCCTGAACTGTTGTTAATAGTTAACTATTTGACCAAAAATTCTGTATGTGTTCAGATTACATGACTTTATAAAAATAACTAAAAATGGATACAAATCTATTGGCAAGATATCTGGGGAAGATATGGAGAGCTAGACAAATGTAATGGAGACAGATGATTGGTCTCTACTGGCCTCCTTGAATGTATGACAGAGATCTACTTTGATATTGCAATGGACTTGTAATGTTAATGAATTGAATGCTCCCTTTAATGAAGTGGATTTTAACCCATTTGTACCTACCCAGTCCTCTGTGACTTTTGTCTGTATTGTCCCATAAATCCCTTCATGAGAGGGAAACTTTCTCCAGATAGCTTGACATTGTGCATCAATGGACTATAAGTCCCTCAGATGGACAATTTATCTGTCCATCAACTATCCACTTATTCTATGTGAATGGCCCATTTTTAAAATTTGCTGGGTCTTTTGATATCCCTTTTGCTTGTCCTGTGTAATTTTTCTTATTAATGTGGTAATCTAATGTGACCTACTTGTATCCATCCAACATGGCTCTAATAATCTTTGGGTCACACACAACTTAATCCTTTTGAATATGTGGTATGGAGGATATGAGACTATGGCTTGGAGTCATATGGCTTTTATTTAAAACATGGATCTTTGTTTCATAGAGAATCTTTGGGTCATTAAAAGTACTGTTTGGTTTTCCAAAAGCTAATTTATCCCATTATTGTGTTTCTTTTTAACTTTGAGCTCAGTTCATTGTCCATTTGTACTGTAATGATGAACCAACTATATAAATTAATCATCCAACTGCAAATGATAGTCTGGATAATAGAGTTCTTGCTTTTTTGTATTCTTTTTTTTATCATGTGGATCATTTGACCAAACTCTTTTGAGTGACTTAATTTCATTTAAGAGGCTCTGCAATATTTCAGAGCTTGATAAATTTAGCATGATGTCATTGTCACATGAGCAACTGTGTAGTCTATAGATTCTGGAATCAGGAGGACCCATCTTCCAGAATTCAAATCCAGCCTCTGACATTTATTAGCTGTGTGACCTTGGGCAGTCACGTAATACTTAACATTTTGATTTAGAATTCTTCATCTGTAAAATGAGATGGAAAAGGAAATGACATAATCATATCAGTATCTTTCCCAAGAAAACCCCACAAATAGGATCACTCAGAGACAGATATTATTGAAATGGTTGAACAACAAAACAGCATTGACACATAGAAGTATCCAGAAGGCCTTATTTTTTTCTAGGAAACCTCTTTTCATATTGTAATCTATACTGGACATCCTCCTTTGGTAAGTATATCACTTAAACTTTTTCAACCTTACGCCCATCAACTATAAAATAGGAGTAATAATAGCACCTACTTTATAGAGATCCCTTGTTGGCAGAAAGCCCTTAATGGTGTTTTGCTTTACCAAATTAATTGCATTTTTGTGGTAATAATTAAAAACATATCATGAGATATCTCATTCTTCATACCTTTCCATTAATAGTTTGATGGTAAAGATGTAGTCTTCTGTGGAACATCATTTCTGAAATTTCCCTATTCCTTTCTTATGCTTTTAGTAAGGATATTTTCATCTGCATAGATGATTTTCATTAAAATTATTAAAATAGGGAAGTAGGTATATGGGCTCATAACTTATTGATATTGATACAACCACTCTCTTAGTAATAATTCAAGTTCAAAGATATATGGGTAAACTTTTTTGTTTTTTAACTAAAATTCTGGTCCAAAAATGTTTTAAAAACTCTTAAACAGAAATGAAAATGACAAAGTTTAATTTTAAGCGAATATTCCTTATATTTTCAGGAATCATTTACATTTACCATAAGTAAATAACTGAATTTCTTACTCTTGACAAAAATAAACCAGAGTCCTTAGAGTTATTTTTTCATTCTTATATATTTTAGAGTGGGAAGAACTTTGTAGATAATTTATCTATCTCTTTCATATTATAGCTATGAAACTGAGACCCAGATGGGTTAAATGATTTCTCAAGTCATATAGGCAGTGACAACTAGAGTTTGAATCCAAGACATTTGAATTTTAGACCAATGCTTATTCCACTATAATGTACATTGTGAAACATCAGAAGAGGATGTGGAGATTTGGAAATCCTATACTTAACAGAATCAAATGTAGACTCAACATGATACTGGATGCTGGCCACATTTTGAGTCCCAAATCACAATTCAGGATAAGAAGCAACTCTTTTGAAACTTGTGGTTCCTTGCCCAATAGATGATCAGAATAAATCCTTGAAATCACTTGGAAAAGAAACATTCTAATAAACAGAGTAGACTTCCTTGGGTTGTAGTACTGTAAGTACATTTCAGAAGCCACATCTTATTAGATAGCACTATTAAGGAAATTGGGCATGAGTCAATGGAAGCAATTCTCTTGTTTAGTTCTATTAAAATGAGCCCTTCTTTTGAAAGTCATCCACTTCCTATTTTCCACTAATAACAAGATGCCAATGCAGTGCGAAGCAAATGTTCCCTTTCCAATTTAATGACAAAATCCAAAGTGCAAAGCCATCTTCACTAAGAAAAACAAACATCCCTGAAGCATGACCCTTCAGTTGAAATGTATTATAGTAGGGGGACATACATTTGCTAGGAGCCCTTCTTTCATATGAGGATGGTGAGTTGTCCTTTGCACTACAAATGGTGCTATCTGCAGACAAACAATAACTGTCAGAGCTCAGGTTTTCTTTCTCTAAGACCTGGTGTTCTCAGAGTGGGTATTCTAAGTGTAAAGACCAATGGACTTGATAATGGAATAACAAGTATTCCTCGAGGATTTTAGTGTCAAAGAAAGGAGCTCATAGCCTTTGCTGCCAAGAACCTGTCAAATCTGCCTTAATTATGATTAATAACATACACATACCTGAGATTTTTTTCTTCTCTCACTGATTTTCCGAAAATGTCTGTCTTTGCTAAATATTATCTCAGTAGCAGATATATCTGTGGCTTTGAGGATATGATAGGTGTTATCCTATGTCTTTAGAAGTATTTACAAAACATCTGGTTGTGGCTAAATAAATGTTTCCAATATCTCCTCAAGTACATTTCTTTCTGTTTGGGATGTATATTTTTAGAGGGAAAATGAGCAATTTTCTATTGGGAATTTTAGTCTTTCTGACCAAAGTCTTTGAGAAGATTTTAAAGACTTCAGTCATTAATTTCTTAGGCTATTGGTAGGAGGTTATGATTGCCAAACTTTCCTAGGGAAGAATGAAAATATTGTGTACATATGCTATTGACAAAAGAATAAAGAAATGCCTATATTTTAATTGTAGTTATGGTGAAGCTAATTGCTTTGTGAGTTTCTTAATGGCTGTTAGTAATGTGAAGAATGACATCGTGTTGGATTCTAGTAATTGTTAAAATAGGACTAATGTGAAGAAATAGAAGCAATTTATGAGAGTTCTATTTATTGGGTACACATATAAATTTATTTATATTTATGTCTTATAAATTGAATATGATTTAAGAATAAATATATGGGTATAAATAGAGAGTAGCTATCACTTCTACAAGTTTTGCATTGAACTTGAAGCATCAAATATTGCTGTTAATTTTATTGTTTATATGTATGTTTCATATTCGCACAGTACATAGCATACTATCATTTTTATTAGTTATTCCCTATGATAATGTACACCTGACCCCCCTCTATTGTTCAGGTAACATTAACTGCCTCAAAATTCCAGAGTTGATGGCTCAATCTCTTGCTTGTTAATTAGACAGTTTAAGCTCTAATTGGCTGATGTTAAGTCCATCAATCAGTGCGAGGGTTATACATTCACTCATTGGGAATTGTGGAAGCAATTGATCTAATCCACAGTAGGCACTCCAGCAGTAATCACTTATTCACAGCCGAGCAATGAAAATACAGAAGGACAACATGCAGTTTGTGAACTCTCAGGAAGGTACAAAGATAGGCATAGACATCTGCCAGGAACCTTGCTGCCTTATAGCTTTAGGGAAAAAACAAATTGTTTGCCTCAGGCCCCTTTGCTGATGATTGTTCACAACATCCAAATTTGCTGAGGTAAAAATGAAAAGCTGCAAGAACACCCAGGTGATTTCCTATAGAAATCAAGAATGAAATTGGCCTCCTACATGAAAAGTGACTGTGATATAATGTTATTTTTTTTGGAGGTGGCGAAATCTGATATTCTTTGTTTCCTCCTCCTCTTCCTTCATCATATTGTATCATGTGCATTATAGCTGCTCAAAAGATATTTTTGCATGAATACATGAAATGAACGATATTTTTTCTGTTATGTTTCATGTATGCATCATCATTGGTAGTGTGCTCACACCCACAATGTGTCTTTCCATCACTAGTCACATAACAAGGTTGAATGATACCAGATGGAAACCATGAACTTTTTTTTTTTTTAGGATTCACATGATATTAAAAAAGAGTAATGTTTTCTAGACTTTTGGGGAGACCTTCCTTTGTGGAAGATATAATGAAGGATATGACCAGGAATTAGACAGGAAGAGAGACTAGACATGTTGCCATTTGTAGTGGAAGGACACATATTGGACCTGTTAAAGTTGAATGAACACACTTATTCTGGTGATACTCCCATTGCTCAAAACACTTTTGCAATTGCTCTAATTCAGCTGGGCAAGTGCAAGAGCAAGTTTTTTGCTTATTTAGAAGAAACTGCTAAAATTCTAATTCTGTCCTATCGAATTCTTTTCCATGTCATACTTTCCCTTAATATCTAGAAATAGGAAAATTACTATATTTGATGTTTGATTCAGCAAAACTGTTGCACAGAGTAGAAAGAGTATTAAGATTTGGATTCAAATCTTGTTTCAATCCTCACTAGCTACATGATCTCAAACAAGTAACTTAAAACTCTCCAAAGCTCTAAGTCCTCTTCCATGAAATAAAGGATTATATTTATACTATCTGTCTCACAAGGCTTTGTGGAGGAAAGCACTCTGTAAACTTTAAAAGTCTTCTAAAAATGTGACTTTTATTATTCTTATAGAATTGGTCTAGAGCGAGGGTTCTCAAACTACAGCCCTCGATCCAGATGCACCTGCTGAGGACGTTTATGCTGCTAGCTGGGTTATGGCAAATGGGCTGAGGGGCAGAGACAGAGTGTGAGGTTTTGGTTTTACTATAGTCTGGCTTCCAACAGTCTGAGGGACAGTGAACTGGCCACCTATTTAAAAAGTTTGAGGACCACTGGTCTAGAGTATATTTCATACTCTCAATTCCATCAATGCATATACAATGCAACATAATGCAATACAAAGTAACATTCATAGTATCATCATTGAAATACCTGAGAAAATAGAAAATAAAACAGCCAACACACTGAATTGAGAGTAGGAAGATCTTGGTTCTAGTATTGCCATATAGTTAGTTGTTTGACTTTAGTCAAATTATTTCACCACCTTGATTGAAGTGATTCTTATGTAATACTCCCTTTAAGCTACCTTTTTCAGATCATCTTTCATGGACTTTCAGGTTTGATTCCCAAGGATACTACTAGCCCCCAAAATTTAAATGACTCACTGGGGATCCAGAAAATTTAGCAAAGCTGTGATTTACACCCAAATCCTGTGATTCCAAAGTTATAATTCTTCCTTTTGTACCATCTAAGGATAAAATTCAAATGAAGGGAGGAACTCCAGTGCCGACATGTGAAGTTATCTTCCAAAAATTAGTTTCAAGTTTGAAAATTAAAGAGTTGATCCTATTTCTCTTATAAATATTCCAAAATCTACTCTTCCTAGTATGAAAAGGTCTGGATTTTTGGTTTGGTTTATATAGGAACTCATTTAGTTTATATAGTACTTTGGAAATTGCTATGCAATCTTATCTTAGACACTATTTTATCACAATAAAAATAAGCATACTAGCCTTTAGACAATAATTGGTAACTCACATGTAGTGAAAACTTTATAAAATATTTTCTCATATTAATCCTGTATAAATATTGCCTCCATTTTGCAAATTTCTAAACAGAGGCTTTGAGATGTTACATGAGTTGCCTTATGTCACCAACTAGTAAATTTCAGAGCTTAAATTCTGACTTTGAGTTAACTATTCTTTCCATGATACCATACTGCTTTTCCTGAAAGTAGAGATAATGTTACATATCTGCCTAATATAAAGAACTAGAAATTAAATTAAGGAGATTCACCTTCAGTTCTTTTCTGAGACATTTACTATGTGACTGTAGACAAGTCTTCCTCAAGTGTCACCATATGTAAAATGAGTAGATTACTCTTGATGGCTTTCAAGTTTCTTTCCAGCTTAAAACCTGTGGTCTTATGTTGCTATGACTGGAAATTTCCTTATTTTTCTTTCTTAGAGTTTTAAAATTTTGTCTGCCATTGGTATCTACATCATACTCATTTCTGGATATTCCTCACATAGATATACAGTAAGCCTTTCATGGTAACAAAGAAAAAGGATTAAGAAAAACATCTGACAACTGTGACTGAGCCTGATGGTGTTTATAATACAACACACCCATAATGCTTCATATTTATGTTATTTCCCAATAGTGAGGATAAATTTGCACTATTGTAAATACATATCCATATCCAATTCATCTAGGGACTAATATTATATACTTTTGCAATGGGTCAGGGATGGAGAGGCAGTTTGTGGCCTTGAAATGTCACAAAACATTGTGTTAAAAATAAGGTCCAGTCTTTCTTTTTCATTAGCACCAGAGTTAGCTACAGAGGAGAAATGTAGCATGAATATGATTTTGAGATATGAAAAAGTTTCATCTGTAAATTTTAAAATAGCTTATTAATCAATAAGAAATAATTTTTACCTTGCTCTTGAGTTAAAGATTGAGATTTGAATAGTCTTTCAGAAAGGAATTGGTCTAGTGACACTTCTCTCTGCTGACTGGAAGATCTATTGGAGAAAACTCTCAATAGCCCAACAACTGATTTTGGTCCCCATGTCCCTGACCCAATGTCTTTTTCAAAGGGAAATCTTTAGAAAAGCCCATTCTGCATTTAACTTTGGTGTCTCTCCTGTGGGCCTTGTGTCTAACCAGACACAGCATATCTGAATATTTCCTGCATGCTAAACAGACCATTGTAAGCTGTTTCCTCTAGGCTAGATTGTTATAAATGCTGTTTATGATCCTGCTATGACAACTGTGAAGGACATGGCAAAGAATTTATCACAGGATTATTCATCCACCAGCAGAATACCTAATAAGATTCTAAATGACCCAAGATGATAATAAGATCTAGCTTGTAGCAATAAGGTATTAATAAACTGCTTTTTTCAATAAGAAAGAGTCCTGGCATCATTACCCTGACATATTTGTTTTGCTTATATTTTGCTGGCAAAATAAGTCTGCTGGATTATAGAACAAATTTATAAAACTCCCTGATGTATGAAAAATACAACACATGTGAAGTGGAACCCATAGGTTAAAGTCAAGAGCCCCATGTTTGCCTTACCATCACAAAGCCAGACTTCCAACTCATAGATTCTAATTGTTCCGTGCCATTTGCCTTTGTATTTTAAAATTATATAAAGAATAGTATATTGCCTGCTGTTGACTACAAGGCCATAATTGAGATGAAGGAATTTTGTTGAAAATCACAAAGTAGCAGAAAGTGTCATTCAGGTGGGTAATGGATGACACTGAAATGCTGAATTCAAACTGAAGTTTGAGATTCTGTCATTTGGCATTTTTGAATATAGTTAAACTCTCCTAACCCACTTTTAAGGTTATCAAAAGAATTCTTTGCATAGTGACCAAGAACATTCCTACCAAAGCAAGTGGTTTAGCTAAAGAAAACTAAGACACAAACATTTAAAGAAAAGAAAGAAAGTAGACAGCCAACTCTTAAAGAGTTTCCAACCTACTGGAAAAAGGTATCCATATGAATATCCAAATAGCATCTCTTGGTGTCCTGAATATAAGAGGTAGTAGAGCCCTCAAATTTATGGACTCACATCACCCCCAATTTTTATCTTTCTACCAACAATGGAAAAAATGTTTGGCTCAGCGGCTAATACAAGTAATCGTGGAGGTGGAAGAAAGCTTCATTTTTTCCTGAAAATCAAATAATACTTTTTTTTCTACTTTGAATAATGGTTTTTATTATTTTTCAATTACATGTAAATATTTTTAATATTCATTTAAACATTTTTGAGTTCCAATTTTTCTTCCTTCTTCCCTTACCTCTCTTCCACAAAATGGTAAATAAACGAATATAGAATTTAATATAAAACATTATATATATATGTAATCCTGTAAAGCATATTTCCATATTAACCATGTTGTGAAAGAAGCAACAGACTAAAAGGAAAAAAGCACACTCAAAAATAAAGTGAAAATGCTATGCTTTGATCTGCATTCACATTCCATCAGTTCTTTCTCTGAATGTGGATAGCATTTTCCATTTTAAGTCTTGTGTTGGATCATTATATTGCTGAGAAGAGCTAAGTTAGTCATAGTTGATCATCACACAACGCTGCTGTTACTGTGTATAATGTTCTGGTTCTGCTAATTTCACTTTGTATCAGTTCATGTATCTTTTTTTGTTTTATGTGTTGTTTATTTTTGAAGCAGATACATTGGTATAAAACTAGTTAATTAACTTCTAAGGTCCCATCTAGTGGATAGGAATTAGGATTGTGTGAGTTGTTTACTAAGGCTGCTTTGATTTGAGATGGATGCTCAGTTCATATCCTAACTTGCTGTACTTTTTTTGGTGGGCATTACACAAATAAAACAGAATGTTCAACCAATGCATTTCAGAATACTGTCAATAGTAATAACTGTCATTTACCTAGCACTTTGAGATTTGCAGTGTTACCTATTTTATCTCATTGGGACCTCACAGCAACCCTATGAGTTCAATATTGCAGATATTAATGCTCTAATTTTTATAAATGAGAAAGCTGAGTTTTAGGAAGGTAATCAATGGAATTAGGGAAACACAACTAATATGTGTTGGGGGTAAAAATTTCATTCAGATTTTCTTGACTCTAGGTCTTGACTCTAATCACTTCCCTTGCAGGTATAGCCTTTCAACACTTTCCTTGTTTAATATTTTTTTTAAAAAGCAAAAGAAACACAACCTACATTTATTTTATATTATTTGATGGTTTAAAATTTTTACTTAAATTTATTTTATACCACCTACATTTTACAATATATCCCTTACCATCCATTCTTACAGAGTCAATGTTCATAAGAAAGAATTTTTAAAAAGAGAAAAAATAAGTTTAGCAAAACTAACTGACAGACTAACCATTCTAGAGTTTCACAGCTATGCAAAGAAGAGAAAGAGATACATTCTTATATCTTTTCTTTGGGACCAAACTTCCTCCTCAAAATTTCACATTTTTGAATTTTATTTTATTGTCATTGTTCTTTTATATATACATTGTTTTAGCTTTGCATATATTGTTGTTCTGATTTTGCTTACTTCACATTTCTTTAGTTAATATATATCTTTCTATATTCTTCATATTCATTGCTTCTTGCAGCATAGTAATATTCCATTATGTTGATGCACCATTTTTTTTAGTCATCCCCCAATCAAAGGGTATTTACACTTATTTGCTACTACAAAAGTGCTGCTATAAATTTTGGAATATATGGGATCACTCTTTTTATCATTGATTTCCTTGGGAGTATGTGCCTCATAATGATATTTCTGGGTCAAAAGGTGTCAAAGTTTTAGCCACTGTGTTAGCATAGATTTTGTTAGCATAGTTTCAATTTTTGACATTTGTTTTTAACTCCAATACCTTAACTTTGACTTTGCAAATTATAATCTTGATAAAGAAAATGGCATGCTTTATTCTATTAATGGGATACTCCATTTTATGTGTCTCAAATTCTTATAATTAACATGCATTTTTAATAAAAGTTATTATTTACCAGATATATGCATGGGTAATTTTACAACATTTACAGTTGCCAAACCCTTTGTTCCAATTTTTCCCCTCCTGCCCCCCCTCCCCCAGATGACAGGTCGACCAATACATGTTAAATATGTTAGAGTATAAATTAAATTCAATATATGTATACATGACCAAACAGTTTAACAGCATTTTTAAAACACTTTACAGTGTGCTGAAGATAGGCAAAAACAGTCCTGTCCCCAATGAATATATAATGGATATATACATATATATTATATATAATTGGAAATATAAATATAAATAGGCAAGATTCCTATAAAACATCTGGATGATTACGTTAGAAGGGATGAAGTTAACAGTAAGCCTGGGAAAAACTTCCCACATAAGATAGTCTTTGAATTGAGTCTTGAAAAAAAACACCTAGAAAACAGAGATAACAATGAAAACATTTTAGGTAAGGGGAAACAGTTGGTGCAAAATTAGTGAGAGATGGAGTGTCATGAAAGAGAAAAAGTTAAGTAAGGAACTATGCCTAGATTATTAAATGTGTGGAAGGGAATACTATGTAAGAAGACTGGAAAAGTATGAGGAGCCAGATTAGAAAGAACTTCAAATAAGAAAAAAAAAAGACTTTATATTTGATCCTGGTGATAATAATAGCATCTATCTTCCAGAGTTGTTGTGAGTAAAATAAAAAGATATCTGTAAAGCATTTTGTAAACATTAAATATCTATGTAAATGCTAGCCACCATTATTATTAAAATGATACATTAAAGTTTATTTACAAATGAGTCAATGAAAGGCCTAAAAATAATTCTAACTTCTAAGGATTATAATTTCTTGTGTAAAGCAATGTATGTGGGGATAATAATGTACCTTCTATGTGGGAGTCTCAGACTCTTTAAGCTACTTGAAAAAAGAATGATCAGGACCTTGAACAGCACCCCATGGCAAGCTTAATTCAGGAAACAATTCTCATCATAGGAATCATAATATAAGAGGCTTTAAGAACATTTTAAATCTTATAATTTTCAGTTCATACTTGAAGTAAGAAGTTCTTGACAAAGAAAAATGAGTGCTATCTTTTGTTTTCAAACTTCGATTAGCTTTTAGCTCCTTCTGCAAGAATTGTATATCTTACAGGTTTATAGAATTGTTATAGATTGAGTTGTAGATTTAATCCTGGAAGAAGCTTTGGAGGCAATTTGCATTTTAAAAATAAGGAAGCTGAGGCATAGATAGGTTAATGTGACTTATCCAAGGTTATACATTAATTAGCATTTGTGGCAGGATTTGACTTTGAAAAGCAATGAGATACAATACATCTCGATGTGGACTTGAAAAGTCTCTTTCTTCATTATATCTAACTGTGGGCCATATGAAAACAGCATTGTACACTGTATTTTTATGGGTGCTAAATGTTTGAAAGGCTGGAAGGACCTGTGACTTGCCTCCCTTCATAAAGGCTCATTTAAAACACTATGGTCAAACTAAGCATCCTATCTCGTATATTCATATTAAGGAAGACTACTGGTCTCAGAAGAGCGATTCACTAGTCCTGTGGGAAATGGTGAAGGTGGAAATCTGACCACTGAATGAGAAAAGAAAACTGGCACCAGTTCTCATGCTGCAAAGATTATTTCAGTTGGCAGACTACCCTTGCAGTGAAGCTATTATAATAGATAATTATGACTAGGACAATATTATTATAAAAGGAAATCATCTTTTATAATAGAAACTCAGAATTAAGTGAAGAGAAAGCAATATCTAGGTGTTAGAAATAGGTAAAAGCAGTAGTCAAATCCTTTAAAAACAAATCATTACTCAAAAACTATTTACCAACTATCTACTTTGGTGCAGGGCACTGTGTTGTATGCTGTAGGGGATATAAAAATATAAAACATAGATCCTGCATGTTTAAGGACCTCAGAACCATTCTGATGGAACAAGTTATAAACACCTAAAAAGAGAATTTTCATATATATAGCATGTCAGATGAATCATATAAAGAGTGTTAAGAGGAAGGAAAAAATGTTAAGGGATGGGACAGGTGAACAGGGAAGATCCTGGTAGAGTTAAAACTTAAGCTTATCCTTGATGGAAAGATAAGTCTTGTAAAGAAGGAAAAGAAAAAAAAAAGAACATTACAAGCCATTAATTTAACTTTTTTATAAAGAAAAAACACTTTTACACTGAGATCTTTGTCTAGAGGTTAATACATATGACTCAATGGAGTACAGTCGTGTATACACAGAATTTTTGGTTTCTGTTTCTGTTGTCATATTTTATCTTTCTTCTGCATTCCCCAGGGTCTGTTCTTTTGTGGAAATGAAATCAAGCTGTGTGAACTGCAGGAAGCCATCTTGTACAGCAAGCGCCACATGGCTCCAAAATCCTGGCTTGCTGTTTGTTTCCTTAGGGTAGGGACTGATGGTAAAGAAAGCCAGGGAATACTCCTGGGAAATTCCAACCTGTAATTACTGAATAAAAAAAAAAGACAAAACTTGTGATAATTTCTTTTTAAATCTTATTTTAATGATCTAAAAATTCTCAACCTGAAAACACTGTGAAAAGGGAGAATCCTTCTCTTTGGTGAATGTACCATCTTTGCAGGCACATGGAGATGGCTCTTTTCCTCCTGATTCACAGCTGTTTGTTCTCATTGAGGAATAAGTCAATTAGTTAGCCACTCCACTACATTGGCATTTAAAGACATGGACAAGACAGTTTTGGAGGTTATTCATCTGTAGTGAATGACTCTCACCAGAAGCAATGTGAAATCACTCAAGAAAGTATATGCTGACCTAATTAGAAAAGCCAAAGAAAAGAACTTGAAAGTGAAGATACCTGTTTGAATGCCCACCAAGATATTTCCAATCACAATTAGAAACAAGTTCAAAGATGGATTAATTCCGCATAAGAATGCACAAATGCCTTATTGATTTTCACAATTCTTCTGAAATTGTTTGAAACAGAGTCCTTCTATTTGTATCAAACCAGGTATAGAAGTTGAAGTCACTAGAACAAATGCCTAATCAATCACCTTTTTTTTTTTTTTTTAACAAACTGATTGCATTGATTAAAAAAAAGAAAAGGAAGATCCTCACTTCACTTTGGAAATTCACCCCAATTCTTCAAACTGCATATAAAAATAACTATCCAACCTTATTCTCAGGTTAGCTATGAGGACTAAATGAGTGACCAAATTGAAAATAAAATGATTTATAAATGCTATTGATTATTTTTATCATACTGATCACTATTATCTAGGCAGAAGCATCCTTATCTGATGATTTAGACTAAGTCCCTTTTAGCTTTAAATGTACAATCCTATGTTCTGTTTGGATAATATTTATGTCAGAGTTCCTAGAACATGGTGGTAATGTATCCTAGTTCATCATAGAATTTTGTGATGCTAATTCATGTTGATGTCTCATGCTCAGGCATCTTGCATCGATACCCTACATCATTACTTTTTTTTTTTTTTTAAAGAGATCCTTTGTTTAACCAACGTGGGGATCCTTGAGAATACCTAGGTAATTTTAACCTCAAGTGTCTCATGACATATCATTTTTAAAAAATAATACATTTCCCCCCAATTACATGAAAAAACAATTCTTAACATGCATTTTAAAAATGTTTTGAGTTCCAAATTCTATCCTCTCTTTTCCTCCATTCCTCTCTTCCTGAATGGTAAATAGTCTGATATGTTATACACATGTATCACTTGTATTACCTTTAGTGGATTATTTGAATATCAGGTTATAACCTAGTCAGTATTACTTAGATAATTTGCAAAAGAATTTGCTATTCATTCCTATGCTTTATTCTGTGGGTAATTTAAGAATTTCATAGCCCTTTAATATGGAAGAAGTTGTAACATTCAGTATATAGAGCCAGACATGGAGTCAAGAAGATCTAGGTTCAAGCTCCCCCTTGGATCCATCCTAGTTCTGGTGCTTGGCAATCCTTTAACCTCTCAGTGTTATAGCCAATTTTTAAGACTCTTAAGTTACAGAAATGGATGCTGCATCAGTAGGGAGAATTTCTTCATCTGGGGATTTAATAACATCACAATTCCAGACTGTATCCCTATTGGATAACCATGAGAACTATAAGTTTCCTATAGGAAACCATGAGAACTCTTGTCAGTGAGAGCTTTGAAGGTCCTAAAGTTGAAATATATTTAAGGTCTTAATAAGTATTTCTGAGTAGATGTACTTTTTAAAACTCCCAAAATACAATGACTTGCATATATAAGCCGACAGTTTTCTTCTATACTTGGAAGCAACCTCAGTTTTGATAATGGTCCAGGCAGTTAAATAAGCTCAGGAAAGCTGGCAAAAGTGGAAATGTCAAACTTTATTTCTTTTTAATGATGTGTGTCATCCAAATATTGATGCCATCAATAGGGGATGTTGTATTTTTGTTATTTTTTCCCCTTCAACTCTCAGATGCCTTTTAACATATGTAAAAATATTTATATAGTATTTTAAGTTCCACAACATTAATGGCACAGACACACTCTTCTGAGCTTTCCCTCTCGGTAACATCATATTTAACTCAAAAGAAGTCAGAGGCATATTGGGGGCAGATAGTAGGTACAAATCTGACAAAAAGCTAATGAGCTCTCCTGTGATTATCAGTGAGTACTGTGACTCATTAAATCTCATTTCCTGGGAAAGTCCACATAGGGAGAAGAAATTATCTGGAATAAAGGCCTGAAAACCTAATGCAGTCAGATTTATGGGCATCTACATAGCAGCCACATGATAATCAGTGCAAATAGTAAAATGTTTTAATGAGGTTCTCTGAAATATTTAATGGGGTATTTTATTTAATTTTTTTTAAAGTTTTGCTATTTTCAGTAAGGAAGTGGCACTGCAGCAATGAGTAAGGGTCTTAAAACCAAGTAGGGTTGTTTTTTATACTATTTGAACTTAAAGTGTCCTCCCCTCAACCCCCAGCATAATATATTTTTACATGTATTAGAATTGTCATTGATATTCATGCCTGTGCCCAAATGAGGTCAGGATTAAACTAAGTCATAAAGACTCCTCCTTTTGGTCCAAAGGTATATAGGTCTCTGCTTAAGATTCAGTTCTCTTCAAAGCTTCTTGTTGTAGATCATTACTTATTCTGAGATTTTTCCTCTACTGCAAGGGTTTATAACCTGGGGTCTGTGAACTTGTTTTAAAAATATTTTAATAACTTTATTTCAATATAATTGGTTTCCTTTGTAATCCTGTGTTATTTTATTGAATGTATTTAAAAACATTATGCTGAGAAGGGGTCCAAGTTCACTAGGCTGCCAAAGGGGTTTATGATATAAAAAGGTTAAGAGCTTCTTTTTTCTATAGGGAAGAAACACTACCAAAAACATTTCCCCATAGGAAATTATGAAATAGACAAAATTTCTCTTAAAATACCCTCCAGCTTTCCTTTAAATATCCCTTCTCTCTTTCTTGGTGCTCACTTTCTTCTTCTGCTCCTATATTCTGTCAAACTATTATCTAAATATTATCCAAGCTATAACTTTCCTAATATGCTTTTTGTCTTATCTTAAGTAAGATATTGGTATGTATATTGGAGTGTTCAGGGAAGACTTCAATCCAATCCATATAAAAGTCAAGATATCACCCATGATGTCATTCGACATTTTTTAAAAATGAAGAATAAGCTAATAAGATGTTGTGCTTCTCAGGAATTAAACTGAAAATCTAGAGGGCATTTATTCTATATTGGAATTAATCTCCAATGCTGGAATTCCAGAGCTATTAACAATAGTCCTATGGAGAGGTATAGATAAGTTTTATTAAAATCATACTTCCCAAAGACATTAATTCAGAAGGATTCCAAATCCAATAGCACTTTTCTAATTATCTTATCTGAAAGTAATGAGTTATTCTGTGTCAATGGCAGACCCAAAAGTTGGACTCATTATTATTTAAATAATATTGTCAAAGCACTTGCACTTATTTGTAAGCATCATCCTTAAGTTATAGAAAATATGCTTTCTGATAAATGTGAAAATATGTTTAGAAGAATTGTACATGTTTAACCCTATATTGGATTACTTTCTGTCTAGGGGAGGGTGGAAATAGGAAGAAAAATTTGAAACACAAGGTTTTTCAAGGTAAATGTTGTATGTATTTAGAAAAATAAAATGCTATTATTATTTTAAAAAAGAATAAATCAAAAAAAGAAAAAGAAAATATGCTTTTGATCCAAGTTCTTTTAATGATCTTGGCATTTAAGAGAGAAGGTATTAAAACACACACTGAATACCCATGTGCTTTCCCCTAATTATAAGAAGATAAGAAACCAACAGTTTTAAGAGATTACATAAAGTAGACACTGCAAAGAGAAATTATATAAGAAAATATTCTTACTCTGAACCTAGATGGTGCTGCGGATAGTGTTGGAAGAAGTGAGTTCAAATTTAACTTCAGACACTTATTAGCTGATTGACCATGGGCAAGTAGAGTATATCTTCTTTTACATAAATTACTTCAGCTGTAAAAATGGACAAAAACAGCAGCTACCATCCAGGACTGTTATGAGCTTCAAAAGAGATAACAATTATAAAACATTTAGCATAATACCTGGCACATAATAAGCATGTTATAATTGTTAGCTCTTATCATTAATTCTGCTTTTGTAAATTGTCAATATTTAAATTGGTAGGTAAAGCATTTATTGAATGCTTGTTATGTGTCAGGCACTGTACTAATGATATTATGGGCAACTTTATACAAATGAGAGATACTGTTAGGGAAATTTAGGTGGTAAACATGGTTTCAGGGAGAAGATAGGGATCACTGAAAGCACACCATATTTCTACAAAGACAAACTTATGTTAGAATATAGTTGAAAGAACATTGGAATTGGTTTCATAAGACCCTAGTTCAAGCCTTAGCTGAGACTTTTGGAAGTTACTTAAGATCTGTGAATTTTTTCATTATCTGTAAAATGAATGGTTTGGACAAAGTGACCTTTAAAGTTTCTTCTAATTCTACATCTATGGTCTTAAGATCCCAAGAGCCAATGAAGTCCATTTTCTTCCTCGTTTTCAATTCGTAATCAATTTTTTTTCCATCTCTACTTTCTGTTAAAAAATACATGTATTGGCATTGTCAGTGAAATTGTGAATGGATCCAACCATTCTGGAGAGCAATTTGGAACTATGCCCAAAGAGTTATCAAAATTTGCATATCCTTTGATCCAGAAGTATTTCTACTGGGTATATCCCAAAGAGATCTTAAAAGAGGGAAAGGACCCATATGTGTAAAAATGTTTATGGCAGCCCTTTTTGTAAGGTAAGAAACTGGAAACTGAATGGATGCCCATCAGTTGGAGAATGGCTGAATAAATTATGGTACATGAATGTTATGGAATATTGTTCTGTAAGAAGTGATCAGCAGGATAATTTTAGAAAAGCCTGGAGAGACTCACATGAACTGATGCTAAGTGAAATGAACAGAACAGCAGATAATTGTACACAGCAATAGCAAGATTATAGGATGCTCAATTCTGATAGATGTGGTTCTCTTCAACAATGAGATGATTCAAACCAATTCTAAAATCTTGTGATGAAGAGAGTCATCTGTACCCAGGGAGAGGATTATGCAAACTGAATGTAGTTCATAACATAGTATTTTCACCCTTTTTTGTTGTTGTTTGCTTGCATTTTATTTTCTTTCTCATTTTTCTGGTTTGACTTGATTTTTCTTGTGCAGCAAGATAATTGTGTAAATATGTGGTGCATATATTGGATTTAGCATATATTTATACCATGTTTAACATATATTAGACTACTTACTATCTAGGGGAGGGGGGCAGGGAGAAAAGGAGGGAGATTGGAACACAAGATTCAGCAAGGGTTAATGTTGAAGAAATATGCATGTAATGCATATGCTTTGAAAAATAAAAAGCTTTAATAAAGAAAAGATACATGTATTGGTACAATAATTCCACAGGTTGTAACTCCCATTGAATATCAATTTAATACCTTTTAATCCACTTTTTCCTCCAGTTAGGATAAACAGAACATACTTTTTTTTTTTTTTTTTTTTTTTTTTTTTGAGAGAGAGAGAGACATTATGGATCTCATCTCAGAGGCTGGATAATATTACACAGATTTATGTTAAGCAGCACAATGTCACTTGCAAATAGGAACATCTAAAGCAAAGAGATCAAATATTTAACTGAGACCATTTCTAGGTTCTCCCTCTGTGGTTTGTAAACTCATATGAGGTCTCATAACCAAATATGGGAATCATAAAATTATGATTATGAGTAAATGTTTGATTTGTATATATATATATAATATATTATATAATTATATACCTAGAATCATGTAAAAATTTCTCAGGTGAAAGGGGGTGGAAAAAATTTAAGAAGGCTTGATCTAGAGGAACTCACTAACATGGGTTCCATTTGGGTGTTGCTTGAGACATTTTCAATGACAATGGGAAACGTGGGAAGCATGTTTCATAACTGTTTTATGCTTTGTTTGATATTAATAATTGGAGGGTCCTTGAACAAAATATCTTTGTTGCTACATGCTTCTAGGAATCTTATATGATTTTGTTGCATACAATCTTTAAAAGGATATATTGTTCTAACAATCACTTGCCTTTAAAAAAGTAAAGTCAATAATGAGCATAATGAACTCCTACATTTTGACTGCTTTAGGTTTACCCTTTAGTTTTTAGTTAGCCAGGTAAGCAGGGAAAATGCTGTTGCCTGATTTTTAGAATGAATTGTAGAGACAGAGCCAAGATGGTGGAGAGGACACATGTTTCTTTCTGATCTTCTCCCACAACCCTCAGATTAATTAGCAAATCCAGCTTCTGAATTAACTCTGGACTGGCAGAATCCACGAATATTGAGAGAATAATAAATTACTAGCAGAGACAATTTCGAAGATCACCCAAAAATGTCTGTTTCAATCGGGCATGGAGGGAGGTGGGCCAAGTGCAAGCAGGCTGAGCACAAAAGCTGAGGGCAGACAGTGCGGACTGGGGGTGGTGGGAGCTCCACATGACAGAGAATTGACAGGAAGGAATCTACAGCAGTGTTGGCTACTCTACTCTGGTTGCAAGCCAGTAGATCAGAAGAGAAGTTATAAAACATCCAACCAAATACAAAAGGTAAATAGTGAAACCTGAAATGCCATAATCTCACAGAATCTGGCCAGGCCAACTTAGCATCAGGAATGAGTCAGTAGGGACTCAGCACAGCACAGCTGCTAGGACTTGTAGAGAAAGCCACTGCCACTTGTAGAGGAAGCTTGAACAACCTACCCTGCCCTAAAAGCAGACCTTAACTTTTTTTTTTTAATGAGTTAAAAAAAGAGCTCTGACCATAGATAGTTTTTATGGTGAAAGAGAAGAATAGATTTCAAACCTCGAGGAGACTAAAAACAGATCATCTCCAGATGAAGCCCCAAAGAAGCGATATAAATTGCTCCCCATAACACAAGGCTTTCCCAGAAGAAATTTAAAAGGATATTAAAAGAGAGCTGGAAAAAATGGGGAAAGGAAATAAAAACTTTATAAGAGGGTTTGGAAAAGGTATCACAAAATAGACTTAGTGAAATAGAAAAAGCATGTAACTCATTAAAAAATAAAGTTGACAAAATGGAAAAAGAAAACAACTTCCTGAAAAACAGAATTTGTAAAATGGAAACAAAAAATCCATAGAGCAAAACAACTAATTAAAAAATTCAATTGGACAAATACAAAAAGAATTTTTAAAAAGTAAATGAAGAAAATAATTCACTAAAAATTAGAATTGAACAAATGGAAACGAATGACTCAATGAAACATCAGGAATCAGTCAAGAAAAACCAAAAAAAGAAAAAAAATAGAAAAAAATGTAAAATACTCCTACTTGGGAAAACAACTGACTTGGAAAATAGATCTAGGAGAGACAATCTAAGGATTATTAGACTTCCAGAAAACCATGATAAAAAAAGGAGCCTAGGCACTATTTTCTAGGAAATCATCAAAGAGAACTGATCAGTCATAGAACAGAAGGTTAAAATAGCTATTGGAAGAATTCACTGAACACCTCCTGAAAGAGACCCCAAAATTAAAACTCCAAGGAATATTGTGACTAAATTTCAGAATTATCAGACCAAGGAAAAAATATTGCAGCCAGAAAACAAAACAAAACAAAAATAAAAACAACCTCCCCCCCCAAAAAAATTCAAATACCAAGGAGCCACAATAAGGATTACCCAGGACCTAGCAGCTTTCACTTTAAAGGATCAAAGGGCTTGAAATCTGATATTCTTTTTTTTATTATAGTTTTTTATTTACAAGATATATGCATGGGTAATTTTTCAGCATTGACAATTGCAAAACCTTTTGTTCCAATTTCCCCCTCTTTCCCCCCACCCCCTCCCCCAGATGGCAGGTTGACCAATATATGTTAAATATGTTAAAGTATATGTTAAATACAATATATGTATACATGTCTATACAGTTATTTTGCTGTACAAAAAGAATCAGACTTTGAAATAGTATACAATTAACCTGTGAAGGAAATCAAAAAGGCAGGCGGACAAAAATAGAGGGATTAGGAATTCTATGTAGCGGTTTATACTTATTTCCCAGAGTTCTTTCACTGGGTGTAGCTGGTTCAATTCATTACTGCTCTATTGGAACTGATTTGGTTCATCTCTTGTTGAAGAGGGCCAAGTCCATCAGAATTGACCATCATGTAGTATTGTTGTTGAAGTATATATAATGATCTCCTGGTCCTGCTCATTTCACTCAGCATCAGTTCATGTAAGTCTCTCCAGGCCTTTCTGAAATCATCCTGTTGATCATTTCTTACAGAACAATAATGTGGAATCTGATATTCTGAAAGGCAAAGGAACTTGGAATGCACTACTCTGCTAAACTGAGCATTTTCTTCCAAGGAAGAAGATGGACATCAATAAAACAGGTGAATTCCATTCATTTCTGATGAAAAGACCAGAGCTAAACAAAAAAAAATTGACCTCCAAATATCAAATATCAAACTCAAGAGAAACATAAAAAGGTAAAAAGAAAAGAACTCTTGAGAACTACATTTCTGTTATGAGTATACATAAAGAGTACATGTATAATTTGGTTTTACTGTTATAACAAAGAAGAAACTAGAAATGGAAAGGGGATTATACTGGAAAAATGGAAAATGAGGGAAATTACATCTCAGGAAGAGGCAAAAAAAACCTATTATAATTGAGGGAAAAAAAGAGAGGGAGATGAACATTGTGTAAATCTTACTCTCATCAGATTTGGCTCAGAGAAAATATTAGACATATTTAGTTTCCCTGAAAAACTTCTCTTACCTTATAGAAAAGTGGGAGGGGAAAGGCAAAAAGGGATGGAGTAGATTAAATAGAAAGGAAAACAGAAATAGTAGGAGAAAGGTATAAGAAAGGAGGAGGGGAAGGGCTGCTTAGAGCCACTAGTGGTGCTCATAAATAAAATACTGGGGAGGAGGGAAAGGGGGAAAGGAAAGAGAAAAGTATAATTTGGGGTTAATAAGATGGCAGAAAACACAGAATGCTATTTCAGGTTTAACTATAAATGTGAAGGGGGCGAACTTTCCTATAAAGCGTAAGCAGATAGCAGACTGGATTAAAAGTCAGAATCTTACAATATGTTGTTTACAAGAAACACATTTAAAGCAGAGCAATACATACAGAGTAAAGGTAAAAGGCTGGAGCAGAATCTATTTCACTTCAGGTGAAGTAAAAAAAAAAAAAAAAAAAAAAAAAGGCAGGATTAGCCATCCTGATTTCAGATGGAGCAAAAGCAAAATTGATCTAATTAAAAGAGATAAGGAAGGAAACTATATCTTGCTAAATGGTACCATAGATAATGAGGCAATATCAATACTAAACATATCTGTACCAAGTGGTATAGCATTGGAATTCTTAAAGGAGAAGTTTAGAGCTAGAAGAAGAAATAGACAGCAAAACTATAATAGTGGGAGATCTCAATCTTGCTCTCTCAGAACTAGATAAATCAAACCATAAAATAAATAATAAAGAAGTTAAAAAGGTAAATAGAATAGTAGAAGTTAAAAAGGTAAATAGAATACTAGAATGAATTGTGAGTATATTTGGAAAAGTAGGCATTGTATTCATTTGTGACTGACATCTAAATCACCAGGAAAATTAATTAAATTTAACAAAAGCCATTGATTCTAAGCATAAATATATGATGAAAATTCTCTGCAAATATTATCTTAATAAGACATGATAATGAGCATAAAACACATTCAACAATGTGTTTTCACATTGTTGTGAACAATGGTACCTTTTTGTGGACCCCACCTCCCAAAACAAATCCCATTAATGTCACTATTAGGAATTATAATATTAGCTAATGTTTATATAGTACTTTAAGATTTGCAAATGGCTTAATTATTAACTTAATATTGATCATCTCATTTGATTTGCATAGCATCCTTGTAAGGGAAAGGGCTTTTATTATTTCCATTTTGTAGATAGGCAAACTGAAATTGGGAGATTTAATGACTTGGGTAGGGTCACACAGCTAATAAATGTGAGAGGCAGATGTGAACTCAGATTTTCTTAACTACAAGTCTAACATGCTATTCTCCATATTGTCTGGATATCCCAATAGAACATTAATCTTGCTTTTATTAAGTATACATGGAAGGTGACATGTTAGATAAGGCAACAGTAAACAAAATCACTACATCGTCTTGTCTTCCACTCCCACTTATTTCATAGGTAATGAAAAAACAAAACTCCAGTCCCCTTAAACTTTAGCAATACCTCCTCTACTTACTCACCTTTGAAAAAAGCTGATAATGTAGCCTTTAATTGTGACAGATATTAACATGGATAAAAAATCATTCTTACAACTCTGAAATTATAGTCCTATTAAACTCAACATATAGGGAAATACTGGATTTTGCCACACTGTTGTTACTTCCAATAAATGCCAGTAATTGCTTGTGATGTGGGGTTGGATCCACTGGCTCACTTGCAGCTGATATTATCTCCAACTTTTGGGAAAGACTTCTGATACTCCATCTCCCAAATAATCCCCCTTTTCTATGGATTTTCTTACTGGTTGTGTGTGTATTTTTGGGGAACAGTCATTCAATTACTTCACCAAGGTAGAATGACAACTTGTCAAAGGAGATTTGAGAATTGAAGGCTGAAATCACTACTGATCAGAGAAATGCAAATTAAGACAACTCTGAGATACCACTACACACCTGTCAGATTGGCTAAGATGACAGGAACAAATAATGATGAATGTTGGAGGGGATGTGGGAAAACTGGGACACTAATACATTGTTGGTGGAGTTGTGAAAGAATCCAGCCATTCTGGAGAGCAATTTGGAACTATGCCCAAAAAGTTATCAAACTGTGCATACCCTTTGATCCAGCATTGCTGCTATTGGGCTTATATCCCAAAGAAATACTAAAGAGCGGAAAGGGACCTGTATGTGCCAAAATGTTTGTAGCAGCTCTTTTCGTAGTGGCTAGAAACTGGAAGATGAATGGATGTCCATCAGTTGGGTAAATTATGGTATATGAAGGTTGTGGGATATTATTGCTCTGTAAGAAATGACCAGCAGGAGGAATACAGAGAGGTTTGGAGAGACTTATATCAACTGATGCTGAGTGGAATGAACAGAACCAGAAGATCGCTGTACACTTCAACAACAATGCTGTATGAAGATGTATTCTGATGGAAGTGGATATCTTCAACATAAAGAAGATCCAACTCACTTCCAGTTGATCAATGATGGACAGAAACAACTACAACCAGAGAAGGAACACTGGAAAGTGAATGTAAATTGTTAGCACTACTGTCTATCTACCCAGGTTACTTATACCTTCGGAATCTAATACTTAATGTGCAACAAGAAAATGGGATTTACACACATATATTGTATCTAGGTTGTATTGTAACACATGTAAAATGTATGGGATTGCCTGTCATCTAGGGGAGGGAGTAGAGGGAGGGAGGTGATAATTTGGAAAAATGAATACAAGGGATAATGTTATAAAAAAAATTACTCATGCATATATACTGTTGAAAAAAATTTATAATTAAATAAAAAAAGAGAGAATTGAAGGCTGAAGTTAGCACAATACATGATAAGTATTTGACCTATGTATGTATAATGATTCATGGGATTTGAGAGTGAAAGAAAGAGAACACATTCTTGATTTAAAGAGGTAGGAGATATTCTTTTCTCACCTCCCACTCCCCTTTACTATTGAGTAGAAATGGGTGGTGGAAGCCAGAGTGAATGATAAAATCTGTGCAATTTATCAATCTATTTAAATTTAAATATCAAAATGATCTTATTTCTGACCATATCACTCCCTACTCTTACTCAATAGTAATAATAACAACAACAATAACAAACTTTAATATCTCCCTATTACCTCCAGAATAAAAAATATAAAATCCTTTACTTGGCATTCAAAGACCTTCATAACCTATCCCCTCTACTTTCTAGCCCTCTTAGGTTTAGCAAGCTATTGTGAAGAGATTAGAGCTTGAGAGAAATTTGTTGGCTCTTATATATAATTCTTATACTTTATACCCTATTCAAATTCAAATAGAAACTTGGAGTAGAAGTAGGGGCATTAAACCAAACATATGAATCCTTTGGAGCTTTGCATATTGACTTAGAAAACCATATATTAGCATTTCTTTTTTTAAAAATAAGATTTTTTAAACTTCAAAATACATGCAGTGTTAGGTTCTTACTAAGTGCTAATGAGATAATAAGATATTAGGTTCTTACTAAGTGCTAAGTCAGTACTTAACAATTCTCTAGTTCTGGCCTTTACTGGGAGTTTAACCCCTTCGAACTTCTGGGGAGGAGCTTGCATGCTTAGGACGAGCAAGTTCATTGGTTGAAGTAATTTTTCCCAGAAGCCTTTGCATTATCCCACGCCCATTCTCTGGGAGGATAAAAGAGGGCTGCACTCAAGAGATTGAGAGTCTTGTCTGGGTCAGACCTGGGGCCGCTCTCTGGAGGAAGAAAGATTCTCTACACGAGGTCAGAGTTGGCGCAGTTGACACAGCAGATCTCCTCCCAGAGAGCGATCCACAGTTCTGGAGACAACAGAACATTGAGAGGTCTCTACTCTAGGTTCGGCAGTTTCTGGAGACAACAGCACATTACATATTGACATCCACAACATAGGGCAAGGACTTTTGCTTATCCTGACAAGGACTTATTCTGAGCCCTTCAGAGGAGCTAGATTGGACCATCGCAATGCAGAGATAGTTTTCAACATTTACCCTTACAAAACCTTGTGTTCCAAATTTTTCTCTCCTCTTTTCCCCCCACCCCCTTCCCTAGAAAGCAAGTAATCTAATATATGTTAAACTTGTGCAAAAGTTCTATACATATTTCCACACTTATTATGATGAACATTTCTTATATTCTATTGTATTTTAATTTATTTTATTATATAGTCTGTTTCTGCATTCAGGCTCATTCAAGTGTGCAGCTAGATAGTGCAGGGCAGCTAGATAGTATGCCAGTCCTTGAGTCAGAAAGAATTCAAATCTGGCCTCAGATACTTTCTCTCTGTGTGATCCCAGGCAGGTCACTTAACCCTGTTTCTTCATCTATAAAATGATCTGGAGAAGGAAATGGCAGACCATGTCAGTATTTTTTGCCAACAGAATCCCAAATTTGTGCCATAAAGAATTGGATGAGACTGAAATGGATGAATATCACAACAAACACTGGGGACCATGTTTTTGGCATCTCTTCTTTACACTACCTTTATCTACTCTGTGGTCCAATAATTCTGGCTTCCTTGCTATTCTTAACATCTTCTGACATTTGGACATTTTTGCTGACTGTCTTCTATCTCTGGAATTGTTTTCCTTCTCATTTCTGCCTTCTGACTTCCTTCAAGTCTCTACAGGAAGCTTTTTCTAATAATGCCTTGCTTCTACTGATTATTTTCATTTTATCCTGTGTTGAGCTTATTTGTATATGGTTTGGCTCATCTCTCCTTTACACTGTTGCCTCCTTTCTTTGTATTCCCAATATATAACACAGTGCCTGGCACAAAGTAGATGTTTATTATCTGTTTATGGTGGATTAATTATTGATTGGTGATAATAATGATTATTCAAACTCTGAAAAAAGAAAAGAAAGGAAGATTGACTCTGTGGTCCAATTGGATGATATGTAAGGAACCTGTAAAATAACTGTGGTTAATACAAGTTAATAAGCAACATGGCACAATGAATGATGCAATGGCTTTGGATCTGGAATATAGGAGTTTAAATTCTGGTTCAGGGTAAGAAGAAACACATGTACACAGGTTGTTGCTCATCCTTAAAGACTTGCTTGTGAATTGGATTTAAATGAGACAGTGTTGCATAAAGTTGTTAAATTCACTCTCAGAGTCCTCAAAATCCAGTGGTAAGACAAAAGTCAAGATGACTGATAACAGCCTAAGATGCAGTGTATGATCTTGTCATCTTTAATGTTTGACCAAGCTCTAAGTACTCCACAGAGCCTGTTTCAATTGCCTTCGTAAACAAATTGTTTTCATCCTCCCATCCTAATGGGAGAAGTTATCACATGCTTAAGGTAGACACTTTTTAAACTCATTGATGGGTTTGAAGACTACCAGTTATGCTTAACCTAGTTTAGCCCATCTACTGAAGTAGTTTTACCAGTTTATCCAGTTATATCAGTAGTTTTGTGACTACTATGACCATGCTACAGCTTCTTGGAATACAGATGGGAATTGGGAGGAAGACATTAAAGTTGGATAAGCAGCCCTAAAAAAGACTCCTCAGCCTTTACACCAGAGGTACTAGTCCTTGCTGAACACCCCACAATAATTTGGTTGAGGCATCAACAAGAATTGGGGAAGGCCTCAAATAAGATGCAGTCTGCTGAGCTTTGCAGAAAGCCAGGAATTCTAAGAGCCAGGATGAAGAGTATGCATAGGGGACAATCTGTACAGATGCATTGAGATGACATATGACATCCTGCATTGAAGGAAAATCTAGTAGGTCAATTTGGTTGGAACAAAGAGTGAATGTAAGTGAATAACATGTGATAAGCCTGGAAAGCTATTCTAAGATTTATTAATAGCAATAAGGAACTATTGGTTCTTTTTGAGAATGACATCATCAAGCCAACTTTGGGGAATATCACTTTGGTAGCTATATAGAAGGCAGATTAAAAGGAAATAGGATTTGAGAAAGGGTAACTGTTGCAGAAGTTTAGGCAAGTGTTGAGGAGCTGAACTAGGTAGTAGCTGTGTTAGTATATAGAAATTAATAGATATAAGAGATGAGGAAAAGAATTAATGAAACTTGGCAACAGATTATATATGGTAGGTGAAGTAGAGAAAAAAACTGATGATGTGACCATGGATGGCTGGAAGAATAATGATGCCTTTAACAGAAATAAGGAAATTAGGAAGAGGGTATATTTGGGAAGGTGATTAATTTGGCTTCATTCAAGATTTCCTTTGACATTTATTTGAATTTGATTTCATTTCAAAAATAAATATTTTCAGAGAGTAATGGCCCACAATCACTTGTCCTACACAGAGAGAAATAGAGGAGAGAGAGAGAAAGACAGACAGACAATAACAGGGGGAGGGAGAAAGAGAGAGGAGCAGGGAGAGAGAGGGGGGAGGAAGGGGAGAGGAAAAAGAGAAAGAGAAGGCAGAAAGAAGAGGAGAAGGAAAAGAAAAAAAGAAGAAGAGGGCTAATGAATCATTTCAAGGTCTTAAGGAGATAACATTCAAAAGAAGCAAGGATATTTAGAAGGAAAGTTTCCTTTCCCATCAGCTTGAGAATACCATGTGCTGGGGGTGGAGCCAAGATGGTGGAGAGGAGATACATCTTTTTCTGACTCTCCCTAATATCCCTCAAATTAATAGCAAATTAAGTCTATAAACTGGTTTGGGAGTGATAGAACCCACAACTATTTGGAGTATAACAAATTTCCAGCAGAAGATAATTTAACCGGGGCTGGATGGGTAATTAATTTAAGAGCTGGGGAATCTAACAGGAGGAATGTACAGCAGTGTTGGCTACTCTGTCCTGGTTGCTAACCAGTAGATCAGCAGAGTAGCTTTAAGACAGCCAACAGAAAGACAAAAGGCAAAAAATATGGGATCCGGCCACACACTCATCCAGCCCCGGAAATTAGTTAGCACTGACTCAGCACAGCCACTGTCATCTGTAAGGAAGCTTGGTCAGTCTCCCCTTTGCCTAAAAGCAGACATCAACCTTTTTATTTTTTTAAATGATTAAAAAAGCAAACAGAACTGTGGCCATAGATAGTGTTATGGAGAAAGAGAAAAACAAATTTCAGACCCTGGGGACACTAAAAGCAGATCGTCTCCAGATGAAGCCCCAAAGGATGATATGAATTGGTCTCCATCTCACAAGGCTTCCTTGGAAGAATTTAAAAATGATTTTAAAAGAGAATTAGAAGAAAAATGGGGAAAGTAAATGAGAACTTTGCAAGAGTATATGGAAAAGGAAACGGAAATTATCTGAATAAAACTTATTACAAAATAGATTTAGTGAAATAGAAAAAGCATATAATTCCTTACAAAATAGATTGAAAATATGGAAAAAGAAAACAACTCTTTGAAGAATACCATGTGCTCTATAGCATGAAGAGATGACCATTTGCAAAGATTGGAGAAAGTCTAAGGAATATTATAGTAACCAGTGAATTTCTTAGTACCAGGCTGCTCAAGCTTCTATGGCTGATTAGTGTTAATGAGAACTCTACACATACATCAAGTGGAGAACAACTCCTAAAAGTTGATCTGCTGCCTCATAAAAGCCAATCAAATGCTTCCAGCATTAGTCATATGTTTGGCTGGTGTGGCTCCAGGGAGCCATGTAGCAACTAGGTTCTATGCCCATTTCAGATTATGGGAGATGATGAGAACAGTGAAGTTCAAGAAATACATAACCAACTCAAAATTTTGGAAATCTTTAGTCATACCAAATAAATGTCATTCATTTATAAGATATTGCCAAAACATTGTGTTAGGTCCTCTAGTGAATCCTTAAACTTTCTAATACTCTATGCTGTATAAGCTCTGTTCAAATATAAATTTCTTTTCTCCTTTGCTGTATTAGCTAAGAACTCATCAGATCTTACTTCTTCAGTTCCTTAAACTAGGAATAAATCCTACCTTCACAGAAGCACATCAAGAAATATTCAATCTCTGTTGTAAGTTTGATTCTGTATTATTTCCCCCATTCCTACTTCTCATTTTTCATTTTTTTTCTTAGGGGGTTAGCTTTATGGGTAGCAGTAATGTAATGAATAATGTATGTGTGTGTGTGTGTGTGTGTGTTGGTGAGCACGCATGTGCATGTCTGTATGAAATCTGAAATGACTCTTTTGCTAAGAACCAAGATCCCTGGAACTCTGCACTATGGTTCCATTTGCTATCAAGGGCTCTAATGAGGAGGGACAGGCAATTATTATTATTTATTTCACTAATTAGCCAGATAATCATTCATTTTGAAACTATTCTGTGTTGGAAATACATTCTTTTGTGCCCTTTGTCTAATGCACTTTCATTTTTTTTTCATTTTCTGCTTCTTTTAAATAACCCCACTGTGTGGAATGCTTTGTTAGTGAGGGGGGGTAGTTTTTTTTTATAAAAGAGATAATTTCTGAGCTGTGAAGATAATGCAACAAGACCTAGAGTCCATAAAAGCATCACCTTTCAGTCTCTCAAGACATAATGCTTTATGATAACCATAAAACATTTTAGTGCAAAATAAATTGCTGTCCTATTCAAATCCTTAAACGTACTACAGGGGATGTCACTGAAGACATACAACTATTTTTTCCATTGCTGAGGTATATTTTATCATAATTTGTGGGGTAGGTGACAACCTTGTACACATGATTGCCTTTTCCTGCTTAGTTAGCTTGTCAAGGTCAGAGTCCTTTGGCCTTTTATGAATGTCGGGCTATTAAGAAATGTGCAGGATAACAGAGGAGCTAAAGGAAACTTTATTTTTTTTGTGATGAATAAATACATTAAGTTTTCATGATATTTACTTATAAGACATTACCATTCAACTCTATAGGTTTTTTTTTTTTTAAAGGAACTGTCTTCCTTTATGAACTGAATGAAACAGCTTTCAGAATGGCTATCCCTTCTAAATAGAACATTCAGTTCTATTTAGAACTATATGTTAAAATAAACTCTGGAGAGACTACCTCCTCCACTAGCCAAAGAAAATAAAAGAATATAATAATGACTTTTCTCCTCAAGAAATTCAGTGCTTAATCAAGGAATGGCCAATTGAATCTCTTCCTGACTTGGAAAGTCAGATAGAAAGGCCATTTTGGGGAGATAATTTTCTTGTGGTATGGCTGGAATTCTTTGAAAATGGATTATATTTTGAAGATCATAACCTTTCCAAGCTAAAGAGACTCGAGGTTACTAATAAATAGTGACCAGAAACCTCATTCCCTATGAAAAGAATGTGGCAGCATCTTACGGATAATGAAGAAGCCATTTTGATGAGTTTAAGGAAATCTCAAAGCATAGTTAGTTATATTTTTGATGCTACTATTACTATTACTTATGTTGTTGTGTTGATCATAATTTATGAGGTTTCAAATCCCTTAAAAGATGCTGTGGGGTGAAAAATGTTTAGTGAACTTCATGGAGTTTTTCTTTGCCTAACTTTCCAAGACTTGGAAGGCTACTGTGGCTATCAGCAGCAAGCAGAGCTGTTCTAAAAGTTTGATAATAAAACCTGACAGAGGATCATGGATTTAGAACCAGAAGAGATTTTAGGGGTCATCTGATTCAACCTCCTTCAGTTTCTTTATCTGGAAAACTAAAGGAAATTAAATGAGGACACCAACAAATTTAAATGACTTGCTTAAAATCACCCAGATCACCCAGCTAGTAAATACAGATTTGGGGTCTGAACTCAGGCCCTTTAACTCCAAATCCAATGCTCTGGAGAAGCCATAAACTACCAAGTTTGCTTACAAGTATGAGTAAATATTTGAAAGCCACTAACTGTTCATGGAAAGTTTTCAGAACTTCCACCAGGGAAAATTTACACTCTTGGCTGCAACTGTTGTCATCCTGGTATCTGCCCAATTTACCCCCCAGAGTAACAATTTGCTTCCATAATTCTCCTACTTACTGTATCCTTCCTCTATATTTTTGGTTAGAATTCTTTTATAAAATTTCATAGAAAGGAACACTATATAACAAAATTTATTCATTTGAATTTGGTTAAACTGACTAAATCTGACTTGTAGACTTTCTTTTTTTGTATGTTATTAAACGTATTGTATAGCAATATGTACATACTGTATGTATTGTATTAAACATTATATATGTTATTAAACTTTATTTTTCAATCAACAAGAATTTATTTCTTTCTCTTCTCCCTCCCACTAGTGGAAAAAGAAAAAAAAACTTTGTAATAAACAAAAATAAATTCTCTACATTGACTGTAAAAAACACTATTGCTTGGCTCTGGTAATACAAAGATAAAAATTAAGTTCACTGGGTTCAAAGAACTTCCGTTCATCTCTGGGAGGATTATAATTTTTTCACAAATAGGTATAATATTAACAGTGAAGGAAGTAGATTAAAGATGACATCAGAAAAGATACTTTAGAAATATTTGAGGGAGAAAGAGAGAAAGACAGAGACAGATAGAGGAGGGAAGGGAGAAAGGGAGGTTGGGAGGGAGGAGAAGGGAAAGGGAAAGGGAAGGAGAGAGGAGAGAAAGTGAGAGTGTTCTATAGAAAACTTAGTGCACTGGGGAGATTACTTGTGTGTACTTGAAAAATGTTTCTTCTGTTCAAGAGGGAGAGCTAATTAAAAATTACAAATAGCTCTGAAGTATATATAACACTTGCATTTTAACAATAAATGTGCTCATTATAAAGGATTCTCTTCTATTTGTGAAAGGATTTTTAACACAACACTAAGGAAGGGGAATGCTATTGTTCAAACTTCACTGAGAAATGAAATGATCAATAATTCAGATTTTTCAATAAAATTAAGTGATAAAGCTAACTAGGTATATAAGTACTGAAAAATGAAGGCCTAAAGCAGGTATCTTGAATTATACTCTGGCTAGCAATTTAGAAGGTAAAACATTTCAAAAATATAATCCCAAAGTAATGCCAAAATCTTGAAAAATGTAATGTAAAAAGTTTGTATTTCTAATTTAGAAAAGAAAAATAAACAAAGTAGAGAGAGGAATAGAATAGCACTCTTATATCCACTCCACCTCCCATCCCACCTCAGTTCATCATGTTGAGCCTTGGAAACTTGGGTTAAGCATAGAAATTTGGAGTACTACAATAATAGGAATATTATTCCTAAATAAGAAGTGTGATAGTATTATTGGGCTGGCAATCAAAAGATCAAATAAAGAAAGTCTAACACTATCTAATTATGGCCTCTGGGAAGTTATAATCTTTATGGGTTTTGGTTTCCTCATATGCAAAATGCCTTTGGGTGATCACATGATCATAGATTTAAGTTGAAATGGACCTCAATGCTCATCTGTTAAAGTGGTGCAGTTCAAACTCAGATAATAGAAACTGATCTCCTTTGGCTGCATTTTGCTTTAGAAAGCCATAAGGAAACATTATATTGTACTGTGGGTTTTTTTTTTAATTTTATTAAGTATTTCCTAATTGCATTTTAATCTGGATTAAACAGAATTGGAGTTTTTGCGGACATGAATTTGAGACCTTTTCTAATCCAACTCTCTTTATTTTAGAAATGAAATAAGCCCAAGTAGAGTCAGAATTTAGGGTCAGTTTCTCTGAATTCAACTAAAGCTACCTTTTCCCTGTTCTAGGAGTGGAACTAAAAACTTGACTCAACAAGTTTTGATTACATACCTAGAAAAGTGTGTGTGTGTGTGTGTGTGTGTGTGTGTGTGTGTGTGTGTGCGCGCGTGCGTGTGTGTGTGTGTGTGTGTGTGTGTGTGTGTGTGTGAATGAGAAAATATGGATGGGCTTCCTATAGAAGATGAAGCTAGGAATTCTGAGAAAAGAAATTTAGGAGGAAATTCATTCCTGCTATGAAGAATAGCTGGTGCAAAAACACAGAGAGAAAGTGATATGAATATGAAGAAGACTGACCAGGGTATTTTGATTGGAGCATGAGAGTGAAAAATAATATAATATGCAATAAGCTTGAAATGGCAAACTGAAGCCAATTTATAAAAGAATCAAAATGCCAAATGGAAGACATTGCATCTCATCCTAAACGTAATTTAATCCTAATCATTGGAACATACTTAGTTGGAGAGTAATAGGAGATCTAGGTTTCAAGAATATAAATTGGATGATCCTAGAGCTAGAGATTCCTTCCAGCTCTAAAATTCTAATTTGTTATTAGTCCATATTCATACAGTGTTTAAGAAGGAATGTTTTGACACTGGGTGTATGGTGATGGGAAGATTTAAAAAACAGTGTTAAACACTCTTTGGGATTAAAAAAAAAAAAAGAACTGGGAAAATGGATGTCCATAGATTGGAGGATGACTAAACAAGTTGACACATTAATGTAATGAAGAATGACTATACTATAAGAAGCAGTGGATTAAAATAATGGAGAATTATTAGACTATAAGAAGAAAAATTCAGGCAAGATGGGAAGATAGATAAAATGATACAGGGTGAAATAATTAGATTTAGTAAAACAAATGCACAATGACTACAGCAATAAATGGATGGGAAAACCTCACAGAAATAGCTAGGTAATACAGTAGGTAGAGCACTGGACCTGAAGTCAGAAAACCCTGAGTTCAAATATTACCACAGATACTTCCTAACTGTAACCCTAGGCAAGTCCCTTAAACTCTGTTGATTCATTTTCCTCACCTCTAAAAAGGGATTGTGATAGGACCTACCTCTTAGGATTATTGCAAGAATATAATAAAATAATATTTATAAAATACTTTTCAAACTATTAAATGGCACATGCTATTAAACAAACTCAAACAAACATAAAGCATTGCAAGCATAAGGACCAAGAAGCTTGTCTTTGGAAAAGACTTGAGAAAACACATATCCCTCTCTTCTTTATAGAAGTGGAGAATTCTTAGTAGGACATTGACTATGCTGTGAAAGTTGATTTCTGTATTATTTTTAGTTTTGCTATTTTTTTTTCTCTTTTTTATTCTTTGTTCCAAGGGATGACTTGCTGGTTTAGGAAAGAGGCAGTAATATGTTCAAAAGAGATGATATAAAGCAAAATATAAAAACAATTTTTAAGAGAAAAAAATTATTCATAATAGAAGTTGAACCCCAAACACTAGATTAAACAAGAGCCATTGGTATTCATTCTAGTCTTCTTGCAAATGACAGGTTAAGGCATATCCTTGTGAAGCTAGACATTCCAGCTAAAGTTTATCATCATACCTGAGCCATGTTCTTATCCTTGATTTCATTAGGAAAAACTATTCATGGAATCTCCACTGGTGTATTTCAAAGGGCTTAGTGAGACAGCTTTAAATATATAGCATTTCCCTTTCTCTAAAGTGTTTACAACCCTGTTCATGTTTAAAGAACCTTAAGAGAACATAAAAAGAATCAGTAACAAAGGATTACAGTGCAAATAGAATACAATATGAGTATAGCACATAAAGGAGGGTTGGATGCAGGACCGATGGAAAGGCCTAATGGTTCTGTACTCTAAGAAGATGACAATCATCCAGGAGTCCTTAGGATGCAAAGGCACATAATAGTGTAGTTCTCAGGGGTTTGCAGGGCATAGCAGCAATGCAGATGGTAAAATCCAGTAGTATATCATCCTACTGACAAGATTGTAATTGATGTTTCCCCATCCATTCAAGCACTGTGAATGGCTATGTCCCCACTAAACAACTGTTATGAAGAAGTTAGTAACCCTAAGAGTTTGAATTAAGCAAGGATGTAGAACGGATATTGATAAGGGGTTCATTATCAGCTGAGAGGGAGTGTTTAGTTTCCCCTCTTACCATCCTAGCTGGTGGGAATTAGGAAAGGGAACCTAGATTGTGGAGTAGGATGCCCAGGTATCTGCTCCTCATAGGTCCTTAGGCCACTAGTAGGGATCTCTGTAGCTACTGACAGGATAGGATAGAAAAGGGGAACTTGGACTGGACTCTACATAGCATCTGCTCCTATTAGGTCTTCAAAATATTCCTTAGAAGCATACTGAAACTTTCCTTCCAACTCTGCATGTTCCCAAGGCTTCCATTCATGGAGTAATTTATATGCCAAACCTCTCCAAGCTCAGCTCAAGTACCTACTTATACATAGGTTTCTTATTAACATGTTTCTCTCTCTCTCTCTCTCTCTCTCTCTCTCTCTCTCTCTCTCTCTCTCTCTCTCTCTCTCTCTCTCTCTCTCTCTCTCTGTCTCTCTCTCTCTCTGTCTCTCTCTCTCTCTCTTCTCTCTCTCTCTCTCTCTCTCTCTCTCTCTCTCTCTCTCTCTGTCTCTCTTTCTCTCTCTCTCTCTGTCTCTCTTTCTCTCTCTCTCTCTGTCTCTCTCTCTCTCTGTCTCTCTCTCTGTCTCTCTCTCTCTCTTTCTCTTTCTCTCTCTCTCTCCCTCTCTGTCTCTCTCTCTCTCTGTCTCTCTCTCTCTCTCTTTCTCTTTCTCTCTCTCTCTCCCTCTCTGTCTCTCTCTCTCTCTGTCTCTCTCTCTCTCTCTCCCTCTCTGTCTCTCTGTCTCTCTCTCTGTCTCTCTCTCTCTGTATCTCTCTCTGTCTCTCTCTCTGTCTCTGTCTCTCTCTCTCTCCCTCTCTCTCCTTCTCTGTCTCTCTCTCTCCATATTTTGTTTTTATTTATTTATATTTGTTTTATATTTTGTCCCTATCCATAAAAGAATATAAGCTCCATGAAAAGAGACTGTTTCATTTTTACCCTTTTCTCCTCCCCAGCACCCAGCACAGTACCTTGAATATAGTAAGCACTTAGTAAGAGTATATTGGATTGAATTAACCTAAAATCAACAATAACGGCAGACGTTTGTGCAATTTCAGTTCAACAGTTGCTTGTTTTAATCTAAATGACAATATTTAACAACAAAAATTGCTTCCTTTCGACTTCACTGCATTTTTTCATGCAGGAGAATTATAATTCAAGGATAACAAATGCAACAGGGTGAATATATTGCTTTCATTAATGCCCAAATACTGCTTATTTTCAGCACTTTTTAATTATTTGGGTGTGCTCATACATTTAGTTGAAGTGGAAAAAGCAAAAGCATTCAAATTTCAGACCATTTGAGATTGCCCATTTATCTGTGATGTTCCATCCAAGGAATTGAACTTCAAAGTAACATTTCAGTTTGAGTGATTTCCTCCCCACCCCCGGCCTGGTAGAAAACACTGAATTAGTCAAGTAAAAACGTCTGTAGAACTGAAGGTGCTATAAACAAGGGCCTCACAGCCTCTGAATTATCAGGCAGCACAATTGATGCTGGTGTGTCATGGAAATGAATTCAACACCAAGGGCATCCACATTGAAAATGGAAACTCTAGGTGTCTATAAGTGCCCAAGGTGAAATGAAAAAAACGAGGCAATTGTTCCCCACATATAAAACTTTATCATCTCCAACTTTCATGCCTTTTCACGAGTGATCCTTCATACCTGGAATATATTACCTCTTCTCCTCTGTCTCATAGAATACCTAGTTTTCTTGAAAGCAAAGATTTAAGAGCTATTTTCTCATCCTCTCAATTATTAGCATCTTATCTCTGTTGAAATCACTTTATATAAACTTATATAAACTGTTTACTTTCTTGTATGAAACTCTGCTGTCCCTAAAAAAAAAAATGTACCATCCACGAATACAGAGATTGTGATGCTTGATTTGTTGTCCCCACTTTCTTGCATATTAAAGTCATCTAATGTTCACATAGCATTTTAAATGAGAAAGACAATCTCCCCCTCATAGGAAATATAAGGAAATCGTGTGGTTACTTTGTATCAAGATCCAGGCTATTGCAATCCAGGGAACTTGCATGCTCAAATCCCACCCAGAGGCTCAGTTAGAGGTTTCTTTCAGGTTTGCCATGTGTGATAAATGATAGGAATCCCAATAGGTAACCTGATCATCCTAGACTTGCCTTACTTTTATTTAAAAGGCTTGTAATTTTTATGTATTGATACACAATTTTTATGTATTGATCCTAATACTGCCCTCTAGACCAAGCAAAGTGCATCTAATTTTTATACTATTTAATAGTTCTCCAAATCTTCAAAGACATTTATCATGACCCTATTCCCATTTTTTCTCTAGATTCAGCAAGAGTTTCTTCAATATGTACTCATTTGCAAGTAAACAATTGGAGAAGTTAAGATAACTTAGAAAAATTAAGCAACTTATATGAGGAAACATAACTATCAAAGTGACACAGTTAGAATTTGGACACATGCCTTCCAATTCCAAAGCAAAACTCCATTATTCTACAGCTGTTTTTTAGGGAGGACCCATTTGAAAATTTATAAATGGGTTAATTCATTCACTAGTGGGAAAGATTACAAAATATAGGCCTTAAATATGTTTTTATATATTATATTCAAATGAATAAGCACACATAGAATTTTTTTAATTGCCAGATGATTCTAGGTGTTATGAAATGTTTAAGACGGAATCTACTGGTATATTGACAAGAAGAAACCAGTATTTGGATAAAAAGACAGAAAGAAGAAAAATAATTGTTAAGACTAATGTCATTCCTATTTTATACTCCTTATTTAAAAAAACATAATTAGGACATGCAGTATTATTTGAATTGTTTTCACTATTATTCTATAATTCTCTTTCTTTTAAAATTTATATTTATTTTTAATTTGGAGAATAAAACAAGCATTTTCATAACAATGCAACAAAAATATTGTACAAGAAACTGTAAATCTATTATGTACATTTTGTTATTCCTTTAAAATATATAATAAAGTCATTATGTAAATTTCTTTTTCTCTGTTTTTTTCTTTCCTACCCACCCTAAAGATGGCTGTCACCATATACATATGTATGTGTGTGTGTGTGTGTGTGTGTGTGTGTGTGTGTGTGTGTGTGTAAAATCATTCTATACATATACCTAACCCAGGAACTATATAAGCAAAATTATAAAAAAAACCTTTTCATATAAATAAAATCAGATTTGAGTAACTAAAGAAATATCATCTGTTCATGTCCGGCAGGGCCAATATAATTTTCTTTCAATTGTGAGTTGTGATATGATAGGCTCAAAATCCAAGGTTATCCTTCAATTTCACTAAAGATGCCACAGATTTTAAGCCTCTTGTAGTCATAGTCCCACTACATCTTTTGATCAGAGTTCATCTGGCATGCTCTGTTCTAAAATGAAATACATTGATGAACTAAAGAAGATCCATAAGAGAGAGAGACGATGATGATAAAGGGATTCTAAATCATTCCATGCAAAGGTCAATTGGAGAAAAGCCTCTGATTTAAGTTAGAATTGTGAACTTTTATGTAGAAGAGGAGTTATTCTTCTCCAGATAGAAAAGAAGCAATAATGGGTAAATATAGAGGGCTATAAATGCAGCAAAGAAACAAATTTTGGCTCTATTATAAGGAAAAGTTTTGTAACAACTAGAATGATTCAAGGCATTGGACTGCCTTGGGAGGTAATGAATTCAATTTAATTCAACTATCATTTGTTAAGTGTCTAGTATTTGCAATACACTATGAGTTTCTCCTTACTGAAGATCTTTGTATGAGGATTAAATGAATGTATTTTGGGGATCTGTGCTTCTGACCTGCTGAGATTCTGTGATTCAATATTGTTAAATGCTTCCTGTGATTCAATTTCAAAATAATTAAGGGCATAAAAGTTGTATTTTGGAATATAAAGACAGATATTGTATGGTGATGTGAAGCAAGGTAATGATAATATTAATGACATTAATGATAACATAAGCACAGGAAAATATGAGGACATAGCAAAATAATATTTCAAGTGATGTGGAAATTCTATGGATTTGAGGAGATAACAGCTAGACCTGCTAATGCAAAAATGAAATAGAATAGTTGTTCTGACTGGGATTCTGAGATAGAACAATCACATATGCTCGACACTTTTCAGAGCATTAGATATTACCCATTAGTCATTCTTATCTGTGCAAATGTTATTGAAGGACTGACTTTGACCATTTATCTTTGGGTTTTTTCTCTAGTTCCAGATACATACAGGTAGCAGTCAATGTCAACATTATTCTCAAGTTGGTCAAACAATGACATGAATAAGAAAAGAGCATAATCTAGAAGAAAATAAAATACATTCAACCCCAGTGCAAACATGGTCACATTATTATGTAATACAATAAATTGTGCATCCACCAGATGAAAGCAGAGGCTTGCAAAAGAGATACACTAGTAAAAACTAAATGATTTACAATTGGAAGTCACAGCTGGTATGAAAATAAACATTGAATCAGTTCCTTCCTATAAGTCTCAGTTCCATTAGAATAACTACATTCGGTGACATTTTTCACATTTTAATTGGTGTTTTGCTGATTTTATCAGAATTTCTGCTGATCAAAGCAAATTGCCTATTTATTTATTTTGCAATGAAGCTAACTGTTCAGTGTAAGTTTAATGTTCTGTAATGAATTTTAAATATCTTCGTCATCAGATTACAAAGTATGTGGATCAAGATTTCCTTGTTATAGTTACATTATTAATTACTCAAACAGATAAAAGGTAACACCAGACAGAATCAGACTTCTTTAATCGATATGAATTAGAAGAGACTTTTTGGCTCTATTAAATTGTGTCAGTAAAATAGAAATGTTTTCCCCTATCATCTGCTTAACCCAATTCTACCTGCTTGGTTTTAGACATATGATAAATACTTCCATTATTAGTTTATTTTCAGTAGCTTACAGAACAATAAGTTTTTATGTTATTTACACTTCAGTGACTTTGGTTTAATTGGCTTCTTTTATGTTATTTATATAAATATAAATCATCCTGGGTTTTTAAAGCATTAATGACGCATTTTATGCTATAATGCTGTTTTCTACCAGTGTAGCACTCCATAAATTCCCATTCTCTATGACTCGTGGCTAGGGAACTTCCTAGAACATGTGTGAGAAGTTGAAGACTGGTCTACAAAATCACTCTTTAAAGTGAAGAGTTTGGGTGAATTAGGTTTCTTTTGCATTTGATTTAGAAAATGGATTTTCAGCTTTTGAAGGACAAAGTAGAAAGTACTGCTTTTAGTGGAAAGATTGCTGCTCTCTTGTATCAATGGACCTAGGTTCAAAATCCATTTCTGCCTCTTTTTACTAGAGTGAACTTGGATAAATAATTTTCTTTTCTTGAGTTTCAGCTGCTTCATCTACAAAATAAAGAAATTGTCCTAGATGATTTCTAAATGATTTCTAAGATATTTTAAAGCTCTAAATCTTTGGTCCTAAGCTATGAATTTACTCGCTTTCATTTAGACTTTCAGGTGTCTATGCATTCATCAGTGTGGCTCCAGGATAGATTGCAATCCATCTGTGACTTAGCAGAAAAAGTCAGTAATCCAAAATAACTTTAGGAACTTCCAAATGCCCCACTCCATGCAGATCTATTTTATTCTGAAAAGTGTGCTAAGAGAATAAATAAAATTACAGTACAATTACAGTAATGATGATGATGACTATGATGACAATGGTTTTCAATTATAAACTTTTGCCATTAGCAAAGCACTTTCCATAAGTAATTTCCTTTGAACCTTATAATTGCCCTGTGAAGTCAATCATTTAAGTATTATGATCTTCTTATGTGGATGTTGAAAGTCTGTGAGAATTTCGTGTCTTACCCAAGATCACACTTCTAGTAAAAATCTGAGGAAGATTTTGAACTCAGATGTTCCTGACTCCATTGCAATCTTCATGTCTAAAACAACAGTGAACTACAGTGGCACCTTGCTGAAACATTTACACAGTTTACAATAGAGTGAAAGTTTGTGGATGTAAATCTAGCGCTGTCCTCATCCTAGAAGAACAAATATCATCCCAAAATATAATGGTTTGACTAGAAAATATCATAACATAAATCCTAAGGGATAGTATTATAATGAGACTTTAGTTTGTATTTGATTGATATGAGAATTTTTTAGGTTATAAGACAGCTTCTGGAGCAATAGGCTTGTTGTTTTTTTTTGTTTGTTTGGTTTTTTGTTTGCTTTGTTTTGTTTTGTTTTGTTTTTGTTTTTGTTTTGTTTTGTTTTGTTTTGTTTTGTTTTTCTTAGCAAGTTTCTTAAGAGTGGAAGGGTCAGTTCTATCAATTTGAATCCCAATAAGCAAAGAAAGAGTCTTTGGACTACAGTAAATAATCTGTTTCCACTATGCCCAGAGGACTATAAAACTATTTGCATCATTTGATCCAGCATTATTTCTGCTAGGTTTGTTTCCCAAAGAGATCATAAAAGAGGGAAAAGGATCCACATGTGCAAAAATCTTTGTAGCAGCCCTTTTTGTCATTACAAGGAACTGGAAATTGAATTGCCCCCATCAGTTGGGGAATGGTTGATTAAGTTATGCTATATAAATATATAAGTAATGGAATATTATTGTTCTATAAGAAATATGAACAGGCTTATTTCAAAAAATCCTGGAAGGACTTATATAAACTGAAAATAAGTAAAGTGAGAAAAACCAAGAGAATGTTGATACCATCAAGATTATGTGATGGACATGGCTCTTTTTAACAATGAGATGATTCAAGGCAATTCCAATAGACTTGGGATTAATGTGTCAGCATTTCAGATCCAGAAAGAGAACTATAGAGACTGAATGTGGATCAAAATCATAGTATTTTACTTTTTTCACTTTTTTGTTGTTGGTGGTTTGCTTGTTTTTTTGTTTGTTTGTTTGTTTTTTTCTTTCTCATGGTTTTTTTTTCCCTTTTGATCTGATTTTTCTTGCACTGAAGGATGAATATATAAATGTTTAGAAAAATTGCACATGTTTAACCTAAAAGTAATCTGTTTCCTTTTCAAATGAAGTAGTAAAAACCACTAAAAAGTAGGCAAGAAACACAACAGTCTGTGGATAGCTGAAAAATTGTAACTTATCACACTTTTCCTGTTCTGTTGTATCAAGCAATAGAAAATTTCTCCCAGACCAGAATAATTGTCAGATGGAACTTGAAAAATAGGAAACTAGCAACCAGAAGCTATCTTATCAATAACACCAGCCACACAGAGGCAGCATGAGTACTAAGCATACTCAATATTGAATCAGAAAAATCTGATTTTATCTCCCGTCTCTGACACATAACCAGCTTTATAGGAGTATATCATTTAATCTCCCTGAATCTCCAACAACTCTCCAGGACTTCTCTATTAAATTATAGATAAATTGTGATCTGTTTTAACAGATGGAGTTCCAATATCCACTAAATCCCAGAGACTCGACCTCTTAGATAGATAGATAGATAGATAGATAGATAGATAGATAGGAAACTTGGTCAAGGATAGTATGATATAGTGAAAATAGTCTTGAACTTGAAAACAGAAGATATCAATCTAAATCTTGACTCTTCTGTTTAGTTCTATCTGCTCTTTATCTTTGGGGACCTCAGTTTCCTCATCTGAAAAAAGGGGGACTGGGCAAGATAATCTCTAAGGCACTTTCAGCTTTAAATTATCCTAAAAGTTAAGTATGCTAATAAAAAAATTGGGCATTTCTAAAATTCATAATAGCATGACTCTAGATATAGCCTATATTTGTTTGGCAATGCGGATGTATCAGTCAATCTGAAAATGCCTGATATGCAAGATTTCAGTTGATTAATGAAATTATATTCTAGATTCTTGTAGGTGTTCTTGGGTTGAATTGCATTTCTCTGAAAATGGATGTAGGATGTTAAGTAGATGAAGAAAAAAACCAAAGTAAAACATTAAATGAATAGTTCAAGGTGGTTACATCACTATTGCTGAGGAGGAAAGAATAATGCAGCCACATTGATAGTGGAACTATTATAATATAATACATGTAGTGAGTATAGATATAATAGAGGGTCACCCAGGAAGGTAGGAAGAATTAAGTCCAAGATCTGCCTTTGCCACTGCTAGCTGTGTGACTGTGGGCAAGGCACTTAACCTTTCTCAATGCCTTGGGAAATCTGTGTGAGAGCAAATTACAGACAAGTTGAAGACTGAAAAAATTTAAACTGTGCATGCCAGAAAAAAACTGAATGATTGAGATTGTGAAGAGATAGGAAATATGGGTACTCTAGAGATATTTGGATATTTTAGGACTTTATCATTGCATAGGAAAATGGAAGAGATTGATACTTCACAGCCTAGTATGTACACAGACACATAGGAACACATAGAATTCCAAAGTGGTTATGCTGTGGTTCTGAGAAAGAAGTTGGAAAAGTTTCCTAGTGTGTATAACCAGAGCCATCCTGATGGTCTTTGGGGCTCTCTCTCCCTTCTTATATGAGTCAAAGCCCAATGGAATATAGAGAGAAGTAAAAACATTTATGTCTCTTTGCCTTGGTGATCATTGTGAATTTACTGGGGAAACCCTGAAAGAATGGTAAAAAAGGGAGGTAGTTCAAACCCATTCTTATAAGGTGTGGAGTCAATCTCAATTAGAAATGGAGCCTAAACTGTGTGTAAGAATCCTTGCCAGCCTCATGTTGACTGAGAAGAGCACATATTAACATTATCTATCTTGTATTTAATTTTTGTTTTAATAGGTATTTCCAAATTACTTTTTAATCTTGTTTGGGCTGCTCCAGGGAATACTACTCACCAAAGTCTGTGTGATCCCTCTGACATAAAGAATTTCAAGAATAAAATCTCCTTCAATAAACCACATAAGCAATTTTCCTATAATGTAGAGTACCAAAAATTGACTAAAGTATTAGGTTATATGGCTTAAGATGATAGAGTCATAGGATTTTACATATGAAGAAATTGAATCCCAAAGAAGTTAAATGGCTTGTCCACTCCAAGTCTGGCATTCTAATGATTATTTAAGAAAAAATAAGAATAATGATTAAAAAAAACCACCAAGAGATCTGTAAAGTTCTTTATGTGTATTATTTCAGCTGTGTTTGTGTACGTGTGTGTGTGTGTGTGTGTATAACAGATTCCAATTAATTTTTAGTACCACTTAGCTCCAGAATCACTTTCTTCCTTATATGTTGTCTCCCAGAGTTGGGGCTTATCTGTCAACATAGTAAAACACTGCTTATAGTGTAGGGCCCAGAAAAGTTGTCTCAATCTATTCGAGAAATTGCTCTGGTTAACCAAGAAACAAATTATATTTTCCTAAAATAAAAAAGAAAGTGCTGATGCTAAAACTTTGCATCTCAAGTACTACAGACACTATTTTAATCACAGATCAAATACTTGTTTTCTATCATCCATAGAAAGAACCTTAGGTTTCTGGCCAATGAGTGCAAATCTTCAGGATTCTACATTCATAAACTAAGATGAAATTATGACAAAAGAGCAAAAGCCCAGGAAAGTTATTAACATTTTAACAATTTACCATTCCAAGCTAATGGGTGAATGTTAATTGCATATAGCAGAGACAAGTATAGAAATGACTTGTCCAGTGATAAAGGGTTTACAACTGTGGGTAGAGGTATTAAATTTATGAGCTTATAGACATGTTTAGTACAGTATAAAATGAAAATATCGAAGTAGAGTGCTTTGGCATTTAGGTCTAGAGGAGGGTTCCCTTGAACTTATTACCTTATGAAGTAAGACACTGGTACAAAGCTTCCACCGAGGCAGCTACTTTAAATCACATTTGCATTTACCCTCTCAGGATTACACTATTCGCTTTGACTGGTAGGACAAACCTCATATATAACTAAATGATCCTTTCCCTTTTGGCAGTGTTAGATGGATGCTATATATATATCGGTTTCAGTATAAAATACAAATTTTCCAATTTTAATATAGGGCAAGTCAGAATTTTATGATTTTTGGCCAAAGGCCATTAAAAAACTTAAAGAACAAAGGATAGATACAATGAAATCCTTAAAATAAATCAGAAAGGCCAATTGTAATGTATTACTGATATAATATCCATCCTACGAAGGTGAAGGGAATAAAGGGAGGAAGGAAAGAAAAGCAAAGCAGGCAATAGTTGGAAGGAAATTGGGGAGGGAATAAGTAGATCAAAGGGAGGACATAAAGGAGAACTGTGGAGGAAAAGATAGAAGAAAAGGACTTAGAAAAAGATTGTGCATCAGTGGAAAGACCAGACCTACACTTACTCAAACAGGAAATACTGCTAAGCCCCTTAAGCTGAGTATATGTGAATAATTTGCTTTGGGGTAGATAAAAATCTGTTCTATTATTTTTTAGTAAGTTTTGTGATGTAAAAAATTGCGTGTCCTAACATATAAGAGGGTCTGGTTTTGAATGTTCTCATTTGTTCTCAGTGGTATTAGCAGCTGTTGTCCTATCCTTCTACATATTTTTTTCAATGATTACTAGTATATAATTATTGTTAGCATGTAATTTCTAATTGCTATTTGATATCAAAATACTCATAGTTGCACAGATGATTGTTTAAAGTTTTCTTACATGCACATGGTCTTCCTATGATATCGGTTACAATCCTAAAGTATTTGTTGGAATTTTTAGAGAAATAATATTTTTCCTAACATTCTTTGCCTTATGCGCCTCCATTCCACTCCAGAGTTCTTGGGGGAAATCTCTTAAATAAAGCTTAGCATGGCTTATATATAAATAGGGTCTTCTCTAAAAAGCATTATACTGTGGGAGTTACCCAACAGTAACCTAGAGAAAGCTAGGAGAGACAATGGGTAGAGCACTAGGTCTGGAATCAGGAGATCCAACACTTCCTAATTGTATTAAATTGGGTGTTAACCTCTGCCTGCCTCTGTTTTCAATAATTTGGGGATCATTGTAGTTAGTACCTAACTCACAGGATTGTTGTGAGAATCAAATGAAGTAATATCTGTAAATGCTTAGCTCAGTCCCTAGAATATAGTAGGAACTTAATAAATGCTTATTCCTACTTTCCTTCACAATCATGGCCATCAGGGACTTGACATCCAGGTTACATTGATAAGCTTAAGCTCTGGCTACCATATTAATTAAATGCAGTCATTTCCTTTTTCAATATGATGACTTTGCCATAAAAACCTTAACTTTCAAAGCTAGAGCTCATGTTGGTGAAGAAAAATACAATAAAGCATAGATAACATTTATCTGTGGTTTTCTAAGCCAATCTGTAGCCAAGGGGATCTTTATGTAGAGTTAGTGGCCCTTGTTTCTATCTGAGTTCAATACTACTGGATTAGATGATAATGCAATTAAATGAATTCTAAATTACTGGATGACTAGATTCAAAACATAGTTGTTAGTGGTTCATTGTCAAGTAAGTATCCAAGGAAGACTCCAAGATCTGTGCTTGGCCCTGTTTGTGCTTGATAATTTTATCAATGACATGGCATGGATGACATGGTTATCACATTTATAGATGATGCAAAGCTGGGAAGGGTAATCAATATACTAAATGAGAGAGACAGGATCCAAAAAAGATTATGACAAAGAGACATTTCAACCTCTAGATTGTCATAATCATTCTTATTTCCTGGACTCTACAATGTTTGTAAATACAATAACACTTTATTTTAAAAATGTAAAAACCATTCTTAGCTTACATGCCCTACAAGATTAAGCTGCTTGCAAGATTTGGTCCTCAGGCTATAGTTTGCTGATCTTTGAGCTAGAGTAATGGAATAAATCTAATAAAATGAAATTCAATAGAAATAGCATTTGGTTTTGAAAAATCAGCTTTAAAAGTACAATATGGAATAATTCATGTTTGAAAAAAGATCTAGGGGTTTTCATGGCCTCAATATGAGCCAGTAATGTAGTACAGAAGCCAAAAACAAGCTAACATGATCTTGAGCTATCAGATGAGAAATAAAGTTACCAGGACAAGAAGGTGGTAGACTCTGCAACTTTGCCTAGGCTGGACAGGTAATTGTGTTCAATATTGGGAACCACAGTTTAAGAAGAATACTAAGAAAGTGCAAAGAGTATAGGTGAAGGCAACCAGGATGATGAAGTGGCTTGAGTTCATATTCCATGAAGACCAGCTGAAGGAACTGAGTGAGTTTAGCTTGAGAAGAAAAGATAGAAAAAAACATAACTGTCTTCACATATTTGAAGTGCTGGCTTGTTAGACTTCCTTTTTTCTTTTCTTTTTTTTTTTTTTTTTTTTTTTTTTTTTTTTTTTTTTTTTTTTTAATGAGGCTGGATCTTGTGACTTGCCCAGGGTCGCGCAGCTAGGAAGTGTTCAGTGTCTGAGACCAGATTCGAACTTGGGTCCTCCTGAATTCAGGGCTGGTGCTCTATCCACTGCACCACCTAGCTGCCCCCCTGTTTGTCTTTAAGAAATAGAATCAGGAGAAATGTGAGAAAATTGAGGTCATTTTTAGGCTTGATTTCATGAAAAACTCTCTTGATTAGAGCTATTCAAAACTAGAAGAATTTCTTGATTATTTGAAGATGACAAGATGAGTCTAAATGACCATTTGCCAAATGTATTATAGTAGTATGTATTCCTTTTGGGGCCGCTCAAGCTTTCCTATTTAAATTCTGTGAGCCTGTGACGTAGATGGTGCTTTAAAGTGTGCAGTGTGATTTTCTTACATTATGTCATTTGATAGGCTAACTCTGTATCATAATCTGAGTAAACACATTCTGCAAATATCTTGGGTTTTTTTTTGTTTGTTTGTTTGTTTGTTTGTTTTTTCAGCATGGAGAGGTGGTAAGTCTACCACTTTTGAGTGACCATGGGGCTCAATGGGGAAATTCTATAATTTTCTTAGACTGAATGCAATCAATACAATGTCATCTCCAAACTAGAGCATCTGGAGATTTCCTCCTTCAATTGAGAATCACTTTTATATTTAGTTTATAAGGTGACTTCAAATAGTGCCAGGATGAACCCATTTTGGGCATATTGTTAAGGGATCCTTCTTCATGTATGTATTATACTAAAAAGTGGCTGAAACCTCTTCCTCAGATTTGGTGATTTTTTTCAGGTAACTATAACAATTTGTGTTTCCTCTTTTGAAAATTATCTGTTCATATCTTTGGTTGTTTTTCAATGGGGATTAAAAATATTACTATTATAAATTTATATGAACCTATCACAGATCCTGAATAGCTTGATTTTTTTTTATCTGACCTAATTAACAGATATTTTTCTCTATCTTTATGTGAAATCTTTTATTTGTATATAGTGAAGTTCCATTTGTTGGATCATATTTCATTTATCTAACATTGATAGACATTGTTCATTTGTCTTCTGATTTTGAATTATTTTTTATAAAATGTTGAGATCATCAATCCAATTGGAACATACTATGCTATATAAAGGAGGTATAGATCTAAATTCATTTTTTCATCATCTAATTATCTCAATAATTTTAAGTGAAAAATGATTTCTGCCAAGCCCTATTCTGATATGACAGCTTGAAGGTGATCTTAGAGTTTCTAAGGTAAATAATTATTAGATAGAAAAGCTTTAAATATGGACCTAATGATAGATTTTTTAAAGGACATACCTAGAGAGATTAATCATTGGGTTAAATTATTTTGTCATCACCTACAAGTATTTCACTTTCATGTTTAAGAACTCCAAAATTCCTTTAGCTAGTCATAACCTTTTATCATTCCATCTCTTCCTGTGCCTTACTATTAAAACTATTCTTTGTCTTCACCAGTCCTCCATCTCCTCCTTCCATTACTTTCCTATCATTCCAGCTCTGTCTACATTTTCTTTCCTTTCTAATCATGACCTTTCATAAACTAGTTAGATTCTACAATATCCTGTTCTCTCAATCTTTCCCCCTTTTTACTCCCTTACACCTCAAGTAACCCCTAGATTACTTCCACTATCAACTTCTTTCACTGCTGCTTATGGATTTCTGGATGGAACTAGGAGAAGTCACACAACCTTGTTGATTGGGTCCCCTGCAGATTTTTAACAAATTAAAAATGGATATTTACAATATCAAGGAAATCCCTAAATGATACTCTAATTACCCCATTCTCACTCAATAAACATCAGTGGCTTCTTTTACTTCCAGGATCAAATATAAACTCTTCTATAACTTAAAACTTTTCACAAGCAGTCTCTTTTCTCTCTTTCCAGTTGTAGTTCACATTACTCCTTCACAGACTCTGTGATTCAATCATAATCGTCTGCTGCTATATGTCATACACACCATGTCTTCTCCTGACTTCGTGCCTTTGAATTAGCTATCCTCATGACTAGGAATGTCCCTCCTCATTTCTTACTATTACAATACCTAGTTTCCTTCATGACACACTCTAGCATTTCCTTTGTTTTGATTCAGGACTTTTCTTGGTTCAATCTTCTGGAACCTTTCCCTCTAAATTTACCTTGTAGCTTTGTATATGTCATGTGGGTTTATATATATATGGTTCCCCTATTAGAATGAAAGTTTCCTGAAGGAAAGAATTCTTTATTTATTTTTGCTATATCCTTATAGACACAGTACTTAGCTCACAGTCTTAGGTATATAGTGAGAGATTGATATGTTTGTGGATAGACTCATTGATATGGGTGCTTAAGGAACTCCGATAAGGGGAAATTTCAGGAAAAGAGAATGCTAGTAGAAATTATCATTTTTCAACCTATCAATTCATAAATTACTTTGGATGAGGAATTCATCACTTATACCAATTTGCTGATAAGCCTGTCCAAATTTTTCTAGGCTCATCATCAAATGACTTAAATACAGCTCATCATTAAGTTCATATTTGCCAACTTTTCACTCCTGGATCTGCTGCAACTTGTGCTCCTTGAAAGATGTTCAAGAACCTAGTAGAAGGTCATTTCTACAGCATGATGTGGCATTGTAGGAGAAGTCTTGATAACTAACTAAAACCTAAACATGATCTTCCCACTGTATCACTAAAACCACCATTCTTTAAATATTTTCTGAGTGTGTACTATGCTTAAGAGTTATAAAGACAACCAGAATAATGAGGAAGATTCAGAGAAGAAATGTTTTGTTTAAGGCCATACAGGAATGATGTATTGTAATGAAATTGAGATTCCCAGCTAGGTCTGGTAGCTACAAATCCAGCATTTTTCCACCATGCATCAGATAAGTAATCCACCATGCAACAGATAAGTTGGGGATATTTTTCCTTGTCCAAATGTCCCTGATGGAAAAACTTTGAGAATCTCAGCTTTAAAGGACCAACAATGGCAAATGATTTTTAAAAGAATTCTAATAGTCATCTTTTGATTGAGTCTATACAGCAGAAAATTCCTGGGCTTTTTGATTAGCATAGGTCAATCTCAATGCTCCTGAGACAATGAAATAGTTCTTGTTGGTTTTTTTTTTTTTTCAGGTAAAGATCTGATATTTTTTTCTGTCTCATATGGTATACAAAATCTTTGAATCCCAGAAATAGATGCCTGCGAATTTTCAGTTCCTTCAATGACTGAGTCCAGTTGACTACACAACTGATTTATTTGATTAGACAGGAATGAATGGATTATCAAAATGAAATCTTATTCCCTCAATAGCCTCTTTTTCCTGAAGAGACACCACCCCAAAAAGTTTATTCAATACCTCATATTTATATAATAAATTATCTGTGAAGGGTTTTTTTTACTATGAGGAATGTTTTTGAGTTTGATGAGGAAAGCTGTTTTGTATTTGTGTTCTGTTTGGTATTTTCTACCCTTTGTGTGATGCACACCCCACCCCTTCCACTTTATATTTTTAGAAATGTGAAGCCTGACCCAGTAATCTTTCCACAACACACTTTGACATAATTAGCAGTCTCTTCTCAGCAGAAGCTTGGAGTAGAACTGTAAGTCAGATGCATTGGCAGAATTGGTGTAGAGGAAACTAGAAGGACAACTGGTATCGTTTTCTGCTTGGCTAAAATGTTGACTAGGTCCAAGGGTTCCCCATTTCTTGTACATTAATGACTATCTCAAGCATTTAATTAGCTCACAAAACTTAACAAACTAAAAAGTAAAATAAGATAAAGCAGCCCACTGCCTCCACCACAGATATCTGATGAGGATTAGAAGCTAGAGAGTTATCTTGAAAAATCGATTGCCTAATTAGCTTTTCTTTTGCAACTGAAAAGATAATGTATACCTGTTGCAACAAGGGAGAAAAAAGGTGATTTAAATTTAAATCTTAAACTTATCATTTTAAAGTAGACATGCTTGCTAATCCACTTCAAATTGGATTATATTCTGAGTAAGAAAGTATTTACAGATTCATCTTGCTTGTGAAATCAATTTATAGTTATCAAATATCTATTCGGTGGTAGGCCCTCAGGAAACAAAATCAAAAATCAATATCCCTAACTTCAAGGGGATTATGTTCTATTGGAGGGATTGAACATGAGTATAAATAAGAGAACACAAGGCAGTGTACTAGAGTAGGCCTTCTTAAACTTAAACATGACCCTTTTTCACCCAAGAAATTTTTACATGATCCAGGGTATATAGGTATATAAAACAGGTATACAAATCAAACATTTACTGATAATAAATTGTAAAGAAATTTATTTTAGAACAGTTCTTTGGTATTTTATAATTTTACCATTTATTAAAACAATTAAATATTTACTGAAGATTATTTTAAAATTTGCATACTGAGATGGATGTGCTTGTTTATTTTTACATTGTGCTTTATTTATTTTTACATATAGAATTAAATCTGGGTGGAATATTTTATGCCTTTTAACTGTTTTCAAATTTTTCATGACCTCATATTCAATTATGTAACCCCTTACTTTAAGAAGTTTTGCATTAGAGAACTTGGGTTATAGAATGAGAAAATTTAGATTCTAACCCACCTCTGACTCCTTCTATTTGTGTGAACGTGGAGAATTCATTAAACTTCCCTGTGCCTCATTTTCCTCATATATAAATTGAGGAAATTGATCTACATAATGTCTGAGACTCCTTCTAGTTCCAGAGCAGTAAGAATGAACAAAGTGATTTCTGGAGGGAGAGTGCTAACAATTGAGGGGTCAGGGAAGACTCAGGCTTCCTCTATCTCATAAATAGTGAAATGCTAGCCCTGAATTTTTATTTTTGGAAAAACTGTTCAAGAATTTTAAAGAACTCTTGTTCAGCTCAGAATTATTTTGATTGTGGGAACTTCAGAAAGTTCTAGTGATCAATTTATCCAGTCTTCTCTATTATCCATTGCTTAGCTCATAGCTCCCTTCTGCACAATGTTCATATAATTCACTTTAGGGTTATGGCATGTGTGTCGGCAGAATAGATAAGGTTATGATTTATTGCATGAGTCTGATTTTCCAGGGAACATTTCCTATACTTAGCTCAGTAGTGATGTTGGAATCTGTCTAGTCTGTTGAGGCTCAGTAGCTTAAGGAGCTAATGAATATTCATTTCTTTTCCCTGGGTACAAAGTAAAATAACCAGTAATTAGTATAATATTTAATACTTCTATTCAAAATAAATAAATCTTTTGTAAAAAAAAAGTAATTATTATAATGAAGCAAATTCTGCATTTGTAACTGAAATTGGATGTGGTGTTTTGAAAATGCTTCTAAGCCTTCATTTACATGTTTTGAGATTAGTTAATTATTCCCCTTGTATGCATAAAACAGAACTCTAGATTTTACCTGCATATATTATTCATTTTCCTATCTAACCACCTCCTAAGTTTAGCTCATCCTTATATTGAAATTTTACTTTTTTATGTAATGAAGACTATAATGTTGGTATTCTGAAGTCATAATTTGAATCTGGATTTGTGCTACTTTCCATTCCTCTTCACCTTTCAGCAGACTTTTACATTATGATTAATTAAATTACAATATATATGTTCAACTGATTTTGGTTTTGCGAATGGCAAGAATTGAAAAATATAGTTCCAATATTTAGATCCCTTTTCTTCTGGCATTTTAGGAGAGGAAGGGGTCCATGGAGACCCTTTTGGTCTAAATTCAATAAAAAGATCAGTCACTGTGACATTTTTGGTGCATTCACTGTGAATTGCCAACTTGTGGTCTGGGTAACATGACATGGAATCTTTGATATAAACTGCTGAAGCTTAGTATAATGGAAACAACCTTTGATTTGGAGTTAACCCAGATCTGGGTTCAAGTTTCAGCAATGTTTATGGTTATGTAACTTTGGGCAACCAGTTGGCATCTTTGAGTCTCGGTTTTCTGATCTCTAATAGGAGGATATTTATACTTGCACTATCTACTTTGAAAAGTTACAATAAAAGTATTTGAGAAATCATAAGACATTCTACAAATGTAAGTTATCTGAAGCACTGGAATAAACGCTGACATTTATAGACATTTATTAGATGCATTTGCTAGTTAGAATCGCCCTGGACAGAAGGGAAAAATTCATTATCTCATGCCCTAGTGCATACAGTACAAATAGATGGATACTAAATAAGATCACACCATTGTCAACAGGTAATTTAATAATCTCTCAATAATTTAAATCTATTAAGGAAAGCATATGTACAAGATATTCATTTGGATGAAATACTTTCAACTAATAGAGACCAGGATCTGTGATTTTAAAGTCTGTGGACAGCTTTTCTAGGTGGCAGATCAATGGAATCATAGAAACACTAAGTGTAAAGAAAGCCGAGAGGTCATTAAGTCCAACCTTCTTGATAGAGTAGTCCTTCTAGGATATTTCTGGCATCCAGTAGCTGGGCAGCTTAAATTCTCATAAAGTTATTTCTTATTTTGAGTTAAAATCTTTCTCCCTGGAGCTGCCACCCAATTCTGCCCTCTGGGGCAACACAAAATAACACTTTTGTCTTATAGCTTTTCAGTTAATTATAAATAGCTATCATTCTTGCCCTCTTGACTCAATGCTAAAGATGTGATGTCCTCTATGCCATCTAAAGGGTATCTGAGACGTCTTTTTAGATTTTTACCTTTAAAATCCCATAGAAATTAGAGAAATAAGAAGGAAATTTAAGTAGGCTAATTATATGATGATGAAGAAATAAGGATAAAGGAAATTTTCACTCTGCAGTAGATGGAAATAAAACTAGTAGTAACTAGCTTGAGAATCGCTTTAGAGAAGAGGATGAAGAAATCAGGCAATTCAGAATTTAGTTAGGAACAATAGGAGAAAGATGATTGAATCCTTCCTCTTCATTGCTTCTCCCATATAACTTTGCTTCCAATTTGTTGCTTTTTTTCCATGTTAAGGATTGCAAAAAAGTAAATTATATTGATTAGTTGAACCAGACCTTCTAACTCTTGCTAGACAGTGAAACTATAACTAAGTAGATATTGGTCAGTCATTTCAGTTATATCTGATTATTTGTCACCCCATTTGGGGTTTCCTTGGCAGAGATTCTGGGTTGGTTTGCCATTTCCTTCTCCATCTCATTTTACAAACGAGGAAACTGAGGGAAACAGGGTTAAGTGACTTGCCCAGAGTCATAGAACTAGTAAGTATTTGAGGCTGGATTTGAACTCAGCTCTTTGTAACTCTACCCACAGACCTGATACTCTATCCACTGTGCTACCTGTAGCACATGTAAATAGTATTTGTTTCTCTTTGCCAAAAACAATATTTTTCTTTTGGACAGAAAAGTGGTTGTTAGCAAAATGTGATTGGAGCAAAGTATCCAAGATCCTACCATAACACCTTTTATGCCTTCAAATTACACAGAATTTTCAGAGTTTTACGAGTTCATTCTGAGAGAATCATGCAGTTTACTTCTGAAATTCTTTTTATAGGTTAGAAATAATATGAATAATAAATTATCCTCTCTTCCTCAAGGTCTTCCCAGCTATTATTCTCTGATCTAATTAGACTACAGAATGCAGCTCCATTCATCTTCATAGAGAAGCAATAGCATAATGGGAAAATGCTCACAGTAATGTAACCTAACTGTGAGATGGGATACAGTTGTCATCCTGGCAAAGACTGAGCTTCCAAAAAATTTGGTTATGAAGTCAAAATCAGTCAATAGAGCCCTTTGGTTCCTCCTTCCCATCCCAATCTAAGGTTTTATTAAAATATTATATGTTCTTATTGGAATTTTAACAATTCCTAGGACTTGTTTCTATGGTTTTCCTTCTGAGAAGGTAATATAAGATTTGCTTAGGGATTCCAATATGAGAAAAGCTTCATTATTGCAACAGTTAACACTTACAAAACTAAATTTGAATTTAGGTACTTCAGGGAGAGGGCTATATGGAAGTCATTATAAGGAAGGCTGCAATGAGGCAAAACATTCTGCTATCTCTGCTTTCAGTTTTTTCAAAGGTTACATTTCATGACTTGTGAAATATCAGGTGATATGGGACATATAAACTTACAAGGGTAGCTAATAAGATTGCACATAAGGGAGAAATGGGTGGTAAAGTAGCCAGACATGACTTGACCCTAGTACCTCAGGTTCAAGATTGGAACAAAGAGAGACAGCCACATGACAGCATCATTTGGTAAAAGGAAGTTTATGAAGCCATATTAGAAGAACCTTATTCAAAGCAAGGAAAAGATATTCAGTGAGGATATAGCATTGATTGGCTGAATATTCTACTAGTTGGAACAGAAGGATAAGCCACATTAGCTTTTTGTGTCCTGGCTTTTGTAGGAAGGGTACCAGAAAACTTTTTCAGTGGCCAGATCTTTAGAACTCTAATCTAATTTTAAGTTTCAAGGACATTTTCAGTAATGTTTAAAGAAAAATTAGTTAAGTCTATTAAGGAACAGGGCCTGTGGATACTATTCCCAGCACTGATGGTACAGGATTTTGAAGAGGATTGGCCATAGGATGGAATGTTTTTGCAAAAATTTTCAAAGAGCCAAAAAAGACCTTGATTTGGGTCTTGAAGGAAAAATGGGAGGAAGTAGGGGCAAAGGAAGATAAGAGCTATGTCTATAGGCTTTGGTTTGCTTTTTCATTCTATAATTAGGGTCTCATCCTTCCACTTTTCAATGTCTTCACCTGCAGACACTTAGTGCCTGGCAACCCCCGAGTTTTCCCTTTACTACAAAAGTTCTATTTTATCCTTCTCCTTAAAGTGAGAAAATTTACTCCATTCTACCCCCTACCTTCCCCATTCTCCTAGTGCATTCCCTTTTCTCACATTTCATTTTTAGAGATCATGTCAACATAATTCACTTATACCCATGCCCTCAGTTTATGCAGATTCCTTTGAACAGTCCTATTGCATATATCATCTTCTCATATAGAAATATAAATAGTTTATCTGTTTTCCAGATCAATTGTTTTTCTGGGTTTTTACATTTTTTTCTATTTTTAAAAATTCTTCTGCCTTTGTTTAGTTTCTTGATGTCTAAATGGAGTCATTAACATTCACTTGGCTTATTTTAATTTTTTTTAAGAAGTTATTTTCTTTAGTGAAATTTTGTATCTTTTTTTTTTTTTTCATTTGTTCAATTCTTCTTTTTAAGGAATTATTTTTGTTAGTGAATTTTTTGTGCTTCTTTTACCATTAGGCCCATTCTGGCTTTTTTTTTCTTGTGTCATTTTTATTTCTTTCTTTAAGTCTTCTAGGAATTACTCCTAGGATTGGATCTGATTTTTGCTTATAACTGTTTTCACATTGTTATCTTCTTGTAAGTCTTCTCTGGTTTTCTCTGCTTAATTAACTGTGATAGCTGTAGCAACATCAGTAGCTTCAGGAACTCTCAGCTCAGAAAGAAATAAAAATGGCACAGGAAAAATTAGGGAAAGAAATGAGAGTAATAGAAGAAAATGATGAAATGAGAATTAACTGCTTGGTAAAAGAGACAAAAAAAGAAACAACTATCTTAGAAAACATATGTTCACTCCCATGCTCTGCAATCTAGTGACACTGGCCTACCTGGCTTTTCCCAGCTCACATGGCACTTCATCTCCTGATTCCAGGTCTTTTCACTGCTTGTCTCTGAGCCCTAGTTTCCCTTCCAGTTTCAGGTGAAGCCCACCTTCCATAGAAGACTAGAGTATGGAAGCCACAAGGAGGTCCACAAAGCCTAAGGCAGATCTTCCTCATTTTCTTATGCTGTCAAGAAGGGTCCAGTGGAGCACTCTTGCTGTCCCCTTGTCATTCCCATCCTTGTTAGATATATTCTCTTCTCAGCATACATCTCCTTGATCACTTCTCTCTGTGCTTGTTCTTCTTCAAAGTCTTTCTTTGTTTTCTAGTCAATGATAGTTGATAGAGATTGCTTAATAGGGTTCAAATTTCTCTCTGTCTCCCATGTTTGAAGATTAGGGAAGATAAACTTGCCTATAAAATAACTCCCATCTTCCCATATTTCAACAAGTATTTACTACAGTCCTTAGATATGTGATTCAAATATATATATTGAAGAAACAAATACAAAAATATAGTCCCTTCTTTTAATGGGCTTACATGTAAAGTCAGCTTCTTGAGGGAGAGGATACTTATTTTTGCATTTGTAGCCTCAGTGCCTCACCTATTCCCTGGCATATGTAGTTTTTAATAAAGCTTATTGAGCAATTGATGATTGATTATATTATGCCAGGATAACAATAGATGCTAAAAAAAACTTTTGTGATAAATCCAACAAATAATCCACAACTCATAATTCCTTTGAGCAGTGCTCTATTACCCATTAAGACTGGTAAGGGGCCCAAACCACAATTACATTTAGGCAATTGCTTTTGTAACTACTTCTATAAAGCTAGAGGAGGAAGCCGTTCTTCATATGTGGGTTTATACTTGACTGGCACTTCCCCAACCATTTAACTGAGATTCAGCCTCTTGACAAACCTGAACTTTCAGTCATATCAGTTTCCTGGTGCTGCTGTCCTGAAGAAAAGAAACCTGTGGTGGCAGAGAATAAGAGCTCAGTGAGTTCAGGGAAGGTGGGAGAGCTCTTTCTGCATTAGATTACAGATTAATGAATATAAACAGGAACTGCTGATAACACTGTCAAGGTAAAAACACAAGCCAACACTTCCTGGAGAAAAGCTGGTTTAGTCATTTTTCCCGGGCTATTTTTCCAGAGGTGGGTTTTAATGCTACCACATTTTAAATGTGCTTGAACTTGATGGTTCAGCAATGTGGCTACCATCATTCACTGAAGTTCACAACAAAATCTCTGTCTCATCAGAGAACAAGGCTGTCTGCAAATGGGGCTGTTTGTATCTGAGAATGAACTCAAATTTCCAGGTCTCATGCTGGTGAAGGATGAGTTGGTTATGGAAATGATGCAATTAGTATACCTGTTGGGGAAGGAGATGATAGCTACTTTGTTCATACAATGCCCCACGGCTGATTAGAGGAGAAAAGGAATGCAACATTGATGGGCATATACAGTGTGACACACTATGGGGAACCACAAAATTACAGTCATGTGGTTGTATGTAACTAGGTCTTATCTTGGTTCCATTTTCCGTTATGGTTTTTCTTTGAAGAATGGGTTTGTATTGGGCAATTTTATGCTTTCATTATGCTCTTTTTCAGGAAATAAATCTATTGGAATTTTAACACCCCAAATGCTCCCCAAAATGGATTGTAATTGTCTGATCTTTCTTTAAAAAAAAAAAAAAGAAAGAAAGAAACTTCTTCCCTTCTGTATTATGGGGAAGGGCAATGATGAATGAGAAGATTGAAATGCATAACTTGTTATATTCAGAAAGTTTTCATGGAACATTCTTTGAAGGCTTTGAGGATGAAATGTTTAAAATGCAAACATAAAATCTGTTTGGACTTAGGTTTTTTAAATGTAAAAAGGCTGTGAAAAGGCAGGATTCTTGGAATCCACAGCTTAGAACACAGAAATTCAGGTAAGTCTCTTTTAGTAGTACAAGTGATGAATCCTTTGAAGTAATCATAATACTCAAATTTGTACTGTACCTTCCCATTGGATTGGAACCAATGACTATATTTTATATGATCATAATTTTGAATATGGTGAATTTGAATATATGTGAACACTTCAGATCATTCATTGTTGGCCTTAATTGGGACTTAGCTGAACCAAATTGTATCTTAGCCAATAAAGGTAAGTTGTAGAAAAAAGAAAAAAATTGTGAATAAACAGAAAAGCAGAAAAAACCTATCCTACTTCTTTCATATTCCTTTTTTCCTTTGCTTTTGGTTAATATTATAACTGAGTGGGATGATAAGAACATATTCCCAGGGGGTGGAATTTTGAAGTTACCAGAAGTACTTGTGATCCTTTAGTAGTTTAGGTAAATTTAACAACTAGTTAGCAAAAGTAATCAATTAGAATAGGAAACTGTAAGGGCTCTTTAAATGGGTGCCACAGCAAATCGGGAGATTGAGTGGTCTAGAAGTAATTTCTGTGGATATTAGGACTGCCCTTGGGTGGGATCCTGGCCATATTGAGATAGCTTCATAATGGGTGACTCTCTCGCTGATTGACTATGTGTGTGACCTCACAGACCCTATATAAGCCCACTGCAGGCAGCAGTCGCTCTCTTTAACCTGGCGCTCTTCACCCTGGCTCCCTAGCCTGGGTGGCCAAGCCAAGATGGGTAGCCAAAAGAGGTAAGGATTTTGGTAGTGAACACGTGGGTCTTCTGACCAGGTGTTCACTAGGGAACCAACAAGTCAGGGCATCAGTTAGGGCATTATGTGAGTAGGTATAATAAAGGCTTTTAAGATTACACGTGGCTGTTCTTGAGTGCGCTACCGGTTATTAAGCTATAGATTCAAGAGATTGTGGCCAGAGACCTTAGAAGGCCTCAGAGGAGGCGAGCCGGGTAGAGTTCACACTGCAAAGGTCAGTGGTCAAAGGTACTCTGGTGGGTCTAGGACAGACTAGTAATAGTAACTGCCAGGAGAGCACGTTACAGGAAACTATCAAATGAATGTAATAGTTACAACTCAGGTAACTTCCTCCTTGTCCCTATTGAGGTACAATTTGTTCTATTTACCCCAGATGCAAAACAAAGAACCAAACAAACAAAATCCTTCAATTTAATGGTTTATCACAGGAATCCCTGAAGAATATAGAAAGGATATACTTGTCATTTAGTCTGGATATCATAAATCAGTGAGTTAAGAATTTGAATCTATCCCTCAGGTTGATCTAAAAACAGCCTTTTTCCTGTGTTGCTGCTAATATTAATAAGTCTAGAAGTTTTCATGTACTCTGACTTAGAAAGTTACTTAACCTGCCTGAGATTCAGTTTCTGCATTTGTTATTCTTATATCCATAAAATGGACATAATAGATCTTAGTTCTATTAGACATGTTATGAAGCTCAAATATGATAATGCATATAATATGTTTTTCAAATATTAAAGAGCTATAACAATGTATGTGAACATTACAGGTATTATCATTTTTCAATTTCCATGCAAATGGAACAGAGCTATGACACCTGTCATCTCAAATCAATGGAAAGGTGTATTTATATGAAGTGTTCAATGTCCTTTTCTTACAACTAACATGTCTTCCTAATCTATTTATATCCCTTTAACAGCAAAAGCAATTTTTCCTTCCCTAGCTAAACATACTGCCTTAGTTGTGGTGGGGCAAGTGATCTTGAATGAAAAGATTGTAATAGTTAATCTACAAAGTAGGTGGTCAATATTAGCATTTTAATCTCGATAAAAGGAATGTTAACTATTAACTATGAAATGGAAATATCCGGATATATTTTGTTAGGAAAAAGTTAAAATATGGACGAAGCTCAGTCCACTAGACTATGCTGCCCCTTAGCTAGGAGTTGAAGTCATTAGTATATACTAGTTTGATCCTTCAGGACCCCATAGCACTTTAACCTCTCCACGAGAAATGGCTTGAGCAAACACTTCCATATAAAAGACCAAGTGGTTGCTGGAAACTTGCTATCTAAGATTTAGCATCTTGATTTGTACAGCTTCTGGAGATCCTGGTTGATGTATGAATCTGAATAAGAAGCTTATTTTCTTTCTTTCTTTTTTTTTTTAATAGATTCTCACTAAAGCAACTCTTCACCTTTGCAGGAACATTATAAAACAGCAAAAGTATGTGGCCTATAGAAAGAGCCCATGGTAACTCAGCAGTACTTTTTCTTTTCCTCTGACTTAAAATAATAGATAAGGAGGTACTCTTTGGATGGAGAGATAAGAGAACTTACAAAGGATATGAACAGACAATTTTCAGATAGAGAAATTAAAGCCGTTTTAGTCATTTAAAAAATGGTCTAAATCACTATTGATTAGAGAAATTCAAATTAAGACAATTCTGAGGTACCACTTCATACCTTTCAGATTGGCTAAAATGACAGGAAAAGATGATAAATGTTGGGGGGCATGTGGGAAAACCAGGAAACTAATGCATTGTTGGTAGAGCTGTGAAATGATCCAACCATTCTGGAGAGCAATTTGAAATTATGCCCTAAGGGCTATCAGACTGTGCATACCCTTTGATCTAGCAGCATCTCTACTGGATCTGTATCCCAAAACGATTATAAAAGAGGGAAAAGGAGCCACATGTGCAAAAATATTTTAGCAGCCCTTTTTGTAGTGTCAAGAAGTTGGAAACTTAGTGGATGCCCACCAGTTGGGAAATGGCTGAATAAGTTATGTGAAATGTTAAATGTTTTATAAGAAATGATGAGAAAGCTGATTTCCGAAAAACCTGGAAAGACTTGCATTAATTGATGCTGAATGAGGTGAACAGAACTAAGAGAACACTGTACACAATAACAAGATTATGTGATGATCAAGTGTGACTTGGCTCTTTTCATCAATGAGATGATTGAAGGCATTTCCAGTAAACTTGGGATGGAAAGTGACATCTGCATCCAGAGAGAGAATTATGGAGGCTGAAACAACCTTTTTGTTGTTGTTTTGTTTTGTTTGTTTGTTTGCTTACTTGGTTTTTTCTTCACTTTTGATCTGATTTTTCTTGTGCAACATAATGAATATGGAAATATGTTTAGAAGAATTGCACGTGTTTAATCTGTGTCAGATTGCTTGCTGCCTTGGGGAAGAGGGGAAGAGAGGAGAGGGGAAAAGTTTGGACACAAGGTTTTGCAAAGGTGAATGTTGAAAACTATCTTTGTATGTATTTGGAAAAATAAAATGCTCTTTAAAAAAGAGATAAGAGAACCAGCACTTCCCAAAATGAGGGATGGAGGTGGAAGGGGGCAGACTGCATGGGATTATCCCTAATCTATAAATGGCACCATCTCAGCACCTCGCAGATTACACATAGAAGTAGAAGCATCTGCTTGGATTATCACTCATCACATACCACCTGCTCCATGTCAGTAAGGCCTTATCAAATCATGGTGAATTAAAAAGAATAAATGTGAAAATAAAAAGTCCTTAAACAAATTAAGCCCTATCTGAGCTTGTGAAAGAAAAGGCAAAAAGATGGGATTTAGAGATGGGAAAGGAAGAGTGAGCAGCTGGGCAGTGCAGTGGATAGAGAACTGGGCCCAGAGTCAGGAAAACCTAAGTTCAAATCCAGCTTCAGATACTTCCTAGCTGTTTGACCCTGGGCAAGTCACTTAACCCTGTCTGACTCTGAAAATGAACTAGAGAGGGAAATGATAAACTGCACTCCAGTATCCTTGACAAGAAAACCCCAAATAGGGTCATGAAGAATGTGGGAACATGACTGAAACAACTGAAGAGCAACAACACAAGAAGAATAGGAAAGAAGCCTAAAGTAGAAATCCAGAATTTTTGAGTGCTGATTCTGAGTGAGATCTTTAGCAAGGCACCTAGCCAATCTGAAACTCAGTTTCCTTCCCTGTAAATTGGAGGCAGTAAAATTTTGACCACCTATTTCTTACAGAGGATTCTTGCATGGAAAGTGCTGTATGAACTCTAAAGCAGTAGAAGTAGCAACTAGTTCTGAGAGAATGATCCTGCTGAGACTAATCATTTATGTTTTATTGCTTATCTATACAGAGTGTCCCCAGAGTCTTAGTGGAGCTTTAAATTGCCAGTTTAAAACTGCACTAAGACTATGGGACACCCTGTATTTTATTTTAGACATAAGAGATATATGTGTGTACATGTATTTTTACATTTATATATATTTATATATATATATGTATGCATATATGTATCTGTCATACACACACACACACACATATATATATATATATATATATATATACATATATATATATATATATATATTTGCAGTGTTTGCTCATCATCTCAAAGGGAGCATTGATTAAATAAAGGAATATCAGGCTTACTTGCTAGAAAAACCAGGTCAATATTTGTAAATGAAAAGCACTTTTAAGTCCCAATTGTCAAAACACACTTATAGATGGCTTAATGGTGCATGAGGCTGTGTCTAGATAGTATGAAAGGGAAATTGAATAGAACTAGTTCCTTCTAGGAACTTTCTAATCTAGATCAAATGAATACCAAGCATTTTCCTGTGTAGGCAAAAATCATGATATGTCCCAATTTATCTTGTACACAGCAGCCAGATTAATTTTTCTTATTAGACAGGTCTGACCACAACCACTCTTATGCTCAAGAATCTTTAGTAGCTCTCCACGACACAGAAGTTAAAATACAAATTCCTTAACCTCATATTTAAATCTTTCTGAAATATGATTCAAATCTAATTTTCTGAGCTTAATAAATTTTAAGCTAAATATTATTTTCCTAAGCAACAGAAATCTATTTTTTCTCCTCATCCTCTACCTCACTAGAAAAAAAAAATTAATAAAAGGAAATTCCTTGAAACAAATATCCATACTCAAGCAACACAAAATTACTCATTGGCCATTAAAAAAAAGTCTCATCTGCACCTGTATAATCTATATCAAATTGGTTTACCTTCTCAAAAAGAGGGGTGGGATAAGGAAGAAGAGAATTTGGAACTCAATGTTAAAAAAAAAAAAAAAAAAAAACTAATGTTAAAGGCCTTTGTTTATATGTAATTGAGAAAAAAATTTAATTAAATGTAAAAAGACAGAAATTTTAAAAATCACTTTGGAGATTGTGTGTGTGTGTGTGTGTGTGTGTGTGTGTGTGTGTGTGTGTGTGTGTGTATCATTCTGTGCCTTCATCATCTCTCTTTTAGGAGGTGGGTAATAGGCTTCTTCATTGGTTGTCTGGAACATGATTGGTTGTTGCATTGATCAAAATTCCTATACCTTTCAAAGCTGTTTGTTTTTAGTGTTGTTATATAAATTGTTCTTTTAGATAGTCTCATTCCATTCTTTTACAGTTCCTACAAGCCTCAAAATAGTTCTGTTATATAATACCGGTGTTACACCATGAATTATTCTTCTGGTTCTACTCACACCCCTCTGTACCAGTTCATACAGACTTTTCCATGTCTCTTTGAAATGTTCTGTTTCTTCATGCCTTATAACAGAATAATATTCCATTATAATCATACATCAAAATATACTATTTGCCAAATGTTGGGTACATCTTTAGTTTTCAGTTTTTGCTACCACAAAAAGAATTGGAATAAATTTTTGCATATCTAAGACTTTATTTTCTTTAAATTCTTTGGAGGATACTAGCTGAGAATTGCTTGGGAAGGTTTTGTGTATAATTCCAAACTGCTTTTCAGAATGGTTGTAACTATTCACAGCAATATCACTGATATTCCTGCTTTCCCACAGTATCTCCAACATTTATCATGGGTTTCTTTTGGGGGGAAAGGATCATCTTTGCCAAGTTGAGGGGTATGAGGTGAATCCTCAGAATAGCTTTCATTTGAATTTGTCTGGTTTTTACTAATTTAGAACATTTTCCACATAGCTACAGATAGCCTGGATAACCATTAAAAATTATAATCTATATCCTTGGACTATTTATCAATTAAGAAATGGCTCTATTTTCTTATACATTTGAATCAATGTATAAGAAAATAGAGCCATTTCTTAATTGATAAATAGTCCAAGGATATAGAATCAATTGCTAATATATTTTAGAAATTACATCTCTATCAAATAACTCACTTTTTTCCACAGCAAATACCTCTATGAATATCTTTATCCCTTTCTTTGTTGTGAGCTTTTCATCTATCCATATATCATATATTTTTGTTTTTCCATTGGTTTTCAAGTTGTTAATAATGTGAGCTTTTTTTCCAAAAAAAAATCTAGATCAGACAGCCATTTGGAACTTATTTTTGTATAAGGTGTGAGGTATTGGTATAAATATTATTTCCTCTATATTTTCTATCCAATTTTCTCAGCAGTTTTTAATGAAATAGTAATACCTTTCCCAGGAACTGGAGTCTTTATGTTAATTAAACATTATATTACTATTTGCTTTCATATATTGCATATTTAATTTATTCTATTCATTAGTCTCTCTAATTTTCAACCAGTATGAAATTGTTTTGAAAAATTTTTAATTTTATTAAAAATGTTTATAATATGGTTTGAAATCTGGCACATTCCTTTTTGTTCCTACTTTTTCATTATTTCCTTTGAGATTCCTTACCTTTTGTCTCCACATGAAATTTTTTTTATCTTTCTAATTCTATAAATGTTTTGATAATGTGATCAATGTCACATTGAATAAGAAATTAACTTCTTATCATTTTTATCATGACATCCTCCTTGTGAGAATTAATATTTCTCTAGTAACAACAACATACGTTTATATATTCATTTTTTATTTATATTTATATATTCACTATTCATTTATATATATATTTAACAATTCACATTTATATAGTGAATACTTTGTGCTAGATATTATGGTAAGTGCTTTATAATTATTTTCTCATTTGATCCTCACAACAGTCCTGGGAGATATTTTTATCATCATTTTACAAATGGAGAAACTGAGGCAAATGGAGTGACTTCAGCTACTAGGAGTTAGAGGTCGGATTTGAATTCAGTCCTTCCTGACTCCAGGCCCAATACTCTATCTGCGTTACTACTTTGTCACAAGTAAACATTGTTTGTGAAATTGAACTAATTCCTCATTGAAAAAGAGAAGCTTAAAATTTTAGAGATGGAAAGGACCTTTGAGATGGTCTCAATTAATCACTTGATTTTACAGATAAGACAGCCTTAAAGCCCAAGGAGTTTCAACAACTTGCCTGAACTCCCACAGATAATTTGGAATTTCTCCATTTTCTCTTAAAAGATGAGGCTGATTTTTATTAATGGCTCAAATAGGGACTGGACTGCAATCTGCACGTAGACTTCAGGTCTCTCTCCAGAGTACCACCCAGCCCTCTAGTTTTGCTTCTGAATGTTCCCTCCTGTGCATGTAGCAGGGGCAGATTTGAGTCAGCCGCAGAATTCTAAGGATCAGACTCAGCAGCTGATTTCAGCTAAGAGCAGCAAATGACTCAAATCTGCTAGGAACCTAGTTGAGTCATGGGTTTTGTTTTTCAGTTTCAGGGTCTGTTTCATCAGCATAGGGCCTTTCCAAAAACTCAGATTCACTTAAAGATTTGGAAGCAACAAAAGACTGTATTGAATTAGAAAACTGCTGGGTCTGAGTTCAAATCCTGGTTCTGACACATCATCTGTATGATATCGGGGAACTTTTTGGGGTCTCAGTTTCCTCAACTGTAAAGTGAAAGAGTTGGATTAGTTGACTTCTAAGATTCCTTCTAATTCTGTAGGAGAGGAATTGGTGAGAAATGAAACAGTACATCTGGGCCTAGACATGATGAGATCATAGAAACAGGAAAGGACCCATAAGTAGAGGAATGTTTACCAAAGCTTTTTACATAGTAGCAAAAAGGGGGGGAGGAGTGTGAACTTAATGGAAAATAGCTAAACAAATTATGATAAATGAATGCAATGAAACACTCTTGTGTGATAAGAAATGATGAAATGGAATAGTTTCAGAGGAAAATGGGAAGAACCCTATGAAATGATGAAGAATAAACAGAACTAGGAAGACAATTTATACAATGACATTAAAAATTATTTTAAATGTCTTTAGAACTCTGATCAGGATAATAATTTTTTATTTATTTTTTAATTTTATAATTATAAATTTTTTTGACAGTATATATGCATGAGTAATTTTTTATAACATTATTCCTTGTATTCATTTTTCCAAATTATCCCCTCCCTCCCTCTACTCCCTCCCCTAGATGACAGGCAATCCCATACATTTTACATGTGTTACAGTATAACCTAGATACAATATATGTGTGTAAATCCAATTTTCTTGTTGCACTTTAAGTATTAGATTCCGAAGGTATAAGTAACCTGGGTAGATAGACCGTAGTGCTAACAATTTACATTCACTTCCCAGCGTTCCTTCTCTGGGTGTAGCTACCTCTGTCCATCATTGATCAACTGGAAGTGAGTTGGATCTTCTTTATGTTGAAGATTTCCACTTCCACAGGATAATAATTCCAGAGAACTAAAAATGAAACATTGATCCACTCCAAAAAAGAGAAAGAAAGATAAACAATAACTCGCCTACTGCCCCCAAAAAAGTGATAGACTAAAAATGCAGAAACATATATCTATATCTATCTATCTATCTATACATATATATATGTATATATATACATATTCATATATAACATAGGTCAGATTGGGGATTTTTTATGGACAATTCAAATTTGTTATGAAAGTTTTATCTCTTAAAAATTGATCTTTTAATTTCATTGATATATATATGTATATATATATACACACATACATATACATATATATATATATATACACACACACATATATATATATATATATATATATATATATATGATGGTGAAGCAAATGCCTGTAAATAAAAAAAAAATTAAAGGAAAGTAAATAGTGTGGTACCATAATAGTAGTATTAGTCAATCCCTTTTAAGCAGAGCTGGATGAGCTCCTTCCTGTTAAAGATGTTAAGTTGAATTCCTGCTGATTGTATGGACTCTGGGATACCTTGTAACTTGGACAATCTATGGCTAGTGCCATCTACCTGACTTGTTTACCTCACAGTTTTGTTGGGGAAATCAAGCACCTTATATCTCAAGAGTTCTCCACATTTAGTTGGCATTATAGTTAGACAAAGGCCCACAGTAACAGTTTTAGAAACAAGACAGGATGTCTGTTTTAGCAACCCAATTAAATAAACAACAAGCCACATAATCAAACGCATAGAATTAATAAGAATGAAAGGAAAGTCCAAACAGGCATAAGTGGGGGTCATGTGCAGTGAAAGACTGTACTTTTAAATTTTCACACAATGTATTTGAACATAAACATTCAACTTGTGCTTACAAGCTCCCTCTTAAGTTCATTTGAGCTGACAATCCTCTGACAATTCCTCTTAATAAAAGTACACTTTCCTATTGGAGACATAGTTTTTTTTTACCTTTTTTTGGGGGGCTATATTGTCACCTCCAAGTGACAAATTAACCTAAAAAAAAACACTAGGAGACTCGAATGCCACTGCATCCTGACTTTTAAAAATGAAGCTGAGCTGCTTTCTTTTCATACCCAGATTTTAGAGAAACCAAACATATGCTTATACAATGCGTCTGTCACATTGAGCCTTGCTCTCCAAGGGAGAGATGGTTTAACTTTCTCTGAAAGAGATGGGTTCCACAGCTCTGAAATGGGTTATGAAGAGACATTTTCTGAGAATATTTTTCTCTAGAGAATTTAAAAACCCGGAAGCCTCCCTTCCTGAGGTAGGTGGTTGAATTTCATTACGAGCAATTTTCATTCTTAAAATACAAAATACTACCATCTATTTAAAGTTGTATTGTTTATCCTTTTAAATTTGGGCTCAAGAAAGAATGGAGAAGAAAACAAATATAAAATGGGCATTCTGAAGCAATAAATTAGCCAACTACTCATAGCCTCAGCAAAAAGAAATAGAATGAAGGAATATCTGTCTCTGTGTTCTAGGTTCTGAGGCAGAGGGCTTGCTTTCCTTCAGAAATGCAGACCTGGGGTGAGGTCCTCTGCACTCATACCGGCCATGGAGCATTCTTACAGCATGAATGGATTTTGTTCCAATTCTAAACTTGATCCCCTGAAAGGGAAGAGTCTCTTATGTTAGAGATGGCTAAAATCAGGTGAGGACGATTTTCTGGAAAATGGCTCCATAAATTGTGTGCAGATGCAAAACTAACAGGCATATGAAAAATTTGTATTTTGAAAACAAAACCCCAGTGGGATTCTCTCAGCAGAAAATGAAAAGGTCTTCTTAACATTCAGTTGAACTATTAGAGCCATTTTTGCTGGTGCAAGCAGTAATCCAGGTATGGCCACTGTCACAGTCCCAGATCTCACCACAGCAAATTAGCACAGTTTTAACTTGGCTCCAAATATCAAGCTAGCTGCTTGTCATTATGCAAAAAAGGGAGCAGGGAAGGGAGACCAGCACCTACCAGTAAAGCACATTATAATTGTTTAAGCAGGCCCCACAAGTCATGCATTTCAATTATTTGTTCAAAGCAGCCTGCAATTAAGAGTTGCAAACAAGGCTTTTGAATGCAAAGTCAGACAATTAAAATGTTTCATGAGTGCATTAGAGAAAGAAGTTCTGAATTAGCACTTTGAATACACAAGATCTCTCTCTCTCTCTTTCTCTCTCTCTCTCTCTCTCTCTCTCTCTCTCTCTCTCTCTCTCTCTCTCTCTCTCTCTCTCTCTCTCTCACACACACACACACACACACACACACACACTCATTCTTAACACTGCTCCCCCCTTCCTACTAATCTCTATTCCCTCTCACTCTTTGAAAGAGAGAGTGCTAGGGAAGGGACATTTGGGTTGAGGTGAGGAGGGCTTTTTGTTTTGTTTATTTATTTTGAAAGCTTGACTAATCCCAGGAAAATTGAACCATCCTAATCTGCCACTTGTACATTTCAATGTCTTTTGGTCCCTGAGAGATCGTCCTTGTCTCTGCATAATGGCCCAGGTGCCAAAACTCTTCTCCAAGGGGGGTCGTAAATCACTTTAAGCTTCTCTCCTCCCTCTCCTCCCCACCCCCTTCTTTCTTCCTCCTCCTCCTTTGAAGAGTCAAGACTATTTGAGTCTGTGATTTGTGGCTCTCCAGCACTTAGACCATAGCTGGGTAAACTAAAAGACAAGATGAGGGAAGTGGTGATGTATTAGTTGCTAATGGGGGATTCTGTGACTCTGTGGAAGTTGGTATAACTCCTGCTAGAGAGCAGAGCACACACAGCTGTTCTTGGGGGAGAAGAGAGTGGGGAATAGGACCAGGAGGTGGGAGGTGGGGTTAGTTCTCAACCCTTGAAGTTTACAAAATGGACTAAGCCGCCCTATTTCTTTTAAGGGAGACCAGATGCTTAACTCCTCCCACCCTCCTCCTCTCTCTTCTCCATTCACTGTAAGCATCCTGTGATTGCTGACATTTTTTTAAAAAAATGTTTTTCCTAAAAAATTAAACAATCTTTAAAACATGAACCAGGCAGGTTTGGAAGGGAAGGGTTTAATCTAAGTGAATTAGTCTCTCTTCCTCTGATGCAGTGTTTTATTAGTGGAATTACATAAAGGAATTATTTGAGTGAAGTGGGTTTTTTTGTTAAAGATAGTATGTAGAGCAGAGGAGGGGAAGAAAGTCCTTAGTTTTCGAAGGAAATCAATCAAGCCATAATCTCCTTCTATTTAAAAAATGTTTCATCAGAGACTAGTCAATAAAACTCAGTTTGTAAAGCAGAGACCTGTCTAGAAGTGGGGTGTGTGTGTGTGTGTGTAAAACCCAGAAGGTCCAAATTTTTCTTGCCAAATATAGTTTTTAATTCCCCAACTTGGTCTGATTTATGAAATGCCCTTTAAATATATTTTACTTGTCAGTAAGGGATTAAGAAGATTGTATGAGCAACTGAATATCAACTAATAACAAAAATCAGTAGTATATATGGTGAGTAGAGAACCAGCATATAATTCAGTTAAAAAATTACCCAATAGTAGAAACTATTTATTAGCTTAGGGAAGGGTGATAAATACAGAAAACGGTGCTGATACAGCATTGCCAAAGGGATCTTTGGGGACAAAAATCAAGGAAGAATTAGGTACAAGTCTTGCTTCAGAGAACAAAATGGCTGTGTACCCCTCGCTCATAGTGATACTTTTTTTTCTCATTTTTAGCATGTTAATACAAAAAGTCACCTCAAAGTGGTATCATTAAAAAATAAACAGAAACTTTTATTTAGAAATTAGAGTAGTTAGATGTTCTTCACTAGATCTTTCCCATATGAGAAACATGAAATAAAGTTAATGTGTTAATTTACAAGAAGGGAGAAAAGAGAACAGTAGAGGTAATGGAGAATCTACATAAAATTGTACTTAGGATGTACAATGTAACTCCCTACTTGAAGTGCCTCAAAAAATCCTTGAAAACATCTGTCCTGAATCAGGAACCAGATTCTAAAGTCAAGCCTGGTTAAAATAAATTATAGCTTTGTCATAAGTTGGATCATTGGAAAATGACAAACAATAAATTATTGGATCATGTGATTTTTTTATGTCACATTGCAATTTTCAGGCCTACTCACTTGCTCACTCATTCATTTTATGAGTGTTAGTTAGCACTGCTGTTCACTTCTCTCTAAAGACTCTAAGGAGGACACAGAGAGAGACATTCTCAGTCTAGCAATGAATTAAACTTGTTGTGTGCATTGGGGTCTGTGTGTGTGCATATGTATGTGTGTTTTATGTGTAGAGGGGAGCTTAAAAGCTACCTACCTAAAAAACATGGCCCACTTAAATGTTGCAGTTATCATATGGGAGCTATTCTTCCAACCATTGTCTGGAAGTAAAGAAACAACTCAATTCAGAAACAGAAAATTTAGTCAGTGTTGGGACAAGTGAACTAGAAGTGAGGGTGTGTTGCATTTCTGGTTCAGAGAAGGAAGTCTTAAAGAAAGTGTCCCTTCTCTAACTGTAGGACTCCCACTTAGAGGGAAGATCTCATTCCAAACCACTTCACAGTCAAGAGGTGGCCCGAGTTTTGCAACTCAAATGTTACCATCTCTGGACTCAAGGGCCGGGAGCCAGTTGGCACTTTGGATATCTCAGTAGGAGGGGAAGAGAAGTTTCTGGTGAAGGACAGTAGTACAAATGCCTTTTTATGTGGCAGGACATGGGAATACTTCAAATTATCTACCTTCAAAAGCGGGGCATTTTAGTTGCCACATCAGAACTAATGCCAGCTTCTGTGAAATGGAAGGACAAAAGTGTTATGGGATTTGGTTAATAGGGCCAGGACTTTTCCCAGCTGTAGAATTCAAGGATGGGAAAGGGAGGTACAATAGAGAGAGCAAAACAAGTTGTGCAATGGAATATTGTAGAGATTTGAAAGTTTAATGTCTGGAACGAAAAAGATATTAGTCATTGGAAATGATGATTTATTTTAAGATAAAGAGATCATGAGAGAAGTAATAACATCAATTGTTAAAAAAAAAAAAGGCATATAATTCAGTTAAAAAATTACCCAATAGTAGAAACTATTTATTAGCTTAGGGAAGGGTGATAAATATAGAAAACGGTGCTGATACAGCATTGCCAAAGGGATCTTTGGGGACAAAAATCAAGTATTTAGTAATTATGAGCTATTTGTTAATTGGACCTGAAAATTGATTCGCCCCTACTTTCAAAAGAGCAAATCATAAAAAACATAGGGGTGGTGGTGAAGAGATGTGTAAGGAACATCAGAGAATCCTGGGATTCTCTGGGAGGTTTTGCCCCAAGGGCAAGATCAGAAACTATCAGCAAGAATGAGACTGATGAAACTTTATATATCCCACCCAACAGACTATATACACCTACACATATATACATATATAATATATATGCATGTATATAATATGTAGAGTATTACATATAATACACATGCATATATACACAAATATGACCTAACATTATATGCGTTATATATAGCATTTCATTATATAATATATAGTGTTAAAGAGAGAAAGTTTTGAAATGCCTCTGTTCAAGATTGTCATTGTATACTTGGAAGAAAAAAAATCACTGAATTTAGCAATGTAAAGGTAAATCGTAAACAAAGATGATTTTACCTGTCTCCTAAAGTAAATATAAACCATGTAATACATTTGTAGACTGGTAAAATTTTGAATGTCCAATCAACTATTGATTTTTCTACACAGATGACGAAGCGAGGACATTGAAAATCCAAAATAAAAGTTCCTAAAATCATTTTTCTGCTAGGTTTTTGAATATATTCAATGATTTTTTAAAAAAAATTATTAGATTCTTCCCCTTTTTTAGTTTTTAACACTTATTTTTAAATAATATTTTGTTTCCATTTTTTGTCTCCCTCCCTTCCTCCCTTCTTTCTTTCCCTTGCACCAAAAAGCAATCTCATATAGGTTATAGGTAAAACAATATTAAACACAGTTCTCTAGTGATTTTTTAATGGAGGATTTACCTTCCTAATTATGTTTTTCCATCAATTTTCATGTTGATGAAAATCCACCTAATATTTATAATTCACCACATAAGAAGCTTGCATCTTGGCTCTTCCATTCACTAGCTCTGTGTCCATGAGGCAAATCTCTTGACCCTTCTGAACCTCAGTGTCCTCATGTGTAAGATGAAAATAATAACAAAAAGTTTTTTCTTTTCTTTCCATTGTGAAACAAAATTAAGCCCTCACAACAAAAATGTGTAGTTAAGTAAAACAAATTACTACATTGGCCATATCCAAAAATGCATGTCTTAGTCTGCATCTTGAGACCATCATTTCTTTTTTCAGGAGGTAGATTATATGGTTCATCATAGTTCCTCTGGAACCATGGTTGATCATTGAATTGATCCAAGTTCTAATGTATTTAAAAGTTGATTATAATATTGTGGCAATTGTATACATTATTCTCTTGCTTCTGCTAATTTCACATTGTATCAGTTCATACAAATCTTTTTGGGTTTCTTTGAAATAATAAATTTCATAATTTCTTACAGAATAATTCTATTTAATTACATGCATGTACCATAATTTATTCAGTTATCACTCAATTTTTGACCTTCCTACTTACTTTCCAGTCCTTCATCACTAAAAATAAAAAAGAATTACTACAAATATTTTCTGATAGTTAAATATGCTTTTTTTCTTTCTTTGATCTCTTTGATATAAAAATTGAGTAGAGATATCTGTGATTTAGTATAGTAACTTTAAGGCTATAGTTCCAAATTTCTTTCCAGAAATGAACTGAACTCCACTAGTGCTGCATTAGTATGCCTAGTTTCCAAAGCCCTTCTAACATTTTTTATTTTGCTTTTTTCCAAATTTTACCAATCTGATAGATATGAAGTAGAATCTTAGAAATCCATTAATTATAATTTCTCTGGTATTAGTATTTGGAGAATTTTTTTTCACATAGCTGCTGATAGTTTAGATTTCTTTTTCTGAAAACTTCCTTACTTAGAGGAAAGAGCTTTCTAACTCATAAAGTATGGCAGAACAAAAAGCTAATATTATATTTGAGATGAAGACTATTTAGGCAAGAGCTAAAGAGGAACCACTGATAGGTGTTTTCATTTAATTGAAAGGAAATTGAAAGGTATTTTCTATCAATTAGAAATTCCTAGGCAATGAATAAGTCTGTGCCTTTATATACATGATCAATTTCTAACTTTATCAAAGTTGGATTTTTTCCTTCTAATATAGAGAGCTTTGATCAAAAGTTAGCTGTTAATATTTCTACTGAAATTATTTAATTATATTCTTTTTTTACTGGGTACAAAACTTACTCTGGCTTCCAATATTAACTGTGCTTGCTGACTGAAGGTGAAGCAAGCAGCTTATCCATTTGTTGGGGGTGGGGAAAGGAATGGTCAATTTCTTTCTTTTCTCAGAAATTAAAAGTTTTTGAAGGAAGAACTTCTCTACATTCTGTGAAGGTCCAAAGCAAGTAATCCCTGTTTTAATACTGGAACACCTTGTTTTATTCAATGGATATCCTGAAGATTTAGATATAAATTAAATCTTTTATAAAATATTTAATATAACATGGATCTGTGATTTAAGGAAATCTCTGATTAATACTTTGTAATATGAATAACTGAGACTTACAAAATGCTTTAAGGTTTGCAAAGCATTTTACTTAATCTAATTTCATTGTCAAATAGCCTTATGAGGTCGACATTACTAAGCTCATTTTAGAGATAGGAAGTGGAAACTCCAAAATGACCACTGGCTTGCCTAAGGTCATACAGCTGAAAGTTTGTGGGAAAATATCTAAATCTTAATGTATCATAGATTCCTTATCCAACATTCTTTTGTGTTACACTGTTACCATAAGAAAAAGAATTAGGAAGACTCATCTTCATGAGTTCAACCTGGACAAGTCACTTCGTCCTGTTTGCCTCAGTTTCCTCATCTATAAAATGAACTGGAGAAGGAAATGGCAAAGCACTCTAGTATCTTTGCCAAGAAAACTTAAAATGGGGTCACAAAGAATCAGAAATTACTGAAATTATTCAACAAATAACAAAAGAAAGAGGCAGTAATTTTTGAGAAGCAACAAAAGTTCACTAAGAGCAAATCATATTCAACAGTCATTTGCTTTTATTATTAGGTTTACTAGACATGTAAGTTGGGCCAATCCTATAGGCATATTAGTAAATCTGGATTTAACAAGGCATAAGATTAAGTTCTTTATCATATGCCTGTAAATTAAATAGAGAATTGTGGAATGAGGGATAGTTTAGTGGATTTATTATTTGTTGAATAATTATATGTGCCAACTAGGACCAATATTAGACTGGGATGTCTTGTTCTGTTAGACAGTTTATCAATAATTTGGATAGAAAAAAAAAGGAAATCTGATTAACCAATTTGAAAGTAAGATAAAATTTTAAGAAATAATTATAATAATAGTAATAGCTTGACTTCATGTAGTGTCACTGATTATGAAGCACTTTCCTCCCAAATCAAGTCATAAAATATTTATTAAGTAATTATTATGTTCCAGACACTGAGTAAGGGTTGTAGATACAGAGAAAAGTAATAACAACAACAATAACAGTAATAATAATCCTTCATAGAATAAGGATCATGATGTACATATTCTATACATTTTAACCATCAGAAAGTCTTACCCAAAGTCACACAAATTAGAAAGAATTGAAACTGGGATTTGAACATTGGTTTTCTACTCTTTAGGTGAATGTTGTATGCAATATTACACTATTTCTCCAATATCTAATGTACTGGATGATAGAATCAGAATCCAAAAATATCATAACAGGGATGTATCAATAAGTAGAAATAAATGTTCAATTCACATAAAACATTCCACTTTAATACAAAAACCTACTGTACAAATGCAGAATAGGGGAGACTTATAGAATTATTTAAATATGTCCTTAAATAGGACAAAAATCTTAAATTAATAGAAATGTAGCATCCAGAATAAGGGAGGTCATACAGAATCAGCTACACCCTGAGAAGGAACACTGGGAAATAAGTGTAAACTGTTTGCATTTTTGGTTTTTCTTCCCAGGTTATTTTTACCTTCCGAATCCAATTCTTCCTTTACAACAACAACAACAACAAAAAATTCGGTTCTGCACATATATATTGTATCTAGGATATAGTATAACATACTTAATATATATGGGAATGCCTGCCATCTAGGGAAGGGGGTGGAAGGAAGGAGGGGAAAATTAGGAACAGAAGGGAATACAAGGGATAATGCTGTAAAAAATTACCTATACATATGTACTGTCAAAAATGTTATAATTATAAAATTAATTTTAAAAATTAAAAAAAAATAAAATAAGGGAGGTTATAGTCACAGACATATTGTATGCTGGTCGGATCACATATGGTACCATTCTGGATGCTATATTTTAAAAGATATATTAACAAACTGCTACCTTTCCAGAGGATCAGAATGTGGAGTTATTTCAAAACTGCATTACATCAGGAAAAATTGAGGGACTTAGAGATATAATTAACCAAGTGGTTTTCAAATATAAAATTCTTTGTTTGGCATTCAAAATCCTTTATAATCACTCCTCAATTTAGAAGTCCTTTTATACTCTATACACCAGTAAATTATTTGCAACTCAGTGACACTAATTTCCTTGCTATTGGATTCACAAGATACTCCATCTCCTGACTGCAAAGATTTTCACTGACTGTTCCTTAGGCCTGGAATGTTCTCCTCCTCATCCCTGTCTCCTGGTGTCCTTCAAGTCCCCACTAAAACTCCACAATCTACAAGAAGCCTAGAGCCTTCTCTCTGCTGATTAGTCCCAATCTATCCTGTATATAGTGCATTTGCATATAATTCTTTGCAATGTTGTCTCTCCCATTAAACTGTGAGTGCCTCAAGAGTAGAAACTGTCTCTTGACATTCTCTATATTTCAAGCTCATAGCACAATACCTGCCATATATTAAGACCTGCCACATAATAGATGTTTACTGACTGCTTAAAGTATGGAACAGGAACTACTAGGTGTCCCAGAAAGCCTTTCAGAGGATCCATAAAGTCAAAACTATTTTAATAGTAAATAATGCTAGACTAATAATAATGTTAACATCAATATTAATAAATTAATATTAATATTACTATTATTATTAATATAATTATATATAATAATTATTATATATTAATATAATATATCATAAGGATCATACAGTAGAATAAGCATCCACATGTGCAAAAAAGTTTGTTGGCAGTCCATTTTGTAGTGGCAAGGAAATGGAAATTGTGTGGATACCCATCAGTTGGAGAATGGCTGAATAAGTCATGGTATAGAAATGTTATGAAATATTATTATTTCATAAGAAATGATGAGTGGATTGATTTCCAAAAAGCCTGAAAATACTTACATGAACTGATGCTTAGTGAAGTGAGCAGAACCAAGAGAACATTGTACACAGGAACAAGATTATGTGAAGATCAACTGTGATGAACTTGGCTCTTTTCAACAGTGAGATGATTCAAGGCAATTCCAATAGATTTGAGATGGGAAGTGCCATCTGTATTCAGAGAGAGACCTATGGAGACTGAATGTGGATCAAAACATAGTATTTTTATCTTTTTGTTGTGGTGGTGGTAATTTGTTTACTTGCTTCATTTTTTCCTTTCTTTTTTTTTTTCCTTTTGATCTTATTTTTCTTGCACATGATAAATACGGAAATTTATTTGGAAGAGTCAAACATGTTTAACCTATATTCAATTGTTTGATGTCTTGGGAGGGAATTGGTGGGAAGAGAAAGAGAAAAAAATTGAAATATGAGGTTTTTGAAAGGTGAATGAAAACTATCTTTGCATGTATTTGGAAAAATAAAACACTGTTTAAAAATAAAAAGCTCAATATAGCATGACCAGGTGGTAATGTAGCGATGGTTCAATATTAGGAAAATTAATAGCATGATTGACTATATTGATAACAAAACAAACAGAAATCATATGATTGGTTATCTTAATAGATACAAGAAAAGTCTTTGACAAAATATAGTCATTCCTAGGAAAGATAATAGAGAGCATAGGGATAAATGGAATTTATCTTTAAAATGATAAAAAATATTTATCTAACACCATAAGCAAGCATTATCTCTAATGGGAATAAACCAAAAGCCTTCCCAATACAATCAGGGGTGAAGCAAAGATGCTCATTATCACCTCTACTATTGAATATTATATTAGAAATATTAGCTATAGAAATGAGAAGAAAAAAGAATAAAAGAATTAGAGTAGGTAATGAGGAAACAAAACTATTATTCTTTGCAGATAATACAATGCCATGCTTTAAAAATACTACAGAATCAATTAAAAAACTCTATGAAATTATTTTAAAACTTTAGCAAAGTTGTAAGATAAAAAATAAACCCATGAAAATCATTAACATTTCTATGTATTACCAACAAACTCCAACAGCAAGAGATAGAAAGAGAAATTCCTTTTAAAATACTTGTAAGCAATATAAAATACTTTTTGCCAAGTCAAACACTGAAAATATATGAATACAAATATAAAATACTTTTCACATAAATGAAATCATATCTAAATAACCGGAAAAATATTAATTGTTCACGGAGGTGGGAGAAAGGATAGAATTCAGAACTCAAAACTTTAAATAAAACATTACAAAATATAAGACTGATAATTTTATTATATAAAATTATATATTTTGCACAAACAAAACTAATGTAAACAAAATTATAAAATTAATTGGGGGAATTTTTTTCAACAAGTATCTCTGATAAAGTCCTCATTTCTCAACTATATGGAGAACTGAGTCAAAATGATGAAAATACAAGTCATTTTCCAATTGATAAATGGTCAAAGGATATGAATAAGCAGTTTTCAGATAAAGAATCAACACTAAAGTCAAATGAAAAAATTTCTAAATCACTATTGACCAGAGATCACACCTATCAGAGAGGTTAAAATGACAATTTCAAACTATGTCCAAAGGGATATAAAATTATGCATATCCTTTGATCCAGCAATACCACTGAAAGGTCTATATCCCAAAGACATCCACAAAAAGAGAAGAGGACCTATTTGTACAAAAATATTTATTGCAGATCTTTTTTGTGAAATCAAAGGAATGATTCTCAATTGGGGAATTGGCTAAACAAGTTCTGGTATATAATTATGATGGAATATTGTGCTATAAGAAATGGACTGACAGATTCAAGAAAAACCCGGAAAGACTTACATGAACTGATGCATAGTGAAGTAAACACAATCAGGAGAATTTTGTACACAATAACAGAATTATTGTTCAATAAAGAACTGAGTGACTTGACTATTCTTAACAATAGAATGATCCAAGATAATCCCAAAGGACTAATGATGAAACATACTATCTGCTTCCAGAGACAGAACTGATATTGATTGAATAAAGACTGAAGTATGGTATTTTTCAAAAACTTTCTCTTTTTTCCCTTTTAGTTGTCTTATGCAAAATGACTAAAATTAACTTTTTAAATATAATTGCATATGTATAATCTATATCTGATTGCTTATCACTTTAGAAAAGGGAAGGAGAGGGTGAAAGGATAGAATTTGAAACTCAAAAATTTAATAAACATGTTTTTATAAAATAAAAATATTTGATAACAAGATGAGTTTATTTTCCCTAACTCTTTGGCTGTTGTTCTGTGTCTCTAATATCATTAATCAGATTAATGCATAGATGGAGAGCTTTTTTGGTATGAATATTTTAAAAACTTTGAATGGCTCATATAATCCAAACTAAATTAAACAAAAAAGATGCATAAGATATAGAAATCAGCCCAGAGTCAAGATCAAGAGATGAGTTCAAGACCTGCATATGATATATGCTGGCACTATGGCAATATCTGATTTGGCCTTGCCTAGACTTCTGCTAGTAATTCAAAAGCAAAAAACAAACAAAAAAATCAAACACTAATTTATTTTTACCTTTTCATAGTTTCATTTAAAACATGGAAAAGACAAATAGAAAAATCCTAACCTCATTTTCTAAACAGATCCAAATGAACTAGCAAAATTACAATAACTCACTCCAATATGTTTTTTCCCAATATGTTTTAAAAGAATTCTAAAACAATATTGATTCTGAAGAGGAAAGTGGGGGAATTCTGAGATGAGATAACATAGAATTTAATGTTAATCTAATTCTCTTACTCTCTCTTAATTACCATAACACTTTACCTGACATAATTTACCCATAAAAGGAGGTTAGATGGGGAATCCTATATGTGCTAAAGAGAAATTCTCTGAATCTTAGAGATAAGAGCTTTGAAAGAAAATAATGGTGTATAATCATCTTTATTAAGCATCCTGAAAGTGTTTTATAATCACAATAAAAACAAAATAAATCAAAGTAAAATTGTGATAGCCAATTAGGAGATAAGAGAATTATGGTTTTCAAAAGAAATTCAATCAAAAGCTATTCAAATATTATAGTAAAATAATTTGCAATACTGGGCTAGCCCAAAAGTTCAGTGTAGGTCTAGTTATCTATAAATAAATAATTAGAGATTACTTTTTTACTTACTGGCACACATGTTGCATCCTGACTTTACCCCCAATAAGATAAATGAAGGACAACATCTGTCTCCTCTTTTCTTCATATTCACCGTGCCTAACACATTTTGTCACTTACTAGATACTTAACGGATGTTTTATTGATTTGAGCTGTATTTCATTGGAAATGTGATTGGTGCTGACAACAATATTTATGATTTGGCCTTGCCTAGACCTTTGGTAGTGATGTTGGAGAGGAAGGAGAAGTTTTGATATGAATAATGAACCATTAAATCATTATGCAAATCAGATCCATTTATGATTTTATGCAGTGAGGTCACCAGATATAAACTCATCAGAAGTTGTATTTTGGAAGTATTTGAGATAGACTCATTTTGAATGACTGATGTTTGATGGCATTTTTGTTATGTGTTAAATAAGATTGTAATTTAAACTGGAATGCATCTTAAGAACCATAAATCCAATTCCCTCATTTTACAGAGGGGAAAACTGAGACAGAGAAGTTAACTGTTTAAGATAGGGTTTGAGCACAACTTCCTGATTCCAGGTCCTGCATCCTGTTTATTATACCTCATTTTCACTCTGGTCAAACCATCTCATTGTAGGGAAGGAGGGGAAATGAGGCAATTGGGATTGTGACTTGCCCAGGATCACACAGCTAGTAAATATTAAGTGTCTGAGATTAGATTTGAACTTGGGTTTTCCTGACTCCAGAGCCAGTACTCTTTCCCCTGCATCATCTAGCTGCCCCCAAACCAAATCAATTTACAAATGAGAAGTCTGAGTCCTACAGAGAATAATCCTTCCAATTGGTTGGGAACCTGAGATCATGGAAGTGGAAATTGAATATGTCTTTTTCACATTAATAATTTTCTCATTGATGACTTATTTAGCTCTTAACATCACTATCTTTGTGTCTCCAGAACATATGAGTGCTACCTACCCTGCAAGTTCTCCAAATTACTTTTATTGCCAGTTACCTTGTTTCTACCTGGGGAGCAGGCTGGGGTATAAAGTTAATAATGCATACTATCCCTTGGAATTTTGCCACTTTCATGAAGAGTACCAGTCCAAGAGGGAGGGGAGGAAAAGAAAAAGAAAACTTAAGCAGCTGATTTGTCATTTTGTGCAAGGCTTGCTCATCATATAGGCTCAAGAAGCTAAATAACAATTAAGCCTAAATTGGATGTAGCTAAAAAGAGATGGCTGCAGCCTGGTTGCTGAGTGGCCAGGCTACCTTGGTGGCTTTAAGTCTAGCCACTTGATTTGGAGCTCTTGGGCTCACTATATATGCTTACCCCAACTCTCAACAGCATTATTCTCTTTGATTATTTGTCATTTAGCTGGTGGTTGAAGTCTAGGGGAGGTAAAACATTCAAATCCACAGCCATTTGTGATTGGGAGAAATGTTTATGGCTTCTGGATTGCCAATTCCCCCCACCCATCTTTGCCTGCTTCCTAGGCATATAAAGTGATGTCATTTGTAATACCCTTGTTGGGCTTTATAGCCAACATGCCCCCCAAATCATGGATTCTTACCCTCTTTGTGAATAATAGACCCCTTTAGCAGAATGATAAAATCTGTGGACTCCTCAGAATAATGTTTTTAAATACATAAACCTCATAGGACTGCAAAAGACACCAATCAAATTGAAATGTCATTATCAATTTTTTTCTTAAAAAGTCCTCAGACCCAGATTGAGAACTCTGTTAACAAAACCAGTAAATTGAAACTTCACAGAAAGAAAAGTTTGTAGACCCCAGATTAAGAACTTCTGTGCTAACTTTGCAACAGAGTCTTGGCCAAAATACCAGCTCAGCTGTGACTATTGGAAGACACAAATAGGAATTGAAATACCAGATTCTCTTGGATTCTATTCATACTTCTCTTGGAAAAAAATGTCTTAACCTTGTAATAAAGGAAAATATTGCCTATTTGTATTGGGGCCTGAATCTGTGTCTCTGTCACTTAACCTTTGTTGTATAACTTAATAACCCCTCTTTGTCCTGAATAATTTCTTAGCAGTATAAATCAAAGAGGAGTTGTTTATCTGGAGGGGTCTCCACATGGAGCATTTCCTATACCGAGAGAATTGATCTAGGTACTCTACTACTTCTCCCAACCCCATCACCATTAAAGTTTATGACAATTCAGGATAAAATTACCAGTATAAGTACTCCTGTTTCTACCTTTAATGTCATCTCTTCTTTACTCATGCACCCTGAATCTGCATGCATCTGCATGCTTAGGATCCCCTTCGGCAAAACTCCTTAGACTTGGTTCTTGTTAGGAGTTCACACCTCTTCCTCTGTCACACCTGTCTCATTCTGTTACCCACTCCCTTAAAGGCCATTTTGGGAGAAATTGAATAAGGTACTCTAATAGTTAGCTAATATATCATCCCTATCAGAGAATTCTCTTTTGTTGGGACTCTCAGGCACCCTGACAGGTGGATGGTGTGGTGGCAGTGGTGATGGTAGGAAGCAAAGAGAGAATGGGAGTGGGGTACATACTTTGCCCCTTTCAAGTCATAGAAATAGATAATCATTTAAATTATAGGCAAAAATGCTACCCTATTAATTGAAACAGAAAATCTTCTACAATTTTGTTGTACAGTGGATAATGAAAGACAAAATGGTACCTAGCTTCTTAAACTGTGATTTGTGACCCCATATGTGGTGTTGTAAATGAATGTGGGATATTGTTAAATTATACTTGGTAAATTTTTGATTTGCATACCTATTTTATATACCTATATACATGGGATCATGTAAAAATTTCTCAAGTAAAAAGTGATTGAGTGGAAAAAGTTTAAGAAGCCCTGGTATTAAGTCTCATCTCTAACCCATTGTAGCTATGTGACCCTGAGCCTCCCATGATTTCCCAGAGCTCTAGAAAACTCTCTGAGACTTTAAGTTGTAGAAAACGTGATAACCAGAATTAAAAGAGGGTGTTTGCTCATTCAGAAGCTCCTTATATCCATGAAATCACAAGTCCTGTTCATCCCTTAGTGAATAAATATGTGCTGATATATGTGTATATGTACATATATGTGCATGTGTATATAATGTGCATATATATATATCGCTTTAAATTTTGCAGAAATACAGTATCTCATTTGAGCATTATAACCATCTCTATGATTTAGATCCTATTGTTATCCCTATTTTATAGATAAGGAAATTCAAGCTCATATATTATTATGTGATTTGAACACAGCTCTACCCATCTCCACATTGAGTTCCTGTTCTCTCACAAGCCAGGAAGGTCTTTGAACAGCTGGTTAAGGAATTCAGTATTTGAGATAGCATTTAGGGCACTGGACCTCACTGAGCCCATTTGCAGGTAAGACCTATTTGGCCCTCCTTCTTCTTATGTTCTCTTGTGTCTTTTTTTATACATCAAAATTTTACTTAAGGGTTAATTAGTTAATTTTCCTTTCTAAGAGATTTGGATCATTTTTCCTTATGATTGTGGAAAGAGCAGAGGAGAATGGTTCTCTCTTATTCAAGCTCTTCCTTCAGGGAAGGACTTCCAGACTTTCTCAAACAGAATGTGATTTTAAATATCAATGTAAAATAGAATCCAGGAGCCAAGTTTCTCCTGCTATCCTTTTCATTAATCAATAACTTGGCATTTATTAAGCTCTTGTTATGTTTTAAGCATAGTAAGGGCAGCTAGATGGTGAAGAGAGTAGGGTGTTCAGACTAGAATGAGGAAGACTGTACTTTCTGAATTCAAATCCAGCCTCAGATACTATCTGTGTGAACCTGAACAAGTCACTTAACTGTATTTATCTCAATTCATCATCAGCAAAATGAGCTGGAGAAGGAAAGGGCAAACTAGTTTGTCAAGAAAACCCTCAAATAGAATCACTAAGAGTTGGAAATGGCTGAAATGATGAACCAAGAAGAAATGTTCAAAATTCCTGTCCTTGGGAATTTATGTTCTTTTAAAATTAAAAAAAATTATTAAAAATCTGCTTGTTCTCATTCTCACTTCCTTTACCCCAGAAGAAAAACTGAAAAAACAGAAAACAAAATCTTTATCACAAATAGTAAAACAAACACATCCCTATATTGGCCATGTCCAAAACAATTTATTTGAGTGAAGCACTATTGTAGGAAGTGGGTAGCATTCTTCATTGCTGGTTCTCTGTGATTGTGATGGGTCATTTCATTGATCAGAATTCTTAAATCTTTCACAAGTGTTTGTCTTTACAAAGTTGATGTTTTTCTAAAAATTATTCCAGTCTGAAGGCTATTATATTCTGTGGTTTTTGTTGTTCTCGTTCTTTTGCTTTTAGGCTCATATTCTAATGGAGGAAACAACATATCCATAAATGCATATTTACGCAAAACACATACCTCAGAGGGAATGAATGACATTTGTGGCTGGGAGGGGAGGTGAGGAAGAAGACTTACAGAAGTTGGGGTTTGAGCTTCCTGAAGGAGGCCAAGCAAATTAAGGAGTGGAGATGAGGAGCAAAAGGATTCTAAGCAAGAAGGATAGACAACTTGAACATAAGAACAGTCAATAGAGGCTTGGGCCAAATTGGAAAAGGTTCTAAAAGTAATCCTTCATGAAATCTTCCCTGATTTCTTAATTTTGCAGTTTTCTCCCTCCGTTATTATTCTTATTTGTATATATGTTGAATCTCTCCAATAGAATGTAAGTTCTTTCAGGGAAAATAATATGTACAAGATTTCTCAAACTTAAAATTTGATATAAATAGGTATATTTTATGTATCTTTGGATCATCATAGTGTCTCCTATGCAGGAGGAATAAAAGAAATTTTGTACTGACGTTGGGCAAATTACAATTTCTCTAGGACCTAGTTTTTACATCTGTATAAATTCTGCATTTGGAAGGAACAAGATAGTTTTAACTTTATGGACTGCAAACTCATTGGGGGCAAAGGCTGTATCTTAGTTAAACTTCACATCTCATCTAATTCTAGAAAGTGCTTTACACATAGTACATAAACATATTTGTTGAATTTGAACTTGAATGTGTCTTGTCTTTTTACACAATAGAACCTAAGTGCCTTTCTTAGGTCTCCCAGCAAACTGTTAGTATTTCTTTCAGGAATAGTCTATCTTTTCATCATGAACATATTGGGAACTCAAAGACCCCAAAATTTCAAAAAGATCCCAAGTTCTAAAGAAAGAGAAATTTTCTTGCTTTATTATAAAATTAGGTCACTGAGGATGAAGAACGCTACATATACTGTTAGATATGATGGATATATTACTTAGTTTTACTGAATTTTCCTCCTCTCTTGAAATTTTTCTTAAAAGGGATGGATTGTTGGAAGTAGGAGTGGGATATATTAAAAAAAAAAAAGATGTGATTTTTAAAAAGCCAAATAGCAAAAAGAATAAGATTTTTTAAAAAAGAAAGCAAATGAAATAAATTTAAGAAGTATGTTGGCAGGACACACATCTGGGACAACTTTTTCTGTGAAGAGGACCAAATGCTGAGATGCAGCTGGAGGCAGATATCTCTGTCCCCTCAGTAGCTTTGCGGAAAAAGATCCTTAAAAACTCACTTATCTGTTGATCTAGCTCTCAGCTGCTTGAGGCCTTCTGCCACCTAAGCTGCTAATGGGGCTTTGAAGAAGAGTACAAGTGTGAATTTATTGTTTTGTAAAGACTAGATTCCTGAACAGGTCATAAATTACCTTGTTAGACAAAGGCTTCTGGGGAAATGTAAAGTGTTAAAAAATCCTTCAGTGTGTGATTATCCTAACACATTGCTGGCATAGCAAATAATTGACACACACAAAAATTAAACAGCTGCCAAACTGGGGAGCAGCATCACATAGGTCATGCTTTGAAACTTCACAGAGTTGGAAGGAGCCTTAGAGATCAGAGACTAGTGAAAACTTTTTCTTTTCCCCTGGGGAAAAATAGAATGAACTGCATTTGTAGTGCTTTCCCAGTTTAGGTGCAGATGTGTGAATTAGAGACTATTCTTGATCCCTGATCTTGAAGGATGCTGAGGAATGAATCTAAGGAAAATCTTCAGTACCTCCTGAAAACTGACAAATTAGAATTCCTATGAACTAATGTTTTCTTTTTACCAGAATAAGAAGGTGAAAGGTGATATGCAAAAGTAACTCTTAGACTTCTTTTATAAACTCAGCAAGAATTATAATAGTTTTATTAATCTTTTTTTGAGCTTTTCTCCTTCTTACCTGTTCAGCTGGCCTTCCAAAAGCTTTAATTGATACAATTAACTCTTTCACACCATCTCTTATTAACTGGTCATTAGCTATTGATTCTTGAGGTCATCATTGTTTAGAACCAGACTGTCAAATTAGGAATTCTATTTTCTTTTCTACAAGGAGATAGTAATTCAGTTTCTGCTACTTTCAGTTGAATTTATAAACTCAAGGGTTTGATTAAGTTAGGATAGAATATAACCTGTGAAAACACTGGCCAGAGTGTCTTTTATCAGCTTGGTTCTGCTAAAACTTAAGATTAAGGGTGACCAGTTGACTATGAAGAAAAAAAAAACCTATTCCATTAGTAGAAAACTCTTTATCGAACACAGACCACTTAACTATCCAAGCTATGAGCAATAATTTGTCATCAAAGGAATTGAAAAAAGAAAACATGAATAGTTCCACTTGCTTAATATGGCTCCAAAACCCACTCGAAGGTGTTTTCTTGATGGTTCAATCATGTTATTTTTGAAGAATGAAGCATGCTTTTTGCACTAAATTTTTTTTCAAAGAAGATTGATATCAATTTCCTCATATACAAAAAGGAATGATTGGATGAAATGATCTCTTAGCTTTATTCTAGTTTTATATTTATGAAATTCTTTGCAGATTAAGAACTCATACACATGGCTCAATAAGCAAAACATGCAAAAATTCACCCATTGTATCCTGAAAATTTCTCGATGAATTTCAGAAAGGAATAATAAAAATTCAATGATTATTCTTGTTTTTCACCCCTAACCATGTCCACATCAGAAGAATAATCTAGTCTGATAACCTAGATGAAAAACCATTCAATCTGCCTGTCTCTTTCATTTCTAGCAAAGAAATCTGAGTCCAAGTTCAAGAATTTTTTATATCACTATGTAGTTTCTTGCTCCCTGAAAAAGAGAGAAGGCATATCTATGTTTTTCAGACATTCCACAAAAGAAACCTTAATACTCAGTCAGCTTATTAATCTCAATAGTAAAGGGGTTGTTTCTTTGCAGAAAACTGTGAGCTTCTTAGAATGTATTTAAAATATGTGATGTCCCAGAGCAAAATATAAGCTTGATGTATGTGGAACTCAGAGACAGAGAAATTGGAAAAAGAAAAGATTAGATCAAGTTCCCTTTGCCTATTTGATTTGTGTCTGATCCCTACATTCTGACAGATAATTAGTAGGTCAGATATAGTACCTGTAAGGCACAGAAGATATTACAATTCGTGGAGAGTTAGCCACAGATGCTAGACTTCGCTGGAAAAAGTCATCCTAAAAGTTGGACTGCCAGAACTCTGACACTTGTAAAAAATGATCATAGAAAATGCTTGAATTTGCTTTAAGGCAGGACCTACCTAGCAAATGCTTGTGCGATTTTGCGGAATGGGAACTGAAGTAGCCAATCTATTATTTTTTCTAAGGACCAGGCAAAGGGGAAAGCATTGTGGCATGAAGAGCTGGTGAATTATTGAGTAACAGAATTTTAAAAATGGAAATGTCATTAAGAGGGCTCAGACAAATACTAATATAAAGGATCAGATCTTTCATTTGTGAAGGTCACATAGCTTCTGAAAGAGGGGCTAAAGCAAAAAAGTGAGTTACCAGTTTAGTTTTAGAATTTTCTTTCATGGAAATTTCTCATAGAAGTCTATCAGAAATACAAACCTAGTTAAGCAAGACCAGTAGTCTAGACATAAATCCTATTTTCTGAATAAAGTAGATAGGGAAAGGTTGAAAAGGAGGAAGAAAAAAAGAATGGTAAGCATCTAGAGGAAATAGAAAGAAATGGGGTGGAGGACATAGAAGGGTTGGGGTTGACAAGGGAAAGTGCCTGGTCCATAGTTGTTTGTTTAGTCATTTTTCTGTCATATCCCACTGTTTGTGACCCCCCTGGGTGTTTCTTGGCAAAAGATACTAGAGGAATTTGCCATTTCCTTCTCCAGCTTGTTTTATAGATAAGAAAACTGAGCCAGTAGGCATTTAATAAATATTGCTTGATTGCCACTTCTTTCTTAGAGACCAGATTGAGGGAGACATGGCTAAAAGATGGAGGAATTTCAAATGTGGAATATGAAAGATGGAATTCTTTTTTTGCATAAAAGAAGGGAAACTGGAGATTCTGCCATGGATCTAAGCATGTGCATTATTAGACTTTTACTGAATGCTGAAGTCTACTCCCCTACTGGGGAGGTACTGCTGGGCAACTCACTTAATCATTATCTGTCTGTTTCCACCTATGTAAAATGGAGATCATAATAGCAACTACCTTCCAGGGTTGTTTGGAGGATGAAATGGCTTAAAATTTGTAAAAATGCTTTGCAAACCTTAAAATGCTAGTTTTAATAGTAATAATTTTCAAAGGAAAAAGAAAGAAAGAAAATAAGATCATTGAAGCATTTTAGAACACACAGAACAGAAGAAAATTCATATGAATACAAAGATAATCTTAGTGGCTTGGATCAAACATGCTGGATTTATTATAAACTTAAAAAACCAAATTGTATGCAATAAAGATTTATAGTTCTCATACAATTCTCTTTTTCCATTCTTTATATATTTTGAAATGGTCTTGGTTAGTGGTTGTCAAGTTCAGAATGCTAAAAAATAAACAATTTTTTTAACAGGTGAGGTTTAAGAATTGGTATGGAGGAAGAGGAACAGAAGAAGAAAGAAGAGCTTTGGCCTAAGTCTAAATGTCATGGGAATTAAATGTAAATTCCTATGCTTGAGTTCAAAGACTTACGTGCACAAATATAGAATGAGTGTGGTTAAACACTTTTTTATATGAAAAAGATCTCTCCTCTTAGTGGAGTAGAAATTCAATAGAAGTTAGTGTAACATAGTAGTAAAACAAAACCAAAAACTAGTGTGATCTGGGCCTATACGTTAGGAAGAGCATTGGCAAGCTAACACAGATATTTCCAGAGGAGGATCAGGTCATTGAAGGAATTGGAGATAATAGCATATGAAGATTAATTGAAGAATCTATGGATGTTTAGCTGGGAGAAGAGATCACTTTGGCAGGGAAGAGGGACAAGATTGCTATCTTGAAGAATTCAAAAAGTTGTCATAGGCAACTCTGAGGCACCACTTCTCAGATTGACTAAGATGATGGGGAAAGATAATGATTAATGTTAGAAGGGATGTGGGAAATCTCGGACTCTAATGTATTATTGGTGGAGTTGTGAAATAATCCAGCCATTATGGAAAGCAATTTGGAACTATGTTCAAAGGGCTATCAAATTGTACATATCCTTTGATCCAGCAGTGTCTCTCTGGGGTCTATATCCCAAAGACATCATAAAAGAAGGAAAAGGACACACATGTATAAAATTTTTTGCAGCAGCCCTTTTTTAGTGGCAAAGAACTGGAAACTGAGTGGATACACATCAGTTGGGGAATGGCTGAATAATTTATGTAAAATATTATTTTTCTATAAGAAATAACGAGCAGGCTGATTTCAGAAAAACCTGGAAAGACTTACATGAACTGATGCTGAGTGAAGTGAACAGAACCAAGAGAACATTATACACAGTAACAGCAAGATTATTGATAATCAACCGTGTTGGATTTGGTTCTTTTCAATAATGAGGTGATTCAAGGCAATTCCAGTAGATTGGGATGGAAAGTGCCATCCACATTCAGAGATAAAACTATGGAGACTGAATGTTAATCAAAGCATAGTCTTTTCACTTTTGTTATTGTTTGTTTGCTTGGGTTTTTTCTTGTTTTTTTTTTCTCCCTTTTGATCTGATTTTTCTTGTACAGAATGATGATTATGGAAATTGGTTTAGAAGAATTGAACATGTTTGACCTATATCAGATTCCTTGATGTTTTGGGAATGCTGAGGGGAGAGAAGGGGGAAAATCGGAACACAAGGTTTTAAAAAGGTGAATAGAAAATTATCTTTGCATGTATTTGGAAAAATAAGATCCTATCGAAAAAACAACAATAATAAAAAAGAAAAGTTATCATTTGGAAGATAATTTAGACTTGCTCTCCTTGGCCCCAGGGTACAAAACTTAAAACAACGGTGGAAGTTTAAAAGATATAAGTTTGGACTCCACATAATAAAATATAATTTTCTATAGAAAAATTTTTGAATGATTTGTAACTATTCAATTACATAATTATCTGTCTCAAGAAGGAGAGAATTCTTTAAGCAGAGACTGGAAGACCATCTTTCAGGGATATCATAAAAAGGATTCTTCTTCAGATGTAGATTGTACTACATGACCCCTGAGATCTTCTCCAATGCTAACATCCTATGATCCTGTGATCTGGATCCAGGGACATAAATGGAGCGAATGTCAAAGAAGACATTACTGAGAAATGGTGGCCAAAAGAAGATACGAAAGTAGTGATGAGAACAAGGAATATGTTGAATTTAGTTCCAAGTGCAGCATGTTGGAAGTGAGAGTGAGAGGGGCAGTAGCCAACACTGGAGACGGATGGTACCAGAAATATATCTTTGGTAAAGAGTAAGCCACTATGAGTACATGAAAATGAAAAGAGGATAAAAAGACGATATTGAGAGTCAAAATAATTTTAGCTCAGGTTAAAATTTTTAAAATAGTGCTCTCTTGATTACATCTTGTTTAGTCTTCATGTTTTAGTTTCATCTAAGTTGACGTCTGCAGTCAATAATTAAGAAGCAATATTTCCAATTTTTTGGAATTGAAATTCCTTACCTTGATTTTTCATAAATAGATTTGTTCAGGTCCTCCTACTTGTAGGAATCTAAAATCATGAAATCCTGACTAAAGTCAAAAGAAGGCCATTCCTGACTCATGGCTCATATAACAAGTGACAGTTTCTTTGGGGGCTTAAACATCAGCAGTGAGTGCAAATGTATTGATCAGTGAAGGGTTTTGAGCAGGGAAGTGACAAGACCTGATGGATGAATGAGATAACAACAATGTGAAAAACAATTTGAAAGAAAGAGTAGAGAGAAGAAGACTACTTAAAAAGTTATTGCAGTGGTATCAGGTGGATAGTAAAGAAAGCCTATAGGAAAGGCAGTGTGATTAGTGGAAAGAGCCCGAAGTCTTCCTTGCCCAGACTCCGAGTCCAGGATCCATCTTTGACAAGCCATGTGGCAGCTTGTCTGCCTCCTTTACTTCTCCTCCTAAAGACCAAGGACTTTGATTGATCCTGACTCTGATTGATCCAGAGAGCTAGCCCAGACATTATACTTTCTGACTGTTAGGACCTCTAAGACTAAAAGAATGGGTATATTTCATTTAATGTTTTGACACTTATGAAATTAAAGCATTGAGGTTGATCTGATGGTTAAGGGCCAAAATTCTTAAGATCAAAAGCTGATTATGGTAAATACTCAAGTTAGAAAAGAAATTTGGTGTCCTCTTTGCTCTAACAATTGGGTATCTGTACTTCTCAGTGATCATAGGATAACAGACCTAAAGCCAGAAGGAATTTCAGAAATTATCTAATCAAACCTGCTCCTTTAGGGATGAATAAACTGAGTAGTAAAAAGATTAAATGAGTAAGCATCAGAGATAGCAGAGAGCTTATATTCCAAAGTCATGTTCTGAATCACTAATTCCCCATATTCCATAAAGAGAAAGACTATGTCCAACATAAATTTTTTGTCTGCACATAATAATAAGCAGTGAAGAAATTTCATTCTTGAACACAAACATAAAGCTAAAAATCAGTATTGTAGGTATGCAAAATACAAAAAAAAAAATCCAAAATTCACAACAATTGTGTGAAACAAGTGCTATTTTTCTCATTTAACAGATGAGTAAATAGGAAATGATAAAGCTGAAATTATTTTCCAGGTCACATAGCTACTAGGCACTAAAGTCAGTTGACAGAATTCATGTCTCTTAACTCCAAGTCCATTGTCATTTCTTTTATAGCTTGCTATCTTGTTTGTACAATTTTGACAGAATTGGCTTTTATTTTTATACTGTATACATTGTGTGCATAAAATATTTTGGTGTATTGTCTCTTTTATTGTTGGTGAGCTTCTTGAGGGCAGGCCCCATATACACATACATATACACACATGGATATATGTGTACATATATTACATATATGTCAGTATGTATATTATATTGTGTATTTCTATCTCTATTTAACTTTTTTGTCCTTGTTTTTTATCCTTGGTATGTAACACAGTGCCTGGCAAAAAGCAAATGCTTAATAGACACTGATTGACTTATTGCTGATCAAAAGACTCACTAATTTAATGTTCTAAATATCCAGTCATCTTAGTGTTTTGAGGATTATGTACATACATCCATTATCACAAAGAATATGTGTGTGTGATAGATAGAGACAGACAGAGACAAAGACAGAGAAAGAAAGAGAGAGAGAGAGAGAGAGAGAGAGAGAGAGAGAGAGAGAGAGAGAGAGAGAGAGAAGAAATCAAATGGCCATGTCTGTATGTTCTAGCAGTTAAAGATTAAAGTTTCCTTTTCCAGTATCTGGGTGAAGGTTACTCCACCTTGGACAGCTAGGTCTTTTTTCTACCCTTGTTTTCCCTTTGGCCACAAGATGCTAATAAGAGGCCGAGGAGTTTGGACAGAATTTACTACTTTTTTTTTTTTTTTTCAGATAGCCTGAATCCCTAGAGGTATTGAGGTAAAATGTAGGTCATGACAGCCGCATTATTGCTGTTAGTCAATATTTTCTTTAATAAGTATGGAAACCACAACATACCAGCTTGCCTTTGCATGATAAATGCTGATGGTAATGAAAGTGAAGGCCTAAAGGAGAGCTGCCTTACTAGTACGTGCATGCCTTTTATCATCACCTGCTTGGTGAGGTCTTGTTTCCTCTTGACCCAAGATGCTCAATTCCCTAGCTTTGAAGAGTGTCTGATGTCCTTGTTAAAGGGCTGTGTGAATAAACTGGACTTGGTTCTCATGACACCCAAATCCTAGATCAAAGTGTAGTATGGAGATGGACAAAGGGAATTTTCTGAAACAATATTACTTTCTCTAATTAGTACCAAGAGAGAGTGAGCCCCAAGCCGTTTGAGTCAACCTTTAGTGTGGCAAGGTTCATTTATTTCTCAGAACCAATGTGGGCTCCAAACCACTTTACTTTGTACAAACTAAGCTGAAAATCTTAAAAGGATTAGATTTCTTTTGACACATAGTGCTTCTTGAAGGGGGTAGCAGGAGGAAAGCTTCTATGAGAAGTGTTTTTCACTTCTCATCTCTTTGATTCCCAGAAAATGCCCTTTGTCCTTGGGCTTCTGTCTCTTTTGGGACCATGACTGGAATTAGTGCATCTCCAGATGGCTTTGTGCAAAACCTATTATGGGCACAACCTGAGAGCTTAAGTACTTCCAAAGGAGATCCAGGTAACATGGTGCCCAAATCCACAATTCCCCATAAACAGAGAAAGGAAAGAGTGACTAAAGACATGTCATAAAGTCTATCTGGAACCCAATTTCCTTTTCTGTAAAAGGATTGAGTTAGATAGCCTCTAGCTTTCCTTCTGTTCTAATAATCTAGGACAAATTTTATTAAAAAGCACTCCACATTATAATCTGTAACAAATTGCTTGCTTTCTCAAATGGGAGGAAAGTCAAAAGAGAGGAAGGAGAGAATTTAGAACTCAAAGTTGTAAAAAATGAATGTTAAAATTGTTTTTTTTACAAACAACAGGGAAATGCTAAATACATTTAATTTTTAAAAGACCCCACTGAGGTTGATCTTGAGATGAAAAGAGGACAACAAAGGGCAAAGGAGTATGGCTTTCTAATAGACATTTTCTTGTTGATAGTGACACTTGGCTAAATCTTAACAATGAATTTACCAAAAGGCTTGTGATGTTGAGAGAGAAGTATAAATCCTATGTTCGAGGCATTAAATTAGTCTGTTTTCTTATGACTACCATTGACTGTTTTTTCTTAAAATCTTTTCACAATCTCACCTTTGAGAAAGACTTCGTTCTCTCGTTTTCTTGAAACCTCAGAAAAACACACACATAATCAGCATCTGCCTCATTTTTCTCCACAAATCATGTATCTGAAATCACACACACACACACACACACACACACACACACACACACACACACACACACACACACACCCTACACCTCCTAGAAAGCCTGTTCTTAGCTTGAGCAATTCCTAGCCTGATTAGGTAAAAATTTAGTGTGACCTTCTTTTGTGTATTGTTTATTGGCTAATATGTTTCATGCCTCATTTGCCCTCAAAGTCACATTTTTATTCATCAAGAATATTTGCTGTGTGTGTGTGTGTGTGTGTGTGTGTGTGTGTGTGTGTGTGTGGCTGCAGTAAGACAAACCTTTATACCTTAAGCACTGGCTAGTTGATAGGATATTTATTTTCTCCTTTACTTAGCTTTATGATTTCCACACATTGTTTAAAGACCCCAAACAAGGAAAAAAAAAAAACAATTAAGGACTTTGCTTCAAACAGTGGCCTCTGACCCAACTGAGATATTGGGGGTTGGTTCCTGCTCAGCTCAACCTTTTTAATTATGTTGATCCCAAATCGGGGTGGACCGTCTCTGACCTGGCACCTGAGACCTGTTATCATGCACACTGATGGGCGCTATCGGCCAGTGCCCATCTTTCATGTGAGTCAGTAGTTCTGTCATGCCCTCCCAGCAGGCAGGAGGGCTGAAGTGAAGCTGCTTTCCTAGCAATTAATGAGCGGCAACAGCACATAATTATGAAATTCAAAACAAGGGCTCCCCTTACAGCAACTAGAGTTTTCATCTTGGGCTTATAGTATCCTCCCTTTTCTTCTTGCTTTCCACCACTTTTCAACCATACTAACCTTCTCACTGGGTCTCCTTGCCTTTTCAGGAATCCCTTTTATGGATTCCCTTGGAATTTCATGATCTTACAGACTTTCACATCTTGATTCATTGTCAAATAAAGAAAGAAGTTTATTTTTTTTTTGCTCTTATGCAAGATGTAAGGCAATGAGGTCTTACACAAGGCTCAACCTTTCTCTTGCAGATAATGGAAAACAGATCTGAACTATGCAATTTTTCTTTCTATCTTCCTCGAGTCAACTAGGACACCATAGTGTACAGATCACTGGATCTGTTAAGACCATTCACCTTCCTGAGTTCAAATCTGGCCTCAAGACATTCACCAGCTGTGTAATTCTGAGCAAGTCATTTAATTTCTCTTTGTCTCAGTTTATCTGTCAAATGGGGATGATAATAGCACCTACTTTCCAGGGTTGTTATGAGGATCAAATGATATAATAATTGTAAAGCACTTAAGCAAATTGCCTGATACATTTCCCTTCTCCTTGCCACCGTCTCTAATTCATTGCATCTTAGGCCATGCAAGACTTATGTCTTGATACTGGACTTTGGCGACTCTGGAGGATAGAATAAGACGGACTTTGTGCAAACCTGCCTCACTTAAATACAATCCAAGAACAAATCAAGATATCACCCTCCTAATATCATTGGTCCTTTATAAGAACAAAGGACAAATAGCCACAACCCTAAGTTTCTTTAGTTTATATCATTTGTACTACAATCGATCAACTAATATAATAAAAAGCCTCTCTCTAATAGCTAATTAAGTCTAGCTGGCTTAGTGATATCAACTAACAATATGCATTAAGTATATTGTGAATTATAGTCTTAGACAGTTCTGAGCTTCTCAGACTTAATGCCAGAGTCCTGAAAAAGATATTAACAGTTTTACTCTGGTCTCAGTCAGCAGTGCTAGTGGGGATAAGACAATGTGCTACAATGGGAAGAGGAACAAGATATGATGAGCTTTCAATTTTTTAAACAGTTATATTTGAACTCAAGTTAGGGTGGTAGGGGTGGAAGACATTTAATGTGTGACATGATCAGATCTGTGCTTTAGAAAAATCTCCTTGGTGTCTGACTAGACAATAGATTGAATTAGAGAGAGACTTGAGGCAAGGAGATTTCAGTTCAGGTGAAAGATGATAAGTGTCTGCACTAGGTTTGTGTCTGTTTAAGTAGAAAGAAGCTTATATATATATATATGATATGTTGTACAACAATTATCTTGAAATTGTCATTCATCATACTACAGTTGTGGGTGAACTCACTTTGATGGATTTTTTGCAACTGATTTGACTTCTGACTTCAACTTAGGCTGTGCCCTTTGGACATGGCTTTGCTCCTATGTGCTTTGATTTTGGTTATATTATTCCTAAGCTTTTCAGGTTCAGTATATTTACTTGGCAACCATTAATAACCCTAGGAATGTCTGCTATTTTCTTTAAGGGGTATAGTTGATGTTAATGGGACTTCAAATGTCATAGAGTCTGAAAAGATGGAATTTTATAGAATTCCTATTGAATTCAATGAGATGGGGAAATAAATGGACATCTCAGACACTAAGAGATAAATGTCCACCTGGTAGGCTGGAGGATGGGTCACCTAAACCACAGGATTTGAAACTAGAAGGAACCTAAGAGATCATCCCTCACTTTATAGATGAATAAACACATCCAGAAAGGTATTGAGATTTGGCATCAACAAAGGTAATAAGTAGAGCTGGCATTTGGACTTAATAGAAACAGGGGTGTTGATTAAAGATTTTTTGTTGTTATTTTCTCAGTTGTGTCTGACTTTCTGGGACCATGTGGGGTTCTTTTTTTTAGTGGTTTGCCACTTCCTTCTGCAGCTCATCTTACAAATGAGTAAACTGAGGCAAACAATGTTAGGTGACTTGCCCAAGATTACATGGCTAGTAAGTGTTTGAGGTAGCATTTGAACTTATATCCTTCTGACTCCAAGACTGGCCCTCTATACACTGTGACACATGCAATTAATTAAAGATAGATATAGTTATTCTCTGACAAAACTTATAAAACTTTTCAAAATAAATTACAAGAACAAAGGTTTTCATGCTCTTCATGTGGAAAAAATAAAGTTATGAACTAGGCCATTTTGGGTCAGAACCAGATTGAATTCAGAACCAGATTTAGACCAGACTCAGTGATGAATATTGCTGTTTTGATGCCAATGTAGGAGGAGTTCTCTTAAGGAAAGCTTCAGAAATTGATTTGTGGCTCTGTGCTGTTTAATATTTGTATCAGTGACTTGGCTAAAAGAATTGATGGCACATGAATCCAATTTTCAGATGACAAAAATCTGGGAGGGAGATCTAAAAAATACTGCATGATACCAATAAGATTTTAAAAATTAAAATATGAAAGTTCACATGTTAAACTAAATTCATTTGAGATAAATTGAACATAGATATATCCTGAAGATTAACGTTAGGAGGACAATCAGCATTGTGAAAGGTCTTGAGCTTATGCTATAGGAGGAATAGCTGAAAGAATTGGGGATGGGATAGAATCCCTCTCTTTAAGTATTAGAAGGGCTGGAATGTGGATGAGGGATTAGGTTTGTTCTCCTTGCCCCCAAAGGAGAGGACCAGGGAAAAGCAATGGAAACTGCAGTGAAAGAAATTTAGGCTTAATCTGAAGATAAATTTCCTTACAGTTGAGCCTGTATGACAATTGAATAGGCTGCTTCTGGAGGTAGGGGTTTGTCCCTTACTGGGAGTTTTTAAGCAAAGGCTGGTTAACTATTTACACAGTGTTTGAAGAGGAATGATTTTTATTTGGGTGTTGTTATTGGAGATGAATTAGTCATCTAGGTTGGATTATTGAGTTTCTAAGGTACATTCCAATTCAGAGAGAGAGACAGACAGAGACATACAGAGATAGAGACAGAGAAAAACAGAGACAGACAGAGACAGAAGCAGAGAAAAACAGAGAGACAGAAAAGAAAAAGGAGGAGAGAAGAAGAGAAGGAGGAGTAGGAGGGAAGGAGAAGGAAGAAGAGGACGGGGAGGAGAGAGTAAAGGAGAGAGGCATGCACAGTGGGAAAAGGGAGGGAGTATGTACTTTTTATGAGTGAATCTTTCTTACAAAGGAATTATAAGACAAGTATTGGATGAGAAAACTGACATAATTTGATGAAATTAAGAATGTGAACAATAGATTAAAATATGAAGTTGTATTTAAAGAATCATAAGCAAATGAGAGAAATCATGGGATAGTGGATAGAGAATGGCCTTGGAGTCAGGAAGACTTGGGTTCAAGTCCTGTCTATCTCTGACTAGGCAGATCATCTAATAACATTTAAGACCCCAGAGCTTTATAAGACTATATGTTGCAAAGAATTGCAGAACTGAATAAGTAGAAGAGGCTATTCAATGGGGAAAAGAAATCACAAGTGAAGAAGTGTGGCTCAAGCATTGAAACGTGTTACATTATTCTAAATGGTGATAATCTGAGTAGGGCACAGGAAAGGTGAGCATGTAACCATGTGATGGAACACTAGACTTTACAACTTTTCATGAGATAAAAGAATTGTTAGATATGGAGGTTAGGAGATGAAATGAGCTGTGGTATAGTTCTACTTAGTGAAGTTATAGAGAATGTATACTTACGTAATTCAAAGATGTCTATAGTCTAATACTATAACTAGAAAAAAATGAAATGAAATTAGGGGACTTTGGGAAGTTTTGGTAAGAGGGTGTGAACTTGTTTAGATACATGATTTATATCCACTTTCCAGAAACAGTCACCTCTTCTTTGCTTGATCAAAATAGTTGTTAAATGGAATAGAAAAAGGGTCCTCTTCTTGGTTGAGCTGAAGTCAATGATATTTACATTCAGATTTGGACAAAGGGAGGGCAGACTCTCCAGCTGCTAATTGGAATAGTGCTGGAGGTATAGTGAGGAGTAGCCTTTGACATTTAGAGAAATAGAACAAATGTTTTAATACATGAAAAGCAAATTTTATATTTATCTATGTAATTTTGGTTTTGGGATATGGCTGCAGCTTCCTCAGAACACAAACACTGTTGATAAATAATATTTATTTAGTTCAAGAAGACATTTATTGTATGATAATCTCATTGCCCCATTCCCATTTTCATTTAAATATACATATATATGTATACATATACACATTTGCTTTGAAAATATCTCATCATAATAAATTATGCTTTTTCATTTAACTATACAGCTCTTGAAACCATCTCATTCAACACATCATCTACATAAGGCTGCCTTTGTATTAAGGCCAGGAACCAAACTTGTGAATTGATTGGTACAGGGAGCATCCAGGTATGAAATGTTCTCTACTATCCAATAAGCTCAGAGAATTGCCTAGAGCTCTAAGAAGTTATGTGATTTACCTAGGCTTACACAACCAATGTGTATTGGAGTAGGAACTTGAATTCAAGTCTTCTTTTATCTTGCAGAGTCCTTGTATTATCTTTAAATCTTACCCTCCTATCTCCTAAAGGAAATATCTTTAGTATGCCCTATCATGGGATAGATTGTTACTAAATAGAACAGAAAAAAAAAATTGTTGAATGGAACAGAAAAATGTTCTGTTCTTGGTTAAGTCAGTGGTATTTGAGATAATTGTATCAAGACCCTGGACACCATGGAGCTTCCTCATTGAGATCCATGATTATTCAATTAATACCAGTCCATATAGTAAACATCACATGGTTGAGGAATGTCTGTTGCCAAGATTATGGCATTCAGTGGGAGAGATAATCTATTCAATTGAGGTAATTAGGTATCACTGTGTATAGAGCACCAGGCCTAGTCGGGAAGATCTGAGTTCAACTACAGCCTCTTATACTTACTAGCTCTATGACTCCAGGCAAGTAATCATTTAGCCTCTGTATGCCTTAGTCTTCTCAACTGTAAAATAGGGATAATAATAGCACCTATGCTTGTTTTGAGGATCAAATGGGATAATACTTATAAAGCACTTAGTTTAGCACCTACCTTGGAGTAAATGCTATATAAATGTTTATTCCCTTCCCTTCCCATTCCCAATTTGTCCACTGTTCCACATATCTTTGTCAGACCTACATAAATACAATAAAAAAGACTTAGAGTTGACTTCCATAGACAGTACTACAATTAGAAAACTAAGAAGACATTGAAATAATCCCTGTCACCAAACCTCATTTGATTCACATTTACTATATGTTTATAATTCATGGAACCTATGATTGCCAATCAAAACTGGAGGTGTCTTAAAAGACACTAGAAAGATACACTGTTATTGTAAGTAGCATGAAGAGTATTATCATTTTTTTGTTTTTTTTGTTAAAAACTAGTTTTATTTATATTACTCCCATGTTTTCAGCATTCACATAGATGAAAGCATACATGAACTAGAGACTACACATTATCTTTCTTACTTGTCCCTTAATAGAGGATAAATTTAGAATTAAATTTCCCTCATCCTTGTCATTTATTCTTTTTATCAATAATAATTTTCAAGGGAGAAGTAGTATGAAAGATAATCATTCATGTTATATATATAACTGGAAAGGGATTGGAAAAGATATGTAGTAAAATTGAATCATAACATGGGTTGCCTTAATATCACACTGGTATTGACAAGATATTAAAAGAGCCCAGAGGAAGAGTTGCAGAGTAGGACAGATCCTCTAAGAAGGATTTATGAAAGAGCATAGACACAAATCAGACAGAAAGAAATAACATGGCTGAGTTGTGATCTGCCCCAAAGGTTCGAGTATCCCCATTGGTGAGATCAGGGATTTATGCAAATCTTGAAGTTAGCACAAGAACTTTCTACTTTTGAGTTTCTGAATCCTTGGGTCTTGCTAAAGCACTTGTGAGCGAATGGTGTACATTATCTGTGCTTGTGACCTATCATTTTTCTAGAATATATGTTCTTTAAAAACGAGGTCTAAATCTTATCTAAGATATACATCTCACCTAGCACCCTAATACTGAGTCCTGCACATAACTGGGACTTCATAAACATTGAATGAATGAATGAATGAATGAATGCTGTCTTCCTGATCTAATACTTCTTCATTTTCCTTACAGTAGGAATGAAAGCTCTTAAGCCCCAACCAATCTATTTGTGGGTCACACACAAAAGCCCTCTTCTGAAATATAAAACAAACTGGTTCATGAATTCTGATTTTGAAAAATAAAAGCCTGATTATTTATCCTTTGTCAAGATACCTTCAAGCCATAGTATGACCACCTTAGCTTCACATATCTAGGTCACAATCAGTGTGTCTCCATATGTCTGGCTGAATTGTCAATCTGTCTAATTTTTTTCCAGAGAATTATTTGTGGTTAAGCATTAGTAAAAACTGATTCTTCTAGGTTGAGATAGTTCTCTGGTGAATTATAACAATCCCTTTGTACCTCTGCTTTTAGAGCACAACACACAGCATGACCCCAAATTTCAGTAGGGTAAAAGGAACTGGGATGTGAATTGGACTCCTAATTGTGACTGTGGGGCTTCCCTGAAGCACTTGCTGGCCTAGCTGAAACCCAAATTCCAGGATCCACCCACCCTTCTTCCATACACTCCTTTCCTTTGGGGAAGGGTTAGGTATGTTGTTTAATCAATTGAGTTTATTAGCCTTAGGTTGTTAGAAAGCAGGTGTTGGTCATGAGAACAGCCATTAAAGGGCCACATACTCAGGATGATTTATAATCCAAGATCTAAAGCAAAAATTAAATTCTTATGTGTCAAATCCCTGACTCCCCATTATACCCCCCACACACATACACACAATCTATGCTGACCATAATTAAATCTACTTTAGAATCTTTCATTGCATAGGCTCACCTGCCATAAGAGTAGTCTTTCACTGATATATACCTAAACATACACACACATCTATTTTGCAGTGGCCACTTCTACTAAATCCACACAAAGGGCCATATTCTGCTTTCCTAGCTCACATTTTATAATGCTCAGTCTGAAATGACCTTTAAAAAGCCAGATAATATTTTATTTACCTTTTTTCTCCCATTTACTGTTAAATGTTAATGAAGGTAAGAGATTCAAATTCTTGCTAATAAAACATTTTAATTGACTCAAGTGTAACCATAACTGTAAATTGGCTACTTTGTATGGACGACCTTAAAGCTCCCAAGTAGGACTCTGGGACTTCCCCCCCCCCCCCAACACTCCTCTCAGTGCATTCTCCTAAGTTGGTAAGCACGTTTTCTTTGTTCTTCCATGATTCAAAAGTTAGATGCTTTTTGTATCTGACTACTAAGATAGTTTGAAATCCCTTGTCTCCAGAGAACTAACAGCATAATTGAAGGAGAAATGGAGGAGGAGGAGGAAGAGGAAATGGGAAAGAACAGTTCTCATCAACCAGTGACACCATCCTCGGGCCACATCTATTTCTATAACATCTGTCTTTTTCTCTCTAATTACATAGTCACCATTTTAGTCCATCACTCTCATACAGTTTTTTGCAAAAGTCTCCAAATGGAACCTTTTGCTTCTGCTTTCTCACTTGTCTAATCTATCCTTCATTCAGATGACAAAGTGAGATTCCTAAGAAACAAATATAATCACGCAATTCCCAACTTCAGAAGCTATAGTGGCTCCCTATTGCCTCTAAGATAAAATACAAACTTCTCTGACATCATCATCATCATCAATGAAATAATAATCACTGGCATTAATATAGTATTTTAAAGTTTGTAAAGGGCTTTACACATATTATCTCATGGCCCTGTAAGGTAGGTGCTATTGTTATCATTTTGCAGGTGAGGAAACTGAGGCGAAGAGGTTAAGCTAGTAAATTAATGAGGCAGGATTTGAACTCAGATCATCTTGTCTAGCCTCCTAGATTACCTAGCCTGCTATTCTATCCACTATGACATCTTGCTTGTATTTATGGCCCTATACAATTTGACTTGATTTTTTTCTTTCCAAACAAATTGAATATTATCTCCCTTCAGAAACTCTAGCTTTCAACCAAAGTGCCCTTTGGGTCTCCTTGGACATGACATTTGTCTCCTTGGACGTGACATTTGTCTCCCACCTTTATCCTCTTGTGCAGTCTCAGTGCTTGGATTCCTCTCAATTCTGACCCCTGCCTTTTAGAATCCCTAAATTCAAAGCACAGTTTGGGCATCATTTCCTACAGGATACTTATTCTGACCTCCCACACCCCACTAGTTTTAAGTTGTAACTACTCCTCCCCAAATAACTTTGTGTCTACACTATATTTTTATATGTATTTTTATGAATGCCCTCTTCCCCAAACATACACCTATCCCCATAGTATGTAAGCTTCAAGAGAGCAGGAACAGTTTTATTTTTGTTTTTGCTAGTATCACCAGCATCTAGCTAACATAGCTTTTGGCACAGAGTAGGTGATCAAGACATACATAATGAAATGAATTGACTTGAATGCATCTCTAATTTCAAAACAAGAAATATTTGATTTTTTTTATATAAGGGGAGAAGAAAGCAAGACAGTGGCTGGGTAAAGGTATAGGTTGAAATCTCTGTTTTCTCATAATGAAAATTATGAGATTGGGTGAGCACAGGGGTTTTTAACCATTTTTGTATGTCATGGACCCATTGGGCAGTCTGATGAAATCTATAAATTCCTCTTAAAAATAACGCTTATTGTCTATGTTCATAACTGAAGAAAGTTTTCACTTAGATGATTGTAAAAATAAAGCTGTAATTTTTTCCCTATCTAAATTGATGGGTCTGCTGATATCTAGATACCTTTGGTGATCTCCATTGACTCTAGTTTAGGAACTACTAGGTTAGATGATTTTTAAGGTCTCTTAAAGTTCTAAATCTTTCAGGTTCCATATTAGATGCTATTTCTCTCCACCAGATCCCCTCTGCACTTCTATATTCTCTCCTTCCTCAGTTTATAATATGTTTATTTCATTGAGTATATTTTGCATTCTCACAATAGAATAAAATCCCACCAGGAAAAAAAAAACTCTTCAGGAGTGGACACTTATTTATGTCTTTGTATCTTCAGTGTCTAACATATAATACATGCTGAATAAATATTTGTTGAATTGGTTAAGAATTTAAAGAATGAAAAACAGGGAAATTGTTTCAGAGTAAGAAACAGGCTAGAGTGTATGGAGAGAAATGATGCAAGATAAGTTAGGCATCAGACTGGAAAAGGCTTTGAATACCAGACAAAGAAGTTATACTTTTTTCAGTAGAAAAGAGGGAGCCATTGATGATTTTTTAAGCAGAGCATCACAGAATCACAAAACCAAAGAGTTGTAAGGAGTCTTAGAGATAATTTCATCCAATTCATACCAGAACAATAATCTTCTTTAGAATGTACCCAATGACCAATCATTCAATGATTGATTGATAAAGGGAAACCCATTATCTTACTTAAAGAAAGCTTTATCTTTTTTTTCTTAAAAAAGGTCTTCTCTAAACTAAATATTTCTAGTTCCTTCAACCAATCTCCATGTAGCATGATCTCACATGCCCTCCTTGGAACACTCCATCAGTGTTGTTCCTAAAATGTGATTCCCAGAACAATATTCTGGATGTGTCTTCCCAGAGCAGAGTTCTATTAAGTTTTTGATTTTGTTAATTTGGCCTGTGGCTACTATGTTAACTTCATACTGTTCAGCACTGTTAACTTCATACTGAACATTCACTGCAATCCAGTAAAACTCCCAGGGCTTGGTTGGGTTTTTGTTTGTTTGTTTGTTTTTGTTTTTGTTTTTTTCAAATAAAATGTCACTTAAATATGTCTTCCTTCACCTACTCCTTGGAAGTTGAATTTTTGAACATATGTGATTTGCCATTCTAAAATGTGATCTCTCTCTCTCTCTCTCTCTCTCTCTCTCTCTCTCTCTCTCTCTCTCTCTCTCTCTCTCACACACACACACACACACACACACACACACACACACACACACACACACACACACACACACACTTCTTTCCCAATACCTCCAATTCTATACTTTTTAGATATCTTTATGATGAAGCACCCTAACCAGATCAATAGATAAGAAGGATTGACTGGTGGTTGACTAAAGAATGGCATGGAGAAATGGAGGGGAGGGGATATGGGAAGTGAGATCATATTGAAATGATCATTGCAGAAATGACCAACAAGATGAATACAGAGAGGCCTGGAGAGACTTACATGAACTGATGCTAAGTGAAATGAGCAGGACCAGGAGATCATTGTATACTTCAACAATAATACTATATGAGGATCTATTCTGATGGAAGTGGATGGATATCTTTGACAATGAGAAGATCTAATTCAGTTCCAATTGATCAATGATGGACAGAATCAGCTACACCCAGAGAAGGAACAATGAGAAATGAATGTGGAGTACTTGCATTTTTGTTTTTCTTCCCAGGTTATTTTTACTTTCTGAATCCAATTCTTCTTGTGCAACAAAAGAACTGTATGGATCCGCACACACATATTGTATCTAGGATATACTATAACATGTTTAATATGTATAAGACTACCTGCCATCTAGGGGAAGGGGTGGAGAAAGGGAAGGGAAAAGTTAGAAAAGAAGTGAGTGCAAAGAACAATATTGTAAAAATTACCCATGCATATGTTCTGTCAATAAAAAGCTATAATTTTTAAAAAAGCAGAAATGATTATTGCATTTAGAGGCTATCAAAATGGGTATGTGTATAAATGAGGGTCTATGTTAATTTGCTGACAATAGAAATGAAAGCAAGGGAACAGATGTGAGAAACTTTGTAGAACTGGGTAGAAGTGACAGGGTTTGGCAATAAATAGAATTTTGAGAGCTAAGGGATTAGGAAGAGTCAAAAGTAACAAAAATATTTTGGAGATGAACAGTATTGTCATTGATAGAAACTGTGAAAAACAAATGCAAGTTTAGGAATGAGATGAGCTCTGTTGGAACATATTGAATGCCAATGATATCCAAATGGACATGTCTTATGGCATTTGGATATATGGATTTAGCCATTTTAAGAGCTCAAAACTGGAGATTCTGTTCTATTCAACAAATAATGATTAACTGCCTGTTGTTATTCATTTTTTTTCAGTTATATCTGACTCTTCCTGACCCCATGAGGAAACTGAGGCAAATGGTTAAGTGATTTCCCCAGGTCACACAGCTAGAAAGTATCTGAAGCCAGATTTAAAGGCAGGAAGATCAATCTTCTTAACTCTATGCTCTATATAAAAACCACCCTTCCCACCACTCCGAAGTTCATAGAAGATGCTTAATAAATATTGATTGATTGATTGATTGATTGACAGGATTACAAGGAAATGGCAGGGTTAGATTCAAACAAGGCATCTAACAAAATTTCTCAGGATATTCTTGTGAATAAAATGGAAGAAAGGCGTGGGAAGTGTAGATAGTAGTAAAATTCAGTGAATTTTAATTTGCTGAATGACCAATAGTGTCTAACAGTTTCTGATACACAATGGGTTCTTTTTTCAAGCTATTATTTCCTTTTTGTTTTCAGTAAACTCTCATTTACTTTTTCTGTCTCTTTTCCTTTCTCCTCCATTGGAAACTCTTAATGAAGGCTTGTTAATTTTGCCTTAGTTTCTTCATCTGTAAAATGAACTGAGAAGGAAATGGTAAACAACTCCAGGATCTTTGCCAAGAAAACCTCAAATGGTCTCACAGAGTTAGACACAGTTGAAGAAACTGAAAAATAACATGTTCTATTGTATTTTTATTTATTTTGTTAAATTCTTCTCAATCACATTTAAATCTGCTTTGGGACATACTTTGGAATACTGTGGGTCTCATTCAGACTATGGGCCATGTATTTGACACTTTTATCCATGGCAAAGAGTTGATGAATTTAAGGAGTGAAATAAGACACATACATATATGTGTCTCTGTGTATATGTATATATACATATATTTTTATATATGTCAATTTAAGAAAATTGTTTTGCTTTGCTATGCATATTTGTTGCAATAAATTTATTTCCTATTTTCTTTTTCAATGAAGAGAGAGAATAGAAATTTCTGTTCATTTAAGAAAAATAGAGAGGTGAGTAGTGCTGCAGATATAAAATGTTTTATGCACTTTTAATGAGATCACTGTATTATTAGTTTTGCTTAACTTTTTAACTTTGTCACAAAAGACCTATCACACAGTGGAAGTAATCTATAGCTGTTTAAAATGTAAAGACAAAACACACCAATAAAACTTTTTTTTTTAAATGTTTGAAACATATGTAGAGACTGATTTTAACTTACTGTGAGAAAGAACTTTTTCTAACACTTAGGACTATTCAAAAAGAAAATATGTTGGCTATAGAGACTAAACATGACTACAATTCTCCAAGTGGAGGCTTGATGACTGTAATCCAAAATGTTTGGAAGGAGATTCCTCTTCAAATACAAATTGAAGTAAATGACCTCCAAAAGCTTTTTCAGTTATAAAATCGGCAAGGTGACAATTGATTAAGATTGCCAAAAGAGAAAATGTGGACATCTAATAAAAGGTGACAAAATGTTGGAAGACTCTTCTTGAAAGCAGACTAATACTACTAAAAAGAGGACAAGGAACCAAAAAACAAGAAATTGAAGAAGGGGTATATTAAAAAGGATGCTACAAATGTGGTAATTCTGAAGAAAAGGGAAGAGAGAGAAACTCCATTAGGAGAATAATATGCAAAAAATAAATGAAGAAAGGCTGTTTTTTTATAGTTTGTTGACTGTTAGGTAATCTTTTAGGAGATAGGTTAGGACATTTAAGTCAACTAAATGTGTAAAAATAAATGTCAGCTTTTTTGTGGTGGCAAAATATTGGAAATTGAGGGGATATCCATCAATTGGGGAATGGTTCAATAAGAATACTATTTTGCAATAAGAAATGATGAACAGGCAGATTTCTGAAAAACCAAGAAAGATTTATATGAACTGATGCAGAGTGAAACAAGCAGAACCAAGACAACATTGTACAAAGTATCAGCAACATTGTAGGATGAGAAAGCTATGAATGACTCAGCTCTTCTCAGCAATATAATGATCCAAGGCAAGTACAAAGGATTCATGAAGGAAAATGCTATCCACATCCAGATAAAGAATTGATGAATTCTGAATGAAGGTTTAAGCATATTTTTTCACTTATTTTATTCTTCTTGTATTTTCCCCCTTTTGTTCTGTTTCTTCTTTCACAACTATGACTAATGTGGAAATATGTTTTATATGATAGTACATCTATAAATCATATCAAACTGCCTACCATCTTCAGAAGAGGGGAGAAAAGGGATAGAGGGAGAAAAATCTGGAATTCAAAATCATATAAAATGAGCACTAAATTTTTTTTTGACAACGTAACTGGGAAAAAAATAAAATTCTATTTTAAAAAGAATATATGTCAGTTGAATGTCAGAGGTCCAAACCAGATTGCAAATTGTTAAAGAGAGCATAACTGATGAATTGTAGATAACTTTTGAAATGAAATTTAACAGGAGAGATCCAGGAAGTTTGGAAATGAAAAAGAAGAGAGATAAGAATAGATGTGTCAAAGAATGGCTTTCTCACTTATTTGAGAGATGACTGTGGTGAGTTTAGGAAAGAGACTTAAGAAACATTATGTAAATAAGTTGAAGAGATTTTAGACTTGAGTCCAGAATTTAAGGAAAGAAAGAAATGTTTATAAATATCCATTCATTTAGAGAAGTTATGGATATTTTGGATTAATTCTGAATTATCCAATCCCCAAACTTCCTATGCATTTTGGGCAAGTAAACATCTGCAACCCCTGCAGTTCATTCTAACAAGTGGTAGTCCCTCTTCCTTGGGTTTTTAACACTGAGCATTCATTGGAATTCACTTCAAGGATGAGAATGAAACACAGTCAGGGACCAGATCTGAGCTATTAATCCAAAGAGATCCATGGCAGCTACTGAACTATTTGATAATGCTTCCATTCACATTTCTATGCCTTTCTTTGAAAAGTCTGAAAGAGTCTAGCTAGATTTGGGTGCAGAAACCTAGCATAATGACAGAGTGTAACTTGCAGGTGGTCCCTAACCCCGTATTTGTGACTTGTTTGGATATACCTTTGCTTCATCACTGGACAAAGCTTTTGTGCAAAGGAAGGGAAGAAGGGGAGCTTCCTTTTTGGGAAAGGACCATGTCCTAAGAAACTTATTTACCTTTGCTTCTCCCTATGACTACTTGTATCTTCCTCTGACAATAAAATTCTTAAAAAAAATAATTCTGTCACAGAAGGCCAAAAAAAAAAAAAAGGCAGGAAAATTTCCCTTTTTAAAATTTTATTTCCAGTGCCTTCAAGGATTCCTTGTTTAGTTTACACTACGGAAAACATTCTTGAGCCGTTAGAGCCCTATTGATTTTAAAGGGACCAGATTTTAAAAGTCAAACAGCCTGACCCTGTCCTCAGAAACTTTTGTGCAAAGTTTCCTCGCAAAGCTGATATTCAGCTCCACAGATGGAAACGAGTAAATAAATAGTGGTACAAAATTTCACTGGCTATCCCCCGGACCAGTACATAGCCACAGTGCCCTGAAGGGCCATATATTGTCAGGAGCAACCCTGAGAATGCCGAATTGGCCAGTAGCTTGTTAGGAAAACATTTTACGAGCTTGGTAAGTTTGCTCTTTGGGAAATGCCATTAGGGAGCAATCTATTTAATTAACTTCTACTAGGCCCTTAGAAGCTGCAGATCTTCTTAATCAGAGTTTTGTCTCCAAGTCCTGAAAACAAAGATGTCCTGGCTAGTGAATTTCCTCCTGTACATCTCCTGAATCTGTAAATACCAGTTTATGAAAAGTTGCATTTCTCAACATTACTGAAGGATCTTGCTGCTGACTTTCAAATGGGTCCTTAGAAATATTTTGCATTTGAATATCAAATCGACTGAGTGGGGGAAGAGGGGGAAGAAATCGGTAAATAAACACAAAAACTCTTAAGAGTTTCTGGTCTGGTTTTAAGAATGCCCCCACAAAACAGGTTTTCATGGTTGTATAGGATGATGGGATGCCATTCAAGTTTTCTTCCCTTTCTTTAGACTTTCTGAAGAAGCTGTTGAAAGTGGCTTTGGGGGCTGTTCCGAAAATAGATTTCAGAGATGAGGAAAATGAGAGTCCGCATATACAATCTTAGACAAATGATCAGCCCAGATATTGAAGCCGAAATTGTAAGATGACTGCTGTGCTAGCAGTGAATGAATATTCAGTACTCCCCTGCTGGGTTGCCTTCTCCTATTTGAACCAACTACTGTTTGGCCTGTAATTCACTTGTTACCAAATTCATCTCTCTCTCTCCCCCACACAGTAGATCGACTGCACAAAAGCAAATTTTGAAGGGCAAATATCTTTCTGCTCTGGACTCCTGGACCCGTCACAATCTTCATAACAAACTGAATTAAGTTTAAAATATCAGAGGGTGTTGTTTTCTCTTGGGTGTTGAGCCGCCCTGCTGTACATCAGGCATTTTTCTGTTGACACTACATATTGCTTAGCAACGGGACTGAAAGGCCTTATATGCATTGATTGCACACAATTGTCTTTAAGGGGTGGAAGTGTTAACTGAATAAACCCCCACGGGTGACCAGACGGTCATTCCTCTCCTGTTGATAATCTGTTTACATCAAAATATTGTTTACTCAGTTCTCTGATCTCCTGAAATTTACATCACAGGCTGAAGGAATACAGTTAACTCCCAACAGTGGGATAGAGCCAGGATTTACTTTCTCCAAGGTAGAGAGAGAAAGAGCAGTTTTGTTCTGAGTTCTCCCTGATAAAGCATTAAAATGCATTTGACAGCTAACTGCTGATGATAATGCCATCTTTCTTCTGGGGTCTTCCTGGCATACAGAAGTTACAAGCCTGCAGTTGCCCCATAAAAAGAGAATATTTCCTTCAGTCTTTGAATTGGGGTTTGAATGTCTTTGTAAAAAATTACCTGCAGAAAATGGGAAGTGGTTTGTGAAGGTAAAAAACAAACAAACAAAAAAACAAAAAAAACAAAAAAACAAAACCTGATTTTTAAAATGGAGTCAGAGTAAAGGAAGGGAAACAAAATCTAGGGGGAAGGTGCTTTCAGAAGGATGAAATTATTTTTAAAGGCATAAATTCTTCCTGGGGCGAGGGTGGGGGTGGGAATGGATAGAACAATTCTCTGCTCCTATTATAATCAATAATTGTTGTAGAAGAAAATAACTTCCTAAAGAAAATAGGCGGATTTTTTTCCCATCTTAAATTTTTTATCATTTGCAAGTGCTTTATCACCTTGGCTCACGTTATAATAGTTTTGCAAGCTCTCTTTTTACATGTCATATGATCCTCATAATAAGCATTTAAATAAGTGCTATTTTATTCCCATTTTACTGGTGAAGAAATAGAGGCTGAGAGGTTAATTAATTTACCAAAGTCATATCTAAATGTCTGAGATGGGTTTTAACCCAGCTCTTTCTACCTCTAGGTCCAACACTAGCTATCTATGGGTTCCAGAGCTCCCTTTTTATTTAAGGGATCTTTCACAGAGCACAGCCTTTATAAGAGATTTAATCAAATTTTATTTAAAAGGTTGTTTTGTTTCCCATACCACCCTTCCACCAATTTAAGTAAAGAATTCAGGAGACTTGAATGCACTTTCCTGTGCCTTGGATGCTGGATTAGGAAACCTTACACTGGAAAAATTCAGCAATCTAGCTAATAGGCTGCAATCATCCTCTTGGTTTTGTCTTCCAAATCATCAGAGGCATGCTCTTAATTGATCATAAGAATTGCTTTGCCTGAGTAGAATTCTCTCCGTTTGTCACCTGCAAAGGGAGAACCACCAAACTTTCACTTTGTGGCTATGTATAAACCTTTTATTTGACACAAAAGATATTTTGAAAATGAGCTCTAGAGCGCTAGAACTTTGGGAAAACCAATTGGTATGTGAAGGTGGGCATAAGATATTGGGACGAAAATGACTGTTGAATTTTAAATTCACAGCAACCAATCAATCTAGGTTTTTTGTTTGTTTTTTTTTCTCTGTCAAATCTGAAACCAACTCTTCAAAAAGGTTTTCCTTTAACTAACATTTAAAGCAAAGTCTTCTCTCTACTTTAAGAAGATATGAGAAAGAACATATATAAGTATGTATGAATATACACATATGTATGAATATACATGTACGTATATGCCATCTTTACATTAGAGACAAGGACAAGATTAACCAAAAGGTTGTGTGGAAACTATCTTCAACCATGTAATTATTTTATTTTCTTTTAAAATCCCTAAAACAAAACTGATCAATGAGGTTTAAAGTGAAATCCCCTATAATTCCCAATTCTTCTTCAAAACTGAAACCATGTGGCTGATCTCTTTGGCCTAGTTCACCAGCGAAGTGAGCAGCTGTTTCTATAAACATTTCACTGCTACAAGTTGGATTTTTCACAGCATTAACTTTAACTACATGGGTGTTTGTAATGGAATAAAACTTCAAATTGATGTTTTGCCATCTTGCTAGTTAAAGAAGGGGGAATAAAACAGAGATAGACGTGTGACTCATTTCATGATAAAATTGTTATTTCTTGGTTAAAGCCTTAGTTGGCCACAACTGCATATTCATTGAGACACTTTGCCAAAAACAAACAAAAACAAAAAACAAAAAAAGACCTACTTATAGATCTTTAAATATATATATATATATATATATATATATATATATATATATATATATATATATACATACAAACATGAAAAAGTCTAAATACTATTTTTTTAAAAAGGAAAAAATTTTCAGCAGCATGTGCATTTATAGTTTTACTTAGAGCAGTGAGGGATTAAATTACCTCTCCAGGATGATACTAATATATATATATATATATATATGTATATATATATATATGTGTATATATATATATATATATGTAAAATAGAGCTTAAACCCAGATCTTCCTCACTCCAAAGACAGTTCTTTATTCATTATGCAATACTACCTTTTATATGTACATTCATGTGAACAAATATTTCATACATATAAAAAATATATGCATTGATTTATAGATGAAGAAAACTTAAAGCTATATATGTGTATATATATATATATATTACCATAGAAATTGAATATATGTACACACACACACATTTATAAGTCCTGAAGACTTCCTCAGAACAAGAATAACTCCTTGTGAGTTATATAAAACAAATGCTGGTTGGTTTTTTTTGTTTTGTTTTGTTTTCATTTTATAGATGAGAACACTGAGACCCAAGTAGTTGAAGTGACTTGTCCAGGATCACTTATGCAGCTTGTCCCAGAGTATTGTCTCTTTCCAGCATGGAGGCCAGCTCCTTCTCCTTGTCTCTCTCACTATAATGCCTCTTGTAAACTGACTTTTAAAATGTCAAGTTTAAGCTAATTTCACAGAAAATAATGGACTTTGAGCCAAATATCTACATTGAGCTAATTGTCTTAAAATGACTTTGACTAGAAAAATCCAGAAAGCAACTTAAAAAATAAAGTTTCTTGTCCCTTTCAAGACTATGAGCACTTTGCATGGAAATGCAGTTTTAGCCTGCAGCTCCAAGGCTTCTTTTCATAAAAGGAGGATTATTTCATTGCATTTTTGCATGACTCTGGAGGTGTTACACTGTCAGTCACACTGTATTCCATCTGGGGAGAAAGTGGTTGTTTGTAAAAAAGAAGTAGCAGCTTTGAGTCCCAGCAAAGCTTCAGATTCGAGTCAGCTGATGATCTCTATGAGGGCATCATGAATATTGCTTGAATTGTAGCAACATTCCCTTTCAGAGCGCCCTTTTCTCCACATTTAACATTTTCTTTTGCCTCTGTATTTTCTCTAATTTGACCAAATTTTTTGGCCCTCTAGGTCTAATGATGTTGACATATTAGAAGAGTAGAGAGAAGACAGGCAGCTTGGGCCCCTCCTTATAGCTAAATGTTATCTGCTTAGACTAATATTGCAATTGCCACCCACTGACATAATTTGTTTCACAGCCACAGCCCGGCAGCATGAATCAAATGTTGACATTCTAATTTCATGCACACATGGGCGTTCGGCTGGGCAGGCCTACAACTTCTGAACCATTCACTCTGTACCTGTGTAAATCAGAGAGACAAGGCGTTTTCTTAACAATCTAGAAAAGAAAGTTGGTCTCTTCTGAGAAAACTTCTAGCAATTTAGAGGCCAGGCTCTATTTTTTGTTTTGTTTTGTTTTTGTTTTTTGCTCCATCTGCAAGATTGTGATACAAAGAACTTGGATATGTTGTATTCTGGCTGCAAGGCTGACACCCTGGGAGAATCCATCAATATGTTTGGAGTTCAGGAAGGTTGGGGAGGATTAGGAGAAGGCTGAGTCTTTCCAGGTTTATTTAGCCTAGGATTTTTTCTATTGGTTACTAAATAGTTTGTAATGCTCTCTTTCAAAATTATGCAAAATCAATTGAATATTCAAATCGGTTGCTAGCAGAATGCTGGATTGATTTCTGGAAGTAAATAGTTCTCCATTTTGAAATTTAAGGTCCACGTGGGCAATCAATTGATCAAAGGATCCACAAGCATTTATTAAACACTTTCTCCAGGCCAGGCATTGCTGGTACAAAGATAAAAGCTAGACTGACTATGCTTGAGATTAAGTTATATTCTACTAGAGGAATACAATGTGTTTACAGATAAATAAATATGGGAATTTATAAAATAAATTAGATAGCTGTGGGAGAGGATAGGGAACTGGGAAAGGAGATAGCATTGATTTGAGTCTTGGAGGAAGTGAGGGAAGTCAAGAGGAATAAAAGAGAACCATTTAATTCACCGATTCTTAACATTGTGACATGCAAACCTTTGGTAGACTTGTTAAGCTTTTGGGCCTCTTATCAGAATTATTTTTCAAATTCATAAAATAAAATGCATTAGATTATAAAGGAAACTATATTGAAAGTTATCAAATTTTTTTTTTAAAGTTCCTGAATCTTAGGCTAAAATCTCAGTTGATTAAGAAGCGGCTGTATAAATTATTTCTAATGTGCTAAAAATAAAGACTTTTATATAAAAAAAATCTAAATATCATATAATTTAGAATCATTCAACTTTAAAGCTGGGAAAATGTTAATAAATCAGCAAGTATATCCTGTCTGAGTCAGATGCTGGAGATCCATAGGAAAAAAAGGAAATGCCAGACTCATAGTAGTCCTATCATGGACCAAAGTTTTTCTCAAAAATTGCCCAGCCTCCAATACCTTCTAAACTTAAGGCCCTTAGGATCAATCCAAAGAATATTTGGAGGAACTCCCACAACATCAATGCATTTGAACATAGCTATTGGTGAACTGTACATTGTTTTACTATGAATGGTCTAAATTTTGTATAGGAAGATAGTGTTGTGACCCATCATTCAAATTTGAGTTGACTAATAATGACTGAACTATACACATTCTCCTTGTGATAAAAGACATATTGGCAAACTTTCATGAGTTACCAGCAGGCTCTAAACTATGGCCATGTAGCAGTCAGTCAATAAATTATTGGCTATTGAAAAGTCTTAATTTGTGAAAATGCTTAGGAAATATTTGCAAATCCCTTCATGGCTACACACACACACACACACACACACACACACACACACACACACACACACACAACTCTAAATGTAGAAAAAATGGTTATTTTAGAATTCTGCTGTTTCAGATATAGGTAATACAGTAGATAAAGCCCTGAGTCTCAGGAAGATCTTAATTTAAAACCTGACTTAACATTTGCTAGCTATGTGATCTTAGACAAATTATTTAACTCCTAATTTCCTTGATTTCCTCAACAGTAAAAAATGAATATAATGATAATACTCACTTCACAAAATTGTTGTGAGAGTCAAATAAAATTAAAGTTTTAAAAACATTTATTATAGTGCCTGGAACATATTAGCTGCTTAATAAATGTGTATTCCTATACCAAACAGTGGCCTTGATGACTGTAAAGGAGATGATAGTTCTCTGTTTTGAAGTTAAAGGAACAAATGATGATTGATTGATTGATTTTTAATCACTTATTTAGCATTTACTCTGCGCTAGGCAATGTGGATACAAAGATAAAAGCCAGACAGGGTCTATTCTTAATGAACTTACATTTTGGAATACAATATGTTCATAAAATTTACAAGGGAAATAAAATAGTTATGGGAGGTGGAATAAAAAATTAGGAGAAATGGGAAAATCCTTGAGATGGAGATAGCACTTGAGTTGAACCTTTGAGGAGGATAGGGTTGACAAAAGAAATTAAAAAGAACTATTGTTTTCCTAACTATTAGAGTTAACCTAAAAGTGGCATTGACTACTTAGAGAGATACTAGGTATCCTCTTGCTGGATATACTTAAGCAAAGCTAGATGACCACTAGCTGTGGATGCCTCAAGGAAATACCAGGGATTCTTCACTTTTTTTGTGTTAAGGATCCCATTGGCCATCTGTTAAAGTGGATGGTCTCTTCAGCATCATGTCTCTAATTAACTGAAGAAAAGTTTCAATTAAAAGTTAGTAAAAATAATGAGGCATTTTTCCATCCAAGTTCACAGACCATCTAGAATCTGTTCCCCAAACTCTTTGCAGGTCTGTGGTTCCAAGGTTAAGAATCCTTCAAAAATATGAGGAAACTTCTAACCATGAGATTCTGGGATTCTGCAGCTACACATATATGTTTTCAATAATCAGCAAACATTTATCAAATACACATTCTATGTCAGGTACTATGCTATTAGTGGGAATAAAAAGACAAAGCTAAACAACCCCTATCCCCAAGAAGTTTACAATTTATTGGAAGAGAATGCCAAGTGACAGATGAAGTATATTTACCTCTTTTAAAAAGTTAATTATTTCAGATGAGTTGCCTTACCTCCTTTATTAACTCTTACCAACCTCATTTTCTTTTATTCTCTTATCAAAGATCATTTCATCCTACCAATGGCTTCAAATATTTTTCTCTCACATTTAATAAAATTAGTTTTCACCCAAACATTCATCTATCCACTGAAAAAAGGTTTTTTGGCATTCCTCTGATAAGTATAAGAAAGATTATGAGAAGCTTAAAAAATATTGAATTTTATAGTGTCAGTCTCAGTTTAAATGTTGAAAATCTTACATTATTCTATTTGTCTATCAAATAGATGGAGAGAAGCAAGGACACTAGCACCCCACATTTAACTGTTTTGATGACTTCAGTTAATATTTCTGTTTCAGCTTTAGGCCTCTTGAAATATTAATACCTCACATTTACATAGTACTATCAGATTAATAAAGCATCATCCCTGGAAACAACCTTGTGGGGGGATTGTAGAAGTATGCTTAGCCTCATTTAAGAAAGTGAATTTTAGAGAAATTAAGTGACTTCCCCAAGATCATATAGTTAATAAGTGTCAATTGAGATTTAAACCTAGATTTTTCAAATCCAAATCCAGTATATCTTTTTATCATACTGCACTGAGGACAGTGTCCTAGTAGCCAAGGAAAGAGGATGAACCAAAGAGGAAAGAATGATCCAGGGTCAGACATTACAGAGAGGTCAAGGAGATTGAGGAGAGAAAAAAAAAAAAAAAGACCATTTGACTCTGATAAGGAGATCATTTGTGACCTTTGAGAGGCTGCTTAAGATCAGTGGTAGAGATTGATGCTACATTACAATCCGCTGAGTGGTTAGTAAGGAAATAGAGATAACAATTATTTAAACCCCATAATTCATCTAAAGGAAGGATTTAAGGCCTTATGTTAGTAAATTATTGGGAAGTGAGAGAGAATCCCTGATCAAGTTCCCTTAAAATTCCAGGGAAGGTCATTATGAACTTGGCTTTGAATTTCATAATAAAGCCATCTGCTAAGAAATGTGGCCACAATCAAGTTATAGTTGTCCAAACATGAGAAGAATAAGGTGTGGGGCAAGGAATTCAGCCATGTGACAAGAAATAATAAAAAGAGCACGTTTTTTCCCTCAATATTAAGACTCTGTAATCTCAAAGATAATTATAGCCATAACTCTTATTTATATAGCACTTTAAGGTTTCTTCACAAGAACCTGTGAAATAGATAGTGTAATCAAGATTGTCCCAGTTTTACAAAAGAGGAAACTGAGACTCAGAAAAGTCAAGTGGTCTGTTAATTGTCTGAAGCTCTGTGTGTGTGTGTGTGTGTGTGTGTGTGTGTGTGTGTGTGTGTCTAAGTCACCAATAAATTCTAAAAGGATCTGGAAGAAAGCGGGATGCTACTTTTGAAATACTATTATTGAGAATATCCAAATTCTTGGCACAAAAATAAAAATAAAGGATGCTATTATTTGGTCCATGACTTGTATACTATTCACATTGAAGTCAATGACTCTCAGATCCTGTTCCTTCTTCCTCCCTTATCCTCTGCCTTATCTTTTAGAGGCATTGTAATAGCTGTTGTAAACTTGTCATCTTGGTTTTATTCAGTCTGGGCTCTGCTAAATTCACTCACCTTCAAATGATGTATTGGCAGGTACTATTTGGAGGACTTATCATCAAAGCAACTGTTGCATAAAAGACCATAAAAGAATAACAACTGATGGCTGGCCATGGATTAGGTTGGAATCTGTAAGCAGATGATCTTACTACAGGGATCTTTTTTACATGTACAAGCATTTTATTTTCAAAAATTTGTTTATTTAATAGTTTCCCCCAGTTGCGCTTGAAATATTTTTAAAATTTTTTTGAGTTTTAGGTTCTCTAGCTTATCCCCATCCCAGCCCCCATTAAAAAACCACATGTGAAGTTATGCAAAACATTTTCCAAAAAAGTTATGTTGTGAAAGAAAACATAGATCTCCCACCAGTTTCAGAGAGAAAAAGACAGACAGAAAGACAGAGACAGAGAGAAAAAGAGAGAGAGAGAGAGAGAGAGAGAGAGAGAGAGAGAGAGAGAGAGAGAGAGAGAGAGACACAAAGAGAGACAGAGACAGAGAAAGAGAGATATAAAGAGATGAGAGAGAGAGACAGAGACAGAGAGAGAGAGAGACAGAGAGACAGAGAGAGACAGAGAGAGAGAGAGACAGAGACAGAGAGAGAGAGAGAGAGAGACAGAGACAGAGAGAGAGAGAGAGAGAGAGATAGAGAGAGAGAGAGAGAGAGAGAGAGAGAGAGACAGAGACAGAGAGAGAGAGAGAGAGAGAGATAGAGAGAGAGAGAGAGAGAGAGAGAGAGAATGAGAATATGCATCAATCGGGATTCAAACACAATCAGTTCCTTTTCTGGATATGATAGGATTTTTCATCATAAGTTCTTCAGGGTCGTCATGGATCATTTGCCACTGGGCTCTTAATGAACTTCCAAATAGGTGACTGACTACCAGCATGAAGTGTGGCAGAAAGAACACTAGGCTTAGAGGTCAGAGATCTGGATTCAAGATACATAATTGCTATTTGGCCATTGGGGAAGTAGTTTTACCTCACTGAAACTCAGTTTCCCTCTCTCAAATGAAGCTGATAAAATTTACCAACCTGTCTTGCAAAGTGTCTATGAATAAAACTTTTACAAATCTGAAACTTAGAATAAATGTAAGTTATTGTAGCTATTATTTCGGCATGGAGATACTTGAGTTGATTTCTTCATCCTTATCAAGTTGAATGAAGATCCACCTGGGCTGACAAGACAACTAGGATCAAATTCGTCGTCCAGTTAAGAGTAATCATCTCATCTCAGCCATTCCTTTTGGTTCTTTAAATCTTCTGTTTTCTCCCCTTAAGTATCTTATTTTTGTATTACTTTTTCATTTGCATATACTTTGATAGGTAGGCAAAATTTAGAACCAATTAAGCAAGCAAAAAAGAAATCAAAATTGAAAACGTTTTTTTTTTTTTTTTTTTTTTTTTTTTTTTTTTTTTTTTAAACAAAAAAGTTTAAAAGTGAAAAAGAGGCTAGGGCTCAATGCAAATACCATGAGGGATGAATGGGAAGACAAAGCACATCTCAGCAATGTTAGACCATTAACATAAATGAAGATTGAAAAGGATTCCCTTTGATTTAAGATCAGAATTGCTTGTGAGGAGCTAAAGTTTAAAGTTAAAAGTGTCACAAAGGATTTGGGAGTCAATTGTATCCTCCACCCTGCCTTCAGGTGGACATTATCATAGACTTAAAACTAGAAGAATCAGCTCAGAATCACCGAGGAAGTAGATAATATGGGTGGGAAATATATTGAAATGTTACTGACTACAAACTAAGGGATAGATACACCCCATTATTGGTGAGGATACTGTGCTGGCCAATCTTTTAAAAAATATTGATGAAATGAAGTTCAGTGATAAAGCAAACTCTGAAAGACAAGAATTGAAGCCAGATACAGGGGAAGAATGGAAGAGAAAAATATTTCCCAACAATAGATCTGCCAGAAAATTGTTCATTTTTCATTTTCAAAGAAGGCCAATGACATCACAAATGAGTGATAGCTTGACTTGTGGATGAATTAGATTTAAGTGAGGTTAAGTCAACAACTGCATTCTCTCTCCCAGATGTTATGTCTACCATCTGAGCATAAAGCCAGCTAAGTTTTGAAAGATTTATCATCAAAAACTTATTAATGGATTTATTCATTCACCCATCATCTTAGTGTACCACAACACAAAGAGAGATAGTCTAGGTTAGTGGAGCCAGGTCAGTGTCAGTTTACCAATCCTCTTTTTAACTGCTCTGTATAAGATATTGTGGCAGGTGCTAGGAGTACAAAGGAGAAAAATTAAGCCATTTTTGGCTTCAAAGAGCTTATGATCTACTTTGGGAAATCCTTGGTGTATTGAGAGGTGTATGTGCGTGCCTACCTAACATTTATATAGCATTTACTATGAAACAAGCACTGTTAAGTGCTTTACAATTATCTCATTCAGTGCTCACAACACCCTGTGAGATGGACTGTTTTTTTTTAATTAAAGCTTGTTTTATTTTCAAAGCATATACACAGATAATTTTCATCATTCACCTTTGCAAAACCTTGTGTTCCAAATTTTTTTCTCCTTTCTTTCTTTCCCAGTTCTCTTTCTTAGACATCAAGTAAACTAATATATGTTAAACATATTCTTCTATATTCATTATATTCTTCTATATGTATATATTTCCACCATTATCATGCTGCACAAGAAAAATCAGATCAAAAAGGAAAAAAATGAGAAAGAAAACAAAATGTAAGCAAACAATAATAAAAAAGGTGAAAATAATATATTGTGATCCACTCAGTCCCCACAGTCCTCTCTCTTGGTGCCGATGGCTCTCTACACAAGACCATTGGAACTGGACTAAATCACTTCACTGTTGAAAAGAGCCATGTCAGTCAGAATTGATCATGGTATAATCTTGCTGTTACTGTGTACAATGTTCTCTTGGTTCTACTCACTTCACTTAGCATCAGTTCATGTAAGCCTCTCTAGGCCTCTCTGAAATCATTCTACTGAAATCAGTACTGTCATTTTCCTTATTTTTCAGATAAAGAACCCTGATACAAACAGCTTAAGTGATTTATCCAGTCACATAATTAATAATGTCATATATTGTCATGTATGTCATAATATGTCAATTGTAATGTCATATAATATCACAATAATTATGTCATACTCTAGTGCTCTATCCACTTAGCTACCCAACCTAAATAAATATATAAATGTAGAATATATATATATATATTTAGATAAAAATATATTTTTCTCTCCATATCTATATATCTATCATCTTATAAAATACAGTTAACTGTTGAAATGGATAGAATGCCAGGCCTGGAATAAGGAAGAATTTTCCTAAGTTCAAACATAGCCTTAGACACTCACTAGCTGTGTGACTGAGCAAATCACTTAATTGTCATTATATCTGTGCGCCATCTGTAAAATGAGATGGAGAAAAAAATGACAAACCACTCCACCATCTTTGCAAAAAAACAAAACAAAACAAAACACAAATAGAGTAAGGAAGAATTAAACACAATTGAAAAACAACTCGGCAATGATATTATGAAAATCAGGGGATAAAGTGCAGTCAAGAATATTCTGATTTCAACACTTAGCTGACCTTGGACAACTCATTTTTTTAAGCTTTAGTTTCTTCATTTGTGAAACGGAGATAATAATGAGACCTATCTCTCAAGGTTATTACAGGATAAAATGAGATAATGTATGTAAATTGCTTTGCAAACCTTAACACTACATAAATGTAATTATTCTAAATATATGTTTCATATTTCATATCTTATTTCAGTTTACTCTCTATCTCCTAAAAACATCATTTTCATAGTCTGCCAAAGTCCCAACCAAGCCTAAGAGATCAAGTTTAATTTTTTCAACCTGAAATTCAACCCTCCTCTACACTCCCCACCCAAGTATTTGCTTCCTCTTTCAACAGAACCACCTTTATGAAATTTTATAGTCTTTTACTTTTCAAGCAGAAAACTCTACTTCAATTGGGCTAAAACACTTCTGTTCTTTTCCTACCTTGAGAGAAGCAAATCTTCTTACATTCCCCAATCATGCTCACCTTTCTGCCTTCACCTGTATAGTTTCCCCAATTAGGATGCCCTCTCTACTCACCTCTATCATTCCTAGGTTTCATTCAGGATTTAATTTGGAACTTCTCTCTTATATGACATATTCCCCAGACTCAAATACTTGCATTGATATTCCCCTAACTTAGAATGACCTCACTATGTGTAAACCTACCATACAATCCAAATCTGGTTTATCTATTCCCTTTAAAGGGGGAAGCTTATCTAGGAGGCAACATGGTATTTTGAAAAGATTACTAAATCTGGATTCCAGAGAGATAAGGCCTTTGATACCAGATATGAATCAGTTGTTATGTCACTTAAGTCACTCTCAACCTCAATTTCTTCATCTAAAAACTGAATTAATAATAACCATAATTTCAATCTCATGAGATCATTGTGAAGATCAAATAAAATTATGTAAAGTATTTGGTTGATCTTAAAACACTTTATCAGTGTTAACTATTATTATTATTATTATTATTATTATTATTATTATTATTATTATTATTATCTGGAAATAGCCTAGATTCCATAAGCACCACAGAGAAATCACACACAAAATAATCATAATGGTAACAATAATTATGGTCAATATTTACATATGACTTTAAGGTTTATAAAGCACTTTGTATGTATTACTTCATTTGATCATACATCTCCTTTTTTCTGTTTTTCTGCATATATAGAAATGTTCATGTTTCTTTGTTTCTCAAATTTAGGATAAGAAAAAATCATTCTCTAGTAGTTAACCTATCTTCTCCACTAGAAAAGCTTCTTGAGGCCAGGGGCAATGCCTTCTACCTTTTATGTATATAGAGTGTAACAATATTATGGCATATAATAACTGCCTAATAAATGATTGTATAATTTAGTTGAATTGGAAGAAAATGAGAAACTTCTCTAAATAGCATTCTGATACACAGGCTTCTAATAGCTTTTCCCCTTGTTGCTTATAACCATCTTAGAGAACTTATAATTACAAGTGAATTGATTAATGAATTTATTTCCTTTCCTTTGAGTGTCTGCCCATTTTGTTGTAGGGCTAGGCATAAGTACCTAGTCACTTGTATTATTTTTAATTATAGATCAAACAGGGCCATGAGAAGATAAATTGGAGTGTTTACTCTCTGGAGGACTGATGTGTATAATCTCCCTTCTTACAGGTTAGATTCTTTTTGAATATATCATGCCTTTTATCACATTTTTACCCATGATTTCTGGGTCCAGCATCAATGGGAGGACTTTATAAATAAGAAAAATAAAATGTTCCTTAAAATAAGGAAATGGCTATACTTTCATTTGATGGGAATCTAACTCAGGTCACTCAACTGGGAAATGATGACAATCAGCTAGACCCAGAGAGTGGAAGGAAAAAAGTAAAGTGATAACTTGAAGTAAATGACTATTTTTGTCCATTATCCTTTGGATAGAGGTATCCTTGCCCCCAAACATTTTCCCTTCACTCCTGATGGTATTGTTGACTTGGCAGAGAGTCTGAAAGGTTATACTTCCTAGCTAGAGTGCAAACTGCTTTAGAAAAGCCCTGGGAAACTTTTTAAAACATGAAAGAATGAGAGACAAAAAGAGCACATCAGGATGGACTGGATTTAGTGCCTTGAACTGGTAGTATGATATGCTTGTATTAAAAAGAAATCTAAATGAAGTAGGTAGTATAATTGTGACCCTCATGTTAAAGATTCTAACATGAAAGTCCAGAGTGCTTTAGGGAATTTCTCAAATCTCTTCCTCAAAGCTCCCATCTCCAAAACCTGGGAGAACCATTACTTTACACTGTTACCTGGTATAATGAGGCCAGTTCCCTCTACCAGCACATACTTCTTTAATTAACAAAGACAAACTTTAGTGAGAGCAGCTAGTTGGTACAGTTGGGCCTGGAGTCAGGAAGATTTTTTTTTAAATCAGGAATATTCCTGATTTCAAATCCAGCCTCAGACACTTACTAGCTGTGTGACCCTGGGCAAGTCACTTCACCCTGTTCCTCATCTGTAAAATGGGATGGAGAAGGAAATGGCAAACCTCTCCAGTATCTTTGCCAAGAAAGACCCAAATAAAGTCAGGAAGAGTCAGACATGACTGAAACGACTTGAATAACAACAAAACTTTATCAAAAGGCTGAAAGAAATGAAATAGAACTTACAGCAGAACTCTTGAAAAATAAAGTAAATTCCAAAGAATCATCTCCGTCCTAATTATTTATATAGCACCTTAATCCTTATGTCATTTCCAAGCAGAGCTATCAGCAGGCATGCTCTCTTAGAGTTTTGCAAATTCCAGCCTTCTCTACATTTGTGACTTGCTTGTAGTTTTGTACAGCTTCCATATATATATATATATATATATATATATATATATATATATATATATATATATATATATATATATATATATATATATATATATATATATATATATCATGGTATATAACACTCCCTGTTTTCATTGGTCCTCTTTGAGAATTCAGGAAACATCAATCTCTATATGGCCCATAGTAGGAGCTATTAAATACTTGTTGATTGAAGGGAAGTTCATTGTCCTCCTTTGTGGTCTATGTGTATAAGTACATGCTTTTGGATCATTATGTGCTTGATTTCTATGACAATAGCAAGTTTTGTTAAAGAAAAATAAGCTTATTATTTCTACTTTTGTGTTTTCATGTTATTTATTTATTTTGGTATCTAGGTCAAAAGACAGAAATGAATGGAAGACAGGTTTTTTAGGATGGAGAACTTGAGATAAGAGTATGAGAGAATTAATAGGAAATTTTACATTGGAGATGACAGTCTGCCATTGAATTCTGCTATGGGCAGTGGGCCATCAAAGTATACTTGGAATCCTTCATGAGTCCACAAATTCTTTTCTTTGGATATCTAAACAGAAAAACACAAACTACATGTTTTTCCTTGTCTTCCCAAAGAGAAGTTAGTTTGGGCACAATCCCATAAAAAAACATTTGGGTCTTTTCCAGGTAGCAGAAATAGCAGAGCTATAATCTTCTGGATCTGTTCTTTCAGCTAATCAAATTTGCAGTAAGTAGATTTGGTATAGGGATAAGTAGCTGTGATTTTATTGATATATAGAACTCCCTGGTAAGAAAACAGTCCTCACCAATGGGGCTTTAAAACTTCTCCACAATTTAGTGTTAGAGGGTTTTCTAAATTCTAGGCCTTAGAACAATGAGAAATTGAATGACTTAACTGGGGTCACACAGCTGGCATGTGTCGCAGGTGGGTCTTGAACGCAAGTCTTACTGGTTTCAAAGCTGGTTCTCTATCCACAATGGGAACTGACTCTCATAAGTCATTATGGAATGTCAATTGGGCCAACATCTTAAATCAACAAGGGCTAATAGGGTTCTAGTTGCAGAGATTTAATAGTGAATTCCTTCTTTTTATTTGTTAGAGAAGGAGAACAATATGATTTTAATCATTTAAGGAAGAAACATCATTCCAATGAGATAGTTTGTTTTTTTAAGCCATTATTGAGTAGAAAATGACATACTCCTTTAGTACTTATAAAAAGCCTTTGTTTATTTTTAGTTATAAAAATCTACCTTGCAATACAATATAATATGCTGAGGTTTTAACCAAAAATAATTTCCTCTTTTAAAATTATTTTTAAAGATGTATTTATAACATCACTTCTGAAAATATGGAATAAATTCATAAGGAAAATATGAAAAAAAGATTCACTGTTATATGGTTAATGTGGAGGGGCCTAAATGATTTCAAACACACCTTAACTCTTTCCTTATAAGCATTTCCCCACTGTAGCAAAATGTCTTGTATAAACTAAGTATATAATAAATTCTTCTTGAATTACCTAAACAGTCATGCTGCTTAGAAACAACTTCTCCTTTCATGACCTAATAGCAGGAGATGCAGAATAAAGTGATCCAATAAAAGTCCACCCTCCCAAATTTTCCTAAACCTTCAAAATTCAGAGAGACCATATTGCTGTTTTTCAATTTGAGAGTGCTGTACTATTTATGCAGTCTATAAGAAGGAGGTCATTGGAGTTGCTAGCTTAACATCTTGATATTTCAATGTGAAAACTTTTTCAGAGAGGAAAACTTTGATTCATAGCAAGAATCCCTTTTCCAACTCAACAGTAAATGTCTTTAAGTATAGCTCAATACCAATATTTGTCCATAATAGCAATCTGTTCCTTTAAGAGATCATTCATTCTGTAGCCCGTCAGAAGACACTTCTATACAGTTCCTGGTCTCATCTTCCCTCCTCCTTTACCTAAATATTATAACTCTGCAGGAACACTTAAGGTGGTAAACACAGATTTCAAATGATTGATTAAAAAAAATAATAAATCTGCTTCCCCAACCGTTTGTCTTTCCTTTGTCCTTAATCTTGATTTGCCCTGTAGGTTACTCTTATCATAAAGCCAGTATGAATGACTGTCTCAGCGCCTTTCCTCATTAATGCTGCTAGAAATTGATGAGTGGCTCTCTGGAACTGTGGGTTTTTTGGCAAGAATTATAGCCCCTATTTATTTTGGAGGACCCGTGCAGTTTTCTAAGTAAATATATGTAAAAATTTCCCCCCAAAATAAACAGAACAAGTAATTGCCTGATATATGAAGTTGACATTTTGGCTTTGTAATTTGCTATGATATGTAAAAATCTAATTTTCTCTGTGGAATGATGCTACTGCAAAATTGTAAGTAAATTAGAATCAGTGGTTTGCTTAGAATGTGAGTAATAGCTCCTGTTATTGTATATCAATATTTATTTACAGTTTCTTAAATAGATCCAAATCCAGTTTGCTACTTGTTTAATAGATGAATAAATATAGTTTCATGATAACAAGTGACATATGGAATACTGGTTTGATTTGCTCTCATATTCCATAATCCTATTTCAAAAAAGCTTTATAAAATATGTATTATTTGCTGGTCACACTTCTGAGACTCCCCAAACACACCTGAGACAACTGAAAAGAAATGAAACAATTTCCATTTTTAATTATATATAAATCTAAATAAAAGTTTTTTTGTACTATTGAAGCTTAGAACCACATTTTATTTACCTTTGGAAGTCTCTAGAATCTGGTATGAAACTTTGGATTTACTAGATACTTAATCATTGTTTTCTAAATAATGAAATTAATGCATTTTACCCTCTGATAAGTGATCCAATGAATGAATAAACATTTTGAAAGATGGCTTGTTTGTGAAACATACATCTCTCATCTTGGCTGAGATGTGGTAACTATGGGCAAACATATTCCATACACATTCAAATGTGGTTTCCATGTCTGTTCATTTTGTCTTACCCATTTTTATTTGTCACAAGGTAAGGTCCTGGAAGGGAAGAATATATAAACAAGTATCATAGTAGATTTAAAAAATATATATCAATAAAACTTAAATTTAAAATGGCATATCTGATCCTCTGATAAGAAACCAAGGAGGCAAAGTATTATGTCATTTTAGGAAAATTGGAAAATAGCCAAATCCATGCACCAGTTTTGCTATTTTAATAAAATATTTAAAATTTCAATGTTTTTTCTTAAATAAAAATTAGTCTCCAAACAAAAATATTTTATTTTTAAAATGAGGCAGAAAGGAAGAAGGGAGGGAACAAAATAAAGCTGTCACTACACTGGACATATGAAGGTGTGCTTCTATGATATGAGTTTTGGAGCCCAAAGGATGCTCCCCTACCCAACAGCTATTGGTGATAATCAATTTTGTTGAATTTCTTTAGTTTAGAATTCCTTCATCTGTATGAAGATGCAGGTGGAAGTCTCAAGAGTTGTCAAAGAACAAAGTTTGAAAACTTAGAGCCATCTGGAAAATCAAGGTTCAAAAGGGATGTTTAGAACTTATGGTAAAGACATTAGCTATATTATACTAGCAAACAAGATTTTAAAGATAAGATTAGGAGGCTTGCAAGTATGAGAAAGATGGAATCATATTCTTTGTATGAAACTGCTTAGCTTTCATTTCCCATCTGTGTTTTGTAACTAGCCACAAAACTGTTTTCTTTTTAAAATTTATTTATTTATTTATTTATTTATTAAAGCTTTTTATTAAAAAAAAAAAAAAACAACATATGCATGGGTAATTTTTCAACATTGACCTTTGCAAAGCCTTCTCTTCCAAATTATCCCGTCTTCCTCCCACCTCCTCCCCTAGATGGAAGGTAGTCTAATATATGTATATGTTAAATCCAATATATATGTACATATTCGTACAGTTATCTTGCTGCACAAGAAAAATCGGATCAAGAAGGAAGAAAAAAACTGAGAAAGAAAACAAAATACAAGCAAACAACAATAGAAAGGGTGAGAATGTTGTGTTGTGGTCCACAGTGCTCTCTCTCTCTCTCTCTGGGTATAGATGGCTCTCTTCATCACTGAACAATTGGAACTGGTTTAAATCATATCATTATTGAAAAGAGCCATGTCCAGCAAAATTGATCGTCTTGTTGTTGCCATATATAATGATCTCCTGATTCTGCTCATTTCACTCAGCATCAGTTCATGTAAGTCTCTCTAGGCCTCTCTGAAATCATCCTGCTGGTCAAAACTAACTATTTTCAAGGGTGATGATTCCCCACTTCTTGGGAGGCATGGGGGGGAGAACAGGCACTTGTAAAACTGATCAATATTTGATTAAATTTTAAAATTGTATAATTTTAGTTTTAGTAGCTTATGATTTTTCAGGAAGCAAAACATCCAAACTTCTTTCCTAATGTTAAAATCTCTAATTTTAAAAACCAATAATCAATTAATTAAGTATGAAGTAGAAGACATAGTTCAAAACATAGTGGGAGATATAATGTTAAAAAATTGATCTTTGTCCTTAAGGAGTATACAGTCTAATTGAGGATAAAGGCAGAGTGAAAAGGGATAGCATTTTAGGGTTTGTAAAGTGTTCTATTATTTCAACCTCATAGTAACCCTGTGAGGTAACTACTGAAGGTATTATTATCCACATTTTACAAATGAGGAAACTAAGACCCAGATTTAAGCTAAATGTTTGGCCAATGTTTACATAACTAATAGGCATCAAAGATGAAGTTTGAATCTTACTTTTTCCTACCCATAAATCTAGCATTCTTTCCACTGCTCTATAAAAACATGTATTAAATGTTTACTGTGTATAGAGTACTTTGTTAAATACCGAGGAAGATACAAAATTAAATGAAATACAATATTTCCTGACAAAAATACAAAAAATCTGCCCCATCACAAATTCAAATTTTCCTGTGTAACAAAATATATTATAGAATGTTAGAGATGGAATGGACCTTAAAGAACATTTTATCAGATGCCTTCATGTTGCCTGTGAAAAAGCTAAGGCTCAAATTTGAATGGCTTGGCTATAATCAAACAAATTAATGATAACAATAATAAATATTTGTATAGGACTTTAAAGTTTACAAAGTGCTTCATTTATTTGATTTCACTTGATTCTCAAAGGAACAGTGATTTGGGGGTAGTATTTTAACCCTATTTTACAAATGAGGAACCTGATTCTTAAGAAAGTCTAGTGATTTTCCCAGAGTCACATAGCAAGAAAGTGTTTGAGGAAAGATTTGAACTATGGTAGTACTTACACAGTATAGCACACTATCCACTGTACCATCCAACTAAAAGGCTTAGGCCTCAAATTTAGGTGTTCTTGTTCCTAATCCACTGTTCTTTCCCAATCATGCAAATAAAGCAAATCTCATTAAGATCAGGGACTACCTGAGTTCAAATCCAACCTCAGTTGCTTATTAGCCATGTCAGTCTCCCTCAATTTTCTTTTTTGTAAAATGGGAATAATTATATCCCTATCTGTCAGGATTGTAAGGATCAAATGATATAATAATTGTAAAACACTTTGCAAACCTTAAAGCAACATACAAATGCTAATTATTACTGAAGAAGACTATAGTATACCTGATGTTAGCATGTATGAAATAAATAACTTTTAATTTTACTACAAAAAGGATGTGTTGTTGTTCAGTCATTTCATTTATGTCTAACTCTTCATGACCCCATTTGGGGTTTTCTTGACAAAGATATTGGAGAGGTTTGCCATTTCCTTCTCTAGCTCCTTTTACACATGAGGAAACTGAGGCAAACAGGGTAAAGTGACTTGTGCAAAGATGAATCTTCCTTATTCTAGGCACACAGTGCACTGTGCCATCTGAGTGCTTGTGATATATCTAAATATAGTTCTTTAATTAAATATATTTAATGTTCTTTTGTAGCTCTTACCGTCTAGATTATTTATTTGATGACATAGCTGAATATATGCTGTCTTGTACTATTAGCTTTCTTTTTTATATCCTACCTCACCATTTATAGTGATAAATCTGCTAGAGAATAAAGAACAAGTCTCTGCATCTCCCCAAATGCCTAACACAACACTACGTATATAACAGGCTTTTAAAAACATTTTTGTTCGATATTTTTTATCAATAACATGGAAAAAAATTATAGACAGCACCATGGAAAGAGCTCTGGATTTAAAATCAGAAAAAACATGAGTTCAAATCCAATCTTTGATATATATATATTCAGTATCTGAAGAGGGGGAAAATATCTAATTGCTCAAAGCCTTAATTTCCTCATTTGCAAATTGAGTATCTGTAGTGCCTACCTTTCAAGGATATTAACAAGATCAAATCACAAAATGTATGTGAAACATTTTGCAATCTTAAAATCAGATTATCACTTGATTATTGAAAGTTTAGCTGGCATAAATATAAACTAAATATAGCTAACATATTCCATGAAAAACAGAAATCCAAAAAAGATCTCAGATGCTGGAAAAAGCCAAATTTAACAAGATGATATTTGGTTGGGAATAAATGTAAAATCCTATCTTTGGGGTAAAAAAAAAATCAGGTACATTTAGTATGGAATGGTGTGTGTGTCTAAAATTAAAGCCTTGTGAAAAAAATCTGGTTTTAATGTATTTTTAAGGACTTATTCTCTCTCAGTGACTATTCATAGGCCCAATATCACTACATTTGGGCATAGGAATTTCAACATGTATTGTTTCTGACTTAGACTGATTTACTTCTCAGGCAGTCTGGACACTTCCTCCCATCCTGAGACAGGGGAGGTCTCAACATATTAATACTGAATTTAATTCTCATACTCATTTGGCTAGCCCACTGCGGTTCAGAAATCCTGAGTTCAAGAGATCTGCCAATCTCAGCCTCCTGAGATGAGGGGTTACAGGCACAGGCAACTATCCCAAGGTGTTTAAATGGATTTTAATGGATATTAGTTTAGGTCTAAGATTTAAATAGATATTAATCAACTGAAAATTCAATACTGTGAGCCAATAGTAAGATATGGTAGCCCCAAAAGCCAATGAAATCTTAGACTGCATTAAAAAAAGTTGAGTGACCACAACAAGAGAGGAATGAGTTCTATATACTAACCACTAATTATAGCACAGCTGGATTATTGTATCTAGTTTTTGGTACCACATTTTCAGAAAAGATATTTGCAAACGAGCAAATATGGATCATTTGAAGGCATTGGATTTGTTTAATCTTATAAGGAGAAGAATTAGGGGAACAATTATGTCTTAACATTTGCTAAGAGACATAAATAGAAGAAGCAGGAAGGCAGATTTCAAATCAATATAAGGAGAAATTTCCCAGCAGTAGCTCTGTCCCAAAGTGACAGTACCTTCAATGAAGTCTTTTAATAAAGGTTTCAAATAAAAATCATCTAGAGGTTGAATGAGAATTGTGAGAATATTTTAGAGTATATCCCAGCTTTAAGTGGGAATTGGCCAGGATGACCTTTGAGGTCCTTCCAACTCTAAGATTCTATTATTTTAATTCTTAGTCGTTAGAAGGGAAGTACACTTCTATTAATGAAATGAACTAACCATCATAAAATTAATTCAGACTTTTATTATAGAGTCAGAATATTATTCTTTGAAATTCATAGTAGTTTAGGTATAAAAATATTTCAGAGAGATTCATTGAGTAAATGTTAATAAGAAAATGGTAGAGAAAAGAGTGGCTACGTATGTGTATATAATGTACATGTAATATATATGTATGTTACCAGAGAGTGACAATACACACTCATATAATTAAATATGATCAAAGGAATGACTACAAAATATATATTCAGTGATGGGGCATGACAACATATAGATATATCACTTGCTTATTAAATATATAGCTATTGCCACACCCCCTCACTTTACTTTTACCATTTTCTTGTTGTCATTTAATTCAATGAATCTCTTTGAAAGATGTCTATATCTAAAACTATTATGAATTCTAAAGAATAATATTATAACTCTATAATAAAAGTCCAAATTAATTTTATAATGGGTTAATTTCATTAATAGCATAGTATTCTTCTAATGATTGAGAATTTCATGCATACATACATACATGCATGCATACATACATACATTTGAAGGCTGTGTGGAATGAAAAGTTGGCTATTCTTCTTGGTCCTGGCAGTTAGTAAGTAAGAGCAATAGATGGAAGTTAGAAAAAAGGAAAATTTATATTTTAATGTGAGGGAAAACCTTTTAACAATTAGAGTGATCCAAAAGTGATAGGAGTTCCTTTAGGTGGCAGTTAGTTTTCTCTTACTGAAAATCTTTAGCAAGAGCTGCATGGCCTTTCTTTGGCCATATTATAGAATGCATTCTTGCTCAGGTTGGATCAGATTCCTGTAACTGAAATTCTGCTATGTTGTAACACAAGAAGAGAATGTTTAGATGTGTCTTTACAATGGAAGAAAAGGTTAGCTGGGAAAGCATTAAGGCAATGCATGCTTTGGTAGGGAGGAAATGGTAGCAGGTACATGGAGTGGCTTTTCAAAAGAGGAAGTGAAATTCCTGAGGACAAACCTTACCTTAACCATTTTGTGATGTGGTCCACTTTGTTTTATAGAGAAGGAAACAAGTGTTCCAAGAGATTAAACAATTTTTTCAAGCTCCCACAGCTAGTTAGTGCATAGTTTGCTAGGTTCAGAATGCAATAGCCAGAAATTCTGTACCGACTCAGAACAGTGGTATATGCAAAGTAATCTTCCATCTTGTACAGTGGCACCAAAGTAAATACCAGAGCAAAGTTGTTTCATATAATATTGATCCCAAAAAGATAAGGAAATATCTAAATATTCCTCAATCATCCAAATAAGTGATTTTTGTCTAAGCTCTTCTTGCCTTTATTGATACTTTTTAGTTTTTCACTTCTCAAAGAAAGAAATCTATTTTATAAACTGTGACTTTTAAATTCAAATCCTTTCTCTACTCTATGGGTAGTGTTCTGAGAATTTGTAAGTCCTATTATCTAAATTCTGTTAGGTCTTTTCTCCAGCCTATATTTCTAGCCTTATTTCTCATTTGACCTAAAGAAACATTTGACTATGACCAATGGGAGGCAGCTAAATATTGTATTTTTAAAAGTGTTGATCCTTGTAAGGGTCCTTTAAATGGGTAGCCACAGCTCAACAGGAGATTAAGTGGACCAGAAGTAATCTCTGTGGATATAGGACTGCCCTGTGGGTGGGATCCTGGACATATTGAAATAGCTTTGTAATGGGTGACAGCTCTCTCGCTGGTTGGCTGGTGTGTGACCTCACAGGCCCTTTATAAGCCCACTGCAGACAGCAGTTGCTCTCTTTAACCTGAATCCCTAGCCTGGGGTAGCCTAGCCAAGCTGATGGATAGCCCAGAGAGGTAAAGAGTTTGGTGGTGAACACGTGGGTCTTCAGACCAGGTGTTTACTAGGGAGTTAACAAGTCAGGGCATTAAGTCAGGGCATTAAGTGAGTAGGTATAATAAAGGCTTTTAAGATTACATGTGGCTGTTCTTGAGGGTGCTACCTGTTATTAAACTATAGATTCAAGGCCAGAAACCTTTGAAGGCCTCAGAGGAGGCGAGCCAGGTAGAGTTAACACTGCAAAGGTCAGTGGTCAAAGGTACTCTGGTGGGCCTAGAACAGACTGGTAATAGTAACTGCCAGGAGGACATGTTACAGATCCTGGAGTCAGAAAGACCTAAATTCAAATCTTCCCTCAGACATTTATTAGTTGTATGACTTTCAAAATTCACTTAACATTTTTCTGTCTCATCTATAAAATGGGAATAATAAGAGCACCTATCTCTCCAAAAATCATATAACATTTGTTAAGTACTTTGCAAACCTTTAAACACTGTACAAATGCTAGCTATCATTATTTTTATTACTTAGTGTCCTTTAAACATGATAAGGTGCCTTTTGATTTCTGAATTTTTGCTCAAGAACCATTTAGAATACTTTCCCATTTCTTTCTGCCTATTGAAGCTTATTCATCTTTCAAGTCCCACTTCAACAGGTCAGTATTTGAGGAAATTGCAATATTATCATTAGAAATATGACCTCTTACCACTTCATACCTCTCAGATTGGCTAAGATGACAAAAAAAAAGGTAATGATAAATGTTGGAGTGGATGTGCGAAAACTGACACACTGATACATTGTTGGTGGAATTATAAATTAATCCAACCATCCTGAAGAGCAATTTGGAACTATGTGCAAAGGGATATCAAACTGGGCATATCCCTTGATCCAACAGTGTTTCTACTGGGTCTGAATCTCAAAGAAATCATTAAAAAAGAGAAATAAGCTCATTTGGGTAAAAATGTTTGTAGCATCCCTTTTTGTAAGGCCAAGGAACTGGAAACTGAATGGATGCCCATCAGTTGGGGTATGGCTGAATAAGTTGTGGTTTTTGAATATAATGGAATATTATTGTTCAATAAGAATGATGAGTAGGCTGATTTCAGAAAAGTCTGGAAAAACTTGCATGAACTGATGCTAAGTGAAGATGAGTATTACCCAGAGAACACTGTACACAGCAACAACAAGATTATGTGATATCATCTGTGATAGACTTGGCTCTTTTCTTTTTTTTTTTTTCCTGAGGCTGGGGTTAAGTGACTTGCCCAGGGTCACACAGCTAGGAAGTGTTAAGTGTCTGAGACCAGATTTGAATTCAGGTCCTTCTGAATTCAAGGATGGTGCTCTATCCGTGCCACCTAGCTGCCCCAACTTGGCTCTTTTCAATAATGAGATGATTCAAGGCAATTTCATTAGACTTGTGATGGAAAGAGCCATCCACATCCAAGATTGAATATGGATCAAACCATAGTGTTTACACCTTGCTGTTTTTTTGTCTTTTTTTTTTTTCTTTCTCATGTCATGTTTGGTTTTTTGTTTTGTTTTGCTTTGTTTTTTTTTTTTTTTACTTTTGGATCTGATTTTTCTTGCGCAGCCTGAAGAATATAGAAATATATTTAGAATTACATATGTTTAACCTATATTTAATACTAAATTATTTGCTGTCTAGAGGAGAAGGAAAGGGAAGGAGAAAATTTTGGAACACAAAGTTTTGCAAGTGTGAATGTTGAAAACTATCTTTACATGTATTTTGAAAAAATAAAAAGCAATTAAAAAATAGGAATATGACCTCTACCAAAGCAGATATCAATGCCTCTATACCATAATGTAGGATTTTCATGAGTTGTGATGAAAATTTTAATTATCATGTACCAACCTGATAATGATGGAATGGCATATTTTATTATTTAGGAGTTTTACATGTTTTATATTTATGTTAGGTCTTAAAAATATTAATCATGCTTATTGAGATTATAAAGTAAGCAAGAAGATATGAAATAATTTTTGATTAAAAAATGATTGAATCCTTTCTATTTTTCCCCAAAAGAAACCTTTAAAGCAATAGTGTCACCATGTGATTATAAAATAATGTACATAAAGCAAAACATGCAAGATTCAGTGATTTAGATTTAGATGAATGAATATGTGATAAAGTATGTGAAATAATTGAAATATGAACTCTGTGCCTAATGACATAATAAATATTATTACTTTCTATAGTCTCTAAACTTTCTTTATAAGCATACTGAATAAAGCTCAAACACAGGGGAAAAAAACCCTGAGGTTTTTAAAATCTAGCTGGACTAGTCCTTGGATGAAAGATATATAGACTACTGTGCTTGTCTTATCTCTTAGGCCTTTCCAGCATGGTAGTGCCTGACAGAGCCTATATTCTGCTGAGATATTCTTAAGAAACACAAGATTGCCTTCATATCATAAACTCTCTGACTAAGAAGACCTACTGCAAGTCACAGGGTTATAGAATCTTAGATTATTATTGGATAAAGTCTTCAAGGTCATGTGGACTTCTCATTTATTCCTCTCTTTTTACAGATAAAGTAGCAGAGATCTAGAGATTTAGCCAAAGTCACATGGAAAGTACGTCAGAATTTGAATCCAGGATCTCTGACTCGTAGTTCAGTAATCTTTCTACTATGCTGTCTTCCCTTTATTAAGTCTTTTGTTGGTAATGCTATCTTACATTTAAATTGTATTTTACAATTTTCACAGAAGTTTCGCATGTAATCCCATTTGATCTTTAAAACAAACTTATGTCTTTAAGTAGATAAAGTAGTATTAGTCTCATCAAATCCTCTTGATCAATCCTGGTTGCCCTTCTTTGAATGTCTTTTTTTTCCTCTTTTATGTTTTTTCTTTCATGCAATCTGGTGATGACATCTGTGCAATGTTTCTTTGATAATTGTATTTCATCTGTGTAAATCAAATCTTAGTGAGATTCACTCAAACTGGGACCAAATCAGCTAATCATACAAATAGTGACATCATGTCATCTTGCACAAAACTTTTATCCAATTGAGCAGATAGGATTTTCATAAAGAAAATCTGAGGTATTAATTAATTAAGTGTAACTGAATTTCACCTCTTTAACCTTAACTCGTGAGCAAACCTGAGCTAAATAAACATCTGACCATCCAATCTCTTCCACTTAAGGTTAACTTGAGTTTATTATTCAGGCTACTGCCCTTGTGTATTAGGCAAAGCATAAATTACGCATACTAATTACCTTGGATGGGGCACCACTTTAATGAATTCTTTTAATTAAACTGCAACACAGTGGTTTTGCACAGAATGGTCTATATTTCATCCTTAAACTATGTTAACCTTCATCTTTGTCTGGGTGGCTCACACATCCAAGTGGGGAGGCTTTAAGCTTAATTCATCTAAGTGTATACACAGAGCAACCCCCCTTGACTATCACTGGAAAATTTGAAAAATGTTTCTCTTCTGCTCCAAGGCTAAGAAATTAGATGCCTCAGTGAAAAGTTATGATTCTGCCAGGGATACAGAGGGCAAAAGGAAAAAAAAAAAACACCCGCAAAACAAAACAAGGAGGAAATGACAGGACGAAATGGTCTCTGTACTGCTGACTTGAAAAATAAATGATGAGTGGCTACCTTAACAATGTCATTATATTAGTGAAGGCAAGAACCATTTTCCTCTTTGTGCCTTTCTCATTTTTGGAATTATGATAATCCATTTGTTCTCATAACTTTCAAAAAATGTAGTCTAATTTTCAATGTAAGGACTCTATTATCTGCCACCATTAAATAGGCAGAATTTTCTCTCAGATCTATGTCTGGATCATCAGAATACTTCAGTAGAAGGAAGAGTTTTAATCTTCTCTTCCTATGTTTTTACAATGTTCGTAAGTAGCACAATTGATTGTTTTGATTTTCCTTTTCCTGGTGCCTAAACCATCCAAAAACCAATAGGTGGAAAAACTAGATATCAAGAACTAGCATAATTGGAATCTGAATAAGCTACTGGTTCAAGAGAAATAGGAAGGAGATTGTCATTGATATGTGACATCATATAATCCCAGATCAAATTGTGCTTCTGACACACATCGCAGCCAAGTAACAAAGTAAGGCTCTTCCACCTCAGTTTCATTTGCTTCATAGATTTAGACCTAGAAGGCAATTCTTCAAGGCAATTCCCTAATTTTTAGAGAAAAAGAAAGTTGGGCCCAGGATGTGAAGTGACTTGCCTAACATCACATGAGTAAAAAGTAACTGAGGATTTTTACCTAGAATCTCTGACTTTGGAGTCTTTTCTATAGTGCTGTGCTCCCTCTCTCATCTTCCTGCAATACTCTCACTTATCACATAGGGATGGGTCACTGGCTTGTTCTTACAATTATGGTATGCATGGAGATATTTTAGGGACCAGCTAGTCTACACTCAGAGAAAAACATACAAAGAACCCTGAAAATCTGAATGTGTGATAAAATGTCACTTACAAATGATCAACTAAACAAATAATTATTAAGCAAGTTGGGTTTGTTGTTATTGTATTTTATACGTTTTTACTGTGCTAGGTGCTAGAAGAGAAAGTAAATTTAGGTAAGACATAGTCCCGGACTTCAGAGAACTTAGAACTGAAAAGGAAGCTGTGTCACATATAAAAATAATGGAAACCCAAATTAACCCATGATAATAACAACAGCTAGCATTTATAGAATATTTTAATATTTGCAAAGTGCCTTATGTATATTATTAGCTCATTTGATCCTCACAACATGCCTGGAGAGTATGTACTATTATCCCCATTTTACACAAGAAGAAACTGAGGCCATCAGCAGTTAAATATCTTGCTCAAATTCACTTAGCTAGTGTCTCAGGCAGAATTCAAACTTGCTTCAACATGACCCCAAGTATACTATCTCCTTTGAGCCACCCAGTTACCTTGTGTTGATTCTAGTGGGATTTTTCTTTTTTTTTTCTATGGTCTCAGACTATCTGATATGTTCAACAGTGAATGATTGAAACATCCAGTCTGGAGTTCCCCTTATATATAATAAAGTATGGCTCTAGACATTTTGATACTTGCCAAAGCTAGTATCAAAGTTTCTGTCTTAGTCAAAGTGGACTGCTCTGAAAACATTTCTCTCAGAACATTTTTAACAAATATAGATACTATGTGACTTGTGATTAGATATGTTTGTGCATATGTTGTGAGAAGATTAGTCAACCACTAAGAAATGGTTTATATTTTTAATCTCTCTTTTCAGAGATACAAAGTCAATTCTTTGCACACACCATCATCAATTTCACATTTCTTGGTGACTTCTACAGAAATCTCTGCTCAGTTATATTCAAAGTCATCCTGTGAGACATTTATGGAGATTAAACAGTATGTTCCAGGTAGTACCACCTACTTCCTATTTCCATGAATGGAATAAGTCTCACAGAAAGATGAGAATAAAACTCATTGTAGACAGAAAGAACATTACAAAATGATCATTAGTGGGAAGATTTATGGAGAAACTAAAAAAAAAAGATGGGTTAAATAAGTTTTTTGAATTTTCAATATTTTCCCATATATGCAGATACTCAACATTCCTTTTTGTAAGACTTTGTTTTCCAAATTTTTTCCCTCCCTCATTAACCCCAATCCCCAAGACAGAAAGGAATCTGATAATAGGTTGAATTTTAAATATATTTCCTTATTTGTCATGTTGTCCAAAAAAAAATCAGAACAAAAAGGATAAAATCACAGGAAAGAAAGAAACAAACAAAAATGGGAAAATGCTATACTTTGAATCACATTCAGTCTGCATAGAGTTCTTTCTGTATTTGGATGGCATTTTCCATACCAAGTCTATTGAAATTGCCTGGTCAAAAAACTTTTTAGAAAGATGCAAAGATAAGAGGCACCATGTTATAATAGAGAGAATATTAGAGCTGGTGTCAAAGAATTTTGGTTTGAATCTTATCTGCCAATTTTTTCCTATATGACATTGGACAAGTTATTTGACATTCTAAGACTTCTGTAACATCCTTTATAAATTAAAATACAGTTATCCCTTCCACAGCAGAGAAGCTGCTAAAATCTTGAAAATCTGTGTAAATTTTTTTGGTCCTCCTTTTGCAACTTAAATGACTTAAGATGTGAAACACTTGAGATGCAAAAATTATTGTGAGGTCATCTTGAGATGTCACATGAGAGATGTCACATAAATTTAGTCCGTTGAGCCTCAGTGTTTTAGTTTTACTACGTTTAATTTTAAGAAAAATATTTATAGCTGTTCAGTTATGTTATTAAACAGTAAAATACATATAATGTAAATCAAAGTATATTTTCCATCTTTTTCTTCCTCTTTTTTTTTGAAGTTTGATTTTGTTGAAAATCATAAAGCTGTAGATCAATCATAGCAGAGTGATGGTTGATGATGATGGAGATGAAGGAGGTTAGAAAACCAAGCTATATTCTCTTGTCATTATATTTAGGATTAAGCCCCTCCCCTTATTGTCTAGAGGTGGCATGAGATGAAATGACTATATAAACATGTGATGTGCCCAAATCTATTCTCTGGCTTCTGAATATACAAGGAAAACCCTTGGGGGTAAATCCAACTTTCTTATTCTCAAAGTATTGGGAATTCTTTTATGGCCAAGGCACAAACTGGAGAAAGGAAGGAATCTTGGTTTCTAGTCCCAAATATCTAGAAATGATATTTAGCTTTGTATAGGGTAAGAGTTTTCCTAACCATTAGGGAATTCCCATTTATGTGTGCAGTGACAAATGTGTAAAAAAATAAACATTTTTATAGCTTCTTCAGGGCAATTAGGCAGAACAGTGAATAGCTGGGCTTGGAGTCAGGAAGACCTGAGTTAAAATGTAGCTTTAGATACTTACTAGCTGTGTGACTTTGGACCAAGTTAACTTTTGATTCAATTTCTTCATCTATAAAAGGTGCTAGAGAAGGAAATGGCAAATCACTCCAGTAGATTTGCCAAGAAAACCCCTACTGTTGGTCACCAAGAACCATTCATGTCTGAAATGATTAAGCAGCATAATACTTCCTTCAAACATCACATCTCTGATATTGGTGTCATCACCAAAATTGCTATATGGTATTATTAAGCATTAAGTATCGATCTGGCTGGCTTTTCGTATTTAGGAACAAAGCCACAAATGCAAAGGAAACACATTTTTGATGTCTCAGCCTTCCTTATTCTCCTTTGCCAGTTTCAGATTAAAGGTCTGGAAAGATAAGGAGTGACAAAAGAATAAGCTGCTTTGTGTGTTTTATATGATGTAGCTGATGTCGAAGTGGACAAATTAGTAGTAGGTATCATTTCAAACACTGAAGAAAAGGGATCTTTCTCTTCTTCCACTGGTATCTCAGGTAAGTTCACAGGTATTTGTCATGGACTGGTAAAAGTAAGATTTTGTACATCTAGGAAAATAAAACTGAAAATAAAAACAATGTAATGAAAAATTAGTAATAATACTTAGAAATAATTAACATCTATCTAGCACTTCAAGGCCTGCAAAATACTTTAAATATATTCTTCATTTGATGTAAACCAATGTTCTTCCATGTAGGAGATGACCAAAATTTATAAAATTCAGAGATAATGGTCAGAATTTGTATTTTTTTTAGATAAGGCCCCGGCTTTGGAATCAGGATGACCTGAGTTCAAATGTGACCCCAGACACTTAACACTTCCTAACTGTATAATTCTGGGCAAGTCTCTTATGCCCAATTGCCTCACACACCAAAAAAAAAAAAAAAAAAAAAAAAGAATTTGTGGGTTTTTTAAAAGTTAATGGAAATTAGGTTTAAAAATATGAACCTGTGGAGCAATCTAAATGCATTTAATATCCTATGATTATTACTTTTTTAAATTCTAGAAACCAGATCACTGACTTATTGGCTTGTGGAAAATGCCCAATTAAATTGGTGTACATTGGTATGCCTCGTGCATTGACTTCCAGGAAAACCAAAGTATCTGGAGGCAATGCTATTTGGCTCAGCTGCATTTCATAAAATTATATAGGGTCAGTTTTGAATATGTTAAAACTTGTGCTTGTGCTTTAAGCATATGAGTGAGGCCATGTGTATACTGTATAGCCAGAGCATCAACATATATATGAGAAGATGCTTGCCAGCTGTAAAGAGGGACATTATGGACAACTGATTTAATCAAATAGGCAGTAACTCTTGGGTTGACTGCTTCCTTGGAACAACTCCAGAACTTCAGTTTGATTGTGATCCACTTTGGTTCCTTTGTATTTTGTGCTTATTACTTGAGGTCATTTTTTTTGCCATGAGCTTTCCTCATGTTCAGTATCTTGGGATTGTACTCATATGTAACATATGCTCTGACACACCATCTGGTCTTTGTGGATTTCCCAAGTGGCCACTGTACAAAAACCTGCATTTTTGGCAGCCACAAGTGCCCACAGACTTCTTGGTTCCTTTCTTCATCAGACTGTTTTTAAAGTATTAATTGAAGTGATTAAGAAAAAAATAAAAAGAGCATATGGATTGGGGACCATATTATTTAGAAGAAAGAGCAAAAAAAGAAGTGATAAAGGATGAACTCATGTTAATAGTTAAGTTCAGTTGGCATATATGAACGAGTAGAACTGTCTTACCATTTATAAGTGGGCATAATTCCATGTAAGCATAAGGGCTAGAGCAAATTATCCAAGAATCAGTGTACTGTAGGAGCATCAGACATGCTTGTTGAAATCAAGGGCCTTGCCAAGGAAAATAGAGATGGACTTCAGCTTTGAATGAGTGTCTACAAGTTCAAAGACAGCCAAAAGAAAATACTAATAGTGAAGCTCAGAGATGGACTTATCTTCCAAATTTGTAGGAAATCCATTATCACTATCCATTTGTACAAAGAAATCTTTGTTAAATCAGGAAGTAAATTTCACAGGTGGAAATCCCATAGACATATTTAATCTTTCCCCTTCACAGACATAGCTAGAAGATGGAATTTCAGGTCACAATAATATATATTTTTAAAAACTATCTCTTCCAGTCTGAAAATCCAACTATCATTGATGGACCCAATTCAACTACTAATTAGCACAGAGACTTTGCCCTTCTCTGTTGCTGAAATGGGTGATCCTCAGGTAGCCTAGTGCCTCACCACTAAAAGGGACTCATTATGAACAGAGGCTCACCTTTAACTTACTACTCACAGGGGCTCACCACTAAAGTAAATTAACCATGCTGATGCTAGTATATGATTGACTTTAGTATAATTTTAACTCCTAAATTCAGAGCTCAAGTAATGCACCAACCTTGACCTCTTGTATAGCAAGGGATTACAAATTGGTGCTATTATACTAAGCTCAGCTTTTCTATGTTACATTTGGAATGAGGAAGTCCTGGGTTCAAATCCCAACTAAAACTCATACAGGATAATACTGTCTGTGTGTTAGGATGAGACTAAAGATTGGACCTATGATTTCACTGATGCAGGAAAATCCATACAAGGAAACTCATTCTACTAAGGCAGGTGGGTATCTTCTCTTGCATTTTGTAGTCCTAGAGATGACAAGTGTCTAAAAGTTATTTGCCTAGCGTCAAATAGCCAATACTTGCACTTAAACACAGGTTTTCCTGGCTCCTATGTCCCCTCTCTGTTCTCTACAGCACTATATGACTCTAGGCAAAAGCATTTAAACCCTGCTGTGCCTCAGTTTTCTCATCTGTAAAATGGGGATAACAGTAGCACCTACCCCACAGGATTATTGCGAGGATCAAATGAGACACTGTCATAAATCTACAGTGCTATATAAATATAAGCTGGTATTGCATGATTATTAGTATTTTAAAGAATATAATGTGAAGTTCAAGGGTTTTGATGAAGGGGACTAGAAGTGGTGTTCTGTACCTCTGACTCCCTACATGGATGAATTTGACACTTCTTTTACTTAAAGACACTAGGTATCTCATCCAGACTCAGAGCATTAGTCTGTATCAGGCTAGACTTGACCCCAAGCCTTGCTGATTCTAAACCCAGTTCTTTTATTATTATTATTATTATTATTATTAAAGCTTTTTATTTGCAAAACATATGCATGGATAATTTTTCCAACATGGATCTTTGCAAAACCTTTTGTTCTAAATTTTCCCCTCCTTCCCCTCATCCTTTCCCTTGGCTGGCAGGTAGTCCAACACATGTTAAATATGTTGAAATACATATTAAATCCAACATAAGTATACATATTTATACAGTTATCTTGTTGCACAAGAAAAATCAGATCAAGGGGAAAAAAACTGAGAAAAAACAGAATGCAAGCAAATAATAGCAGAGAGAGTGAGAATGCTATATTGTATTCCACACTCTGTTCCCATGGTTCTTTCTCTGGGTGTAGATGGCTCTCTTCATCATTGCACAAATGGAACTGGTTTGAATCATCTCAATGTTGAAGAGAGCCACGTCTGTCAGAATTGATCATCTTATAGTCTTCTTGTTGCTGTGTACGATGATCTCCTAGTTCTGCTCATTTCACTCAGTATCAGTTCATGTCAGTCTCTCCAGGCCTTTTTGAAATCATCCTGATCGTCATTTCTTACAGAGCAATAGTAGTCCATAGCATTCATATACCATAATTTATTCAGCCATTCTCCAATTGATGGGAATCCAGTCAGTTTCCAGTTTCTTGCCAAGCCCAGTTCTTTATTCTCAATTGCCAAGCTGTACATATAAATAAATAAATAAACAAAGCCTGAATAACCTACAGGGATTGTATGCTAGCATTTATATCACGTTTAAACATTTGCAAAATATTTTACAAGTATTATGAAAGTACTATTATTATTCCAATTTTACAGATGAGATAACTATAGATGAGGTAGTGACTTGACCGGCTTATAAAAGATACTATATAAATACTAATTCTTTCTCCTTTCCTTCAAGAGCTATGAAATGTATAAAGCAAAATTTGAACTCAGATTTTCCTGAGTTCTAGAGCCAGTACTCTATCCACTGAGCTACCTAGCTGCTTTTAGCTTTTTTGTTTTTTCTTCTTCAATATGTATGTTATATGAGGTTTTCTGACAACAAATTACACACACATACACACATACACACACACACACATATATAAATATATCTCATTCAGTATTGACCATTGGAGGAACAGTATGTCATATAGTTTAAGCTCAGAATCTTTAAACAGAAGAGTAGAAAAGATTAAAAAAGATTAAATATATAAAATCAAGCCCTCTTGATAACTTATATATAGTTCTGTTTTACAAAGAGTTTGGTAAGAAATCCACGGTTTTAGAAATTAAAAAATACAGAAAGATACATCCATCCTGTCAGACATTTATAAAGCCTTCTATATTCCATTTACAATATTGTTTTTGCTCTATTACCAAATATATTTCAGTTCCTTCATAGTAGCCAGTGAACTGTTGGTAACATTACAGAAGAAAGATATACATGTATGGCCAGCAAAGCATGTGGTAAAAGTGCAAACCAACAATTCATAGAATCCTAAATTGAGAGCAGAAAGGGGCTTTAAAGGTGATGGAGTCTAATGTTCTCATTTTAAACTTGAAGTAACAGAGGCTGAGAGATTGTGTCATATGGATTATAAATGTCTGAGTTAGGATTTGAATTTAGGCCTTCTTACTTCCCAAATCCACTCCAAAGCTTCATTTTTCCCTTTTCATATTACAAATTTCCAAAGAAGGAAAGTACTAAGTAAATTTAATATCATAATGCAATTCAATTTTTAAAGATTTTGAAGTACCTGTTATGTGTAAGACACTGAGCTAGGGTCTGGAAATATAAACACTATAATAAAATGGTCTTTGCCTTCAAGGGGCTATCTCCTAGAGAGATATGAGTATACACATTTTTAAAAATCCAAAGTAATACAAAATAATTGAAAAATGATAAAGCACTAGCAATTGACCTCTGAATCTTTGCTCTTTTAGAGAAAACTGAGCAATCTCAATACCTTCTTTAGAATGTGAGGTCAGAGGGGAAGTGGGACCATTTTTATAAGGTGATCATTGTTCGCTATGAAATAAGATTGATTAGGATCATAGATGCATCAAAGAGGATATCTATGGTATCTTCTCCCTTCACTTTACAAATGAAGAAACTGAGGGCCAGAGAAGAGATGTGATTATCCAAAGTCACATGGCAAATAAATGGCAGAGTCAGGATTTGAATGCAGGTTCTCTCATTTGTAACTTAGCATTCTTTCCATAGTTCTAATAAACTTTATCTCAATGCCCCCACCAATCTCCAGAAAGAGGATCATGTGTTGGTGAAAAGTCTTTAGCTGTTCTTTGCCTTGGCAAACTTATTCTGTGATTTGCCAACCTGGTGTTAATGAAGAGATAGGTTCCTTGATCCTTTTCAGTAGGTGACATCTCTGACATTCAGATCTTCCTCAAATAGTGCTTGATTGTAATTTACTATGGAATTTAGATTTGCTTCTATCAATTATTCTGATATTTGGCATCATGTGGACATAATAATAGACTTGTAACTTCCACAGACTCATACCATGTAGGCTAACTAAATCATGACAGCAATCATCATAATTTTTAAATGATCATGTGGCTAAAAAAATGGCACAAAATTTGCATATCAAAATAGTCCACAAATGGTTAAGAATTTTATGACCTCAGGTGATTTCCAGGTTGCCATGAATGAGCAATATCAAGATATTTGGGAATCTATTAATTTTGGTCTAATTATGTATAAATCCAGATGTGAGTGTACTATGTACCTTAATCACAATTATTTGATTAATTGCTCCTTTATTTGTTCTTTCAGTATCCTAAATAAGGATTGCTACTATTGCCAGTAGACAATTGTAAGAAAGTATTATAGAATTAAAGGGTATCAGGTCCACAAATAAATTCCAAGCTTATTGTAGTGGATAGAATAGGCTTAGAGTTAGGAAGACCTGTATCTAAATTAACTCTTATCTGAAACTTATTGTATGATATTAGGCAACTCTTTGAATCTTTTTGTACCTCAAACAACTCCAAAGGACTTATTTATTAAGTTACTGGATAAGCTGTGATTTCTATTAGTAGAGAAAGCTCTCATACCTGGAGTTGCCCAAGCCAATGAAATCACAGATCCTTTTGTGTATTTTTTGAGAACCATCCAGGTCCTTCTAGGGGAATGAAGTGCTTAAAGTTGAAAGACAATATTAATAGTGGAAAATTGGAAGCATTCAAAGAAAGAACCTCTTGACCAATAAAATTTCTCTTTTACCGAAAGAGTGTGGCTTGCTCAGGAGCATAAGACTTGGAGTCAGGAAAACCTGGGTCTAAATTTATCCAACTGATGCTTACTTTCCATGTTTCATTGGGCAAGTTCCTTAAGAACTTGATGCTTCATTTTCTTTGCTTGTAAAATGAGGATAATAATATCTGTACCTATTTCAAAGGATTGTTGTGAAACTAAAATGAGATAATAATAATAACCCATTTAAAGTTTGAAACAGCACTCAAGATTTTTCAGATATACTGTGTAAATGCCCTCTATTATTAACGTCTCTCAGTGAAAAGCCTGATGTGTTTGAGGTGGGGGTGAGGAGGAAAAGTGCTATTGATGTTGAATGCAGCACACTTGTAAAATGAAATTACTATAAGTCCTGAGTTCAAATCTGGCCTTAGACAATTACTAGGTACATGACTCTGGGCAAGTTACTTAACCCCAATTGCAAGAAAGAAAGAAAGAAAGAAAGAAAGAAAGAAAGAAAGAAAGAAAGAAAGAAAGAAAGAAAGAAAGAAAGAAAGAAAGAAAGAAAGAAAGAAAGAAAGAAAGAAAGAAAGAAAGAAAGAAAGAAAGAAAGAAAGAAAGAAAGAAAGAAAGAGAAGGAAGAGAAGGAAGAGAAGGAAGGAAGGAAGGAAGGAAGGAAGGAAGGAAGGAAGGAAGGAAGGAAGGAAGGAAGGAAGGAAGGAAGGAAGGAAGGAAGGAAGGAAGGAAGAAATTGGTATATGGTCTTTGACTTTGAGTCAACATCACTCAATCATGTACACTCATGTCAGTACTCTGATGCAACCTTTCTTTCACAATACTTTGGTATGTCTGATAAAATTAAAATGAAGCCTAGTTTAAGCACTAGATGTATAATTTCTCCATAGTCTAATTATAGATCCTGTGGAACAGATTTTGCTGAGACAGAAAAGGAAGAAAAAAGGAAGTTGAGAAATGCATTTAATTCTGATCTCCCAATCCAAAGGAGAAAGAATTCTTTATTTGCTATCCTTTGGCTTTTGTGATTTTTTTCAGCTATTTCCTGGGCCTCCTCCTACCTCTCTAATTAATACTTCTTGTCTGGTTCCTCCTTGTCATCCCCACCCCCAAGAATAAGCATTCTCCAAGGCATCAATCCCATTCTTTTTTCTAGAAACTTTATCTTGGAGGCCGGTGGTATTTAGATAGAGGGCTTTTTGTTTCTAAGCCCAGAACGTTAGCCACTACAATCTGTTGCCTCCAAGGTAGATACTATAGGAGACACAAATGAAATATAAGATATAGTTAGTTTCCAACCTCAAAGGTCTTAATGAGTGATACCAGGCTTACACACTTGTGCAATCAGAAAATAATAAAGATTGCAAGTGATCATGTAAAAAATTGAATGTAGTATAATATATACAAAGATATTCTAATGCAAAAGCATATCTTTGAACCAAGTCTTGATAGCCAACCAAGCAAATGGAAGGAATGCAACATCAAAATAAAACAAACAAAAACCTTAAGGAAATATAGCTTCTCCCAGTCTCAATATCTGATATTCCTACTATAAACTTAGCCCTGTGAACATCACCAATGATGTATGGATGATAGATTTATAAGTAGAAGATATTTCAGAGATTGTCAATACAATCCCCCATCTAATAACTGAGGAAACTGAGGCTCAGAGTGTGAAGAGATTTGCTCAAGGCCATCGACATAGAAAGTGTCAGAAACAGAATTCAAACGCACTTCTTCTGAATTATGCTCTTTTCTCAAAACAATATTTAAAGGTTATTCTATAGCATGTTATTGACCTTCATCCCAGTGTGTTTGTTGAATAGACGACGGTAGGGCTGACTGGTCAGCCAGCATGCTTACAAAGAAATTCAATTGTCAAGCAAGACTCTGGAGCTTGGAGCTCACTTCCTTACTCTATCCCATTTAAATCTACATTCTCTGTTGAAGTAAATAAACCAACACAGTAAAGAGAGCTGATAGCTACTCCATCTGTATTATGGCACACAATGATGGCTGGAAGTTAAAGGTTTGATATATAGATCTATTTTTTTATTACCAGCCCCTGCCCCTGAAGAAAGTATTAAAATTTCCAGATGAGTAACCAAACAATAAATAGATGAGACAGTTGCTGTGAATATCTGATTTTTTGCATAATAATGAGATATTGCTGGATAATGCACTCTGTGGTCCACAGTTTGTCTAAATTATCATTTTGATTGGTCAAATGCATAAGAAAGATATACCAATAAAGTTATGTCAAGTGCTCCATTTTAAATTGATTCTGAATGGGAGTAGAGTTAGGTTTGGGGTAAAGGGGAAGAGAAGCTAGTGATTACATAAGTAAGTTTTGCTAGATGCTTTCTTCAGTGCATGCATAATTAAAGAAAACCAAATCCCAGTTCCTCAATGTGGCATGCATAAACATGAGGGTTATCTGTCTTAAAGGCCCAGTAGGGCTTTTGTGACTGCACATAGGAACCCAATTTTGAAAACGGGTGTTGTTCTAATAGATCCAGGATTTCATTTTTTACAGGAAATTTTGTCTTGGTTTTTCCAGCCCTCAGCCATGCCATGTTTCTATAGTTGTTGAAACATTTGCATTAGGCTCCCTAGCTAAAAGATCATTGCAGATGATCAAAAAATTTCTCCTCCTCTTAAAGAAAAGATAAAACCTATCAAGTTTCAAATTAACACTGAAGCTAAGATAGAATTTCTCATTTCTTGGTTATAAAATTCCTGGTGTATTCCATTCACCAGCAGTCCATCATTGAGGGCCTTGTGATCTCTGCATCTTTTATTATTCAACTTTTCAGATAAGTACCTCATCTCCCTAACAAGATAAAAAGCTTTTAGAGAACAGACTATTTGGCCTGTGTTTTCTATCACCCATACCTGTACTTTGTGCATAGTGAAAACTTTAATAGGATTGTTAACATAAAGCTTATAAACCCTTTCATTTTTACAGCTTTATATCCATTTATAAAGCTGAAATCTTCTTTTGGAGAAGCTTTATAAATGAGTAACCTGCAACTGCTATTTAATCATTTCATATTAGATTATTTGGTATTGTTCAATTGTTTTTCAAACAGGTCCAACTCTTTGTGACACCTTTTGGGTATTTTCTTGACAATGATGCTGGAGTAGTTTGCCATTTTCTTCTCCAGCTCATTTTACATATGGGGAAACTGAAGCAAAAAGGACTGGTCAGGGACACATAGCTATTAAGTGTAAGGATCCTTTAAATGGGTGGCCACAGTGCAAAAGGAGATTTGAGTGCCCCAGAAGTCATCTCTGTGGATACAGGACTGCCCTGTGGGTGGGATCCTGGCCATATTGAGATAGCTTCGTAATGAGTGATGGCTCTCTCGCTGGTTGGCTGTGTGTATGACCTCACAGGCCCTTTATAAGCCCACTGCAGGCAGCAATCGCTCTCTTTAACCTGGAGCTCTAGCCTGGGGTAGCCAAGCCAAGCTGATGTACAGCCCAGAGAGGTAAGGAGTTTGGTAGTGAACACGGGGATCTTCAGACCAGGTGTTCACTAAGGAGTTAACAAGTCAGGGAATTATGTGAGTAGGTATAATAAAGGCTTTTAAGATTACACGTGGCTGTTCTTGAGTGCGCTACCGGTTATTAAACTATAGATACAAGAAATCATGGCCAGAGACCTTTGAAGGCCTCAGAGGAGGTGAGCCGGGTAGAGTTGACACAACTAAGGTCAGTGGTCAAAGGTACTCTGTTTGGGCATAGGATAGACTAGTAATTGTAACTGCCAGGAGGGCACCTTCATTTTTCATATGAAAAGACTAAAATCCAGAAATGATAAATAAATTGCCCAGAGTCACTAAGGTTATAAGTTGCATAGCTGGGATTCCAACCCTAGCCCTATAATTTTGAATCCATATCTCTTCCCATTGCACCATTCTACTATCTGTTGATTAGATTCAGGTAAAATTGTGAATGACACAAGGCTTTGTCACCATATTCCGTTTCCTTTTCCCATTTCAGCACTTCCTTGGCACTGTGTTCTCTTAAAGCCCCAGCCCTTCCTGTTAGAGAAAAAAAGTCACTTGATATTCTCATTACCACTTAGTTTCTAAAAACAATGTATTCTTCTCTCCAGGAATAGTTGTTTTTGAAAGGAAGACAACAGAGAGAGCATAATGTTTAAATCAAATGCATTTTAAATTAATCCAAATAATTTCTAATAGTAAAATCTGAGGGACTATGAAATGTGATAGCAAAAAAGCTATTTGTGGCATGAGAATGTTCCCATATGTTCTCCAGTTATATCCTACATCCATACATCAACTTAGTGAAGTAATAGCTTTCATCAGGAATAGAATAGATAGGAATAAAATGTTATACTTTGTAATCAATCCTATGATTTCTTCAAGGTAGAGTATATCTTCTGACCTGCTCACCTGTGTGGGAGAGTAATTGAAGCCATAGGAGAGAGACAATGGAGAAGACCCCTATAGGTTACTGCCACTTAAAGGATCCAAGAAATAGTTTAAAACAGACACAAAAGCCACCACATAATTCAGAAAAAGCTCCCATAGCTTGGTATCAAGGCTGTTTTTTAATTATATCTTTTGGTCATCCTTAATGACAATGTAATATTAGATATGTTCCTGTTTCTCAGTCTCCTGAGGTATGTGAATCCCTACTCTACCTACCTTTTTCAAAGACAGGTTGGAGTAAATTTAGGTGAAAATATTTTGAAAGATTAAAATGATTGAAGTGCAATAAATAGCATTGGTCCTGAAGTCAGGAAAACCAGAATTAAAATCTGACTTTAATAAGTTAATAAGTTGTGATCTTGGGAAAGTCACTAAATTTCTGCCTGCCTTAGTTTCCTAACTGTAAAATAGGGATAATGATAATGCTTACATCTAAGGGTTGTTCTGTGGATCAGATGATATTAATGTAAGTACTACAGCTTCTGAAGCTGAAATGCAACAAGATATGGTTCAATTAACACCAAAACAACACAGGTGCTCCATAAGTTAGCACCAGATCATCCCTAGAAGGAACCATCAGTTATAGCAAAGGTTGAAATTTTGAATGCTGTGAGCAAGTTCACTTACCTTGGCAGTATACTTTCCAAGGATGTCCACATTGATGAGATTGAAAGAGGTAGCTCAGTGTTTAGGAAGCTCTGAAGGAAAGTGTGGGAGAGGAGAGGTATTAGACTGACTTCTAAACTGAGGATCTACAGACTTCATTGTTCTGTGCTTGTGAAACATGGACAGTATACCAACACCATGCCAGGATAATGAATCACTTCCATTCGAATTCTCTCTCTGATTATGAAGATCACCTGATAGGATAAGATATCTTGATGATTTTTCTTGAACTAAACTACCAAGCATTACAAGTCTACTGCAGAGAGCATAACTCCTTTGGACTGGACACATCATTTGAATACCAAATGTATGCTTGCCAAAAACACTATGCTCACACATGGCAAGCACTCACAAGGTGGTCATGAAAAGCTACACAAAGACATTCTTGAGGTCTCTCAAAACTTTCAGAATTGCTTGTATGACATAAGAGACACAGGTACAGGACCACCCAGCATAGCATGCCCTCATCAGAGAAAGTGCTATGTTCTATGAGCAAAGCAGAATTGAATTAGCTCAGAAGAGTGTGAGATGGGCAAAGTTAATCTACCACAAATGTTTATAGGGACTGTTTGTGTCCAACACAAAGTTGTTGGTCTGATCAACCAGTCAGACATAATGTAACTTGATTCTTAACATAGTGATGTCATTTTGGTCCTCTTCAAAAACAAAGGACAACAGTCAACTAAGTACTTAGTACTCTGTCTGGCACATAATAGGAAGTTAATGAGTACTTGTTTCCTTTCTTCCTTGTATCATTACATGTCTATTATTATTATTATTATTATTATTATTATTATTTTATGCCTCTATCATCCCTGGTTGTCATACATCAGTGCTGAACCTTAGCAGAAATATGTGGTGAAAAGAATACTGAGTCTTGAAGACAAAGACTGGGTTTAAATTCTGATCTTACACTTCCAAAGTCCCCTTATAAATCTCATACAAGTTATATTATCTATTGGGGGTTGTGGATATCTCAGTTTTCTTATCTGCAAAATAATGGGATTGGATTGGATATCTTCTAACATATATCGTAGTTCCAAATTTATGAACCTAAGTGCTAGCATACAGGTGCTCTAAAATTTATGTCTCTTAAGTCATGTTAGGCAAGACATTCAGGATTTGGTGTTTTGAAGAGCCCCAGTTTAATCCTGTGTTCTATTGGTCTTGTAGCTCTTAAGAGGACACCACAGAATATCTGTTGGCAAATTGTTTTGTTTGTTTTACAATAGTACCAAATATACAAGAGAAGAGAAAAAAATGCTTAAAAGGACAGGAAAGAGAAAAGAGAAGAAATGTTTACAAAGATTTTTTTAGGTAATGTAAATTTTTTTTTAAATCTAGATCCTTTGGAAGATCTGCTGTAACAAAGTAAATATAATTCTGTATATGTCTAAAAACCTATAAAACACACTGAAATAAATGTCACTTGTGAGGAGAGCATCTGAACCACAAAGGATGAGTTTCTTTGTTAGATCCACTAGATTTAATTCTATCATTATAGAATCATCATTTTGACAGTTACTCAAAAGGAAAATGATGTAGGTTTTGACTTGGGCAAGGATAAGGTCCTTTTTTGAATAAGAAAAATCATATGGTTTTACAAAATTAGATGAAAATACTCAATGCGTTGATTTTATGAGATCTTATTTTTGAGTTATTTTTAAAAATATTTTGTTTTTCCCTACCATAACTATTTTCTTTTTTTAAAATTAAATTTAATTAAAACTTATGGGTAATTTTTTAACTCTTACAATATCTTTTGTCCCAAATTTTCCCCTCCTTTCCTCCTTACCCTCTCTCCCAGATGGCAAGTAGTCTAATACATGTTAAATATGTTACAATATATATTAAATCCAATATATGTATACATCATTATGCAGTTATCTTGCTGCGCAAGAAAAAGCAGATCAAAAAGGAAGAAAAAACTGAGAAAGAAAAGAAAATGCAAGCAAACAACAATAGAAAGAGTGAAAATGCTATGTTGTGGTCCATCCTCAGTTCCCCATAGTCCTCTCTCTCTGGGAGTAGATGGCTCTCTTCATTACTGAACAATTGGAACTGGTTTGAATCAGCTCATTGTTAAAGAGAGCCATGTCCATCAGAACTGATAATCATAATAGTCTTCTTGTTGGCTTGTATAGATCTGGTTCTGCTCATTTCCCTTAGCATTAATTCATGTAAGCCTCTCCAGGCTTCTCTGAAATCATCCTGCTGGTTATTTCTCATAGAACAATAATATTCCATAACTTTCATATGCCATAATTTATTCAGTCATTCTCCAATTGATGAACATCCATTCTGTTTCCAGTTTCTAGCCACTACAAAAAGGGCTGCCACAAACATTTTTGCACATGTGAGTCCCTTTCCCAATCGTTTAAGATCTCTTTGGGATATAATCCCAGTAGAAACACTGCTGGATCAAAGGGTATGCACAGTTTGATAACTTTTTGAGGATAATTCCAAATTGCTCTCCAGAATGGTTGGATCCATTCATAATTCCACCAACAATGTATCAGTGCCCCAGTTTTCCCACATCCCCTCCAAAATTCATCATTGTCTTTTCCTGTCATCTTAGCCAATCTGAAAAGTGTATAGTGAATTTCTGCCACACCAATTTCCAATTTTCCAAGTAGTTTTTGTCAAAATTCCTATCACAAAAGCTAGGGTCTGAATTTGTCAAACACTAGATTACTATAGTCATTGACTACACCTATTTGAACCTAACCTATTCCACTGGTGAACTACTCTATTTCTTAGTCAATACCAAATGGCTTTGATGATCATTGCTTTATAATAGTTTTACATCTGGTACAGTTAGGCCACCTTCATTTGCTTTTTTCTTTTTCATTAATTCCCTTGAAATTCTTGACCTTTTGTTCTTCCAGATGAATTTTGTTGTTATTTTTTTCTAGGTCAGTAAAATAGTTTCTTGGGAGTTTGATTGGTATAGTACTAAATAAATAAATTAGTTTAGGTAGTATTGCCTTTCATTTTTATTATATTTGCTTAACCTATCCAAGAGCACTTGCTATTTTTCCAATTGTTTAGATCTGACTTTATTTGTGTGGAAAGTGTTTTGTAGTTTTGCTTATATAGTTCTTGACTTTTCCTTGGCAGATAGATCCCCAAATAGTTTTTACTATTGACAATTATTTTAAATTTGTATCTCTTGCTGTTGGATTTTGTTAGTGATGTATAAAAAATACTGATGATTTATGTGGATTTATTTTGTATCCTAAAACTTTGCTAAAGTTGTGAATTATTTCTTACAGTTCTTTAGTTGATCTCTAGGATTCTCTAAGTATACCATCATATCATCTGCAAAGAGTGGTGATTTGGTTTCCTCATTATCTGCTCTAATTTCTTTAATCTCTTTTTTTCTCTTATTGCCAAAGCTAGCATTTCTAATACAATATTGAATAGTAATGGTGATAGTGGGCAACCTTGTTTCACCCCTGATTTTATTGGGAATGGTTCCCAATTTTCCAAGTAATTTTTGTCAAATAATGAATTATCACAAAAGCTGGGGTCTTTGAATTTGTCAAACACTAGATTACTATAGTCATTGACTATTTTGTCCTTGAACCTAACTTATTCCACTGATAAACTAATCTATTTCCCTTTATCCCCATTACATATGATGCTTCCTGATGGTTTTAAATAGATGCTACTGACTATTTTAAGGAAAAGTCAATTTATTCCTATACTCTCTAGTATTTTTAATAGGAATTGATGTTGGATTTTATCAAATGCTTTTTCTGAATCTATTGAGATAATTATATGGCTTTTGTTAGTTTGGTTATTGATATAGTGAATTATGCCAATAGTTTTCTTAATATTGAACCAGCCCTGCATTCTTGGTATAAATCTTACTTGGTCATGGTGTATTAACCTAGGAATGATTTTCTGTAATCTCTTTGCTAATATTTTATTTAAGATTTTTCCATCGATATCCATCCTAAGATATCTTCCCAAGAAGTTTGGTCTATAATTTTCTTTTTCTGTTTTCATCATACTTGGTTTAGATATCAGTACCATGTCTGTGTCATAAAAGGAATTTGATAGGAGTCTTTCGTTTCCTACTTTTTCAAATAATTTATATATTATTGGAGTTAATTGTTCTTTAAATGTTTGGTAGAATTCACATGTAGATCCATATGATCCTGGAGATTTTTTCTTAGGGAGGTGATTAATAGCTCGTTCCATTTCTTTTTCTAAAATGGGACTATTTTTGTAACATTTCCTCTTCTGTTAATCTGGGCAATCTATATTTTTGTAGGTATTCCTTCATTTCACTTAGGTTGTCAAATTTATTGGCATAAAACTGGGCAAAGTAACTCATAATTATTGCTTTAGTTTCCTTTTCATTGGTGTGAAGTTCTCCCTTTTCATTTTTGAGACTTACAATTTGATTTTCCTCTTTTCTTTTTCTAATCAAATTAACTAAAGGTTTATCTATTTTGTTGTTTTCCATAAAACCAACTTTTAGTTTTATTTATTAATTCAATGATTTTCTTTTATTTTCAACTTTATTAATCTCTCCTTTTATTTTTAGAATTTTAAGTTTCATGTTTGATTGGGGTTTTATAATTTGTTCTTTTTCTAAGCTTTTTTACTTGCAAGCCCAATTCATTTGATCTTCTCTTTCTCTATTTTATTCAAGTAAGCCTCTAAAGATATAAAATTTCCCCTTATTACCACTTTGGCTGCATCCCACAAATTCTGGTAGGTTGTCTCATTATTGCCATTCTCTTGGATTAAATTATTAATTTTGTCTATGATTTGCTGTTTCACCTATTCATTCTTTAGGATGAGATTATTTAGTTTCCAAATTCTTTTTGATCTATTTTCTCCTGGCCTTTTATTGAATGTAATTTTTATTACATTTTAATCTGAAAAAAAAAATACATTTACTATTTCTGCCTTTCTGCATTTGATTTTGAGGTCTTTATGTCCTAATATATGGTCAATTTCTGTATAGGTTCCATGAACTGTCAAGAATAAAGTATACTCCTTTCTGTCTCCATTCAATTTTCTCCAAAGAGCTATCATACCTAATTTTTCTAGTAGTTTATTTATCTCTTTTACATCTTTCTTTAATTTTGTGGCTTGATTTATCTAGTTCTGATAGAGCAAGGTTGAAATCTCCCACTAGTATAGTCTTGCTATCTATTTCTTCTTACAGCTCTCTTAACTTCTCCTTTAGTGATTTCCATGCTACACCACTTGGTACATATATGTTTAGTATTAATATTGCTTCATTATCTATGGTACCCTTTAGCAAGATATAATTTCCTTACTTATCTCTTTTAATTAGATCAATTTTTACTTTTGCTTGGTCTGAGATCAGGATGCCAACCCTGCATTTTTATACTTTACCTGAAGCATAATAGATTCTGCTCCAGCCTTTTATCTTTACTTTGTATGTATCACTCTGCTTTAAATGTGTTTCTTGTAAACAACATATTGTAGGATTCTGATTTTTAATCCAGTTTGCTATCTGCTTACTTTTTATGGGAGAGTTTATCCCATTCACATTCACAGTTAAAATAACAAATTCTGTATTTCCTGTCATCTTATTTACCCTAGGTAATGGTTTTCTCTTTCCTATCCCCCTCTCCTCCTCCCCAGTATTTTGCTTTTGATGACCATCTCCCTCAAACAATCCTCTTGCTTTAGATCCTCTTTCCCTTTTTTACACCTTTCCCCTACTATTTCTGTTTTCCCTTCTATTTAGCCTACCCTTTCCTTTCCCCCCTTTCTTCTTCCCCCTTTTCTATAAGATGAGAGAAATTTCTGTGAAACCAAATATGTTTAATATTTTCTCTTTGAGTCAAATCTGATGAGAGTAAAAGTCACACATGTTCATCCCCCTCCCTTCTTTCCCTCAAATATAATAGGTTTTCTTTGCCTCTTTGTGAGATGTAATTTCTCTCATTTTACTTCCACTTTCCCCTTTTTTCCAGTACAATCCCTTTCCACCTTTAGTTTCTTTTTTATATTATAACAGTAAAATCAAATTATACATGCACTCTCTATATATAACCATAACAGAAATACAGTTCTCAAGAGTTCTTTTCTTTTTATCTTTTTATGCTTCTCTTGAGTTCTATATTTGGAGACCAAAATTTTTGTTTAGCTCTGGTGTTTTCATCAGAAATGAATGGAATTCACCTGTTTCATTGAATGTCCATCTTCTTCCTGCCTGAAAATGCTCAGTTTAGTAGGGTAGTTTATTCTTGGCTACTTTCCAAGTTCCTTTGTCTTTTGGAATATCAGATTCTAATCCCTTTTATCCTTTAAGGTGGAAGCTGCTAGGTCCTGGGTAATCCTTAGTGTGGCTCCTTGGTATATGAATTGTTTTATTCTGGATGCTTGTAATATTTTTTCCTTGGTCCAATAGTTCTGAAATTTAGCCATGATATTCTTTGGAGTTTTAACTTTGGGATCTCTTTCAGGAGGTGTTTAGTGAACTCTTTCAATGGTTATTTTAGCTTCTGCTTCTATGATACCAAGGCAGTTCTCTTTGATGATTTCCTGAAAGATAATATGTAAACTCTTTTTTTTTTCATCATGGTTTTCAGGAAGTCCAATAATCCTTAGATTGTCTCTCCTAGATCTAGAGCCTTGTGCAATGGGGACCAATTTTATATCACCCTTTGGGCCTTTATCTGGAGATGATTTATTTTTAGTCTCCTCAGGGTTTGAAATCCGTTCTTCTCTTTCACCATAAAAACTATCTATGGTCAGAGCTCTTTTTGCTTTTTTAGTCAATCTTTTAAAAAGCTGAGATCTGCTTTTAGGGCAAGGGGTGTTGTCCAAGCTTCCTCTATAAGCAGCAGTGGCTGTGCTGAGTTAGTGCTGATTCACTCCCAAAGCTGGGTGGGCATGTCCAGGTCCCATGAAATTGTGATGTTTGGAGTTCACTATTTACCTTTTGTGTTTGTGTTGGATATTTTATAATTTCTCTGCTTGTCCACTGGCTTGCAACCAGGGCAGAGTAGTCAACACTGCTATAAATTCCTCCCTGTAGATTCTCTGGCACAGAGAGCCTTACTATCCTGGGTCTGTACTGCCTGCACTGGCGTTTATGTTTGACCTGCTTGCACTTGGCTCGCCTCCCTCCATGTCTGATTAAAATAGACCTTTTCTGATCAAAATTATCTTCAGCTGGTAATTTGTTACACTCCCAGTATTTGTTGGTTCTGCCAGTCCAGAACTAATTCAGAGGCTAGATTTGATAATTAGTGTTACAGTCAGAAAGAACCATGTGTCCTCTCTTGACTCTGCCCCAACCTTTCTCCATAATTATTTTCAATAACCCCTTCATTAAATGCCTCACCTATTAAAAACAATTCCCACAACTAACACAGAACCACTTGTAACATTCTATACCCAAAGTCTACAACTTCTTTATGAAGCATATTCCAGCTTTTGTCATCTGTGACTTAACACTAGTCATTATTTTTTTCATCTGAATCATATTGCTTTCATTCATGCTATTTCAGCCATCATGTTTTCTTACCCTAGTTTAGCTTTTTGCTCCATAGCATTTCTTACAAGTCTTCTCATATTGCCTAAAACATCATAGAATGGGTTTTTATTGATTCTCTATCTCCTCAAACCACCTTGTCATTTTCTTTTCTCCTCCTCCACCTTCTTGTGTTGGTGGAGTTGCTAAAGGTTATTTTGTTAATGCTAATCTAGCTCATTGGCTAGAAACAACCATTACTGGGTCATGGAATTATTCAGGGTACCACATTTCCCTGCTGTGTACCCAATCATGTAGTTACATACCAGGTACATTTTTCTTTTGATGTTTTTCTCCCTCCTTGTTGCTGCCCTTTGGACTCATTTCAACTTGTCAATGTCCTTAACTTATGACAATTAGAACAGAACACAATACTTTAGGTAAAGGCTGGCAAAGGAGATCCAGAAAAACTGTTACTTCCTTATTCCTAGAATCTATGTGTTGGAGCTGATATTATGCTGACCTAGGTAGGAAAGAGCCCTCTGTTCCTCCACCCCCTAGCTGGAATTGCATTTTATCTGCTAGAAAGCTACTTTTAAAAGACCTAGCAATCTGAAATTCCCTAGTCTCCAGATGTGGTACCTGAAACCAGTGGTTTTTCCAGTTCAGTTACCAGTGGAAATTATGAAGGAGAAATTAATGCAGAGATGAATTATCCATAGTCAATAGCAGGTAGAAAGTATCTGTACTTGGTCCAAGGAGGGGAGGGAAAGACTGTTCATGTATTTGTCTGGACTGAACATCCCTGAAGGAGTGCTACTAGAAAATGCAACATTATGTTGGGAAACTACTAAACAACATAATGGTTCTTAATTCATCTCCCCCCTTTTAATTGCTGAGTCACACTGGAGTGGGGCAGATGTTTCCTCCACAATTCATGTGTGTTGTTTCCCCTGAAGACTATGGCATGGGAATAATCCCAACTTAGCAGTATCGTAAGGGAGAAGTTATGGATAAATAATATTGTAAAGCCATGTGCTATCTGGTACTGGGAACTAGATTCCCTAAATTTAGCTCTAAAAATGCCTAATCAATGACACCTACCTTTCCACAAGCCAATCAAGCCTGGGCTCAGATCCCACTGTAGTCATTGTGCTATGTAAGGAAACTAACAAGTTTCTTTTTTGACTTGCATAATAACTGTGTTTTGGACTTACTATCCAAGAGCCAGGTTTGAAATCTCTCCTCCGGGATTCTAAGAGTACTACAAAGGTGTTGAAGTATCTCTTCTCTAATAATTCTATTATTTTGGCTGTACTTTCCCCACTGTTTGCCACCAGGACTAATGATGCAGTTCCACTTAATCAATCAATATAATTATACATGTTGATAATTATTTTGTTTTTAAAGTTTGTTATTTTTATTTTTCCAATTAACAATTGTCATTTGTTTGTTTCCCCTCTTCTTTTGAATATTCCCCTCTGCTCCAAGAAAAAAAAAGTACAAATATTACTCCCCAGTGCCTTGAAGGGCACGCTCTTCCCTATTCTATTTATATTTCTGGGGATAACAGGCTAAAATGTCACAGTTTTAAAAGAGTATTGATCACACCAAGTTTATATCCGATGCTGTTGGGCTAGATCTTGGAGATTGCTCCTTATTCTTTAAGGCTTTGATGCTGGGCTGTTTCTACATCCTAGAACAGATTAAATCCCCAAATTCTTACATTCCCAACAGCTTCTTTTCCCAAATTTTGGAAACTTTCACGTTCATAACTCCAGATAAATCTTTTTCACCTAAATTGGGGAAAAAACAGCAATAGAAAGAACCAGTATTCATTTTCATGGGATCACATATTGGTCCTGGATGGGATGGGGAATACTCAGGTTGTCTCACCAAAAATAATTATAATATTAGATATAATCTAGGATTATAGTGAGGCAGGAAAGAAGTCTAACAGAGAGAAAAACAGAGTTTGTTAATGCTTTCTGAAGATACCCCTAGTCTTGTTCTGCAATTGCAGCCAAAGAGAATACTATTATACATATAGTTATCAGTCAGGTAAGCAGCTATAGAATGTCTCTACATGTGTTCCTAAATTTATACGAGGCATTGCCATTACATGTCATCATACTGTCCCAGAAGTTTCATCTCTATGGAGAATTATATCATCACTATTTTGCACATGCTCATGGGAAGTGGGTTCATTAGTTAGCCCACTGTTACACTTGTATATGGGAAGTAGTATTAGACAGTACAGTAATTCACATATGACTAGAGTGTTCAAAATGATAGTCAAAATACTGCAAGGCTATCCACAAAATATTAACCAAGGCAAAGACTGTTGTGTTAGTCTGACCCTTTATAGATCTAACTGCCTCTCATCTCTAATAGCTAGAGATGATCAGTTTTAATACTGGGTCAGGGGTGGGGCAGCTAGGACTATTTTCTGGAAAGAGAACAATTGCACAGGATAAGAAGTTTTGCTTAATTTACTGACTGTATTGATGGAGAGGAGACATGTTGATAGGATCATAGTTCCTCCAACTGAACAGAGAGTTATACTAACAGCATTCATAGCAAATAATGGCCCTGCTTGTTCCTAACCTCACCACAAATGCAGAGCCAGGTAGCCTCTTCTATGGAGGATCCTACAAAAGTCAATGACATTTATGAAAAATGAGGAAATATGGAAACACAAGGACACAATTGTGCTCCAAGTTATTTGGCAAGATATGAATAATTTTAATAACATGGTCCAATGCTATTGAACATTACTTGACAAAATCTTAGGCTTAACCCTTCTTTTCCAGTTTTGGGGCTCATCTGACCATCCAATACATGTCTGTATAATAGTAAAAAGCCTAGAAGATAAACCTCAGTATTCTTGAAGTTTTCAGTTTAATTCTTTTTTATTTTTATTTTTTATTTATGCTTGGGTAAATTTTCAACATTAACCTTTGCAAAACCTTCTGTTCCAAATTTACCTTACCTTCCTTCCACCCTCTCCCCTAGATAGCAAGTAGTCCAATACATGTTAAATATATTACAATATTTTAAAATCCAATATATATATATATATACATATTTATACAGTTATCTTACTGCACACAAAAAATCAGATCTAGAAAGAAAAAAAACCTGAGAAGGAAAACAAAAATGCAAGCAAACAATAATAGAAAGAGTGGAAATGATATGTTATGGTCTACACTCAGTTCCCATAGTCCTCTCTCTGGGTGTAGATGGCTCTCTTCATTACTGAACAATTGGAACTGGTTTGAATCCTCTCATTGTTGAACAGAACCACGTCCATCAGAATTGATCATCACATAATCTTGTTGTTGCCATGTATAATGATCTCCTGGTTCTGCTCGTTTCACTCAGCATCAGTTCATGTAAGTCTCTTCAGGCCTCCCTGAAATCATCCTGCTGGTTGTTTCTTACAGAACAATAATATTCCATAACATTCATATACCACAATTTATTTAGCCATTCTCCAATTGATGGGCATCCACTCAGTTTCCAGTTTCTAGCCACTACAAAAAGGGCTGCTGTTAGGGGCAATAAAGCACTGCTCTCTTTTGATGTGCCACGGACCCTGTACAACACATCAGCTGGTAGGGCAGGCCCAGGAGGTAAAAAGGGGCTTGGCCTCAGAGGCAGGAGATTGTGTCTGGCAGGAGTTAAAGTAACTGCTATAGGTTTCTTGAGATGGCAAAGGTTGTGCCCTCTTGCTAGATCTTCTCTTGGGATGCAGTACTAACTCCAGAAGCCCCCCTTCTGAAGCTCTGCCTACTCTGGTCTGAGTGGGCTGGGCACTGGCAATCCTGGAAGAAAGGCAGCATAAATAGACAGCCTTGAGCAGAACTTGCTTTCTTGCACTCCTGTGATCATGCTTCCTGCTATCCCCACTGAGAGGATGACTGAATAAAGACAGAATGGTTGCATCTCCTGATCGGTCTGCCTCTGTGTGATCCGGATTGGAGCCCGAAGGCAGGTGAGCTGCCCACCAATAGGTGGGCAGATAGAGTAGCCAAAAAAGGGACACTACAGGCCGCCACAAACATTTTTGTACATACAGATCCCTTTTCCTCTTTTAAGATCTCTTTGGGACATAAGCCCAGTAGAAACACTGCTCATATTTATATAATTGAATGATTGTAAATTCCTTGGATTCATTTTTTAATTCTTTGTCTAGGCACAAGACATATTGAGATGGGGTTATAATTGCAGAATTCTCTTTTTAAAATATCTTTACAATGAGAGGACATCCAGGAGAAATAAGATACAAAACATGGCTAAAACTGATCTTGATCTTCTCCTGTTTGTCTCCCCCCTTTAAAACACCTTCCCCTCTCAACTCAATCAACAGAATCATAATCCTTCTAGTTATCCAGGCTTACAACTTCAGAGTCAGCTATAACTCTACCTTTTCCTTCATCTTTTATATTTTGATCCATAATTGACATTTATTCTTTTATTAGTGTCTGAAATCTTTCTCTTCTTCAGGTAGAAAGCTACCATACTTGCTCAGGCTTTCATTATATCAAGCCTAGATTACCAAAACATCCTCTGAGCTCGTCTCCCTGACTTCAATCTCCTCCCATTTAAATCCATCCAGATAAAATAATGCTTTCATCAAGGCACTTCTTTATTCAAAAACTTCCAATTCTTTCCATTGTATCCTGATCAGGTTTGAAATCATGTTCATATTCAAGTCTTCCCAATTTAACTGTATTTTCCACTACTTCTTAAAATGAATATGTCTTTCTAGTTAGATTACTTTGTTCATTGCCTTCTTCCCACCTATCTTCCCAGTCATTCTGTACTCATGTGAAATGCCAAATCTTTGTTCCTATAGTTTCCCCTTTGAGGAATTTTTTTAATCTTTCTCTGCCTGGACAATTCCTACCCATCTTTTGAGTTCCAACTCTGGTATTACCTCTTTCACTAAGCCTTCCCTAATTTGCTCCATTCATATTATCTTATAGATTATATCCCCCCTTCTTTGAATTCTTAATTGTATTTTTTGATCATGTCATTCATTTTTGGCCCTCACTCACATTTCTGACCTTCACTGAAATATAATTGTTTGATATATCTGTATCTTCTCTTAGCAACTAGAATATAAGTCACAGAAAGAATATGTCACAGGTCTACATCTAATAACTTTTATGTAACCTTCTCAGAGTTTATGCTCATACTATGAGCATACAAATATGCTCATATTATGAGGTACTGTGCACATATTATGCATTTGATAAATATTTGCCAAATTAATGAATTTAATACATACAAACTCATTGGAAACAGGAGAATTAATTTTTCTATATGAGTCCAGAAAAAGGCAACCTGATATATGGTATAGTGTTCAAGTCCTGCTTGTGACTTATTATGTGTACTTTAAGTCCCTTAACTTCCAAATACCCCCAAGCAACACTTTAAGATGATTTATGACCCAGATATCTGAGTCAATGGATTAAGTTTCCACACAAGACTTTCTCTACACTGGTGAAATCCCATATCTGAATGGGAGAAAGGGAGATGCAACAATCCTTTGACTATTATAAACACTGTGTGTACTTCTGAAAAAAAAAATCAGAATGAAAAAGAATCAAGAATAAATATAATTGGAGATTTGGGTTTCTAAAGAAGAAAAAAAAATCATCTACCATCTCTTCAATGTCCTGAACATAATGACAACGAATATAAGCATTCAAGTAAACACTGGCACACAGGAGAACTGGTGACTTTTCCCAGAGCTGTGCATTGTTTCACCAACAGACATTATGAATTTCAGAGTGGAAAAAGAATAGAGCAGAGAATAAAGACACAGTAAAGACACAAGCCTACTTGCTGGGATCCATTCTCAAATACATGGAGTGCTAAAAATTACTTCAAGGCTAAGCTCTAATCACTCAAATAACAGCCCCAATACCTCTTGTAATGGGAGGTCAAACTCAATGCAAAAGGGGCCAGTTGATTTCCTGACAGATACAAACACTGGATATAAACCTTTATTTGACAACTTTGACAACCAAAGAACAGTGAGATTACTCAAAGCTTGGACGAGCTTCAATGTCATTATACAGCAAAATCGCATACACCAAAGTACAGCTTAGAAAGGGGAAAGGTTGAGAGCCTTTCCAAACACATGGAGAACCAAAGCTCTGAATTAGCCAATCACCTGAGTCTCCAAAACATCAAGTATTTCAGGCCCATCATGAAAAGTCCAGTTGACTTAAGCTTTATCTAAAGCTGTTCCATAAGTCCGAGGCACACATGAGAAAATGGGATGCTTTCTGAAAGAATATTCATTTAAAAACAAACAAGGGCAGTCAGATGGCACAGTGGGCAGAATCCAGGCCCTGGAGTCAGGAGGACCTGACTTCAAATCTGACCCCAGATACTTAACACTTGATAGCTGTGTGACCCTGGGCAAGTCACTTGAACTCAGTTCCTTTGCAAAATAAAGAAAAATAAAAACAAACAACCACAACAAATTACAAAATTTATTATTAACCTCCTGGTAGCTAGAGTAAGAGACAAATATGACCACCTATGCATACATCAAGATAGTATTGCTAAAAGAAATTTCAAAATGAGAGGAAGATTAATTATTGGCATTCCCACCCATTGTTTGGTTTACTTATAGCTACAATAAAGAAAATTCAATTTGCTTATTAGCTTTATGAAAGTATATAGCTGAAAAGGAGTTGAGATATTTTGATCTCTAGAGCGCCATAAAATAAATTTATGTATATGTATGTATACATATATAAAAACCTTGCACTGAGGAAGTGAGAATCATATTTATTCCCTTTCTGAGTTATTGTATGACCTGACAGAGACCAGTCAGTGAATAAAAAGAAACTGAGACATATTTATTTTTTTCTAAGTACAAGAAAACAACCACACTTAGAGTTCATATTGGCTGCCCTTATTCTCACGGGGCTTTGGTTCACTACACATGGATTCAGGCTTGGAGATACCCTCAAGTACTTTTTTTTTCTCCCTCTGCGACTATTTTGGTACATGATCTGGCTGAGATCAAAGATCGAAAGTAGCTGGAAGCTAACATAGAGGTTTTTTCTTCTATTGAAGATGGAATATATTTTTTTTCTACATAACTTAAAGAGAAGACTGGTTAGGGTGAAAATGCAATTTAGTTCATTTGGTGGAGAAATGGAGAGGGAGGACGATCAAAGCAAGTGACAAAAGAATGATTAGATTGACAGCTAGGACAAAAATTGGTGTTTGTTGCTGAACTGTCCCTTACCTATCTCCCTCTGAAAGCACAGATGATTTTTCTTATTCTTATTGCAGAGCTTAAAAAATTATTAGATTTCTTGAATCAAAAAAGATAAACAAATGTGGTCAGTCATAGTGAAAATGTTCTAACAGTCAGTTAACATGTTAAATATATGCTGTGCAAAAAATATATAGCAATACCATGTTACTGCATTAATACTTGTAGAAGGAAAGAAGAATTTATTTAGGGGGAAAAAAGATGTCCTGTTTCCCTACCTCTAAAAGCTTACTCTTTGGTTGAAGTAATTACTGAATTAGTTTTGGTCTAGTTTCTTAAGGTACAAGTACTTTAAAAAAAAAAAAAAGGTTTAAAGAAACCTCTTATCTTTATATCATTATTATTTCCCATCCTGTACCAGATTGGATCCTCATTTGTGATCTCTACCTCTTTTCCCTAGAAAAAATATCCAGTTGAGGAAAAAAAGTCTGATTATATAAAGTTATCAGACAATGTATACAAGCTTCTGTTTTTGTAGCTCCCTACCCCTCTGTCCTGAAGTAAATGCTGTGTTTCATTATCTCTTAAAGAAGATCTCCTTAGGCTATTTAATTTCCCTTTCCATTTGCATTTTTGCTGTCAATGTAGGGACAGGTAAGTGATGAATTAGATTGTGTACCAGGGCTGGACTCTGGAAGCCCTGAATTCAAATCCTGTTTCAGTCACTTTCTAGTTGTGTGTCCCTGGGCAAGTCACTTAATCCTGTTTGCTTGTTTCCTCATTTAAAAAAGGTCCCGGGGAAGGAAATGGCAAACCATCCCCAAGTCTTTGACAAGAAAACCCCAAATGAGGTATGATTCTCTTCATTTTGCTTATTTTGTTTTGTATCACTTCAGATAAATGTTGTGTTTCTAAGTTCCTTGTATTTTTAATTTCTTTCTGTGCTAAACATATTCTATCATATATGCTTACCATGGTTTTTTCAGCTGTTTCACAATTGATGATCACTTACTTAGTTTCCTGTTATTTGCGACCAAAAAGAGATCAATCATGCATATTTTAGTAATAATTGAGTCTATCTTTGTTTTGTCTGGAAACATTTTTTTAATGGAAAAAAAAAGAGGGGCTCATCTGTGGTAGTGAATAATACTTACTTTTCTAAACCATAATAATATTTGATTACTTCTTAATGCCCTTTGATCCAAAGATTCCATTTTGAGGTGAGCAAATACTGCAAAGATATCAAAGATGGAAAGAGAAGTCCCATGTATACCAACATATTTATAGCATTTCTTGTGGTGGCAAAACAACAGCAACAATAAACTAAACTCCCAAACCCTAGAAATGAAGTGGACGCTCATTAGTTGGAGAATGGTTAAACAAAGTATAGATTATGAATGTGATGGAATATATCTTTCTGTGAAAAAAATTAATATGAAGAACTCAGAAAAACATGGGAAGATTATGAAAAAACAAATAAACAAACAAACAAAAAAACCAGACAAAGATAGATAGACCAAATATTTATTGAGGTTTATGTGCCAGACATTGTGTAAATTACTGGGATGAGGATAGAAATTCAATCAAACAAGATAGTAACTGAATTTTATGAATTTCTATTCTATTGGAGACACCAAAACAGAAGAGAGATAAAGTCACATGGTGTGAAGATATCTAGGAAGCAATGTAGAGACCTGGTCTCTGGCAAGAGAAGAGGAAAGCAATGGGCAATGCAAGAGTAGGGTCCAAATGTGCAGTGAAATGAAGATGACTAGAAAATCTAAATCAAAACAACACTGAAAGACAGCTAAAGTCAAATAATTATGCTTGATACTTAAGAGCAAAGGATAAAACACATTCCTCTTTTCTTGATAGAGGATGGGAGGTGGGGGTGGGGGGAAACTGTAATGGAAACAATGTTATATTCATTGTCAGACACGTGGTTTCTTCAATTAAATTTGTTGAATTTTGATGTTGGTTTTGGTTCACTGGTGATTAGTGATTAGAAAAAAAGGCTAGTGCAAAATACAAAAGACACCAATACAATTTTTAAAAATTTATATTACTGAATGTACAGAAAGCAGTTAAGTACCTATCTTAGGTTAAATGGGTATATGTTAATTTGTCTTACATGATTAAAAACATGAAATAAAATAGTCTCTTTGAACTTGATCAATTCTGATTACAGTAAATTTCTGATTTCAAGTGTTTAATGATATATCATAGCTTAAATATTAACTAATACCTGGTTACAATGAAGAACAATTAGCACGTTAATTAATCAGGTCATGTTTACATTGTTAAGATTAATCACTTGCTTGTTTTAAGTAAGATGGTCTGCTTTCATTAAAGCCATCAGTGCCCATGAGCAAATGAAAATTAATTCCACATAAATGTTTGAATTTTCATTTTTAATTTCACAAAAGAAATATACTCAGATAACTCTATATTGCACTGACATAAAATTAAGGTATAAAAATATAATTAAGAAACAGTTACCATCCATGAATATGAATACAACATTCACAATTTAGATACTATTCTCATTAAATTATTAATATACATCTTTGCATATACATGGTTAGGCACAATAAGATATTTTTTTTAAATATCTGCCAACTTAATCTACATCACAGAACTTGGTACTAACTCATATTTCAATTCCCTTAATTAGTAGTTCATTGCCTTTCATATTGGCCCAAGACCATAGAATTCAACTCAGCCAAACAACCATGACATAGCCAAACTGGGAAAAACTAAAACTCTTTTTCTATTTTATTCAGAAAATATATTCCCTTGGATATCTGGAGCCAGACCAAAGCCATTTTCCAACAAGGGCTGTCGATGACAGAAATATCATATTACTCAAGGTAATGAGGTAGCTTTTCAATTATCTTTGTGTTGATTAACATATATCTTTTGAATGTTAAATATATGTATTTATATAAACAGGTAAGAAAAGTAAATGTGTTAACACCACTATCAGAAATAAAATATGTGTTCACCTTTTCATATGAACCCAGTATTTGTAGCTATTTATTTGGATGAAGCAGTTGTAGTCAGAGAGTTCAAATGCTAAGAGTTTTCCTGTAGTGTAAAATTATTCTTGGCTGTAATGTCTCTCTAAGGAGCTGCTCTAATTAATGCAAAACACTCTAGATACTACTTAATAAATACTAAGCCTCTTCTAAATGGCACAGAATTAAGATCCTTTATTTAGTAGTGCTTATATATGAAGCTATGGGTTTGTACTTGTGAAATTCATCCAGTACATTACATTTCAGATGGTATGGAGGAGAGGGGAAAGAAATGAAAATGAGAGAGAGAGAGAGAGAGAGAGAGAGAGAGAGAGAGAGAGAGAGAGAGAGAGAGAGAGAGAGAGAGAGAGAGAACATTAGAAAACCCAACCAGAGCTTGGGAATAATTATTTTGCAATTCAATTCATAGTTCTTTTGTATTGTATACCTTAGTAAACTATGTCAACAGAGAATACTCTGGGGAAGAAATTAACTATGTAAATAAAAATATACATGCTGCAAAGCACAATGTAGAATCCCCATGCTTCCAAACAACGGATATATAAGGAATGCTTTTCAAATGGTAGCTTAATCTGCTTTAATTAATGTTCAGGGCTTGTCCCCTACAAGTATTTTCTTTTCTGCTATTTGTAGATATAGGAAGAAAATGGATTTTTCAAAATATAAAAATTCAACACTTTTTGTTGTTAAAAAAAAATACTCTTTCAAATTTCCCTGAAAGGCTAGTCTTCAGAAAATTGTTGGCTTAAGGGAGAAACTTTTTTTTTAAAGATTGTATATGATTAGTGGAAAGTGAGTATAGAAATTCACAATAACAAAAGGACCAATTTTCCAAAAAAAAAATTTTCCTTTACTTACATACATGTCTAAATCTCATCCCCTCCCACCTCAAGAATAAAAAGAAGAATATTCTGAGAACATATTGAAATTTTGATCTTGAAGCCAGTTTATAAAAGGTATTAACATTTCAAATAATCTGGAAGCTCTTGTTGACCAGGCACAATTTAAAATATAGCAGATAACCGAACACATGTTTTTGATGGCTAATGCTAGGAACATCTTCTCTAGCATGATCAAGTCTTCATTTATCTTACAAAATTAAAGACAAATCTATTTCATAATATCTATAATTATGAATCCAATGAGAAATAAAGCTTTATTTTTTAATCCAGCCTGCACTGTAAAAATGAGCAGCTATGTATCTAAACTTTACCTCCTAAAAACTCTGTAAAGATAAAGTAAATGCAATCATCAATCCCTGAAAACCATATGAAAAAGATCAAAACTAAACATATACATATATTTACAATATATGTGGGTATAAAACACATTGAAAAACAGACTGAGAGATTGAAGTGAAGAGAGAAGAAAGGACAAGAGAGGAAAGGAGAGAGAGAGTGACAGAGACAGAGGGAGAGAGAGAGAGAGAGAGAGAGAGAGAGAGAGAGAGAGAGAGAGAGAGAGAGAGAGAGAAATGTCCCATCTAAAAAATTCTCATCAAATCCTCAGCCCTTTCACTTACTTTTTACCTGACAACACTATTTCAAACACAACAATCAAGCAGAGCATGGCATATGTGTTCAAATTAAGTATTTTATTATCCCTCCTTTCTATAAAGTGAAGTTATAAACTGAAGTTTCAAATCTGAAAAGACACCGACGTCCATATTGTTAAGGGAAAGAAGAAAACTTAAAAGTTCCTATTTTAACCTGTTTGAAATAAAGGTAAAAAGTGCAAATCAAAGCAAAAAATTAGGAAACTTCATTGGTAGGCAAAGTGGAGTTATAAACACATATACAAACATATATAATCACATATATACATACATATATTTACTACATATCTGTATTTAATAAGTTGGATTTATCTCAGAATCAAATGATGGACATGACGTGCTCTCGGTAAATCTTAAGCCCCCACCTCCCCATTCCTCAAACCACCTTCTTCCCCTCCCCCCACGTTTTCTTTCCAGAAGACAGAGGATGCCCGATGCATCTTGCACTGTAGTGCAAACAGACCCCAAAAAGGGAGGAAGATAAAATGAATTTAAATTCCAAAGGGGTTCCAGTGCTGGTTTCCTAGTCCCCGAGTCAGCAATGTGTTTGTGAAAATTCAGGCTTTTTGTCTCTTAGAAAAAAGGAGCTAAATCTACATCGGTGGCCCAGTCTCGGTTTGCTATTCTTTGCATTTTCTATTCAAGTGAATGAGAGTGAATGAAGTGGCCCAGGACCTTTTATTTGATCTACTCACTTGCATAAAGTGACAGAATTCTAATATATTTGTTTAATGCTCTTCAATGGGCTTTCACTTTCTTGCTTGCAAATGAAGCCTCCCTGTGCAAAGTTTTGTTCCCCTCTGGCTCAGGGACATATTTCATAACTTGGGCCGAGGTTTGAAGTGATCTTGAGAGGAGTTTTAGCCTCAAAAAGTGGGAAATAAAGAAACAGATGTGAAGTTATTGTAAATTCCTATAGTGGGCTCTGAGGCTATTGTGAGCCCACTGCAGGCGGTCCAGAGCCTCTCCCTTTCATGCTGTAATTGAAACATATTAATTAGATAATTTGTTGTTAGTTTAAACGAAACAAATACATCCCCTTCAAGGCTTCACAGCCAGTGGGGTGGAGATTTTTTTGGTTGTTGTTTTAGTTTTGTTTTCTTGGGATATTCATGTGTATATGTTTAAGGTTTTGTTAATGACATTTTATTAAGACTTTAAGATCTAATTCTTGTAAAAGTCGAATCCCTGGTCCCTTCTGTTCCCTAGAGTGGTAATTTACAAAGGATCTTTCTATTTGTAAAGATATAAACAGCAATCTCCCTCCCCTCTGATGCACTCCCCTCCAAAGTCCAATGTAAAGAGTCTTTTTTTCTTCTTCTTCTTTCTTCACCCTCTCCTAGCCCAGTCAAGCACCTGACCAGACTTGGGCTCCCAAGACAATCACTTTTCTCACAAGCTATGCAAAGGGAAAAGGGGAAAAGACACACCACAGCATTAGTATAGTTCTGAGGATCATTTACCAGGACTAGTTCCTATTTCTGAAAGTCTTGAGGGGGAGAGAGAGAGAGAGAGAGAGAGAGAGAGAGAGAGAGAGAGAGAGAGAGAGAGAGAGAGAGAGAGAGAGAGAGAGAGAGAGAATAGATCTAACTATAATACAATAATTATACCAGAATATACAAAATGAGCAGAGAATTATTTTTAAAATACCTTTCAGCATCACGGATGTCAGAAAAGGCTCTCTAGCTAGGATCCCAAATCAAATCTTTTGATTTACCTTTGATAATAACTCCTCTTAGTCCTCAGTATAGGACTGGTATTAACTTTTCTTTTTGTACACACACACACACACACACACACACACACACACACACACACACACACCCTCAGTGTTGTCTTTTCCAGTTTTATTTCAGATCTGTGTTTATTGACTTTGGACTTGAGCCAAGTAAAGAGATTTAACTAGACAAAACAGTAAATTGTAGTCACTGGAGATATGAACTTGCTAACTTGTATTTTAGATAAATAGATCTCATTTCCCAAGGCAGGAGGGAAATGGATGCTTACTTCTACCTTTGAATTTCTGGATACAGTTAAAAACAAAACAAACAAAGGAAACTACCAGCCTATTTATTACTATACATGTGCAAAAATCATCTAACCAACCGTGATAAGTTCTTTGTCACATAAAAGTTGTTGTATTTCCTTATAGGCATAAACCTCCAATGAACATAAGATTTTTAAAATCTGAATTGAAATGTCTGATGGATTTGCAAAAACTATAATAATATTGTGTCTCTGAGAATGTTTACACATTCACATGGAATATTCTTATATTAACATGCCTCTTCATATGCTGTCAATATAGGGAAGCTAATGGTGAATCTGCTAATGGGAATGTTTACCTGCTGAAAATCTTTTAAAATCAAACTGTGGCCCCAACTGTGGCCACTTCACATGCCCTCTTAATAGCCGGAGGATGAACTCAGGCAGTCTGTATTCAACTTTTCTGGATTTGATGAGATTAGTATTTTCCTAGGGATATTCTTCGTTTAGTTTTGAAGGGAACTATGAGGAAGTAAAAGGCACTTAAGGAATATGTAGGTCATTTCTTTTTTTTCATAAAAGTTTTGAGAGTTTCATATCCCAGGGTCTAATAAGTTTCCACTGTTTTCTTGAGCTGATCTTGTTGATATAATTGTGAGTTGGACTTGATGAATGAATTCAGTTGTCCCTTGTCTGACAAGCTTTAGTAGCTTCATGCATTTTAATCAGTCCAATGATTCATTTATTTTCCACCTTTTTTTTTTCTTTTTTCTTTTTGGCTGTGTGTGGGATCCATGCTTTTAAAAATTGGTTGCAATAGGATTAATTGCTCTACGTTGATCTTAAACTTCTTTTCTTGAAGCACACTTCTGAATATCTGATAAACACAGATTATTTTTTTCTGAAGACTATAGAAAATTCTGTTATATTCATATGTTTTTGGTGTGCCCAAAGTTATTTTGTTTAATCATTTTAAATGGTTATGCATTATGCCTTATGGTTTCCAAGAATGTAGATCTCAAATATCAATAAGCATTTAAGCATCTTTGTCTTGTAACTTTTTTTAGCTGAATGCACACCCGTTTTTCAAAATATGGCAATTCCTACAATAAAATTTATGGCTTGGAGCCATAAATACCATTTAATATTACTTTCAGAATCTAAAGAAATGAAAATATTTGGAATCAAGCTTTTGAGGAGGTAACATGCATTTCTTGAAAATTAAGTTCATTAAACATTGTCTTCCAAAGTAGAACAATTAATCCAAATATTTTCGATCCAAGTGACTCATTTGTTTTACAGATGTGTTGAACTATTTGGGCTATTCTGAAAAAGAAAGTCTCAAGGACTATAATAATTTATTTTAAAATTATATTTAAATCTGACTTCAACTGTAATGCATAAACAGGAGGTTTTAATTTATCTGGATAAAATAGCTACACTGCCTCTGTCTGAAGCATTGTTTGATCTTACATGCATATTATTTTGCATATCTTGAGATACCTTAAGATAAATGCCAAATAGAGGAGATACCAAGGACTGTCGTGAGTTTTTTTTTTTTCTTTGTTACACCTGTGTACTTGGCTTGTAATAGACACAGATCGTGCATATATGAACATCTTTCAGAGTCTGCCTGAAAAAAATCTTTCCCAAAGGTAAGAGCAAAGTGGTAGGAATTCAGGTTACAAACAAGCAGGAAGTAGGAAAGACATTCTGCATCTGTGATGTCTCTTAAAAATTGTATCCCAGGTAGCATTTACATTTCTTAAAATGTTCTTTTTGGGGGGCAACTATTCAAAAAGACAAGAAACTAAATCTTAATTTACATATTTTAATGAGAAAATATTATTTGGACTAGGTTCATAATTTAACATAGACACTTTTTTTTTTAATCCTTTGTCTTAAAACAGGCATGCTGGGAACAAGAACATCAATATTTTAAATGTCATGCTTATTCTGTACAGGAAGGGGGAAAAAGATTTCTTTACAGCTCTGATGACAACTTTTGTTTTTTAACTTAAGCAGTTCACAGCAGGAAAAAAAAACAAAAACAGTTCGGGTTTCCAGCAAACTACCTAAAACTAAGGGAATATAGCAAACAAAAAGTGCATTTTACACAGTTTATCATCATTCCTATTCACAAGCATGTACATCCCTTTGCAGCCCTTTCAGTCTCTAATAAAACAGAAAATTTCTAATAAAGCAAACAGAAAGACTAGTCTTATAGGAGAAATTTCCAAAAATATTCCTCCCACCTCATCTTACCAGGTTCACTACTGCAGCTAAGCTCATCAAGGGTTACCCTTGGCTGTCTTATTTGTGGTTTTATTTCATTTTAATTTTATTAAGCAGTAAAATAAATAGCTTAAATGATCTCTAAGGGATCAGAAAAAGTTGTCATACAAATGAACTTTCCCAGCTTCCCATGTTCTAAACCCCAACTTTCTTCTAAACCACCTCGACAGAAACGGTAAAGTCAAAGTTGACTTCTCAACTGGTATTTGTAAAATGGGCCTAGTAAGCCTCGGGGTACAGACTCAAGTTCACTATTTACATTTTGACTAGAACTTTGTAAACAATATGGCGTTTGTTTATTTGTTTATTGTTTCTCCCACCCCTCCCCCACTCACTTTGGAAAGGGGTCCTGCCCTTGGCTTTCGTGCCTACCCTTTCTACTTCCAACACTTCTATGCTCAGTGCTCCCGGCTGGAAAAATGAAAAAAAAAAAAAACCCAAACCAAACCAAACCAAACCCAGAGCGCACAAACTGGAGAGACTGGATCAAGCCGCCGAGCAACTAGGGTGAACTTGCTGGCTGCTGTCCGGGAAGCACTGAGAAGGGGTGGCTTGGGAGCGGACTGGGGCTTGGACTGCTGTGGGAATTCTGGGCTAGGTGGTCCCATCCCACCTTGGATAAGACACAAACAAACTCAGGATCTTAAATGACTTGCTCAGCCGCCTCACTGCTGAAGGCGTCTGGTAGTGGCGCACCCAGTGCAGGTGCAGGTAGAAGAAAAAATAAAGAGAAGCTCAGAAGCGGTTTATGTTATTTCTGAATTGTTGACTGACAAAAGAAGGGCGGGAAGGAGTCGTGGAGGGTTCGGATTTTGAAGGAAGCCTGGGAATGGGCGGCGAGTGGCAGGCGGCCCTAACAGGGGCTTCTCTCCTACCCCCAAGGTGGGGGGGGGGGGCGAAAAGAAAGGAGGGAGTGACTCAACTTCACTCTTCAGCGGGGGATGGGCCATGAAAATTCCTGCACGCCTGTAGGCGCTCAGTTCGTGGACTCTCCCAAGTTTCTGTTGTGTTTCCTTTGCTGTCCAAAACAAAGTTTTAGAAAACCGGGGCCTGGACCTAGGGGAAAGGAGAATGGTCAGAGTTTCATCCCTGGAGCAGCTAGCCCGCCCTCGGTTGAAATGGGGATCTTGTGTGGCTTGGGGGAAGCTGGGGGTAGAGGAAGCAGGTGTGGGGTGAGTGGTTAAAAGATATCCCCGAGAGACTCAATCGGGGACTGTGTGTGGCTAGGGGGAAGGGAAGCAGGGAGGGAGTCGCGGGACCCAGCCGCTCCGGGTCAGTGCACGGCCACAGAGTGCAAGGCGGAAGCCGGGCTGGTGAGAGTCTCGCTCGGAGTGGCGGGGCTGCTTTGGCTGGTCGCTGTCTGCGAAGAAGTGGGGCTGAGTGAGGGAGGCGAGTTCGAGAGCAGCGTGGGGATGGGCGCGGGCAAAGCGGGCAGGGCGGGCACAGCAGCCGGCGTGGGTTTGATGGGCACCGGGATGGCTGGCAGCGTCTGCCCTCCGTGGCACAGAGGCTTCAGCGGTACCCCGTAAGCGCTGTAGTCGCCGCTCGCCATGGAGATAGGGGTGGCCGAGTCGATCATGCTTGAACCGTACATATGGGGCCAGCCAGTGCCCAAGGAACTGCCCATGGTAGTCAACTGGTTCGGGAGGGGATAGGCGGCGGGCACTGGCTGCATAGCGGAGAAAGCCAAACCTCCGGGCATCTTATACTCGCGAGCGATGATGTTCTCGATAGCGAAGGGATGCTTAAACCCCGAGGGTTGTGACACGCCGCCCAGGTTGTAGGCGGCCGCGGGCATTTGAGGCAGGTGGGTGCCCGAGGCGGCCAGGGCGCTAAGGCGCAGCTTGGCCTGCTGCTGCAGGTACTGAGCCGCGTCGGCCGGTTTGCTGGGCGCCAAGTGGTCAGATTTGAGCACCTTGAAGCGTTTGCGGCGCCTCAGGAAACTGCCATTCTCAAACATGTCACCGCAGCTGGGATGTAGAGCCCAGAAGCTGCCCTTACCGGGCTGGTCTGGCCGCCGCGGGATCTTGATGAAGCAGTCATTGAAGGAAAGGTTGTGGCGCAAGCTATTCTGCCAACGCTGTGTGTTCTCCCGGTAATAGGGGAAACGGTCCATGATGAACTTGTAAATTTCGCTCAGGGGCAGCATCTTCTCCGGGGAGCTCTGGATGGCCATGGCAGTAAGGGAGATATAAGAGTAAGGCGGCTTCTGGTCGCTGTACGTGTTTCGACCCGGCCGAGGCATCTTCCTCTTCCTCCTCCTCGCGGGCGGGCTGGCAGGCTGCTTCGATCTGCCAGGGAGAGGAAGGTTGGGGGAGGGGGCAGACCGACAGACACCTCGAGGTCAGCGGGGCCGAGTTATAGGTCTAGTTAGAGGTGGGAGGAGGGAAAGGGGAAAAGAAGTGGGGAAACAGTAAGTATGGAGGAAGGGAAAGAACAGGGGAGGGGAGAAGAGTACCAACCCCAATTTAACCTTAAAGATCTCGGTTAGTCTCTGACCCGCCTGGGACCATAACCTCTCCAAAGTAACTTTGCGAGCCACACTGGTCAATGCCTGAACAGCAAGCAGGAGAGAGAAATGCGGGGGAAGAACCCGAGAAGGGGGCCCAGGGACTGGGCGGTGGCGAGGAAGAAGATTGGAGAGGGGGGAGCCTAGGCAGTACCCACCTTAGAGTTGATCGAAGTTGGCCGTCCGCATCCGGGATGCTGCCCGCTGGGCGTCCGTTTCCCAAAGCCCAGCAGCACCAGCGCCTGTCGGGGAGCCTCGGCGCTCGGCTCGGCTGTGCTGCGGCTCAGCCCCTCGAAGCCCCGAAGCCTCACAGTCCCCGGCGATCTCCAACTCTGTGCCCCCCTCCCGGCGGGCAGCCTCAGCTCCAATGACCACTGGCGGCGGCAGCAACTGCGCCGGGGCTGCAGCGGGAGTGCTCTCTCCTCCGCCGCGATGCTGAGCTAGGTAGTTGCCTCCATGTCCTTCCTGTAACCATCTGATAGTTTTATGCGGTGACAGGAGCAGAAAAGACCCCTGTAGAGGCGCTTCATTAATGTGCCACTTCTTTGCTATCATATGACAATCGCCTTGGGAGGAGGAGGAGGAGGAGGAGGAGGAGGAGGAGGAGGAGGAGGAGGAGGAGGAGGAGGAGGAGGAGGAGGAGGAGGAGGAGGAGGAGGAGGAATGGAGGGAGGGAAAGGGGGCTGGAGAAGGAGGGGGCTGAAAGAGAGAGGGAGAGGGAGAGGAGAGAGAGAGAGGCATAATCTGGTTTCATTTACACCTATTTACATGGACACCTTGGGCCAATAGAAATCATTTCCATTTGAAGACAAGGCGAGGGGTGAAAAGGCTCAACAACCGGAATTGAAGTGGGATGGCACCCCCAGTCTCAGTTCGTGTGAAGGTATGCAACGGCCCTTCTGTGGACTGCGCAGGGAGCTTAGTCTGCGATTCACACTTACAAATGGAGCTACTGAGCAGAGCGATGTTTGACATGGAAATTGCTTGGCTGTGGTATTCTGTTTGTTCTGCATTGTTAACTGATTTGTATTGTTGGCTAACTTAAGGCAGGGCTTTTCCTTAACGAGAGACTTTTCCTTTTGCCCAATCAAACCGCGTTCATGGCTGTTGCAAGGGTGATTATAATGAAAATGCAATACTTTTCAGTCCTCACCGAGGCCGGCTGAAGTTTGCATTACCTTCTAAGCTGTTTCCTCTGCCGTGCAGAATTTGGTGTGTCGCTTTAAAAAAAATCTGATGGGGTTTTATAAATTATATAATTGGATCGGACAGCCCTTAATAGGAGCCCATTTTGCTTCTAAACGTTTTGGTCGGGTTTAAAAAACAAATTAAGGCAGGGGATCTGTATATTACTTGCCAACCTGTCTGCTTTAAAATTACTCCGGTAATTTGATTTGACATTAGAGTTGTAGATGTCAGTTCAATGCAGATGGTATTCTAACCAGGTGAATTCCTGATTGTTTTCCTATGCTCGAATCAAGCTTCAGGGAGTTGGGGGTTCCATTTACCTAGTTGTTTCAAGTGTTAGAGGATTGAATCTCCCAGTTTGCATTTTACAGCCGGAACTTTTTTGAGTTTTTCCCTCCCTTCCCCAGGAGAGGTTATTTAGGATGTCCAGGCTACATGAAAATAGAGAGTCCTCCAGAAAGCCATCAGAAGTCCCATAAAACCAGCAGTAGCTTCTGAGGCTTGCAAAGAAAGGGGAACAGTTTTGATTTTGGGGAGGGAGGGGGGTCGAAGGCGAATATGAGTGCTAACGGAGATGTTTAGTGTAGTTTTCTAGCTTTTCTCTGGATCGCTCTCTCGGATGAATTCAATTATGTATTTTTAATCGATGTAGAATAAACGCTTAATCAACGTCCCCGCGTGCCCTGTAATTATCTAATTTGTATGATCCCTTAGCATTGCATGACTTTGAGGTTTTAAGAGAAATTTGTCCTATCCCCATAGTCCAAACACATCGTTTTTCAAATATTTTAGAGAAATGTAAGGGAGAGCATATCAAAAAATGTTGACATTTTAATCTCAGCAAATTTTCCGATGAGGTTAAAAAGCTGATTCTGGTTATCATAAAGAAGAGATTCTATACTTAGTAGCCACCCCCCCCCACACACACACATACAAACATCCCAACACGCCCTTGCCCCCCCCCCCCACCCTCCATTAACAACATTTTCGGAGGTGGTCAATAACTCACCAAAACGTAACTTAAACACGATGTATTTAGGAGATTAAACAATTTCATTAATATTGAAATGGCTCCCGGGTCTGAGCTGACTCGTTTGAAATGCAAGCGCACGTTTTTCAATATTAACAGAAGTACTTGAAGAAAAGAATAATGTCACCTTCTTAATTCAGTAAAAATAACCGGGAGAAGGAAGAGACGGGGGAAGGGGGGCGGAGATAGAAAGGGGGAGGGGAAAAGTACCCATCCTTATACAGTGTGATGATTCCAGAAAGATGATTCTTTATATGTAGAAGAACCACCTAGATATTAGTGAAAACCGCATTTAAGCCACTGTCCCTGGGAGTACTTACTGGAGCGGAGCTCTCATTAGCCATACAACAAGGCTCAGCAAGTTGAATCGTGGTGACTGGTTCAGATAGCTTTTTCTAGGATGGGAGGCAAAGGCTTTCCCTAGGGATTCGGAAAAAAAAGACAGATTTGGAAACTAGCGCAAGTACTGGCATTTCCGATTTTTTTTTTTTTTTTAATGAATCATGTACCTATTTTTCCTTTTCCATAAAAGACCACAATTTTCAGAGGGAAAACATTAAAGTACATTCTCAAGTAAAAACTGGATTTCAAGACCTTCTCTCTTCCTTCTTCGGAAATGGAGTATAGGTAGAGAGGCCTATTAAGGCACTGGCGAATGTCATTAGTCTTCTTTTTAACATCTCAACACACATATACATATGACTATATATTATATAATGAACAAACTGTCACTATGTGGTTAGTATCTTTAATTGCCTGTCCAAAAAGTTTTGTTTCTTGTTTTTAATAGAAGAGCAAAAAAGGAGATAGATGAATGATGGTTCTATTTGGGGATAAGGAACAATATAAGTGTGACAAACAGGAAGATTTTCTTTTTACCTCTGTGTGTGTGTGTGTGTGTGTGTGTGTGTGTGTGTGTGTGTGTGTGAGAGAGAGAGAGAGAGAGAGAGAGAGAGAGAGAGAGAGAGACAGAGAGAGAGACAGAGACAGAGAGACAGAGAGACAGAGAGAGACAGAGACAGAGACAGAGACACAGAGACTGAGAGACAGAGAGAGACAGAAACACAGAGACAGAGAGTTTTAAAAATGTTAACTAGCATTTTATTGTCTTGCAAAGGAGTATTATGTAGCTATCTAAATCTTTAGTTAGAATAAACAGAAAATTAACTAACTCAAAGACTGAAATTGTTGAAGTATTAAAATGCAAGCTGAAATAAATCTGTTCCCATGTTTCCTGGAAAGTTGCAATCACCAGCCTTAGGATCATTGATAATACAAATAAAAATCAGAGTTCTGGAAATATTTGAAGTTTAGCACACACAGAGAAACAAACACATGCTTTTTACTCGTCCATCCATAAACATAATGAAATAAACCCAACTAAACGTGAGGAGGGATTCTCAGATTCAGAACATAGGTTTTCCTAAACATTATTAGATAAATCCTCTTCTTACTGAAATTAAACAGTGTGTGTAGGGTGGGGTGGGGGATTTGAATGCAATTTACAACATTTTAAAACCAGTATTATGGAAAAGGGGGAGGGAAATGAACACTTTCCAGAAAGCTTGAAAAGTGCATCAGTGTCTATTGTGTAGAAACCCAAAACAAACAGGAGCTTTTAGGGGATAAATTCAAATAGGAGGCTTAGGGGGGTATTGGGAAAACTGTATAAAATACACATAAGTCAATTATATCAATGTGCAAACCAAATGGAAATCTATTTCGTGCAATAGCCATTCATCGCTTCCATGAAGCCCACCAAGGACCACCTTTCTGCTTGGAGAGTTCGCAATAGCCTCTTTTCCCACAAGCTGGACCACACACGGTTACAGATTTGGTAATAATTTATGCTAATTTCCCCCCATAAATCCACAATTCGCTTCAGTGGCACCAGGGTTGTTGAGGGAGTAAAAAGGAGACAGAGGGGTGACAAATACAATATTGATTTTTATTCCTTCTGTTTTCAAGCAGGTGCGTGAGTGGAAGGATGGGTGGGGAGGGAGCACTTTCTCATATTAAAAACACCAACAATCAAAGCAAATACCTCCAGTCCCCACACTCGAAGAGAATAACCTTCGCTATCTTGTTAATATTTACAAAACACTGGAGACTGGGGGGGGGGGTAAAAGTACCAACTGATTCATTAGGGTTTCCTAGGCTGCAAAAACAATACTAAGTCTTAGTTTGGAAAGTCAAATCTGCTAAAGCGAAGCAGAGTTTTTAGCTAAGCCACTCCACTTCCACCCCTCCTCCGTCTGTCTCTGTCTCTATTTCTCTTTTTCTCTGTCTCTCTGTGTCTCTGTCTCTGTCTGCTTCTCCCTGTCTCTAGGCTTGTCTGTCTCTCTTCCCTTCCCCCCCTTCTCCTGCTACCTCCTTCCCTCTTTTTCCTTTTCCTCTTCGTATTTTTGTCTCTTATTGACAATGAAAATTTGTTGGGGATGAATGGGGAATACGTTTTTTTTTCTTGTCTTTTTTTCTTTTTTGTCTCTTTCAGGCCAGGGTTTATTTTACTTCTTCCTCCTCCCCCCCCCCCAACACTTCTCCTCCCCCTTACGAGCCAGATTCTAGGTTTACCAAAGTGATTTTGCTGCCTATGGGAACTAGAGCGAACGCACCAAGGTCTTTGTCCCACCGAGCATTCTTTACCAAATCTGCACTTTGGTGGCGTGAAACTACTTAGCTTTTCTTTCAAAAGGATTTTGTTCCCGGAGTATTCAGCACTAAAACAAACTCCCACTGCTTGTCAACGGTCAATTAAAAACCATTCCTCTGAATGTCCTAGAATCTATATTTGCAATAACAAAATAACTCCTCCAGAACTCTCAGGGCCAGTTCCAGCAGGTTTCTCAACCCTCTCTTAGGTCAGTCACCTCTTCCCTGCTCTTCTCCTTTTACTAATCAGAGACTCCATAGGCAACAGCCGTTGATAGCGTCTTTCCCTTCTTGCTTTCGGTTTCTTAAGGGACAGGGGAAAAGCTCTCTGTCCGGTTTTTGCAGGCAAAATAGTTCCCCAGCATCACAGACTTCCAATTGCATTTTTTAAAGGAAATGCACCATATCATTGAAGTTCTTGAATTATCTATTACAGATCTTTACAGCAACCTGTTTTCATTACTTGATATGAATAAAAGAAAGATCAGAAAATTTAAAAAACAAAAAAAATTATGAGAACATGTACAACAAAATTCTATCACGACTAAAGTGCTTTGATTTTTCAGTTCATCTATAATTTTGAAGAGTTTTCAAAAGTAGAGAAAAAACTATTTAAAAAAAAAGCTATATAAGCAAGGGAGGAAACCCTCCAATCTGGCTCATTTTTGTTACAATCTATTTGGAAAGTAAACCCGAGTGCTTTTTTAAACAGGAGGTTTGGGAGTGGGGGGGCGGGGCAGGGGGATGCTCTAATAACTGACAACCCAATTCCTGAAAACAGCTTATTCATCCCATTTCTAGGTTTCAGACAAGTCTATGATCTCCACTTTCTGTCTATCTCTTGCTTTAGTTTTGTCGGGAATGGGACTGATAATAACATGGGGCCGAGTGAGGGTTTCAAACCTTATTCTAAGCCAAGCGTTCCCGAAATAGACAAGTGTGAATTTGCCTTGGGTCTGTTTTGAATTTTGTGGACTGGCTGCAAAATGTATCTACCTTGAGAAAAATCTGCGTGCAACTCTATAGGGAACAGCCGGGTTTAGATGAAAGGGGTTCCCAAGAAGCTTCGAAAACTTGGCCAGCTTAAAATGACCTATTTCCCCTCCTTCACCCTTATCCTAAGCAGAAAACAAATACTACTCAATATTAGGTGTTGCACTCCTAACATTGCACTCCTTCCAGATTAAGTACTAAAATCTTACTATTGTGAATACTAAATTCCGACACTCATAAAGACTCTGCTACCTAGGACAATACGCCCTCTTTAGAATGTTTTTGGAAAAAGACAAGTTGGTCACTTCTTACTGTAGCTGGGTCTGGGACCTTGAAGCTTTAAAAAGCCTTGGTTTCCAAATAATGTGCCTCCATTTCTTTGCATGTAAACACTTGAATAGGTTTGAATTGAGCATTACAAACTCTCTAACTGTATTTGTCTAAAAGTTATTTGAAAGAGTCTGTGGGGTTTTGGGGGGAGGGGAAGAGTTAGGAGGCTGAAATATCCCCATGCACTTTGGTCTACGCTGTTTTAAATAGAAGTAGCATTTTCAAATCTTTTTATTTTATTTTATTGTAGGAAATATTGAAAATGCCACCTTAGTATTGAAGGGATTAACTTGCTTTTCTCCCAGCCCCTAACTCTGGTGTTAAGGCAGCAGTAGATCAACTGTATAATGTGTGCACTGTTTGGTCATTTGTACAAGCAGAACAAAGGTTGAGCTAAGCCAAATTGCATTGCACTTGTGAACCGAGTCCCAATGTGAAGTATCTTTTACAGCAGGGGGAATGAGAACAATTTCGTGTATGTCTAAAAGGGAATAACAAAGCCACTTTCTAGAGCATCTCAAAGTGAAGTAGTGAGGCGTGACATTCCCAGGGTGAGAAGGGACAAAAGCAGGGTCAGGAGGATGAAAAAGAGAATCAAACAGCCACTTTCACATGTCTGCCCTCAACTGCTGCACCTCTCCATAATAGGAAACAAATGTTGTAAAAAGGGGGATTGCTCCCATTCATTCAAAATAGCAAATGATAGCTAAACAACATTGTCAAAACTGAATCAACTTCTGTGCAGTACCACCCAGAAAAAGGTATTGTGTTTTGTTTAAGAGCGGGGTGGAGCAAGTTTTTTTTTTTTTTTTAAGGGAAGAAAAAAACCCCATATTTTTCATATTAATTTGTAGTATTACAAACTTTTTATTAGTTCTCTCAGATTGTTATTAGTTTTAATGTGGCGGGGCACTACCTTCTCCTACTAAGGAAACATTACTTCTCTGGAGTGATTTTGGGGGGGGGGGAAAGAAGAAGGAAGAAGAAGAAGAAGACTCTTTTAACTTATAAAGTGTTCAGCACTTCCAAACTCTTTTGAAAGTATTTCATGGAGATCTTAAGCCTTGGGTTGACTGCAATGTTGTGTGAAGCAGATTCTATTTCGGTTGCATGCAAAACTTTTGAAAAACTTTTAAAACACACACACACACACACACACACACACAACTGTGACGTCGAAGTGAATACGATTGTGTGTGAGCCCTTCTATTGTTTCATTTTTTTAAGAATAAAAAAGGGGGAAAGGGAGAGACTTTAAAAAGCCAGAATGTTTGGCTTTGTTTGCAATATTTGACTAAGAGAGCTTAACAAGAGATAAATGGTAGGAATATGTTTTCTTAATGGTAGCAGGGGCTGACGAATACGTCAGCTATTAGATGTAATAACTCGCAACGTTCCTGAGAAGGTTAAAACTATTTGATTTTTTTGTGTTGGATTTTTTGTTTTTTTGTCTCATTGAGTCTCCCGCTGCGCTGCCACCCACAAAGCTTTTTTTTTTTTTTTTTTAAATAAAGAAAGCAAGCGAGAAGGAAAGCTACTGATCCTTCCTAACCTCCCCCCAAGTAAGAATAGCTAGGAAGCAGCGCGAGTCCCCGTCCTAAAAGACCGCCTTCAGCTCTCTCTTCTTTCTGCCAGTTCTGTTCTGCTCGTCTCTTTCTAAATTCGGACTTGTTTTCATCCTAGGACAACCGAAGGCCAGAGCAACCAGACTTGAAAACTACGCAGGTTTTCACCTCAGTCGCGTCCAACCTGACTTTTCTTCTCCCTCCATCCGCCCCCCACCTCCCCTGCCTCCACCCAACTCTTAGCCCCCAGTCACCAAGACCTTGCCTAGACTCAAGTTCTACTCATCCACAAAAGTGGCCGCATGATTCAGTTTTCTGGGTCCATGGAAATTTCTATCATAACAGAAGCCAAAATAGTTAAACAAAGGTTACCCTCAAAGCTTTAAGAGATGGTCCAGAAATAAAATCTCCTGTGTTTTCCTTCACCACCTTCCATCTCCTTTCCTTGTCTCCAGTTTGAAGTCATCCGTCCTAAGGAGCAACACATGTTTAGGGCATAAAAACCAAACAAACTAGCAGCTGCTTTTTACTCTAGTTCTGCCCGACCCAGGAACTCAATGCATTTCTTTAAGAATTTATTTCATATAGTATCTGTTATTACGATAATTGGCCACAGTTTGGTTTGTGCAAGTCCTTATCGAAAAGTAGGTAGTAAGAAGAGTTGACCCGGAAGCCTGAGTTGAATGATTATTGTTATTAGTAGATTGGGGAGGGAGATTGGGACAGAGGAGAAAGTAAAGAACCCTTGGAATGGTTGCTGACATCTCGGTATATTTTTCCTTTCTCCCCTAAGTCAATCGTTCAAACTCCAGAAACAGACTCTCCTCTGAGGTCTTTTAGATCAAACTTTTCCATAAGCTTGATAAACAACAAAAAATACGTTGATTCTCATTTACTATTTAGTGTAGAAGGTGTGTCCTTTTGGGAAAATATGCTAAAAAAATTTTGGGAGAAGTTACCTAATAAGTTTTCTCTTTCTGTATTCATTGAGCTAAATTAGACCTACGGTGCATTGAACGAGGCTCAAAAGAAAGTGACCCAGTACAAGATTTCCCGTGAAATTGTGTGTACACTTTCTGAAATAAGCTATTTTTAAATTAAATTAAATTTAATTTCTGATATCCAGAACATAGCAGAGCTACTGGGCAAGGAGTCCTTACACATTTGACTTTCTCCTTGAAGCAACTAGGGACTCTGAACATTCCTCACCATCATCACCACTCCGTTAATTATTTGAAATCTAGGAATGATGAATTTCTCTTTCGCCTTCCATTCCTCCCTATTTTATTTCTGAAGCTCCTCTATCTTTCACTTCTCTACTCTCCTTAAGGTCTTTTTTTTTTGGGGGGGGGGATGGAAGGTATGGAGATCTGCAACAGTTATTCCAAACGTGTAGAAACTTACTCCACTGATGCAGAACTACTAGTCTGTAATTTGCAATCTTTGAGAATCGTCTGGGGCTCCAAGAGAGTACGAGAGTTACCAGAGACCCACAGCAAGTACATGTCAGAGGCAGGACTGAATGAGATTTTCTTCACTCCAAGGAAATCTTTTATGACTACCTTTCCCTATTATGATTTGTAAAACAAACGTAGTCAAGAGAAGTTCAATTAACTTAGAGAATGCTGCTCTGCTTCTTCTTTATCTGAACCCCCTTCCACAAAAGCCTCAAAATTTCTGGTTTCTCAGGTCCCCAAGATCAAATTCAAATCTGTGTCTTTTTTGAGTCCTCTCTGAGATCGTTCGAACCTGTTGGTGACAGGGAGTCATCAAGTGCAGAGCACAGCGACTTGAGCTGGTTATGTAAACTCCTTGTGTATCTCACATTATCATCCTCCTATCTGGAGGCAATGTAGATTTTCTAAAGATCTAATGAATAAACAACCAGCAACTAACTGCTGGCGGTG